>NC_060070.1:45262500-45887500 GCF_922984935.1 Meles meles
TTAAATATCTCGGCTGTATAGGAGCATATTCTGTTGCAGAAGACCTTCCTATGAAGATCATGGAATCAAATACAGGACATTGAACTAATACTTGGACTTTGATATGAATTTCTTTAACAATTTTCTCTGCAGTGCAAGTTATTAAACTAAAGCTACTCTATTTTCCAAATGTGTTCCAACAGAAATCCTTCATAACTTCTAGCATGGTATCTTAATAAAGAATAAAGTTCTTCTCTTTAAAAAATCTGCTCTAAGTAGATTTTTCCCCTGTTTTTTTAAATTAAGGATCCCAGCAGTGGTTTTCTGAAATATTCTTTTGAATTTGTGCATTTAAATTTTATTGCAGTGGTATAGATGAATGCCATTGTTGGTATCCTTAAATTTTATTTCTGCTCACCAAGGTTAATCATGATTGTCTATATCTTTTTTATAGTAATCACTTTTGAATTGTGTTCAGATATGCAGTTTCAGGTGTAATCATCAGAGCTGGTTAGTCAGGCATTCCAGATAGTGGTTCTTTTCAGAACCTTTTTTAAAGGGTTGGTTAACTACCTCAGTAGCAGAGGATTGAACTATACCCTGTCTGTACTGTACATAGAAAATCTTTGTAGATAAAAGCAAGGCTTGTTAAATGATATGAGGGTAAGATTTTAATATACCAAATGTAACATTCTTAGTTGCCTTTAGTTTCAGAGGCTTGTAAGACTTCCTCATGACCATCATAACAGGCCTTGCTTTTGTCGTATTTTGTGGCTGAAAAAGCAGCCTTGCTTCTTCAGATATTGTAGTTATTTGGATGTATAATAGTTTAGCAAGATGTTACTTTTGTAAGACATCAGATGTTCAAAAAAAGTGCATCCGAACTTGTACTAAATACTGCAGTGTCCCTTTATAAAAAGTCAGACTAAAACTGACAATTGTACAGCAAAGCCTGACATTTGGATATTTTGAAGTTTTTTCATAAATCATAGAAATTAGTATATGGCTGTAGTTTAGCTTTTTAGGTAAAAGGTATGTTTCATTAGTGCATTTCTTACTGCTGATCACTGCAAAAATGTGAATCAGCTTTCCATTTCTTATGCAGGTCATGATAACTTGTAGAATAGAGTACAATCATTTGTGCTATGTTTTTAATTTTCTAAAGCACCTTGATGACAGTGAGTGTTCAGTGGTGAAGCATCCTCTATTGAATCACCCTCAAATTTTTTGCCAAGCCCTAAATTGATAGCTTAAAGTCAAAAGTGAAATTATAGTTTAATTAGGACTTGGTATAAAGAAATCCCTTTTCCCCTTCCCCAAAGGGATACTGCAGTTATATCACATACCCAATAGGCACCACGATGAAGATCAGAGCTTATTATACTTAATTAAGGTTTTATACACACCAGTTCCCCCAGTAAATGCAAATTTAACAAAATTAGACATGTCATATGTTCAAAATGCTCATGGCAAACAATCATTTTGCATTCCTGCAAATAAAATTGTTTTATACTGTAAGCTGGAGGCGAGTGTAACTTATTTTTGTAATAAAGTTTTTATTTTTTTTATGTGTCATTAATATAAATGTGTGTTAGTGTAGAAATATTCTGGTTTAAAAACTTAGAATTGCACACATTTCAGTATGTTTATTTGTACTTAACATAATTTTAGAATAGTGGTTGCCAATAGCCTGTATGTTTCACATTAATTGGTTTTTTTATGTTACCTTAATAAACCATTTTAGTATGTTGTATGTCAGTTACTGGGATAGCTGGGACATAGAGTGTAATTTAAAATTTGTCAATAAGTATTCATTGGAATATATGTAAATGTGCCTTGCCGGTTATTGAAACTTACCTACAAAATGAGTATGGGGTGACAAAAATTAGTTCCTGGTGCTTAATGAAACTTTCTGCCACTGATTTTATATATTACCCCGTGCTTTTTTAAAAGTACATCTCTTTCAAATCTTAGTGTAAGTTTGAGGGCTACACAAAACATTTACATTTCATTCTAACATATAATGAGTATAATAGGTTGTGGAAAGTGGGTAAACTAAATGTAGCCTTCAGTTAAATTGAATCTCAGTGTAATCTTTGGTGCTGGCGTTCCCAGTTCCAAGGAGTTAAATGATCCCATCAGAGAGGTCATTGCCATGCCTATTGGCACTTTACTGTCATACCCTTTTTTAAGGGACACTGTCAAGGTGTTTAAGTTAATTCTCAGAATTATTTGTTGGGATTTTAGGACGGGTTTGTTTGACTTAAGTAAGAAATGCATTGTCAAAGTTGAAAGATGAACATTTTTGTGAGTTCACAAATGTGTTCTTGAAACATTAAAATACGGAGCTGTGGGTTTCCAAGATTATTTGGCATTCTTAGTTTGGGGATTTGGGAGGGAAAATGATGATATAAAGAAATTGTGAAGAATTGATGGGTAATGTAAACAGTGGTGATGAAATATATACACACTCAAGTGAAATTACTTGACAGTGTTCATTTGAATAACTTTGAATTCAAGCCATTATAATTACTTTTAAAATTAAATATCATTTGCACTGTTCTGATAATGGGTGCAGTTTTTGAGCAATATAATCAGAGCTAAATATGCATGTAGTGATTAGTGATGTGAACAATTAAGTTCTGAGAAGAAATACTAACTGGTATTTTCAAACTTAAATTTCTGTAGTAAAAAATCAGCATCAAACTCTTACCAATAAGAGATCAAGGAAAACAGGCAATGCATATAAACATACTTTTGAATGTTGTGTGGCCTATAAAGCAATAATGCAATTTATATGGAATGTCATGGGATATGAGAAATGGAAATGCAAAAATAACTAATCCTTTAGTAAAAATGTCAACATGTTAAAAGGGGAATGTTAACTAATGTAGGTTATTGCTATTTGTGATTTGTTTATGGGTTCTTGGCTTTGACAGCTTCAAAGATGGACAGATGACAAGTTAAAAGAAATTTTGTATATATTGTCAAGGAATGGGTCTTAAATCCAAGAGTCAAGTCCCTTCCTTGGGGTGAAAAATGTATTCTTAAAGCATTCTGATTGTTAAACAAGGAACTTGAGTTACCTAAACAAACAGACGCAAGATTTTGTTTCTGCAGACTACTTGGCAATCAAACGTGATCATCAGTTTAGTTAATCAGTTTTCAGAAAGTTGCTTTGTGAGAAAATTGTGTTATATATATTTTCCCAAACACGCTTTTTGTGGGAGATTTTCAGCCATTGCAATTGAATCAGATACTAGAAATGAAGTGGGGGTTGAGCACAAAAAGAGCGGTTGCATACTCATGATGGTGGTTGTTATAGCATCATGAGAAATTTATTAATTACTGCAAGTCTGATTTATAGAATATAAACATTTTCCTCATGATAAAATAGGAACTTAATAGGAATGGATTGATGGGGTGATCTCGGGTATTTACTTGTATGTATTGGAAAGACAATATCAGGATGAACACAAGCTAGATGGGCAAAATTATCACACGCAGGACAGCTTTTTTTGACTGCTTAGCCAAAGTCACTGTTGACTAGAAACAACAGACGATCACCTTGTTATTATAGAGTAAGCCATGTCTCTATTCTAAGGGGAGAAAATAAATGTGGAAGGACTTCATGCATTTAGGAGAGGGAGCTGACCCTAGAGTAAATGGATGCTCAGATTCCAACTTTCCAGGAATACCCACCACCATGATCATTTTCTCCCCAGTGATGTATTCCATAAAATTTCTATCTGACCATAGGAATTCATTGGTGGGTATAAAATGAATGAATAAAAGACTTAAATAACTACATAAAATGAATAGACTTGTGAGGATGATGTTTTAAAGTGTAGCATTTACTCAGTGATACCACTCAATAGGGCATGCCACTACTTTTCTTAAGATGCTAATTATAAACCAACGTTCAAAGACATTTTTAACTGTGGGCAAATTAATAGATGGACTTTTTGGTCTGTCTCTTTTTTAAAAAGTACTTAAATGTAAGTTCTATTAGCACCACAGTCTGCCTTCAGTGATATACATAAAATATTTCTCAGGACCAGAAGCATTCAGTTGGAAAAAAACATCTTTTTTACAAATGTAAAACAGTATTATAACTAATGCTCTGGTCCAAGATTAGGTTTTTAATGATTTTAACAGTAGTCTGATAAACATTTAGAAGTCTGGCATTGAGAAACAAAAGCTTGTACCTGACTAGTACTTTTATTTAAAAGAAATATTAGTTCTCTTAGCTTATTTAAATTGTCTCTTACATTTATTTATCCATAGAATTTATATTTATTTCATTCCTTTCATCTCACTGAAAACAACTGTCTGCAGGCTCTTTGATTTGGATTAGATGTGTGAAGTACTGTCTTTTGCCAAAAACCTCAACTTATCTGTTCTTTTTAACGTAGTGGGTTTGTGCTTGTTTGGAGATCAGTTCAAAAAACTATCTGTACTATCTGTACTGCCTCTGATGTTAAGATTTTATGTATAGCATAAGGAAGCTAGCTCTGACTATATTTTCCTAAGAATAAAGACCTATTTTTGTAGCATGTCTTAGGATCTCCAGGAGTCCAAGAATTATTGTGGGTGTGCTCCATTTCATCGTTTTTCACTTAACAGCTTTTGAATAGACACTTGGAATCTTTAGAGCTCTTCACCTTTTGTGATTATCTGTACATTCAAAGTGACTAGCCAATGGTAAAAAACAGATTCTCCAAGATTCCTAATTCAAGCACACGATGGGGAGATGTAAACATATAGTGTTGATCTTCACTTAATTGGTGAAAATATTCTGTGGTCACACACATGCCAGTGGATGAAGAATTTAATGGTAATTTGGTTCTTTCCTGGGAACACACCCTACCATGCAATGTTCTTCCGTTCTCTATCACAATCTTTCTCTGAAGGTTTGGAAATGATTGAGGTTGCAAGTAATTCGGGAGAGTGGAGTGAACAAACAGATCTGTTTTAATAATAAAATGTTGAACATTTAGATGACTGCCAGAGGTTAGGTAGGTGAACTCAGCTTGAAAATGGGTTCCAGTAAGCTAAGTTGGCAAATCATCGAAGAATGGGGAACTTGTAAATACATCTAAAGAGTTTGGCTTCATAGCCCTAGAGTTTCTTGGCAGGTGGAGGGGCAGGTAGTGGTAATTTTGGCCACTTCATTCAAACAAAAATCCTTTTACAAGGTCACTTAGTGCAGAATTTAGTTTGTATTGTACTTGGGATAACCAAAATTTATGCTACTTATGAAAAGAAGTTTTTGTCTTTTCAGAGCAGTCATGAAAGTTTTTATACCTGCAAGATTCTGGGTCACCTCTAGGGCGTTTTGAAAACCATTTATGTTGTCTCCTTTTGCAGAGACCAAACTAGTACTTGGTTGAAACAAGACTGCTGAATAAGACTTGGAGTAAGGGAGGAATCCTCATGAACTGTTTGGGAGTTCAGTATCTTCACATGTTAGTTTCCTGGAATGTGTTTCTGACACAACCAATAAACTTAATAGAATCAAGGTTATTTTAGAATAATTTACTACAGGCTTCAGAATACCTGATTTTTCACTTTGTCTATAAAGTGGTTTAAAACAAGTTCTAATCTGAGGGGAATTAAAAAGCCTGCTATCTAATGTTCATGAAGTGTCCTTTCTTAAGCTTTCAGTTTGTATTCTGAAAAGATTATGTCGAACTATTAACTTGTTTTGGAGACAGTTTTAGGATCTCTAAGGGGATTGGTATCTTCTGTCATTTATGAACTACAGCCCATTTTATTTCATGGTTAAAGCTTGTAGACAAGCTATTACCACAGATTAAAGAAAACAGGGCTTGTTCATAATATAAAATCTGTAGAACAGAGTGTAGATTTCATAATCTGGTCTTCTAAGCGTAGAAGCATACAACATACCAGAAGAATTCTAACATTACATCTGATGTCTCTTAATTCAGATGAAGGAAATTTGATTAATTATGGCATTTGTATAATCTGTTTGCTGTTGAATATGGGTGTCCCAGTTTTTTCCTGTGGGAATTAGGAAATGTCAGTACTGCATCATTTGAACACAAAATTGATAAAACAGGTAGGCTCCATACGTGATGTAGGGCTTGAACTCAGGGCCCTGAGATCAAGGGTTGGATGCTCTGCCGACTGAGCCAGATGGGTGCCCTTATTTTTTATGTCAATGAGGAAAGAAACCCTTAATAACTTTATTTTTAAGAAGTGTATCTTTAATATGTTAGTATTTATGTTAATTTAATTGGAAGGCTCGAATTGGGCTTCTACATTTGCTTTAATTTATGAAACGTCATGAAAAATTATAAAAGCATATATTCTAAAATTGTCTTGGTATAGTCAGTATTTGGAATGAGTGGAAAACCAAAAGTAATGAGCAGTATGTCAAAGGCCATCTGTAAAAATTGGTAGAATACACTTTCTAATTCTCTGCAGCTACATGCAGATGTACACAGTTTTGGTTGGCAAAATTTAATATCTCCTTTGCTTTTTTCCTGAAATAGTAAAAATCCACATGAATTCGTACACACTGGATTCTTAATCCTTGAACATTAAGGACCAGTACATTTTCCTTTATGAACCCTGCTTAACTTCAGATTCATTTATAAATAGAATTAAAATATAAAAAAGCTTTTCTAAAATTGTATCATAAGAAATTTTAGTTGCTCTCGTGGTTTCCATCATTTAGCAGTTAGGACAGGATCAGCCATAGTTAGGACCCCAGCAGGAGATACTGTAGTTACTTCAGTTTCTTTAGTTTATTTTTGCCTCTTTTTATCAGTCGATTTAAATTACTACTCAGTTTCTTCTCTGTGGTTTCCTTTGCCCCTTCGAATGGAAGCTCCTTCAGGGCAGAAAAATCTGAACTAATGGTGTTAGGCATTTAAAAATACTCAAATATTTTTCAATTTGGTGGGAAGTTAGTTTATTTGCTGAATTAGGCTTAATTGTGGCATGCTATTTGAAAAAGGAATGAGGATTTCAAGCCACTGAATATATAACATAGAAAGGTTTTTCAAATGAGCATGTAATGCTAGGGACCCCTGGGTGGCTTGGCTCAGGTCATGATCCCCATGGCCCTGCGTTGAGTCCCTCTCTCGCTCTGCCTGCTTCTCCGACAAATTTTTAAAAAATGAGCATGTAATGGTAATGTCTTAAGTAAACTAAGTTCATGAAGATTCCCATTTAAATTCTACATCTGACATTTTTTTAAGGAAATCAAACTTGGAAGTTAGGAGAACAGTTGGCCTTTTGATATATATATGAAAATCACTTTTGGGAAAGCCTGGATGGCTTAGTCAGTTAGGCATTTGTCCATGGTTCAGGTCGTGATCCCAGGATCCTGGTATCAAGCCCCATATCAGGCTCCCGTCTCAGTGGGGAGCCTGCTTCTCCCTCTCCCTTTGCCTGCTGCTTCCTCCTTGTGATCTCTCTCTCTCGTCAAATAAATAAAATCTTTAAAAAAAGTTTAAAAAATACTGTAGTTGGGGCGCCTGGGTGGCTCAGTGGGTTAAAGCCTCTGCCTTCAGCTCAGGTCATGGTCTCAGGGTCCTGGGATCGAGCCCCGCATCAGGCTCTCTGCTCCGCGGGGAGCCTGCTTCCTCCTCTCTCTCTGCCTGCCTCTCCGCCTACTTGTGATCTCTGTCTGTCAAATAAATTAAAAAAAAAAAACAAAAACTGTAGTTATAACCCAGCTCAGCAGTTTTCCTTTATGCTGATGGTTGGCTAAATGCTAAGTTGCTGAATGGAACAGCATCCAACTACAATCCTTTTTATAAGGTTGGTGTACTTCAAGATTGAATTCTTGTTTTGCTGGTTTAGTGTAGTGTAGTGGGTTTTTTTGTTTGTTTTTTTAAGATTTTGTCTGTCAGAGTGTGAGCATGGGGGGTGGTGAACGATGGGAGAGTGAGAAGCACAATCCCCTGCTGAGCAGGGAGCCTGGTGGGCGGGACTTGATCCCAGGACCCTGAGACCACCACCTGAGCCAAAGGCAATCGCTTAACCAAATGAGCCACCCAGGCATCCCTGGTTTTAAGTATACAAAATTTGTATCAGCTATTTTTGCAGAGAGGATAAGTGATGACACCTGAGAAAAGCATGAAGGTTAGGTACTTATAAAGTTACAGTTAAGTTTCAAATTCTTGAAAAAAGATTTCTAATCCTTAACTGTATTCTAAAATAACTTTGAGCCGTGGTTGCATCTGTATGGATAGGTATGTATTTACCTTTCATTTGGTGGGTTGTTAAATCACTTTTAGGAGCGGCTTTGAGGGGCGTCTGGGTGGCTCAGTGGATTAAAGCCTCTGCCTTCAGCTCAGCTCATAACCCCAGGGTCCTGTGATCGCGCCCAGCATTGATCTACTTGTGATCTGTCAGATAAATAAAATCTTAAAAAAAAAAAAGAGGCTTTGAATTTAAGGTACCTCACAATGATATATCTATAATTCCTAGTTTGAGTAGTGGAGAAGGGTGTTATTTATGTTTTTGCTTAGTTGATATTTTAGCTTGAATAATATAAGCCTTATACTTGGAGAACAGGAGATATAGGACCCAGTGTGAAGTAGCACAGAGAGTCTACATTTCTGCTCACATTCTATCGGATTTACAGAGAGAACTCCTTTAATTCTTAAAATGGTTACTGTTTACATGTATTTTTTTTAAATATTTTATTTATTTGACAGAGAGAAATCACAACTAGGCAGAGAGGCAGGCAGAGAGAGAGGAGGAAGCAGGCTCCCCGAGGAGCAGAGAGCCCGATGTGGGGCTCGATCCCAGAACCCTGGGATCATGACCTGAGCCGAAGGCAGAGGCTTTAACCCACTGAGCCACCCAGGTGCCCCTTACATGTATCTTGATTACTAAATGTAAGCAGTATTTACCCCTTGTGAGGAGTTTAGCTTACACTAGTTCTGTTCTTTTTTTGCCGAACTCTTAAATTCTGTTGATCATCTTTATTACTCAAACTTCACTTAAGCCTCTACTTATACCAACTTTAATATCTGTTTGCTCCTCTCTATTTAAGGAAGCAGCACAGTCATTTCTTTTCCTTCATCTCCCAATTCCCATTGTCTTGTCTGTTGTCAGGTTTATGACATTTTATAACCGATTATCTTATTTTGCCTCTAGACTGAATATAGATAAAATTAGCATTTATAATGGGTAATTTATTTAGATTCACAGGTAATACTTTTTTGACAAATCCTGCATCATTTGGAAAGCAAAATTCTAAGAGATAAAATGAATTCTTTTAATGGTCCTTTGTTTAGGTTCATGCTATTGCTAAAATAATGAACCATGACTTTAAAAAAAATTTTATTTTTAAGACTTTATTTGTCAGAGAGAGCGTGCACACAAGCAGTGGGAGTGGTAGGCAGAGGGAGAAGCTGGCTCCTAGCTGAGAAAAGGAGCTTGATGTGGGATTCGATCCCAGAACCCTGGGATCACGAACTGAACCAAAGGCAGCTGCTTAACTGACTGAGGCACCCAGACATCCCATGATCTTAATTTTTTTATTGAGTTTGTAATTACCTGTCTCTTTGCTAAGCTCTTTTGGTTATTTAACCATATTTAATGGCATATATTCCTGTCTATGAACTCCTATCATACTAGGATTCCTTTTTCCATTTCATTGCTGGGTTCCACAGTTTACTCTTAGATTCCCTTTTGTTCTTGCTGCAATATGTGTTCTCTGGTAATATTGGCAGAAAGATACACGAACTGTAAACAGTTTTGTGTACTGGAAGGTGTTTCACCCTAGCTGTTGATTGACAGTTTGGACATAGAATTCTAGCTGCAGTATTCTCCATCAGAACTTTGCGGTATCACTCCATTGTTTAGTCTAAGTTGACTGAATGCAATTCTTACTTTGTAGGTAATCTTTTTTTCTTATGCATTCAGATATTATTTTTTTTTTTACTTAGTTTTCTAAAGTTTTATGAGACTGTATAGGTTTTCATTTGTTTTAACATGAAGTCTTAAGGGTTTCTTAGTTGCTGAGAATTTTGCTTTCCAGTTTTTTCAGCTTTTCTGCTTGCTTTTTGGAGCTTGGATTGGAAGAATTGGACTGAATTGTTTTATGTTTAAACTACTTTCTTCATTTATCACAAGCTTTTTAACACTTTATAGAAAATGTTACCACCACCACCCCCCTCTTCAGAACACATATTGTCTTGGGGTGCTTGGGTGACTCAGTTGGTTAGGCATTTGCCTTGGGCTCGGTCCTGGAGTTCTTGGATGGAGTCCCTCATCGGTGTCCCTGCTGGGCAGGGAGTCAGCCTCTCCCTCTTCTTCTCCCTCTCCCTGTTCCTTCTCTTTCTCTCTCAAATAAATACATAAAATCTTAAAAAAAAAAATTGTCTTTACATTTCAGCAATAGAGCAGTCTGTTCTTATTTTACATATAGACTATCTTGGTCATTCTGAAGATTTTTTAAAAGGTACTAGTTACAGGATGTGTTGAAATACTAATTCACTTCGGTTATTTACTTTTTCTGCCTCTAATTTTTTTCAAATGTTTCATGGTTCTTCATTCATATTTATGAAAGAAGGATTTGATAAAAGTAGTCTGGTGTTACAGATGGCTAACTTTAAGTTTTGTGTGTTTGAGAACATTATAAGGACTAACAGGCTTTATTTTAGCTTCCTTGGGAGCAGGAAGACAGGAAGGGTACTGCCAATGTCTGAAAGAAGAGTGCCTGATTCCAGGAGTCTTGACCCCTCCCAGGCAGATTATTTGCTTGGGGAGGGGAATAGATCCTGAAAGCAGCCTCACAACCCTCAGTCACCACCTACTTTCTTCCCCTTTCACTTGGAAACTGGAGGCCTCGCCTTTTCCTTCCCACTCATCTCTCCCATGAAAAATGGCTCCTGCTTCTTATAGCCTTGTAAGTGAAAAATTAATATGTCTCATATTTTCTACCTAAATTGTGCAACTTAGTATAAGAAGTGCTGCCTTTAAATGGAACTCGGTAGTAAAATACAATATGTGTACATTGTCTTTAATTTATTAGAAGAAACCATCTTAATCTGTATTACCATGTTCATGTTAATGGCTCATTTAAAGTAATGTAGGAAAAGTTTGAATAAGTCTTACTGGAAAAGAGAAGAGCACCTAGCATGCTAAAAGGGTACATAGAAGACATTTTGTGATTTAAAGATGCAAAGTGACATTCTTGAGTGGGCAAGTTTTGAAGGCCTTTTGGGAATAGTAAAATTTTGTTTTAGCATATAATTTCTGAACATTTAAAAAGAGACCATTAAGCAGTATTTTGTTTTTCCATTTATATTTAACACAACTACGTTTGTGTATGCTATTTTACCTGGTAATGACTACATCCCTTATTTTGGGAGAGATCTCTCAAACCTACCTTTTCAGATTTGATGGGAGTCTGTGTTAATTTAGTTGTGGAATGTATTAATGCTTTTGTCATATGCTCTGCTGATGAGAGAGTCTAAATCCTTTAAACTTTTTCCACATAAAGGCAATTCAGACATCTTAGATCATTTTGGGTATTCTTAAGGACTGCTTCCAGGTATTAAAACACTACGTCTTAGGATATTAAATGTTAATTAACTGATAGCTGATATCAGGGGAGAAACTGACTTTTGAGGGTTTTGGTACCAAAAATCTTAGATAATTTTTTTTTTTTAATCTTAGCTAATTTTGATGGCAATAGTAGTATCTGGACATACACCCACATACCTCAGGAAACTGAAGAGGAAAATAAAGCTTATTAGCTCTAGTATACCTAGACCCATTCAGTAAAATTGGACTTAAAGCATGCTAATCTCTTGTATTCATATGGCTTCCCCATTCTAATAAGCTTGATGCGTGTGTGTGTGTATTACAAAAATACAGTTTGCTCAACCAAATTGCTGTGTGCACATTAATATAGTCACAATTTCAATGATTTGGATACTTTTTTAAATTCCCAGTAGTTCTAGGTGAAAAAAAAAAATACTTCTTCCCAATCATTGAGGCATTTAATGAGGGTACTGTGTACAACACAATGTAATCTCTTTGGTCCTGGGTAAAAGAGATTATATTAAATTCTGATATTTTTCCAGTTCTCAGCATTCTATAAGGTACAGCTTTTGGTTTTGGTAACATTCTACCTAGAGGATTTTTTATTCCTTTTCATTCATGCTTCTGTGAAGGCTTAGTTTCACAAAATAGGAAATGTTACATTAAAAGACTTCATTCATACTTTA
Source organism: Meles meles (assembly GCF_922984935.1). Taxonomy (NCBI): domain Eukaryota; kingdom Metazoa; phylum Chordata; class Mammalia; order Carnivora; family Mustelidae; genus Meles; species Meles meles. Next base: position 45,274,704 of record NC_060070.1, read on the forward strand.
ATCAACAGGTCGTACCTTACATGTATGAACATTTTCTGGAGTATTTTTGTGATCCTTACTGTTGGGGGTGGATAGAGGAGGATGCTTATTTCTCTTAGAGGGGGAAACATTAAACTCTCTATATTCTGAGGAAGAAAACTGTATCAACCCCTATATAGTTCACAGAGCATTATTCATGTTATCCCCAAATTCCCTGAATTACTGTGTTAATATTACACTAGTATGGCGGCAGCCTGAATCATGTAGATGTGAACTAATATTTGAGCAACATGGATCTCCTTCTGTGGTAGAAACAATGTTTTTTAATCTTTAGAATTAGTGTTCATTTATCTCAAGTCTCTTAGTTCTGTAGTTCTAGGCAAAACACATTTGGTGTAATGCTAATATAAATGAATCTATTCAGGAAATAAAAGGCCATATAAGTGCAACCAACCCCCCAAATTTGCTTTATTGCTAAAAGCTCAAATGTTTTCTAAAAATTGTAAGGCTAGCATATAATCCAAAATAGCATAAGGGTTCACCTAAGCACCAGCATATCCCCTCCCCCACCCTCCTGCTCCAGTGAACTGTCTTTTGGTAGAAACCCTGCGTTTTCCATTTTCAGGATAATGCATTTTATTGCACCTTTTTCTGTGTAGCTTGGTTTTGGAATGCTATCTTTTTAGGTTGATTTTTCTCTCCCCTCTATTTTAAAGAGCTGTTAAAAGGATACTACTAGCCTGATAGGAAAATTATCTTTTTCAAAAGCTTTGACCTCTAAGTTATTTGTTACATTGAATTCTTGGAAAGTTTTTTGTTTTGTTTTGGTACTTTGCTTGTTCTCTCATCTTTGATCACGTCATAATTACCTGTCCTTATTTCCCTTTTTTTTCATCTGTACTTGTCTCCTTGATCTCATCTACATTCACAACTTCATATCACATCTATGTGGACTCCTGTTGTACTTTCCAGGCTTGTTTATTCTCTGTTATGTGCAGGTCTGCGTTTTAGCTGTTTGTTGTACACAGAGTGCTCTGTTGTCAGTGACTGTGTCCTGTTAATTTCTCTTTTCACATCCAGCTGCATTGATTATTTACCATTGTTTATCATTACTGAATAGGCCTGAAATGTCCTCTCTCACCAAGTCCTAACCTACACTCTAAAAAGTTCAGGTGTGACTGAACTTCATACTTATTTTAAATGAGTATCTTAAATGGTTCTTAAAGACCACATTGACAAGTGGCACATTTAATTATAATGGCTTGCCACATCTGTATCTAGAGTCTACAGCAGCATTGTCCAATAGAAACAAAATGTAAACCACATATTTAAAATTTAAAATTTTGCAGTTTGGCTCCAGTTCAACCTTCCATCCTTACCTTTCATTCATATATACATTCATGTATCTGTAAACTGCTTGTCTTGTCTATCTTTGGTTCACTTTTCATTCTACACCCCCAAGCCAACCCTCAAACAAAACTCCACTTCAGCCAAAATAGTAAAAGTCTTCTTGCTGTAGGTACTTTAAAACTATCAACAAAATATCTCAGGAATATACACAGTAAGGAGAACATCAAGATAAAGCTCCTGCCTTTGCCTTTCTGTAGTTGAAATAGGCTACTAGGTAAATTTTCTTCCTTGTGCTATGGGTTTATTTTAACATGGCTATATGAGTCAAAAAACAAAATTTACCAACCTCTGCTTATGCAATTTTAGGAGCAAAACCATGGTTTTAAAACATCTGGCCACATTTGGAAATCGGATGTTTTGGGGCACCTGAGTGGCGCAGTGGGTTGAGTGACTCTTTGTTTTGGCTCAGTTTGGGGTTGTGGAATCGAGTCCTTTGTCAGTCACGGTCTGTGCTCAGTGGGGAGTCTGCTTGAATTTCTCTCCTCTGCTCCCCCCCCCCCCCCTCAGTCACTCTCTCAAATATTTTTAAGAAGTCTGATGTTTCGGGGTGCCTGGGTGGCTCAATGGGTTACAGCCTCTGCCTTTGGTGCAGGTTATGATCCCAGGGTCCTGGGATCGAGCCCCACATCGGGCTCTCAGCTCAGCGGGGAGCCTGCTTCCTTCTCTCTCTTTCTCTGCCTGCCTTTCTGCCTACTTGTGATCTCTGTCAAATAAATAAAATCTTTTAAAAAAAAATCAAAAGTCTGATGTTTCAATGCTTTGTAATTACAAGAAGAATACTCAGGATCTTATAAATTATATTCATTATTGCTGGTATTCTTCAAATTCATTGTTAACAATGTATGTATTAATTGTGATTTCCCATCCTCCACCATGATCAATAACAGTTTAATATGCTGCTTTATAATGGGAAAAAACAAAGTCATGAAATTTGACAGGGCTGAATATGTTAACAGGATTTTAAAAAATTAATTAGTTTATTTGACAGAGATCACAAGTACGCAGAGAAGCAGGCAGAGAGAAAGGAGTAAGGAGGCTCCCTGCTGAGCAGAGAGCCCATGCGGGGCTCGATCCCAGGACCCTGGGATCATGACCTAAGCTGACGGCAGAGGCTTTAACCCACTGAGCCACCCAGGCGCCCCCTGTTAATAGGATTAAACCAATTTAAGAATAATACACAATGTGCTATCAGTCTTTGAAAACTCAAGACATGAAAAGGATTACTTATATTTAGATAGTGGTATTTCCTAGAGATTTCTTAGCCCCAAGAAATAAAGTAAGCTAATCTATTTTATTTTTTTTTTATTGGAAATAGAATAGAACTGCTCTCTGAACATACGGGACTGAGTTCTTAATTACATTGAATAAGGCTATGTTTCAGACGTCACACAGTTGAATAGTATACGCCATATGATTTTCTGATAGTGTTTAAAATTCAAATTGTTTGGGGCACCTGGGTGGCTCAGTGGGTTAAAGCCTCTGCCTTCAGCTCAGGTCATGATCTCAGGGTCCTGGGATCGAGCCCCGCATTGGGCTCTCTGCTTGTCAGGGAGCCTGCTTCCTCCTCCTCTCTCTCTGCCTGTCTCTCTGCCTACTTGTGATCTTTGTCTGTCAAATAAATAAAATCTTTAAAAAAAATAAAATTCAAATTGTTTTATTAAAGTCTGTTTGTGTGAAACCTGTAAGTTTAAAGAAACCTAAATTTAAATGGTAACTGCCTTGGAATATATAGGGGATATTTTCCAATAAAAATTTTAAAATAACTTCCAAATTACCTTTTCTACTTGGATATACTGTATTGAGTTTCTTTCTTTTTTAAAAAAAATTTGTTTATTTGACAGAACACAAGCAGGGTGAGCAGCAGGCAGAGGGAAAGGGAGAAGCGGGCTCCCCGCTGAGCAAGGAGCCTGCTGCAGGGCTCCATCCCAGGACCCTGGGATCATGACCTGAGCCGAAGGCAGAGGCTTTAACCCGGGTGCTGAGCCACCCAGGCGCCCCTAAAAATTGATTTTTAATTCTTTGGTAGCAACCTTCCTAGATTTAGAATTGAAGTATCAATATTACTGATTTTCACAATTCTGGACCAAGGCTAGTTGCATGGGAGTTTATAGGCACCATATGAAAATGCTTTTGTTTCTATATTTTAGTGAATAGCCTACCTAATGGTAAGGGGAAGGATAGCAGAGCCTTTTCAAAATACTTTCAGAAATTATTGAAGTCAGTTGAAAGCTGTATTTAGACACCTGAACACAGCATTTTTCTTTTTATGAAAGGAAACCAGTGTCCATAGTTAACACGAGACATAAGGTGGAATGTTTTACTTATTTAAAGGGTGAGTTTAAAAGTAGACAAGAAAAACATTGGCTGTCTTATCCAATATAATGAGAGTGCTGGAATTATCGAGTGCCTTTTCCAGTCTTTAATATTTATCAACAGGCAGGTGAGTGTATTTTCAGTTTGTAATTAGTTGTGAATTGACATTTTCAAGTTATGACCAACTACCTAGTTCCATGAAAGTGAGGTTTGAGAGGATGGTTATTCCATCGTGTCTTAGAAATAAGATGACAGGGGCGCCTGGGTGGCTCAGTGGGTAAAGCTGCTGCTTTCGGCTCAGGTCATGATCTCGGGGTCCTGGGATCAAGTCCCGCATCGGGCTCTCTGCTCATCAGGGAGCCTGCTTCCCCGCCTCTCTCTCTCTCTCTGCCTGCCTCTCTGTCTACTTGTGATCTCTCTCTGTCAAATAAATAAATAAAATCTTAAAAAAAAGAAAAGAAATAAGATGACAAACATTAAATGCTTTAATTTTCCGGTGCTAAGGTGTAGACTTCCCAGAGTTCTATAGTCAAAACAGCTCTTTTACCTGGAGATGATCTATTTGAGCCACTGATTCTATAAAGTTGTAGTCCTTCATATCTTCCCATTGGACGTTTTACTTTGTGGCCACACAGAAAAGTGGGGGTTAAATATGAAAGTAGTAGCTTCATTTTTAAAAAAGATTTTATTTAGGGGCACCTGGGTGGCTCAGCGGGTTAAAGCCTCTGCCTTCAGCTCAGGTCATGATCCCAGGATCCTGGGATCGAGCCCCGCGTCGGGCTCTCTGCTTAGCGGGGAGCCTGCTTCCTCCTCTCTCTCTCTCTCTGCCTACCTCTCTGCCTACTTGTGATCTCTATCTGTCAAATAAATGAATCTTTAAAAAAAAAAAAAAGATTTTATTTATCAGAGAGACAGCACGAGTGCTCGCTTCGGCAGCACATATACAGAGAGACAGCACGAGTGTACAATCAGGGGAAGCAGCAGGCAGAGGGAGAAGCAGGCTCCCCACCGAGCAAGGAGCCCAATGCGGGATTCCGAGGGACTCCTTCCCAAGACCCTGGGATCATGACCTGAGTTGAAGGCAGAAGCTTAACTGACTCAGCCACCCAGGCTTCCCGGCATTTTTAACTTTTCAAACTCCCACCCACAAAAACCCCTTAGTGTTCTTCCTTGAATTACTCTACATTGTAGTTCCTTTTGTGAAAACCAAGGAAGGGAACATTTCTTTCTTGTTTTTTTTTAAATTTTTATTTATTTTATTTATTTATTTGTGTGGCAGAGAGGCAGGCAGAGAGAGAGGAAGGGAAGCAGGCTCCTGGCCGAGCAGAGAGCCCGACGCGGAGCTCGATCCCAGGACCCTGGGATCATGACCTGAGCCGCAGGCAGAGACTTTAACCCACTGAGCCACCCAGGCGCCCCGGAAGGGAACATTTCTTAAAGAAGGCAGTTTAGGGGCGCCTGGGTGGCTCAGTGGGTTAAGCCGCTGCCTTCAGTTCAGGTCATGATCCCGGGATCCTGGGATCGAGTCCCGCATCGGGCTCTCTGCTCAGCGGGGAGCCTGCTTCTACCCTGCTCCCTCTCTCTCTCTGCCTGCCTCTCTGCCTGCTTGTGGTCTCTGTCTGTCAAATAAATAAATAAAATCTTTAAAAAAAAAAAAAAAAAAAAAAAAAAAAAAAAAAGGCAGTTTAGTGGCTCCTTTAACCTGTTATATCCAGAGGTTGATACATAGGATTAGATTGTGGGGGGAGGGGGGAAGAGGACATTATGAAATGTAAAGTTAAGACTGGGGCGCCTGGGGGCACTGGGTGGCTCAGGTCATGATCCCAGGGTCCTGGGATCGATCCCCATATTGGGCTCTTTGCTCAGCAGGGATTCTGCTTCCTCCTCTCCCCCTCTGTCTGCCTCTCTGCTTACTTGTGATCCTCTCTCTCTGTCAAATAAACAAAGTCTTAAAAAAAAAAATCAAAAAAAAAAAAAAAAAAAGACTGGGGCGCCTGGATGGTAGTTGGTTAAGTGTCTGACTCTTGGTTTTGGCTTAGGTCATAATCTCGGGGTCATGAGATTGAGGCCCATGTTGTGCTCCATGCTCAGTGCAGTCTGCTTGAGATTCTCTTCCCTCTGTCCCTCCCACTCATGCTCACTTTCTCTCACTCTAAAATAAATAAAACTTTTAAAAAAGACTAAAAATAACATTATGAATGCCACAAAAGTAAAATATGAACCTTGATGCTTTGGGACACAGAGGGGAAAATGGGTTTGGGAATGCCAATCCTGTTCCAGGAGAGCACATTCTAAATTATAGGAGGCATCTGAGGGACAGACTGAAATGGGTCCTAGGGGTAATGTGTATGTATTCATCCATCCTTTTCCTGATCCACTTATGCCATGCAGATCATGGCTCTCAACAGTTAAAATTTGGTGTATATTCTGGGTCATCAGAGTTAAGTAGGCCTAATTACTGTGATTCAGGTATTCAACACCATCTTTTCAAACTCCTGTACCAATATAAGCAATTTGTTCAGTTTGCTGGTGGGGTTGGGAGAATCAGTTTTAATTAGAAGCATTTTAAATACTTAACATTGCCTACTGCTGCGTGACTTGTGAAAACGAAGTTAAAGCAAAGAGATAAATCCTAGTCTTTGCTTAAATTGTCACCCCAGATCCCCACTAGTTGAAAAGTTCTGTTTCCCATCTTTCGTCATTAAAAAAATGTATATTTCAGCCTTTATATATAAACATGACTTGTATTATACATTTTCATGTGTCACATGTCTCCCCTAGATTGTACACCTTTGGAGGTCAGAAAAATGCATCTAAACCATTGTATCTGCCATCACATCCAGTACAGTGCCTTATATTTATTTGCTAATTCAATAAATATTCATTAAAATAATGGAGCTTTTATTGGGTTGTAGTCTGTTTTAGCCTTTTAGATGAATGCATTATCAACTGTTTTTCACTCTTTTATAGTTTGAAAATGTATCCCAACATACACAAGTTATCATGCCATTTATCTAAAATTTACACACTTAATTGTACTGGCTCTCCACAGCTAACTGGAGCAACAGTGTCCAGTAGAAATATAATGTAAACCACTTATGTAATTTAAAAATTACATCAATAGTAAAATTACATTAATGTAGCCACATTCTAGAAATACAAAGCGAGATTAATATTTTTAGCTCATTATTTTGAAGAATCAGTTTTGTTTTAAAAATTGAGACAATTTATATTCTATTTTCATGTGAAGTCTGATGTGTATTTTACATTTACAGTACATGTCTATTCAAACTAGCCACATTCTAAATGCTCAGTAGCCTGATAATAGTCAGTGGCTACTGTATTGGACAGTGTAGGTCTAGAACTTTAAGGGCAGGCAGTGAACCTCTTTGGACCTATCTCTTACTAGCTATCAGCTGTGATTTCAGGTCATTGTCATTTTAGGTTATTATCCACATAAAGGTAATTGGTTTGGCTGCTTTTACCACATTCATAGATTCATACAATAATGTAAGAAAATTATTTTATTAAATATTGTATAAAGACATTTAATAGGCAATTTCCACCCAATTTAATCTCTAAAACTTCTGAAGAGACATCTCTGTTTTAGACTTGAGGATGCAGAGGGCTTGAAGTAGATCAAATTAACTTTGCTCAGTGAAATACTGCTAGTAGAGGTGGAGCTGGTTTCAGAATCAGGATTGATTGTGGATATCCCATATTCCTGCTTGAAGTTCAAAACTTTTAATACAAGTTTGTGGAAAAAAAAAAAAATCAAGCTCTTTGTATGTGTTAAAGTGGATACTAGACCACAACGTTAAAGGGAAAACATCTAGTAAAGTAAAACATTATTTTATTTGATGAGGTCTGTATCAACAGTAAGTTTTTTTTCTTGCTGTAGGTGTGGATTTTAAATGGCTTTTTATAGCAAAGATTTATTATTTGTTTTTCCCATTTCTAAGAATAATAATAATATGAAAATTTAAATTATTCTAATTGCCTCTACTAACAAACTCATATGGGAAAAAGTCTAGATGTTCTAAAGATGTCTAATTTGAACAGGCAACATATTTTTTTTTAAGATTTTATTTATTGGGGCACCTGGGTGGCTCAGTGGGTTAAGGCCTCTGCCTTCGGCTCAGGTCATGATCTCAGGGTCCTGGAATTGAGTCCCGCATGGGGCTCTCTGCTTAGGAGGGAGCGTGCTTCCCCCCCGCCCCCCGCCCCACCTGGCTCTCTGCCTACTTGTGATCTCTGTCAAATAAATAAATAAAATCTTAAAAAAAAATAAAGATTTTATTTATTCAAGTAAATAAATAAAATCTTAAAAAAATAAAAAAAAGATTTTATTTATTTCAGAGAGAGAGAGAGCGCGCGTGAGCGGGCGGGGGTGGGGGATGAGGGGAAGGGCAGAGGGAGAGGGAGAAGCAGGCTCCCTGCTGAGTTAGGGAGCTTGACAACATGGGCTTGATCCCAGGACCCTGGGACCATGACCCAAGCCAAAAGCAGATGCCCAACCAAGCAAACCTCCCAGGCACCCCTGAACAGGAAACATTTTATCTTTGAAATGTATTGGTTCTCAATGCAAAGCTGAACAGCAATTTCAGAACAAGCCTTTAGGGAAATAAAATGTTTAAAAAGAACTGGCAATATAACTTCACAGAAAAATTTAAGAAAGTAACTTGCCATAGTATTACTGAAGTACATAGTGGGTCTTTGATACATGTAGATTAATTCAACATACACCTGTTATAGTGTACCTTAGAATGTTCATATAAACATGGGGTTCTAGATTAATCCAAAGACGATTTAAAAAAGGCTGCTAAAGTGAAATGAGGATACAAAGTGTTTGTGTACCTTAAAACATTAAAAAAAGCACTAAGTTTTCCAGTGATGTTACACAGTATTTTAAATGGTTTAATCAGAAATGGTATAGCAGGAGTGTATTTGTGATGTTAGTTTAGACAGTACCTAATGATGAGGACCAGTGAAATGTTATATACCACCCTGGAATTGTTAAACCATTCTAGGAAGAAATTTGATAGTATGTATCATGTTCTTCTTTTTTTTAAGATTGTATTTATTTGAGAGAGAGAGCACAAGCAGGGGGAGGAGCAGAGGGGGAGAGAGAAGCAAACTCCTGGCTGAGCAGAGCACCAGAGGTGGGGCTCCATTGGAGGACCCTGGGATCATGACCTGAGCCAAAGGCAGATGCTTAAGTGACTAAGCCACCCAGGCGCCCCATTATGTATCATGTTCTTACCCTTTGATCAAGGAACTGTACTGATGCTGATCCTAAAAAAAATAGAGATGTGTATAAATTTATGATACAAAATGGTAATCATTATAATGTCAATGAGATTAAATAGCACTAATAGGCTAAAGATGGCACATTCTTAAGGAAAATAATGCATCAGTAAAGATGATCTGTGTATTCATAATAAAATGGGCAAATATTCATGAAATCGAACATGCACCATATACATATGGTGCATGTTCAAGATATATATATATATATATAAAATTTCTGAACATATCTGTCTTTGCAGTTTGGAGGGTAAGATCCTAAGGAAAAAAAAAAAAAATATGACGTGCCGGTTCTGGGATTAGAACTACTTCAAATCCCGGTTTTGCTAGCTGTAGGATTCTTAGCAGGTTCCTTTCCGTCTCAGTAACCTGTGAAATGGGAAGAATAAGAACACCTATATCAGGAGCTGTGACGTTTATATGAAAGTTTAGCGCGCCGCCTAAATAAATTTTACTGATTACGATGTCTTCCTTCATTTCTCAGAGTAGCGTAAAATAGGAAATTAAAAGATCAGAACTGGGAAGATTTAAGCGAAAGCTCCAGGAGACAAGAGGGATTTAGCCTAACTTGCCAAGTTGCCTCGTCCAAACGCTAGGATTTTGACTAGGCCCGCGAGGCCGTGACTGAGCACTACCTTGCCAGCGAACGTGTAGAATATGCGCCCGCAGGGGTGGCGGCCCGTGGGCTTGACTCTCGTATTCCAGGGATGTCTTACTCACCCGCCGCCTCCTCCCACCCCTCGCCAAATAAGGACTCAGAGTCGTCTCCGCTCCCCTCCTACTTTCCCTCCCTAGGGTGTCGCACAATGCTCCACCGGTCCCCATCCGGATCAAAGCCTACGTCGAGGAGGCGTGGAGAGCGGCGGCGGTCAAGACCACCCACTCCATCCCTCCGCCGGCTCGCGTCACAAAAACTACAGTCCCCAGCGGGCCTCGCGAGCTCAGGAGGTCCCGCAGGCAGGGCCCGGCGTCTGCGCAGGACTGTAGTTTCTTCAGTGCTTCGGCACAATCTTCTTTCTCTCCGCGATCCAGGCGGTTAGTGGCCGCTGCAGCTTTCCCCCAATTTCCGGAAAAGGCCACTCGCTAGTGGAGTCCTACCGTTCGTGGGAGACGGCGCGGGGCCCCAACCAGGAAGGCGGAGATGGGGGGACGCGCCGGGTCTTGCGCGGGGTGACGACCTCGGGCACGTCGTGCGGCAGTCCCCCCGCGGCCGGCGGCAGGAGGGGTGGGGGGCGGAGGCCGCGCACGCGCGGCGGGGCTTTGGGCGGGGCCTTGGGCGACTCCAGCCGGCGGAAGGTCCGCCTGTCGGCGGCTGTGTGGATAGCCGCCGGGCCGGGTCGGGGCGGAGACGCGAGAGGTTGATGGGGGTCGCCTCGACCTCGGCCTCAATCTGTAGCGGAGCTTAAGCCACGCCAACGGAGATGGTGTCCTGGGTGCGGACGATGGGGGAGAAGCTGAAGCAGCGGCTGCGGCTGGACGTGGGACGCGAGATCTGCCGCCAGTACCCGCTGTTCTGCTTCCTGCTGCTCTGCCTTAGCGTCGCCTCCCTGCTCCTCAACAGGTAACGTCACAGCGCGGGTCTGGCGGGCGGCTAAGCTGCGGGGCTGCGGATGCGGGCCTGTGTTATTTTACTGTGTGGAGGCCGCCTGGGCTGCGCAACCGCGGCGCTTGCGCTCAGCTTCGAGGCCTTGAGAACAGCGGCCTCGGGGAGCTGGGCGGAGCGTCTGGGGCCGGAAGTGCCTGCCGGGTGGGATGCGTTCCAGTGCCCCCTTTGCTGAGGCCGGTCTCCTGAGACACCTGGCCCCGATTCTTACCTACTTTTCACCTGTTCCTTAAAACCTGATGCTGCATCATCGCTGTTTTCCAGAGGCGTGAAATCTGTACCCGCGTCCCAATTTGAGACCTTGCAGGGGCAGTGCAGTCAGCTGACGAAGGAGGGTTCCAGGTCTGGTAGCAGCCCCGGTTTCAGGCCGACTCCCCTCGTTCTCAGTACACGCATGCGCACACACAGGCTTGCTTAGCGTTACAGCTAAGGGCGCACCCCCACCCCCACACACACGCACGCACAGTCTTACAGCCAAAGGGTGTAGAGTTTTACAGCCGCATTGCGCGCACAAACACGCACAGCCTTACAGATGAAGCACGCCCAGACGCACACCCAGACACTTAAAGCCGAAGGGCGCACACGCGCAGTCTTAACAGCTAAAGGGTGCGTGCACACACACACACCGTCTTACAGCTGAAGCACACACACGCACACCGTCTTCAGCTGAAGGCCTCACACACAGTCTTGTACCCGAAAATGGATGATCGTAAAGATTTGTTGAAGTCGGAAAGCAAAATAGTACCTGCCTCAGTATCTCTAGAATATTACAAAGGGGAAGATTGAAAGTTGAAATTGATAAATTCCGTTGACATTTTGAAATGGGAAGTTTCTTTCCCTGAAATAAATTTGATTTCCTTCAGTTAGCTATTTACAGAAATGGTAACGATGAAATAGGTTAGTAGAGGAGTTCTTTTGCATCACATTATTTCTACATTTGTTCTTGGTGTAAAGAAGACTTGAGACACTTGTCAGCAGCAGCATCTGCGTGATATTTTTTCCTGATGTTTTGAACTTGAAACCATCTCTGTTCTTCATTTTGGGTAGTTGATCCCTGAGGATAGGAATGGGAAAGCATTTCCTGGGAATTTGGTGATTTAATTTTGCTGTAAGGTAACCACTTGCTGTGACTGTTGGAGCTGAAATTTTCCCCTACCTATTTTGCTTTCTTGTTAATTGACTGGGTTAATATACTAGGTTTAAATAGCAATTGATTATTTTACTGGAAAATGTGCTTTGATTGTGCTAGTAAGATGTTTGATTTTAGGAATATGGAGGAAGAGGAATCCTTAACAGAGTCAAGTGAATTATTAAATACTTACTTGCTTTCTGTCATCTGGAAGGTATTCTAAGCTAGATGAATAGCTTTAGTATGAGAGATAGGTGAACGCTTTGTAATTAGTAAGTTTTTCCCGGGAATTAACCTGTCTCTTAACCTATCTCTTTTGGTAGATGGGTCAGTTTAGGTGCCCAAGGTAGGATATGCAAGATCAGCTTGAACTAGATTTCTGAGGTCGTCTGCTTAATTATAGCGTTGAGTGTTCTTTGTTGTTAATAAGTCATACCATCTGATCTCTACCGTGTATCTTTATTTGTATTATACAAAGAAAGAAGGGTATAATACATAAATGTTATCTCTGATTGTTGAATTTATGAGTGAAATTGTTTTTGCATATGTTTTTTGGTATTTTCCGTTGTTACTGCAGCAAAAAGTGACCTTAAACATGATATAATTATCTTGACTAAAAGAATAGTTAGGTACCCTTTGGTGCCTGACTATCTCAGTTGGTAGAGTATGGGACCCTTGATCTCAGAGTCATGAGTTCAAGACCCACATTGGGGGTATAGTCTACTTAAAAATAAAATAAATGTTTAAGTGTTCTTTTTTTAGGAAAAAGCTTTTGGAAGGTGTGAGACAGTATATACTGTGCTTTTCAGCATATTATGTGATTTTCTTTAGAATATGTGTGTAGATTCATATGTACATACAAAGACGTATGTTTATGTATGCTTTGCCCAGCTCTGGAAGATTGTTATACAAGAAAATGTAGCCCTGGGGGCGCCTGGGTGGCTCAGTGGATTAAGCCGCTGCCTTCAGCTCAGGTCATGATCTCGGGGTCCTGGGATCAAGCCCCGCATCGGGCTCTCGGCTCCGCGGGGAGCCTGCTTCCTCCTCTCTCTCTGCCTGCCTCTCTGCCTACTTGTGATCTCTGCCTGTCAAATAAATAAATAAAATCTTTAAAAAAAAAAAAAAAAGAAAATGTAGCCCCTTCTGGGAGTGAGGAATATGAGGTACATCTATTCAGAAATTAAAAAAATAGGGGCGCCTGAGTGGCTCAGTGGGTTAAAGCCTCTGCCTTCCGCTCAGGTCATGATCCCAGGGTCCTGGGAGGGAGCCCTGCATCAGGCTTTCTGTTCAGCAGGGAACCTGCACACCCCCCGCCCCCCCCCCCATACCTCTCTGCCTACTTGTGATCTCTGTCTGTCAAATAAATAAACAAAATCTTAAAAAAAAAAAAAAAGAAATTTTCAGTTTAAAATCTTTAGTGGTTAGTATGGAGGTTTGGCGCTTTCCTTCTATATGGTTAAACTTAGAATTATTTAAAAAATTTTTTTAAAAATTTTATTTTAAGTAGGCTCTACACCCATTGTGGTGCTTGAGCTCATGACCCTGAGGTCAAGAGTCACATGCTCTATTGACTGAGCCAGCCAGGTACCACTGAAATTAATTTTTTCTCTTATAGTCTTGAAACTTTAAATCCTAAAGATCTTTCAAGGTATTATTTAGTATATAAATTCTTCTTTGAATATGAATTAAGATCATGAATCTTTTTTTTTTTTTAAGATTTTATTTATTTATTTGAGAGAGAAAGAGATAGCAACAGAGATAGCAAAAGAGAGAACAAGAGGGAGCCAGAGTGGGGAGGAGAGGGAGAAGTCTCCTCCCTACTGACTAGGAAGCCCGACACAGGGCTCAATCCCAGGACCCTGGGACGGTGTCCTGAGCTGAAGGCAGATGCTTAACTGACTGAGCCACGTGGGTGCCCCAAGATTATGAATCTTATCTGTGGAAAGATAAATAGCTATAATTTTGGCTATTATAAATGATTTTGAGATGATTATAAATGATGTGAGAGGAATAGAGTAACATACTTTATATATTTCAAATTGTTTGTGGTAATGCCTTTACAGTATTTTTTTTTTAAGATTTTTTATTTATTTATTTGACAGACAGAGATCACAAGTAGGCAGAGAAGCAGGCAGAGAGAGGAGGAAGCAGGCTCCCGGTTGAGCAGAGGACCTGCCTGATGCGGGGCTTGATCCCAAGACCTGGGATCATGACCTGAGCCGAAGGCAGAGGCTTTAACCCACTGAGCCACCTCGGCGTCCCCCTTTACAGTATTTTTAGGAAAAGCTAGGAACATAGATGCAATTATATTTACCAATAGTAGTGTTGAATATTTGAGTGTTATAATCAGTATCTTAAGTTACATGCTAGTAATAATAATGGTAATAGTAATTATAACTAACTGACATTTTGTGTTTTGTTTGACCCAGGTTTTTTTCTTAAGAGTTTTCTTTGATTATTGAGGCAATTGATTATTGTTGTTGAAAGTTTTGAATCTGAGCTTCACTGTAAGAATTTGATTCTGCCTTCCCCATTAATCAGTTATGTGGCTTTGGACAAGTGATCTTTTATCTGTTACAGATGAGTGCCCTCATCTTTAAATGAGAGTAATACTAGTATCTACATTATATGATTATTTTGATGATTAAAGAGTTAATACATCAAAGGCATTTCAAATGGTGCTCTGGACATAGAACTTACTTTTATTAAATGTTCCATTATTTTTGTCTCATTTATTTTAGCACCCCAGTAGACTACCTTGTCAGTAACCTCAGTCACCATTGATCAGTTTTGCTTGTTTTTGAATTTCATATAAATGGAATTATATGGTTCTCTTGTATCTGGTTTCTTTCTCTCAACTCTTTTGAGATTTGTCCGTATTGTTGTGTATGCCAGTACTTCAGTCTCTTTGGTTATTGTGCAGTATTCCACTGGGAATACGACATACTTTGTTTATCCATTCTTCTGTTGAAGGGCCTTTGACTTGTTTATAGTTTTTAGCTGCTATGAATAATGCTGCTATGAATATTCTTATATATATTTCTTTTGATAGACTTATTTCTTTTGGGTAGATACCCATGGATGGAAATGCTTAGTCACAGTGCATGTGTTTGTTTAACTTAAGTAGATACTGCCAGATAGTTTTCCAAAGTGATTGTACTAATTTACACTCCTGCCAAAGCATTTGGCTCTTCTGTCTGATATTGCCTGTAGGTTTAATTTAGTCATTTTAGTGAATAAATAGTGGTAGCTCATTGTAGTTTTAATTAATTAATTAATTAAAAAAAGATTTTATTTATTTATTTGATGGACAGAGATCACAAGCAGGCAGAGAGGCAGGCAGAGAGAGAGGGGGAAGCAGGCTCCCTGCTGAGCAGAGAGCCAGATGCAGGGCTCGATCCCAGGACCCTGAGATCATGATCTGAGTGGAAGGCAGAGGCTTTAACCCACTGAGCCACCCAGGCACCCCTCCTTGTAATTTTAATTAGTTAATTGTAGCTTAATTGTTAGCTATAGTCATCGTGTTGTACATTACATCCCTAGTACTTATTTATCTTCTTGGAAGTTTGTACCTTGACCACCTTCCTGCAATTTCCTCTCCCCTGTGCTCCACCTCTTGTAACCACAAGTCTGATCTTTTTCTGAGTTTTTTTCCTTAATATTTTATATAAAAGTGAGATCATACACTATTTTTCTTTTCTCTGTTTGATTTATTTCACTTAGCATAATACTTAGCATATGCCTCTAAGGTCCATGCATGTCGTCCCCAATGATAGGATTTCCTTATTTTTTTTATGGTTTGTGTGTGTGTGTGTGTGTGTGTGTGTGTGTATACACGCCACAGCTTCTTTGTTCATTTGTTTTGTTTTAAGATTTTATTTATTTATTTGACAGAGATCACAAGTAGGCAGGCGGGGCGGGAGGGGGAAGCAGGATCCCCGCAGGGCTCCCCACCATCCTGCACTCTCCCTTTCTTCCAATGGACTTTTTTTTTTTTTTTTAAGATTTTATTCATTTATTTGACAGACAGAGATCACAAGTAGGCAGAGAGGCAGACAGAGAGAGGGAGGAAGCAGGCTCCCTGCTGAGCAGAGAGCCTGACGCGGGGCTCGATCCCAGAACTCTGGGATCATGACCTGAGCTGAAGGCAGAGGCCTAACCCACTGAGCCACCCAGGCGCCCCTTTTGTTCATTTTTTGATGGACACTTAGGTTGTTTTCATATTTTGGCTGTTGTAAATAATGTTACTGTGAACATAGGGGTGCAGACATCTTTTTGAGTTAGTGTTTTTGTTTCCTTTGGATATTTTTCCAGAAGTGGAATTCCCGAATTATATAGTAGTTTTATTTTTAACTTTTTGGAAATTCTCCAGATTGTTTCCTTAGTGGCTCTGTCAGTTCACATTCCCACCAATAGCACAAAAGGGTTCTCTTTTCTCCGCATCCATACCAGCATTTGTTATTTCCTGTCTTTTAAAAAAAAATTAATATTTTAAAAATATTTTATTTATTTATTTGACAGAGAGAGAGAGAGAGTGCACAAGCAGAGGGAGCAGCAGGGAGAGGGAGAAGCATGCTCTCTGCTGAGCAGGGAGCCTGATGGCAGGGCTCGATCCTGGGATCATGACTTGAGCTGCAGGCAGAGGCTTAACCAACTGAGCCTCCCCCGGCACAGCTATCTCTTGTCTCTTTGATGATGGCCATAGATGTGAGGTGATATCTCATTGTGATTTTAATTTGCATCTCCCTAATGACTATTGATGATGTTGAACACTTTTTCATGTACCTGTTGGTATTTCATATAACTTCTTTGGAGAAATGTGTATTTAGGTCTTCTGCACACTTTTTGTTTTTAACCAGCAAAATGGGTTTATTCAGGAATACCAAAGCAATGGCAATTGCTATGGGAAACCAGAGACAAGCCTGAAGATCAAAGGAGAAGAATGTAATTTAACAGAGAAAAAGAGGAAGATGGGAGGGTCTAGTCAGTGGGTTAAAGCCTCTGCCTTCGGTTCGGGTCATGATCCCAGGGTCCTGGGATCGAGCCCCGCGTCGGGCTCTCTGCTCAGCAGGGAACCTGCTTCCTCCCTCTCTCTGTCTGCCTCTCTGCCTACTTGTGATCTCTGTCTGTCAAAAAAATGAATAAAATCTTAAAAAAAAAAAAAAGTCCATTGGAAGAAAGGGAGAGTGCAGGATGGTGGTGGTTTCTCATTGCTTGAGTTATGGTATATTCTTATTGGCTAGGCTTGTTGCCGTGCAAGAAAAATTGCTTCCCCTTGTTCGAGTAGTGAAGTAGGCTTCTTCCTATTGGAAGTGCAAGATTGCCCCGGGTTGAATGAATTCTTTATGTGTTTTGGATATTAACTCCTTATCACATACATGGTTTGCAAATTTTTCCTCCATTTCATCCATAGGTTGTCTTTTTACTTCATTGATGGTTCTTTATTTTTTAAATTACAACAACTGGCTTACATACACTTATAACTTAGTATATGATAGGCTAGTCTAAGCCCTGTTGTGGTCTTATTTAATCATTGTAACAACTTTGAATTAGGTATTTTATTATCTCATTTTATAGAAGACCAAATAAGACTCAGAGTTATGATTTTTTTTTTTAAGATTTTTATTTATTTATTTGAGAGAGAGAAGGAGAGAGCACAAGTAGGCAAAGCGGCAGGCAGAGGGAGAGGGAGAAGCAGGCTCTCCACTGAGCAAGGAGTCCTATGCAGGGCTGGATCCCAGGACCCTGGGAACATGACCTGAGGCGAAGGCACCCCTTTAACCAACTGTGCCACCCAGGCATCTTGAGCTGGAATTTTGATTGTAGTTTCTGTTTTGTTTGTATATTGTCACCTAACAAACCATCCCTAAATTTGTGGTTTAGGTCAGCAACATCTAATTTGCGCACAGAGCTGTAATTTGGGCAAGTTGATCAGTATAGCTAATCTCTACTCACTGTGCATCATCAGCTGGGCACCATGAAGACGAGCTAGAATAGTAATTGTTGGCTTGTTCATTAATGTATGTGACAGTATATGCTGGTTGTTGGCTGTGATCTCAGCAAGACTATAGGCCAGAACCTGTACATATGGCTTTTACCTGTGGCTTTTCCCCCCAAAGTGGTGCTGGCTTACACAGGTGGGCATCCTGAGAAAGACAGCCTGCCGGAAGCCATATCCATTTTATGACCTAGTTTTGGAAATTAGGCAGCTTCATTTCTGCTACATTCACTTAGCTGTAATGTTATTAAGGCTAACCCCTATTCAAGGGGAAGAAAATTAAATTCCTGTTTTTGATGTGGAGAGTGTTAAAGAATTTGCAGTCATATTCAATACCACCATGGTATTATTACTTTGTGAATTAATCTGGGTAGAATTTATATGTTGGCTATTTTTAAAAGTTTCACCGTGAACATAATCTCTCCATACATTCAGACCTGTTCTTGTGTCTTTTTAAGTGCCTTTTTTCATTTTAAAAAAAGTTTATTATGGAATATTTTAAACATACATAAAATAAAAATAGAATTGTATAATGAAATCTGTTAAGTATCTGTCACTAAGCTTAAAAAACTATCAGCTCAAGTCAGATATCAGCCCCCTACAATTATTTTGAAGCAAATCCCAGATGATGTATTTTATCTATAAACATTAAAAATTTCAGTATTTGGGAAACCTCGTTGGTGTCTGCCTTTAGCTCAGGTCATGATCCCAAGGTACTGGGATCAAATCCCTCATCAGGTTCCTTGCTCAGAGAGGAGCCTGCTTCTCCCTCTCTTTCTGCCTGCTGCTCCCCCTGCTTGTGCTCTCTCTCTCTCTGACAAATAAGTAGATAAAATCTTTAAAAAAATTTTTCAGTGTGTGTCTCTTAACAGATAAGTCCTTTTTTTCTTACATAACCATAATACCACTTCACATTAAAAAAAAAGTAATTTTTTATCATCAAATGTCCAATGGTCAGATTTCCCTGAATTTGCTAGAATTCCCTCCATCATTTATGATAAAAAAATTTAAGCCTGGGTGGCTCAGTGGGTTACAAGCCTCTGCCTTCAGCTCAGGTCATGATCCCAGGGTCCTGGGATTGAGCCCCACATCCGGCTCTCTGCTCCACGGGGAGCCTGCTTTCTCCTCTCTCTCTGCCTGCTTGTGATCTCTCTCTGTCAAATAAATAAATAAAATCTTTAAAAAAAAAATTTAAGCATACAACAATGTATGAATTTACAATAAGTGACCAGTCATGTACTGTTTAGATTTTACTATTAACATTTTACTATATCTTCACACACTTTATGATGTTTCTATTGCTCTATCCATAATGAATCTTATTTGTAAACAGCTTTTTACTAATCAAATTAAGATCCAAATGCGATCTTTTAATTTGAAAGTTACCTCCCTTCCGCATAATCCCACTTTTTTTAACCTTGCAATTTATTGTTGAAGAAACTGGGGCTTACATTTTGTGGAGTTTTTTATAGTCTGGCTTTTGTTGACTGCATCCCTATAGTGTTGTGGATATGTTTTTTTCCCTTTCTGTTCCCTGTGAACTTGTTAGACCGAGAGGTATCATTATTTTGATTTTTTTTTTCCTTTACTGTTGATGGTGTAGATTTAAAGATAATGAGCTATTTAAAAACATGCCTTTCTTGTGATGTATTATTCTTTATTTTATTATATACTGTTAGTTTTAGTTAACTAATATTTTACTCTTAGTATTTGGTAAGTAAAATAGACCTAATGATTTTCTTATAGTGTCTTTGTCTGATTTGGGAATTAAAATTATATTAGTCTTTTAAAATTAGTAGCTTTTTCTCATTTTTTTTCCCCCTGAAGTCATGTATATAGGATAGGGATTATCTGTCTCATTACCATTTGCCAGAGTCTTTTTTTTTTTTTTTTTTTTCCTTCAGCCAGGTCTCTGATTACTATTTTAATTACGGTGGGGGTAACTGGTCTATATAAGTTATCTAGTTCTTCACTTACTAATTTCTAGCATTTTTGTCTGTTTGCAAAAATTTATGTCATATAGGTTATCCAGTTTATGAACATAGTTGTTCGCAGTTTAATTTTTCATTTCAGTTTTAGCTCTCATTTCTTCTTCATTCAGTATTTTGTGTATTTGTATTCTCTTTTTGTTTTATTCGTTGATCTGTCTTACTGAAACTTTGTCTTTTTTATTAGCTTTTGATTCTGAAAATTTCCAAGCATACATAGAAAAAAGATTACAAGGCATTTCCAAGCACCCATCACTCAGTCTCAACAACCATCAATATTTTGCATATTTGAAAAATATCTAGTCTTCTTCCATTTTAAAAATCACTTCTACACAAAACCATAACCTTAAAAAATTAACACTAGTTGGTCAGTATCATATAAGTCCATAATCAAATTTTCCTAACTGCATAAAAATTGGTAGTGTATCTGTACTAATCAGGATCTGAAATAGGTCCACTCATTCTGTGTGGGAGCTACATCTCTTAAGCTTTTGTAAATCTCTTATAATTAACAATAAGAGTTGGCAAAATTTTTCTATGAAATGTCAGATAGTAAATATTTTAGACTTTTGGACTGCATCAGGTTTCTGTCCTATATTCTCTCTCTTTTTTTTTCTTTTCTTTTCAAAGAATCATTAAAAAAATTGAAAAAACTTCACTGAGCTTGGGAGCCATACCAAAGCAGGTAGCATTTGGCCCACAAGCCATAGTTTGTTTACCTGGATCTAGAACATTCCTCCTTACCTGCTTCTCTCCCCTCTCCCCACCACTGACTTGAAGAAACTGGGTCATTTGTTCACAATTTTGCTGTTAGTTTCCTTATGATGTCTTGTTTTTTTTTTTTATTCTTACCTGCATATTTTTTGTAGACAAGGTGTTAGATTTATAAATTTAGATCTTTTTGTGCGTGTAGATTAGATTTAGATCTTGTTGTGTGTGTAAGAATTATATCACATGAGAGGATAACTCCACTTAAGATGGAGTTGCCTCACTTCTTGTGGATTTGGGTAGTGACAGCTAATACTTTGCCCCATAAACTTCTTTGGTTTTACCATTTATTATTCTGTGAATGAGTTATTTCATTTTAGGTTGCAACATGATGATTTTCTCATTTTTCTCATTCCTTGTATATTTTAAAATTTGAATTCTCTCTCTTTCTCTCTCTCCACTATTTTTCCTTCTAGAATTGCTTTACTTCACTTGTTAGGTCCCTTTAGTTACAGTAAAATACAGCTCAAGTTGGAAAAGAAGATAAATCTAATTAGAGTTTTGCTTATTTTATTAATTTTTCAAAAACTAAGCTTATATTTTGTTATATCCTCTTGTCATTGTTGTCTTCTTTCTTGATTTCTATTCTTCTGTTTCCTTCCTTTTTATGTATTTGGATCCTGTTTTTTTTCCCCCAATTTATTGTTTCCTTCCTTTTTATGTGTTTGGATCCTGTTTTTTCCCCCCAACTTTCTGAATGCTTAGCTTGTTGGTTTTAGTATTTGTCTCTGATTGATGTAGGGTTTCTCAACCTCAGCACTATTGATAATTTGGGCTAGATAATTTTTTGTTGTGAGGCGCTGGCCTGTGCACTGTAGGATATTTAGCAGCTATCTTGGTCTCTAGCCACCTGATGTCAATAGTGCACCTTCCCTTTTGCCCTCTCCACAGTTCAGACAATCAAAAATGTCTGCATATACTGCCAAATGCCCCCTGGCGGGCAAAATACCCTTGGTTGAGAACTACTGGATTAATGCATTTAAGGATACAGATTTTCTTCTTAACTAATACCTTAGTTATTGCTTGCTTTAGTTAACGTGCACACATATTGCATGTAGTATTTATTGTCATTCAGTCTGTTATTTGATCTACAGGTCTACAATTCCTAATCTGTAATTCTGAAATCAAAAGCTCTGTTAAGAAGTAATTTTAACCCTGTTTGTACCAATTACATTTGATGACAAAACCTGATCTGAACAGACATGAGACTGTTTATTTAGTCTTTTATTTATTTATTTAGTCTTGTCTTTTTTTTTTTTTTGAGGTTTTATTTATTTGACACAGAGGGAGAGAGTATGAGAGAACAAGCAGAAGGAGTGGGAGACAAGAGGGAGAGGGAGAAGCAGGCTCCCTACTGAGCAGGGAGCCTGATGTGGGGCCCTGAGGTCATGACCTGAGCCGAAGGCAGATGCTTAACTGACTGAGCCACTCAGGCGCCCGTATTTATAGTCTTTATTTCTGACTTATTTCTTTCTTATTGCTTTTATGTTTTGCTGCAGAAATATTAATAGCTAATTATGGAGTACTGCATTAGATCTCATTGGGAGTGTTAAAGTATATATGATATGTGTATTATATAACTGTTCAAAAATCCTAAAAATTCTGAATCATGACTGTCTGGGTCAAAATGATGTTTGGTAAGCAGCTGTGAATAAGAATTTGATAATTTCCTCTCTGAAATACCTCTATAATTTGAGTTAGTTTCCAAGTATAAGGTTTTTTTTTTTTTTTTTAATAGCTTGATGTCAGGGGTGCCTGGGTGGCTCAGTGGGTTAAAGCCTCTGCCTTCAGCTCAGGTCATGATCCCAGGGTCCTGGGATCGAGCCCCACATGGGGCTTTCTGCTCAGCGGGGAACCTACTTCCCCCCTCTCTTTGTTTTCCTCTCTGCCTGCTTGTGATCTCTGTCAAATAAATAAATAAAATCTTTAAAAAACAAAACAAAACTTGATGTCAAGTATGCTATTTTGGGTGGAGTGAAGCTTTGTATACAGGAATGAGAAGAGGGGTACCTGGCTGGCTTAGTCAGTAGAGCATGAAAGTTGTGAGTTCAAGCCCCATGCCCCATGTTGGGTGTAGAGGTTACTGGGGGTTGGTGGTGGGGGAGGAATGGGAAGAAATAAGAAAAGTAAAAGAAAGTAGAAAAGTGAACTGGGGCCAGATTGAAAGGGACTGTAAAGATTTAAGGAGTTTTATTTTATTCTGCAGGCAATAATATTAAGACCAGGCAATTCATCTCGTTTGGGGCCTCAGCCTTTGTCTCACAGCTTTTATATTTACTTGATCACTGTCTGTACTGTCTATAATAGGTAAGCACCTCTAATCACGCATCTTCACTTCACCTCTTCTTACTACTTGGTGCTGTATATTTCCCAATTCCGAACTTCCAGGTCTTCTGTAATCCTTTCTGTTCTGTACTGCACTTGATAAATTGTCCTCAGTCAGAGAACTGGGACAGATGTGGTACTCAGTTGTGTTTCATTTCTCTTAAGGATTTTCCTCTTGTACTGCCTGGAAATAGTTACTCTATATGTGTGTGTGTGTGTGTGTGTGTGTGTGTGTGTGTGTGTGTGTGTATTTTTTTTTAATCAGAAAGAGTGTGAGCACAAGCAGGGGAGCAGCAGGCAGAGGGAGAAGCAGGTTCCCCACTGAGCAAGGAGCCCCATGCTGGACTCGATGCCAGGACCTTAGGATCATGACCTGAGCCAAAGGCAGCCGCTTAATAGGCTGAGCCACCTAAGCATCCCACTGCATATGTTTTGTCCTGTTTTATAGTTGTTTATGGTGGGAAAGCAAGTCTAGTACCAGTCATTCTGTCAAGGAAGTAGAAGTCTCTTACTCCTTTGGAACATATGCCATTTGTCTGTTTTCTCAGGTTATTTGTGCTCATTTATAGATGACTTTGTTTTATGGTTTATAGCCTTCCTCTCCATTTTAAATCCTGTCACCATTCTAGGTGACTTCAATGCTTGTGTGAGTAACCCACCAAATAGTCTGTCATGAGGTGATTCCTCTTTAGCCTCCCACTTGGATCAGTATATGGTTGCCCTTGTTATCACCAGAAAGAGCTCTACCTCTGAAATCTTAGAAAGCAAGTATCCTACTTGCTGACCATCTGCTTCTTTCATTCAGTCAGTCACACTGTACCTGCTCCTTGACTTCCTAGCCTCCTGACTCCTTTGCTTTCTATTTTTTCTCTTCTGTTGTCACTTACCTTTGTAGTTTAGAGTTGGTCTAGCTTGGAATCCACAGTCCATCACTTCAGCTACTCTGTTGCCAGTATCCTTAACTCCTTTCTGTCGCACTAACCTGACAAAATTGAAATCTTGGATCAGTGATGCTGCTTGGTTTTTCACTGTTTATATCTTGGTTACTGAGGGCTGCTAGAGAAAATCCCAAACCTGTAAATTTAACTTCCCAGCAGTTCCTCAGAATAGCCTTCTCATTGCGTGTGCCCAGTGGCTCTTTCAGAACTTGTCCAGTCTGCTATAACTTCTGATCTTGCCCCTTTTGCCTTTCTCTTTCAGCATCTCCCATTTCACATAAAGAACATCATATTGCTTTTCATCCTCACTACTGAATCTACAGCTTAAGTGCATTCTCATCCATGTATTCTTTCTCTCTGGTATTTGGGAAGAGATATCTCCGGCTCTTATAACTATTTCTCCTTTGAGGCTTTGAATGCCAACTACTGCTAACTTCTCTAGGACTTTATTAACTCAACTTAGCTCTTCTCTCCTATGTCTTTTTCTCTTATCTCCTTCTATGCTGTCAATATTTAAATATGATTAGGTTTTACTAAACATTTTCAGTCATTATCTCCCTCCAGCTACCACCTTAGTCTGTTGTTCCTTTAAAAAGAGAATTATCCATATTGCCAATTTACTTCTTTTAGTGGGGGAGGGGCAGAGAGAGGGAAAGAGAATCTCAGGCAGACTCCCTGCTGAGTGCAAAAACCTGATATGGGGCTGGATTTCATGACCCTGAGACCATGAGGTGAGCCGAAACCAAGAGTCAGATCCTTAACTGAGCCACCTAGGCATCCCCCAATTTCACTTTTTTATTTTCAGTTCACTCTTCAATCCACTGCATTCCATTGGCATTCTACTAAAACTGCTTTTGCCAGTTCATCATTGCCTTTTTTTGTTGCTAAAACTTCTCATTCTCTCGCTTAAATTTAAAAATATTTGATCATGTTAACTACTTCATCCTTGTTGAAATTTTTTTTTTACCTTGACAGCCTTTATGACTTGATTCTTTTTGTAATTTTATTTATTTATTTGAGATAGAGAGCTGGTGTGCAGATGGTGGGGTGGGGGTTTCACGTGGGAAAAGGGAGAGGGGGAAGCCAACTCTCCACTAAGCAGGGAGTCTGATGTGGGGCTCTATCCCAAGACCCTGGGATCATGACCTGAGCTGAAGGCAGATGTTTAACCATCTAAGCCACCCAGGTACCGTGCCCCTGTGATTTGATTCTTGTTTTTTTTTTTGGTTCCCCCACCCCCCAGCTCTTCTAATTACTAGATTTCTCTTGCTCTCCTAATTTCCTTAAATGTCTTTTTTTTTTTTTTTGTCATTCTGCAGCTCCTCCCTGGTCATTTCATTTATTCCCATGATTTCAATGATCCCCAAATTCTTTTCCTTACCTATATTCTCTGCAGAGATTTAAATTACCCAGTATCTAACTGCTCATGAAATTTTTCTACTTGCTCTGTTGTTTTTATTAAGATTTATTTATTTTAAAGATTTTATTTATTTATTTGACAGAGAGAGAGGTCACAAGTAGGCAGAGAGGCAGGCAGAGAGAGAGGAGGAAGCAGGCTCCCTGCAGAACAGAGAGCCCGATGCGGGGCTCGATCCCAGGACCCTGAGATCATGACCTGAGCCGAAGGCAGCGGCTTAATCCACTGAGCCACCCAGGCGCCCCAGATTTATTTATTTTAGAGAGAGAAAGAGTGAGTGTGAGAATGGGCAGGAGAGGGAGGGAGAGAGAGTCTCAGCAGACACTGAGTGAAGATCCTGGGCTCTATCCCAGGACCCTGAGACCATGACCTGAGCTGAAATCAGGAGTCAGATGCTCAACTAGCTGACCTACCCAGGTGCCCCCACTGCATGCCATATTTTAAGATACTTGAAATTTAGTGTGTCCAAAGAGAAGTGATTTTTTACCTGTCCCTTCTGTCAGATTAATCAACAACTTAGTCCTCTTAATTCTTCCTCCTAAATGTTTTCAAGACTATCAGTTTTTTTTTTATCTCTAAGTCTCTTCTCTATATAAACTATCTTTGACTCCTGTAGATTTTTTTCAGCTTTCTAATTAGCCTGCATGTTTCCAGTTTAAGCTATTCTTCATATTGTGGCCTGAGTGGTTCTTTGACTATAAAGTCTAGCAATACTACTCTCCTTAAAAGTTCTGAAATTCCTAAAGTCTTAAAAATTCTTCATTGCCTTCAGGGTATTACTCAAGACTTTAAGTGGTAGATGACAGAAACTAAACTCACACTATATTGGCAAAGAGTGGAATCACTGGAAGGTTATTAAAGTGTAGAAGGAACAAGAGTGTAGCTAGGTCTCAGAGACCTGTAGAACCTGGATTTAAAATACAACTGATAAGTTCTTCACTTCCTTTTTTTCTCTTTCTGTGGACTGGCTTCATTCTCTTCTCACTACATAGTGATTTGTGAATGGAAGAACTAGTACCAAAGTTCGTGCTTTATATAGTTACCAGTTAATAAACATAATGTGGTAATTGGAATTTGAACTGTGTTGTTGGGGGACTGGTGTTTCACAAAATCATGTTAATGGAAATTTATGCTTATCAGGACTGTGCAATATGAGGACTGCCTGTATTGAGACATGTTAACATGACTTATTTTATGACACCATATTATCTGGCTTCTGCCTGAGGTTTTTTTTTTTTTTTTTTTTTTTTTTTTTTTTTTTTAAAAGCTTCATCTTAAAGCCAGTTCTTCTTCGAGCTGTGCTCGGATCTTAGTTTGCGTAGTTTTCCCAAGTTTGAATTCTTCTGCCTCTTCCCTAGTCCCTCATTTCTCTACCCCATTCTCTTCTGTTGGATTTCTCCTACTTACTCTTTTAAGTTTTTCTATAGAGTTGCTTTCTTTGAAAAAAGATTTTCTTTCCTTTTAAATTTGGGTTGTATATTCTGCCTGAGGTGTTCCCTTATCATGTATTGCTTTTTCTGTCTTAATATAGTACACATGCTCACACTGTATTGTACTCATTTACTTACCTAACAGACCATGTTTTCCATGCATATAGAGATCATGGCAGTGCTGTTCCTGACTGTATCCCCACAGCCTGTTACTGGGTGGCACAAAATAATGGGCACTCAGTATTAATTTTTTTTATTTAATGAAAGGTAATCAGAATTTTGATGACTACTACAATATCATTGGAAGGTATTTGGAGCACTGTAGTATAGCTGGTCAAACATAACCTAGGTACCAAATTATAAAATATTGAGAATTTATACATTCTTACACTTCAAGTGAAATGTACATTTGATAGTATGCATTTTGTGATCCTTATAATTAAATAAATACATCACAGGCATCATGATTAAAGATCTGTCTTCAGTATGATATGGTAGGTGCTTAATAAATACTTGTCAAATCAATGAGGGGACAACTTAAGTTTTATACTTTTTTTGGTTGTAATAATTATTTTCATTTATTTCTAAGGTATCTTCATGTTTTAATGATCTTCTGGTCATTTGTTGCTGGAGTTGTTACATTCTATTGCTCTTTGGGACCGGATTCTCTCTTACCAAATATATTCTTCACAATAAAATACAAACCCAAGGTAAAATTTATGTGTTCTTATTTTTAAGAGTAGTATGTATTACCTGTGCTGTTTGATATTATTACTGAAAGCATGTTAAAGCAGTGATTTAAAAAAAATCCATCTGGTATTATTTAATAATGGAAGACATCAGAACATAATTAGAAACGAAATTTATGTATGTGTATATTTTTAAGGTATACAACTCTACAACGTGCTATAAAAAGAAAATACAAACTTCTCAGAAAGTTGGAATCCATAATTACAGAGTGTCCTCTAACTGCATATTAACTATGAGAACAGTAAATTAAAACATGTTCCCAAAGTTGGTTGTACAATAGAATCACCTAGGGAATCTTAAAAAAAAAAAAAAAAAAAAAAAGATTCCTAGGTGCTCTCATCAGATTTTGACGGAATAGTTCTTGGTTAGGGCCTTTTAATCAGTACTTGTTAAGAGCTTTCTAGGTGATTCTGAGATACAGACACAGGGAACTCTGAATTAACTTATCCCATGCTGTTAATTTCCTAAATGTCTTCAAGAGACAAATAATCACGTAGTTTGCTTAGCCAAAATAATTTGTATATTTGAAATTTCATTAGGGTGGTGGTGTATTGAATCTGTGTCTAGTAGGCAAAGTCACTAGTGTGCAGATATCTTGAAGTATTGCTTAATAATTCTTCAAGTTGATATAGTTCCTCTTTTTAGGTTTGTTGGTACTTCTATTCAGAGAAAGCACAGAGGAAAGTGGTGCCACATATTTGGTCAGAAACATGACTAGTTGTCACATATCTTTCTTTTCATTGAAGTTAACATTTTGGGGAAATAGAAAATAGTTTTTTCTTACATCTCTGAAGTAGAATATCATTTCCAAATATAGATTGAATTTTTTTAAATAAGTGAGCATAATAACTGACCTTAATTATATGCTTAGAAATTTGGCTTAAGTATTGCATTTTATCAGGTTTTTTTTCTCTCTTATTTGGCAGTTTAGTTTCCCAGTAGTAGTTATTACAAAGAATGGTTTCAGTGTTATGGCAGACCAATAATTTAAAAAATATTCTTTGAATTTATACATTGATTAATAAACTTTTGAAGTTGATTCTCTTTAGTAAAGATTATATGTAAGCTAAGACAAATCTCTCCCCTTCCTCATTTCCCTTTTTTAGCAGTTAGGACTTCAAGAATTATTTCCTCAAGGTCGTAGCTGTGCTGTTTGTGGTAAAGTAAAATGTAAACGACATAGGTAAGTTAAACATTTTTTATTTGTTGATCCTTCCAATTACATTTTGGATTTTAGGCAATTTAATTGTATGATTTTCTTTAGGCCTTCCTTACTACTTGAAAACTACCAGCCGTGGCTAGATCTGAAAATTTCTTCCAAGGTTGATGCATCTCTCTCAGAGGTAATTAATTTAATAACACTGCCAAATACGCCCAAGCAGAATATATTAAATACTAATGGAAATTTAATTGTGGAACATCTTAATATATGCCACCTAATGAATTCTTAACTAGGTAGTTGATTATTATGAAATAATGTGACTCAGGTGATAAAATAGAAGTTTTTGGATCCTGTGTCTAATTTAAATGGACATTTTAGCCAAAGACGACACTGTTTTACCTAGATATTGCTTAATTCTTATAACAGTAGTCATCTTTATGGTAGGGTAATACCTGAGCTAGACAGAGCAAATATGTCTTGCTGAATTATCTTAGTTTTGACACTTGCTAAAGGGTAGAGCAGAGAATGGGAGACTTTTCACTGTTTCCCTGTAGTGTAGGAATAGAAAGCATTCATCCTTATCTTTGTTACAGTCACATTTTATATATACTTTTTTGGTAACATGTATTTTGTTATTTCTTCTAGAAACTTGTTTTCCCCATTGATCTAAGAAAGGTGTTAAGTCCTTGAAGGCAGTAAGTGGGGTCTGAGTTGTTCCCAGCACCAAGTATAGTGCCAGATATGTTGTTAGTAGTTGATAAACATATATTGAATTAAATTGAATGCTAATTAATTGAAGAATAGTATTCTTCAATTACTGAATCCTGCTTCATTAATTTTTTTCCTTTTTTTTTTTTTTCCCTAATTTGTATCCTTTGGCTAAAAGCATGCTGCATAAATGCCAAAACTCTTGGCACCTTTTTTTTTTTTTTTTTTAAGATTTTATTATTTAACAGATCACAAGTAGGCAGAGAGGCAGGCGGGGGGCGGGGAGCAGGCTTCCCGCTGAGCAGAGAGCCTGATGTGGGGCTCGATCCCAGGACCCTGAGATCATGACCTGAGCAGAAGGCAGAGTCTTAACCCACTGAGCCACCCAGGTGCCCCTTGGCACTTCTCTTTTTTCTAATTTCTTCTTTTTTCTTTTTCATTTTCAACTTCAGGAGTCCTTGATTTAAGACTTTGCTGTCCAATATGGTAGCCCCTAGCTACTGTGGCTGTTCATAACACTTGGAAATGTATCACAAATTGAGTTGTGATTTTGAGGATTTAGTAAGAAAAAAAGAATGTAAAATATCCTATAATACATTTTATTCATTACGTGTTGAAATAATATTCTGGATATAGTGAATTAAAATATATCATAAAATTAATTTTACCTGTTTTCTTATTACTTTTAAAAAATGTAACTACTAGGGGGCACCTGGGTGGCTCCGTGGGTTAAGCCTCTGCCTCCGGCTCGGGTCATGATCCCAGGGTCCTGGGATCGAGCCCCGCATCGGGCTCTCTGCTCGTCAGGGAGCCTGCTTCCTCCTCTCTCTCTGCCTGCCTCTCTGCCTACTTGTGATCTCTGTCTGTCAAATAAATAAATAAAATCTTAAAAAAAAAAAAGTTTAAAAAATGTAGCTACTAGAAAATAAAAGATTACATATATGGCTTACATTACATTTCTATTACAGAGTGCTGATTTGAGGTCTGTTGAAGATAAGACCTCTAGCAAGAGTATTATTTGTGGGTCTTTGACACTTCATTCACTTCTTTTTTTAAAAATTTATTTATTTAAAAAAAAGATTTTATTTATATATTTGACAGATAGAGATCACAAGTAGGCAGAGGCAGGCAGAGAGAGAGAGAGAGGAGGAAGCAGGTTCCCTGCTGAGCAGCGAGCCTGATTGGGGCTTGATCCCAGAAGCCTGGGATCATGACCTGAGCCAAAGGCGGAGGCTTTAACCCACTGAACCACCCAGGCGCCTCACTTCATTCATTTCTAAAGAAAGAAAGAACAAACAAACTTACATGAAGCTCTGGGCCTACTGCCTGGCACACACTGGTTTTCAGTAAATACTAACTCCAACATTTAAAAACATGTTTTGAGATCTTACTATAAGCAGGAACTGGACTAGGCCCCAGGAATAAAAGGAGAAATAAGATATTGTTCCTTTCTTCTAGGAACTTGAGTCTAGGAGGGGAGGTAGACATATAAACAGTTGAATGCAATGTAATGTGAATACTGGCAATAGTGGAAGAAATGTACAATGTATATTATTAATACAGAGGAAAAAATGCCTAACTATAGCGAGGGGCAGTCAGAAAGTATGACTAGAAGTTTGCCAGAATGATAGTGTGGGAAAGGGTATATCAGGGTTTGGGAAAGCTTTTGAAAGGAAAGGGAGGCTTTGAATAAGGTGTTCAGTAAGCTGAAGAGCAAAATGTGAGAAAGGATGTGGGCATTGAAGACACTGTATTCTGGTAGCTAATATTTATTGGTTACTTGCTGTATATTGGGCACTGTACTAATTACTTGTTATTTTTTGAAATCATTCAACCTATAAAGTAGGTGCTGTTATTGATTTTACCAAACTGGGCTTTAGAGGGTTTTAATTTTCTCAAGTTCATCCCTGGCTGGTAGTAGAACTTACTCTAAAACCTGGGTCTGGCTTAGTTCTTAGACAGTTTTTATATGGCTCTTTAGAAATCTGATCATTGAAAGATTTAAAGGACCTTGCTGAAGGAGTTTAATTGATTATAGAAGTAACTGACTTTTGAAGTGTGTAACTGGAGTTTTCAGATGTGACTCAGAGGATACAATGGAAAGTGAAAAGGAAATAAATGGTCACAGCTGCTAGCAGAAAGATTTCTCCCTCGCCTTCAAAATCAGTGCAGCTCCACTTTTCTTACTTTGCTATATTGTGGTTTGATAAATTGAGGGTTTTGTGCATGGGATTGAGGTGTTCAGATACATGTTTTAGATTACTTTGGCAGCTCTGTGGAGGATGGATGGGAGCTAGCTTGACAGGAGGGAGACTAGAAACTCTTGCTACAATATAAGGTTGAGAAGATAAGGACTGAACAGTGGAGCTATAGAAAAGAGCTATGTAGGTTGTAAAATCAATAATATTTGGTGATCGGATGTGGGGGTTAAAGTAAGACCAAGTATTTAATAGCAAATTTTCTGGTGTCCTTTTTGTGTCATATCCCTGTTTCTATGTGTCTTACTTTTCCAACTGGTATCACTAAGTGCTTAGTTTTTCTTTCTTTTCTTTTTATTATTATTTTTTTTGTGCTTAGTTTTTTTAATACAAAGTCAAATCTTGCCTTAATATTTAAAGAATCTACAACCTTCCTTGCTGCTGCCAGAGAAGGTAATAGGCCTACAGTCAGGTTAGATACCTTTGTTAGATACCCTCCCAACTGCTTTAGAAAGTTACTGCCCACTGTTGCAAGTCTTTTCAAAAATTAACATAATACCGCATCCAGAGTTAAAAAATGGAAATTTTAACACCCAGGATTTCTTTTGTTTTGTTACTGTTTCATTTATAACTTATATTCTGATTTTTAATTTACACCTAAAATTTTCACACAGTAAATGTATCTGTATAACCAACACCCAGAGCAAGAAACAAAACATTATTAGTACCCCAGAAGTCCCCCTCATACTCCCTTTTAGTCACTATTGTCCCTTCAGAAGCAATCACTGATAGCTAATTTTGACCCCTTATTAAGTCTGACCTACTTGTTTCTTCATTTTTTTCTGGGAATACTGATTTGTAGAGAGAGTTAGGAATTCATAAAACTAACCTATTATATTCCTTCTTTCCATAGAACTTTCAGTTCAGTGAAACTTCAGAGTCAGGAACAATTTAAGTTTGTTGTTTCATTTTTTTTTTTTTTTTAATTGTGGGAATGTTTAGAAATGTGTGTATGTCATTCTAATAGTATTGTTTCTTTTTATGGAGTTTTATGGTTTTCAAAGTGTTTTCTCATATGTTCCATTTGATCATCGCAATAACCATGTAAGGTTGACAGTATATGTCATGTGAAAGTATGATACTAGATGTCAGTATTTGGGATAATGAAATTGGCTTTTGGTAATACACATTTCTTGGTCATATGGTTTATTTTCCTAGAATTAATTAATTAATTTGATTTTTCTTTAAAAACTAATTTTTATGCAGGTTCTTGAATTAGTGTTGGAAAACTTTGTTTATCCATGGTACAGGTAAGTAAGTTCTCTCTGTAAGACCTTTTTTCTTTAGTGAATACGATTAAGTGTGCTGATGAAGTGTTACCAGTGTAGGCCAGGATTTCTCAGCTTTGACACTATTGACATTTTAGGCCAAGTAATTCTTTGTTGTGGGGGGCTGTCCTGTGGGATATTTAGCAGAACTGCTGGTCTTTTTGCATGAAATACTATTAGCAGCCCCTCATCCTTTTATTTGTGACCACCAAAAATATCTTCAGAGATTGCCATATGTTACCTGGGAGGCATGATTGGCCCTAGTAAGAACCATAGATGTACGTAATCAATTAACAGTTTAGTGATAGCAAAGAAGAAAAAAACCTTGGCTGCTTTTTGAAAGAAAATAAACTTAGAGAATTCCTCGTCACTCCTAAATGGAATGACCTGATTTTTATTTTATTTTATTTTATATTCTTAAGTGATTTGGGAAGCACTTCATGGTTCTTTGTTGGTTTTTTTTTTTTTTTCTTTTTCTTTTTTAAAGATTTCATTCATTTGCTTGAGAGAGCAGAGAGCACAAGTGGGGAATGGGAGGAGAGGGACAAAAGAATACAGAGAAGCAGACTCCTCACTGAGTAGGGAACCCAATGTGGGGCCTCGATTCCAGGACCTTGAGACCCAAGCCGAAGGCAGGTACCTAAGGGGCTGAGGCACCCAGGTGCTCTGATTTAATAGTTTATATGCACTTTTTATATTTGAAATAATTGTACATTTAGAGGAAAAGTTTATATTCAGATGTTTCATTAAACTGAAAGATAATTTTAATAGAATTTTCCTAAAATATTAATGATTTTTCCAAAGTAGCTTGTTTTTAGTATCTGCTATGGACATACAAGTGCCCTGTGCCTTGCAGGTTATAGAAAATAGTTTAGATCTGAAAAATTAATCTAGTTTGAGAATCAGAAATTCACAATATATTTAATAAATAAATGTTATCTTAAAAAAGTATCATGTATTGGGGCACCTGGGTGGCTCAGTGGGTTAAAGCCTCTGCCTTCGGCTCAGGTCATGATCCCGGGGTCCTGGGATCGAGCCCCGCCTTGGGCTCTCTGCTCAGCAGGGAGCCTGCTTCCTCCTCTCTCTCTGCCTAGTTGTGATTTCTCTCTGTCAAATAAATAAAATATTAAAAAAAAAAGAAAGTATCATGTATTTAGTTACATAATTGAACACTTACACCTATATGACCTATAGATGTAATACTTAAAGGCATCTATCCTAATTTTATATATTCTGAATTTTCTCATTAAAAAAATGCTAGTAGTCAAGATGCTCTATAGTATTAAACTTAATATCCAATTTATTATATTTTCCTGAAAAGCTGTGAAAATTAATGTTTTTATGTTGGATTTCATCTTAAATATAGGGCATTTGCCATTTAAGTAAAGCTGTTAGTAAGTCTTTTTGTAAAATGAATCCTCTTGTGAAGACTCCCCCCACCCCCACCCATGTCCTGACTCTTCATAAGAGCTGGCTGTATTTCTAAATGATAAGGTATGTATTTTCTCCTCATTGTAGTTATTGATGCTGAAATAGTCACTTCCCTGGGGTTAATAGTGGGAGGCTTGATTAATACAATTATCTTTGTTATTCTGCCAAGGGACTTAATAGCACCATCTTCAAATTCAGGATAATACCATTCTATATACCTGTCTTGCTTGCTTTGAGTAGGGAAGTGTCCTGATTCTTTTAGGGACCTCATGGCTTCAGGAAAATGAAAAGTAGTTCCTCAGATAAAGGTTGTCAAAATTTCTGTTTAAAAATGTTTGCATTTCAGTTTATTTTCTTTCTCAAATAGAACACATTTTTTTTTACCTTGTAGAATTAGTTTATATTATTAACTATAAATATTTTAAACTAATTAAAAATTTTGTATTAATTCTGTTACTCCTCCAAAATTATTGTTTTATTTCTTATAAATTACTTTGAGAATGCTTAGAAAATGTTTGGAGTATTGTAAAAATATGACTTTGTACATGTAGTTGTCTACAGGGAAATATATACTACAATTTAGTTAAAAATGATTATGTCTTGTTACTAGAATTATGGGAGATGTCTATTTTTTCTTTGTACATTTTTATTTTTTATTCTGTAATGTAACATATTATTCGTTAAAAAAGCAAAGAAAACATAAATGGAAAAAAAGAGGAAGTTCTAAACTTTCCTTGGTTTCTAGAAGGAGTAGCTGTGTATTTCTCTGAGCTTTTAAATGCTTGCTTTTCTCCTTAATTGAAGGGATGTAACAGATGATGAGTCCTTTGTTGATGAACTGAGAATTACATTACGGTTTTTTGCATCTGTCTTAATTCGAAGGATTCACAAGGTAAATATTTATAATGAGAAATTTGGGAATTGGAGGTTTTATTATTACTAAAGAGATTTTTAAAAATCTTAGTTTTACTTTATCCTGTGCTGTTTATATTTTTTCTTCACTTTTAATTTTTTAATTTTTCTTTTTTTTTCTTTTTTTTTTTTTCCACTTTTAATTTTTTTAGATTAAAAGATGAATGGGTCACTTTTGATTCATTGATAAATTTTACTTTCTTTAATGCTTAGATATCTTGGCTTGTGGTAATTAGAAATAAAAAGACAACTATAGGAAAAAAGTCATGTTCCTGTTAGATGAATTTACTGAGTAAATGGTGATGATTATGATCTACTTTTTAAAAAAAAATTTAAGCCATATTATGTTTATGTTTGGGTCTTTGCCTATATATAGTTACAGTGTGTTGGCTGTAGATACACATGCTTGTATATTGCCTTGTCAGTTTAATAGAATTGGTATATATCTGTAATTAGTAAATAAAGATAAATCTTGCTAAATGTCTCTATACTTTTTTGAGAAATTAACAATATAGTCAACCACTATAGAAAAGATAGGGAAAAAATATGAATAAGCAGTTCACAAAAGAAAAATAGAAAAATGACCAATAAATACTGAAAATATGTTGGCTTCAAATAAATATCGTTTATTTTTGATGAGATGCTACTCTCTTGCCTGTCGGATTGGGAACGATAAAGAATGATAATGTCTAGTAATGGTGTTTGTGGGGAAACAGGCAAAGCAAGTACAAATCCAAATTGGTGTAATTCTTACACTGGAAGGCAGTTTGATAATCTCTATTAAAAGACTTAAAAATGTCTATACTGCCAAATTTAATTTTGCTTTTGTTAATATGTTTTAAAGAAATAATCAGAGATATATATAAAAATGTATGCCCAAAGATTCATTGTGGTATAATTTATAATAAGGAAAACTGAAAAAAAAGCTGATGTCTAGTGATAAGATTGTCTATTAAAATATAGTACATGCCAATTATAGAATTCTGTGCAGCCATGAATAGAACTTATTTACATGAGAAATTATTTTTCTTATATAATCAAGTGGAAGAGGTTGGAAAAGAATATATGTGGTATTTTTCCACATCGAAAACAAAGATCACATATTAAAGCTTATTAATATGTATATTAAGGACACATAACCTTATCACTGTTAACTTACTGTTATGGTGGATTGATGCTGATTTTTGGTTCTTTTTGGGCATTTCTTTCTGTTCACCTTTTTTTGTATG
Source organism: Meles meles (assembly GCF_922984935.1). Taxonomy (NCBI): domain Eukaryota; kingdom Metazoa; phylum Chordata; class Mammalia; order Carnivora; family Mustelidae; genus Meles; species Meles meles. The sequence goes on from NC_060070.1 coordinate 45,311,027, forward strand.
AGCGTTTTACCATTTTGTAAATAGAAAAAAGTGGATAAAATTAATCATATTGTTTAATAAAGGTCTAAGGCAGCTGTATAGACTTTAAAATTGGAATAAAAGATCCGGTAAAAAACATCAATTGGTTGATGATAAGCCACTTAAATTACAACTTAGAGGAAGTCAAATAAAGTTGATCAAAATGCTGACTCATTACAATAAAGTTATCTATAGGTATTACTTAGTAGAATAGCTCTGCTCTGTTAGGCTTTGTGATAGCCTAGTGATTTTAAAATCAAAATACTTCATATTTGGATTGCATTATATTTATTTTTTGGTAGCAGCTTTATTGAGGTCTACTTTGTATACCAGATAGTTTACCTATTTAAAGTGTCTAATTCAGTGGTTTTTAGCATATTCCGGGATTTACACAATCATTACCACAATTTTATGACATTTTTATCGCTCAGAAAGAGATCTCATACCCTTTAGCCATAAATCCTTATTCTCTCATGCTCTTAGATCTAGTCACTAGCCCATCCACTTTCTGTCTCTATAGATTTGTTTATTCTGGACATTTTATATAAATGGAATCATGTAATATGTGGCCTGTTCTCATTGGTTATTTTTGACTTGGCATAATGTTTCCAAAGTTCATCCATGTTATGCTGTAGCATGTATTAGTACTTCTTTCTTTTTTTATGTCTGAATAATAGTCTATTGTGTGGATATGCCACATTTTGTTTATTTATCCATCAGTTCATGGACATTTGGATTATTTCCACTTTTTGGCTATTATGGATAATCCTGCCATAGCATTTGCGTGCAAGTGTTTTTGATGGTTATAGGGATATGTGTTTTCACTTTTCTTGGGTGTATACCTGGGAGTGTAATTGTTGAATCAAATGGTAACTCTGTTTAAGTTTTTAATTAAGTGCCAGACTCTTTTCCAAAGTGGCTGCACCATTTTACATTCCTGCCAGTAGTATTTGAGGGTTCTGATTTCTCTATATCCTTGCCAGAACTTTTTTTTTTTTTACTGCTTAATAAATTTATTTTAAAAAAATTGATCGGGTCGAATTAATCTTAGACTCCTGAAAGGCTTGATGAGTCACCAACAAAGCTCTTTAATGGTCATTTCATAAACTGAGTTACCCAACTGACCCTTCCAGTGATGGAAAATAAGACCTACCAGAACTTCTTGAAAACAGTGCTTCTCTTCTGGCAGATGAGGACACAGAAGCTTGGTTTAGGATTTGAGATAGGGGACTATGCTCTTAGGCCTGTTTTCCCATTTAGCTTTTAAAACAAACATCTCTGTCCCCTTTCACTGTAGCAGAGAAAGAAATGGAAAGTTAAGGTCCAGCTGGTGGACCCAGAAGATCTGTCTGCAGTGGAGCCCAGGCACTAGAAGGGGATTCATCGTTACCTCTAAATCCTAAATAGCTCATCTCATTTTCTTACTCTAACCACACCTAATGGGTATGAAGTGGTATCATTGTGGCTTTGATTTACATTTCCCTGATGACTTATGACATTGGACATCTTTTCATTTGCTTATTGGCCATTTGTATTTTTTTTTTTTTTTTTTTGGAGTAATGTCTATTCAAATTATTTGCCTATTTTTTCACTGGGTTGTCTGTATTATTGAGTTGTAAGAGCTCATACATATGATTTGCAAATATTTTCTTCTGTTTTCTGGATGGTTAAGTTTTCTATCCTTTGTTTTCATTTTATCTGCATCACTGTCCCAGCAGATAAGTGGATCATTATCATACCCATTTTATAGAAGTACCTTTGTCGGGGCGCCTGGGTGGCTCAGTGGTTAAGCCGCTGCCTTCGGCTCAGGTCATGATCTCAGGGTTCTGGGATCTAGCCCCGCATCGGGCTCTCTGCTCAGCGGGGAGCCTGCTTCCTTCCCCTCTCTCTGCCTGCCTCTCTGCCTACTTGTGATCTCTCTCTCTGTCAAATAAATAAATAAATCTTTAAAAAAAAAAAAAAAAAGTACCTTTGTCAAAGTGTTAGAAGTAGTAGTTAATGGGCCAACAATTGTGCCTGGTCATCTTATTCTTAGTACAGTGGTCTGTCCCTGATACCATTGCCTTAATAATGTAAATTGGCAGTTTGGGGATAATGAAAACAAAGTACTTTTTTTTTTTTTTTTTTTAAGTTTAGTGGTGAGGCCATTATTTTACCATTTTGATTCTGACCTAAGGTCTCTAAAATGGATCTTAAAAAAGTAAAATTTTCGTGAGTATTCTCCAAGATTTTATAAAATGTTTGAAAATGGAAACATCCTATTTATTTGATAAATATTACAGCAACCTATAGTCTGAGGACGAGAAGCCAGAGAGAAATGAAGAGTAATATTATTTTGCAACAAATTATATTATCAACAAAAATATTCCCTCTTATTGAATATGTGTGATCTTATATAGCTAAAAAATATCTGTAAAGTGCTCTGGTTTTTACTGGTAAATCACTAAAAATTGGGGATTTATGATCCATCACACTTACTAGATTTATAAACGTGTGATTCCTCACCACTTGCTTAATATGGAATTTAAAAATATTGAAACGCTGACACAGAACTTTGCTGTGATGCAATTTTTTCATGTCTTTGATAAAGGGAAAATGTGTTGAGTTTTGTGGTTGAAGTCCAGTAAACATGCTTTTTGGTGATTCATTTCATTTGCAATTCAATTTTAATTATTTTTTGTCTCTCTTACGTGAGTACATATAGGCCTTCAGTCCTCTATCACTAATCTATCATAGTCACTACAGTTTCCAGCCTTCAAGCTGAAAAATGTCTGTTGGGAATCAGGAAATACAATATTATTCCAAAATAGAATGCTTCTATATAGCTTAAAACCAAGATTTATCTTGTAAGCTAAATAAAAAATTCTTCATTTTTAAGTAACCTTAATAAACAGAAACTTATGGCCGCAAAGGGATGATATGTTACTTGAGATTTTTCTTTCAGTGTGTTTAAAAGAAACACATTAAAGAAATCAAGAATAAAGATATTATTTTGTGGAGAAATTCAGTATAGATAATGTATGCATATGAAGGTATATTTTCTTTAGTGTGATAAACTGTCTAACGTTGCAGCTAGTATGATCCAAGAATATAAAGCACTTTTAATTACATTTTTGAAAGATTTAAAATAATATCTCTAATTTTTAAGATCATGTGTTCCAGTATCTTAAATATAGTGCTCCTGCCATGTAACTCATTAATTGTTTTAAAAAGTTTTATTTTAATGTTGAATTTTTCTAGGTGGATATTCCATCTATTATAACCAAGAAACTATTAAAAGCAGCAATGAAGCATATAGAGGTGATAGTTAAAGCCAGTCAGAAAGGTAATACAGTTTTCTGCTACAAAGTCTGAGTGATTTTTTTATATACCAGCTTTTACCTTAAATACTTAAGTGTGATTACTGATGCATTAACTGATACTCACAAATGCTGTGCAAGTATTCCTTTACCCCAAAATCCTTTTCAGTACTTTGTTTATTGTATAAGTGATTGTGAAAACTCAGAAATTTATGAAAATTAAAATATACTTAGTTAACTTTTAGATATAATATTGATGCCTTTCATCTTCTTTTGGATGATAGTCTGTTGCCTTTATTACTCCTTCTCTTACTCACATTTCTTCCCCCTTTCTCTTCTTAATGATTTCAACAGTTTTGCCCTATTCCAGCCCATCCTTTATATTGCTACCATGTTAATTTCACACTGCCACAATTCTCATGTTATCTCTCTTAAGCCACAGTTTTACTGTCTTAGTCGAAACAGGAGAATTAAGTGATTATTTTAGATTTTTTTTTTTTATTAGCAACTTCAAGTATAACAACTGAAACTGGAATAAGTGTTTATTTTCTATTAATAAAAATGAATTTTGACAAAAAAAAGTGACTCTATTAGAGACTCTAAATTGTATATTTAAATACTTCCTAGTCAAATATTTTAATTTACTCTTGTCTCTATGTATTATGTGTTGCCTGGGATCACCTATTTGTAGGTTTTTGTGAATGTCCTGGCCTTTTATACTGTCATGATTTTCACATAGCAAACACTTTCTCATTTCTCATTGAATGAATGAAATCTTCATTTGGGACTTTTCTTGCTCTTAGAGCCAACAGAATTTTTATTTATTTATTTATTTATTATTTTTTTAAAGATTTTATTTATTTGACAGGTTGAGATCACAAGTAGGCAGAGAGGCAAGTAGAGAGAGAGAGAGGAGGAAGCAGGCTCCCCGCTGAGCAGAGAGCCCGATGCGGGACTCAATCCCAGGACCCTGAGATCACGACCTGAGCTGAAGGCAGAGGCTTAATCCACTCAGCCACCCAGGTGCCCCCCAGAATTTTTATTTTTTAAAAAAATTACGTACGTGTTCAGTGCGCCTGGGTGGCTCAGTGGGTTAGAGCCTCTGCCTTCAGGTCAGGTCATGATCCCAGTGACCTGGGATCGAGCCCCACATCAGGCTCTCTGCTTGGCAGAGAGCCTGCTTCCCACGCTGTCTCTGCCTGCCTCTCTGCCTACTTGTGATCTCTCTCTATCAAATAAATAAAATCTTTAAAAAAAAATTACTTCTGTGCTCTATACTTGGTTCTTTGCAAAACTGATTTTTCCTTATGTTTGCATTTGGTATTCTTTGTGAGTGCTTTCTCAGTGCTTTTGGTATTCTTTGTTAATGCTGCATACTACTCCATGTAGTAACTGTGTAGAAGAGGTTTTATATTTTGAAACTCTTTGAAATGAAAATTTTCAAATTTTCACATTGGTCATATGGTCATACTTTCTGGTAATTAATACACATTATATTCCCCTTCTGGAAATTCCCAGTTGATACCACTGTACCAAAATCTCTGAGTAGTCCTGCAGCAAAGAAGTGGTTTTAACTATTTAAATAGTTTTTAACTTCCCACATTCCAAATTCCTTTGAGTACAGAACTAATTTTCCCTCCCTTATCATATCAGTTAATATAAGCAGTTCATTTGGGGAAATTATGTTCTAGGCAGAGTTGAATAAAAATAAATAAAATTATTACTTTATTTGTTTCTTGGAATAAATAATTCCTCAGTTGTGAGAAGCATTTCAAATTATATTTAAAATTTTTTGTTTTCATCTTATAACAACTAAAAATAGCTTTACTTGTAGCTAAAAAGTAGAAGTTTGAATATGTGTAATTGTTAAATTAAAAAGAAACTTAAAAATATTGTGCTGTCACTGGCAAAAACAAATTAGAAGATAGCAATTGTCTTGTAGCCATTTTGTCAATGGTACTTTACTATCAGAAAAAAAAAATAGAAGTGGTTTTTTATTAGCAAATTTATTATTCTAATTTTTAAAAGATTTTATTTATTTATTTGAGAGAGAGACAGTGCGAGAGAGAGATCGTGAGCAGGGGCGAGGGGTGGAGGGAGAAGCAGGCTCCCTGATGAGTAGGGAGCCTGATGCAGGACTTGATCCTTGGACCCTTGGATTATGACCTGAATCAAAGGCAGACATTAACTGACTGAGCTACGCAGGCGGCCTATTATTATTATTACTATTTTTAAAGATTCTATTTTTAGGGCGCCTGGGTGGCTCAGTTGGTTAAGCCATTGCCTTCGGCTCGGGTTGTGATCCCAGGGTCCTGGGATCGAGTCCCGCATTGGGCTCTCTGCTCGGCGGGGAGCCTGCTTCTCCCCCTCTCCTCTCTGCCTGCCTCTCTGCCTACTTTTGATCTGTCAAATAAATAAATAAAATCTTTTAAAAAAAAAGATTCTATTTTTAAATCTCTATACCAAACATAGGGCTCAAACTCACAACCTAGAAATCAAGAGTCACATGATCCACTGACTAGCCAGCCAGGAGCCTCAATAAATTTTTTTATTTTTTAAATTATTTATTATAAGATTTTATTTATTTATTGACAGAGAGAGCTAGAGAGAAAACACAAGTAGGCAGAGCAGCAGGCAGAGGGTTCGGGAGGAGCAGGGTCCCTGCTGAGCAGGGAGCTGATGTGGGGCTCAATCCCAGGACCCTGGGATCATGACCTGAGCAAAGGCAGAGGTTTAACTGACTGAGCCACCCAGGCACCCTAAATTTTTCTTTATTTTCTTTATTAATTTTTAGAGATTTTATTTATTTATTTATTTGACAGAGATCACAAGTAGGCAGAGAGGCAGGCAGAGACAGAGAGGGGGGAAGCAGGCTCCCTGCTGAGCAGAGAGCCTGATGCGGGACTCAATCCCAGGACCCTGAGATCATGACCTGAGCCGAAGGCAGAGACTAACCCACTGAGCCACCCAGGCGCCCTAAATTTTCTTTTTTAGAGCAGTTTTAAGTTTATAAAAAAAATTGAGCAGAAAGTATGGAGTGGCCATATATCTTTTTTCCCCATTAACATCTTTTTTTTTTTTTAAAGGTGTATTTATTTATTTGACAGAGAGAAAGACAGTGAGAGAGGGAACACAAGCAGGGGGAGTGTGAGAGGGAGAAGCAGACTTGCCCTGAGCAGGAAGGCCGACACAAGGCTCTATCCTGGGACCCTAGGATCATGACCCTAGCCCCTAGCTGAAGGCAGACGCTTAATGGCTGAGCCACCCAGGCGCCCCCTCATTAACATCTTTAACTAGTTAGTACATTTGTCACTACTGATCCATCATTATTGATACATATTGTTAACTAAAGTCCACAATTTTCATTAGGGTTTACTCTTTGTATTGTACGTTCTATGGGTTTTGACAAATGCATAATGCTATGTGTCTGCCATTACTGAATAGTTTCATTGCCTTAAAAATTGCCTTTAAAAAAAAACCCTATTTCGGGTTGCCTGGGTGGCTCAGTTGGTTAAGTGTCTGCCTTCAGCTCAGCCTGTGATCCTGAGGTCCCGGGACAGAGTCAGCATAGGGCTTCTTGCTTAGTGGGGAGCCTGCTTCTACCTCTGCTGGCCGCTCCCCCTGCTCGTGTTCCCTCTCTCTCTCTGACAAATAAATAAATAAAATCTTAAAAAAAAAAAATTCCCCTGTGTTTCACACAGACATCTCTACCTCTTTCCTTTATGAACCTCTGGCAACCATTTATCTGCACAGTTTTGCCTTTTCCATAATGTGATATAGTTGGAATCATACTGTAGCCTTTTCAGGCTGGTTTCTTTTATTTAAAAATATGGATTTAAGGCTTCTCCCTGTCTTTTCATGGCTTGATAGCTCATTTCTTTTTACTGCTCAGTTATATTCCAACGTATGAATGTGCCATCGTTTGTTTATCCATTCACCTCTTGAAGGACATCTTGCTTGCTTCCAAGTTTTGGCTTGGATATGAATAAAGCTACTGTAAATATTTGTGGGCAGGTTTTTTTGTGGGAGAAGTATTTTTAATATAGTCTTTGTTCTGAAAACTAACACTTTGAGGGCAACCCTGTTAGGACCCCTCTCACTCTTGAATGCTTTTTTGGTATCTTCACTTAATAAACTTATATCACTTCACTCATTTAAAAAAAAAAACAAAACACTTTGAATGCAGACTATAAGTAAAAGAAGACATCTTTTTATTTTTAGTTGAATTAATGAGTTTAATAAAATTCCCAAATTATTTTACTCTTAGAGAGTGGTATTATATAATATATATATGTACACCCACACACAAACCAGTTTGAAATTTATTGTTGAGTCTTTATAAGGGAGGGGTTGCTAATTTGCTACTGTTAATGCAAAAAATGATTCCCAGTTATAAAATCACCATAAAATGCTAGATCCAATTAATTAATAACGTTGTAATGAGATTCATAGAATTAAAGCCTGGGATTATTAGAAGGACTTTTATTCAAAGGTCTTGGTATTCTAAATATTATGACAGTGAATTAGACTTGTAAAGAAGGTTTTCAGATTTTTGAATTTTCATTTCTTTAATATATAGATTTGTTTTCTAAATTCTTTGGCTTCATAATTGTGCATAACTCAGGAAGTAATTAAAGGTTCATCTGTTCATTCAAGTTCCTTTTATTCTTTCAGTATTTTCTCTGTGATCTGCCTCTTGAGAATAGGGATTATGTAAGATGTTTTCTATGTGTGTACTCTCATGGCCCTTTAGAAACACTGAATGTATATACATTGGAAGCATTGGCTTAATTTAAATTCAGTAACACATTTTGCAGAAGGACTTAACTCTCCAGTCTTTCATCCTGAAGATAGCTATTTGTCATGGATTCTGGAGACCTTTCCTTTTTTGGTCTGAAAACACTAACTCTTTTTTTTTAATAGATTTTTTTTTTTTTAAGATTTTATTTATTTATTTGACAGACAGACCAGACAGAGATCACAAGTAGGCAGAGAGGCAGGCAGAGAGAGAGAGAGAGAGAGAGAAGCAGGCTCCCCACTGAGCAGAGCCCAATGCGGGGCTCGATCCCAGGACCCTGAGATCATGACCTGAGCCGAAGGCAGAGGCTTAACCCACTGAGCCACCCAGGCGCCCCTGAAAACACTAACTCTTAAGACAGTATAGATGTACTGATGATTCGTGAAGACTAATCCATGCTCTGTTTTCCAGCATCTATATTTTGCTTATTTTCCCAATTAAGATTTTCCTCCCTATATCCTTTTATCTTATGCCTGATTTCTTTATTTTCTCATTATCTAGAACCACAAAGAACTCTCTTATCTGACAGTTGTTGAATAGATTCCAATCCGGTATTTTAATTTATATATTATGTGTGAATGCCTAATCACATTTAATGTTACAATCTTATACATTTTGCATGATGATTTATCAGTGTTTATAATTGCTAACTATTTACTGATGTGGGAATGGAGGCTTATAGGGATTATATCATTTGTTTAAGATCATATCAGTTTGTTCAGTAGAGTTGGAATTTAGCATGGCTTAGTCTCATTTTAAATTCCAGCTATGACAAACAATTTTTAAAAACCTGTGCCCCAAATTCTTGGAGAAAAATGCTTAGTAAATAAATGCATAATGATGAAATAAAATGCATTTCTTGTAATCACTACATCCGGCCTTCTTATGTATCTCAGACACAGGTAGCCTTCATTTACCTTCTTAGTACTCCCATTTTAGAATGTATATATTGGCCTTTTTCAGGTAAACGTGCTTGCATTCTCTTTGGATAAAAATAGAAGAAAATAATTAAAAAAATGCCATTGAATTAGAGTTAAGATTCCTTTCATAGGCTTCATGATTTTAAAACTCTGCACAGAGTGCAAATAGGGGAAAGCATGGCTTGTTTTCCTCCTTGTCTTTTTGAGGTCTATGAAAAGAAGTGACAATGCTATTTACCTTTAAGTTAAAATATTAGTTTTGGACACCTGGATGACTCAGTTGGTTAAGCCTCCGACTATTTGATTTCGGCTCAGGTCCCTGATCTCAGTGTTATGAGATCCAGCCTGGTGTCAGGCTCTGCACTCAGCACAGAGTCTGCTTAAGATGCTCTCCCTCTGCCCCTCCCCTCTGCCTCCCTTCTCCCCCCACACACTCTTTTTCCTAAAATATTAGTTGAGTGCTTGGCCTTTTAAGAAAACTCTCTGTTAATATAAGTTTTATCATCACTTAATATTCATTAAGTAATTTATCTGTTCATGGACTTCTATCTTATACAGTTCTCTTATATCCTGTACTCTGAGCAGAAGACACAGAACTTAACCAAGGAAGCCAGTGCTTTAAAAGGTTATCTGAATGATTTAGATATGAAAGCAGAGACAACAAAGCATTTTAATAGGGTTTTGTGTGTGTGTGTTTGTGTGTGTGTGTGTATTTGCAGAGGATGAACAAGTTATAACATTTGATAACAAAAGCTTTGCATGTGCTAGAGGTTTTTTTGTAGTTTTTTCCACTTTTTTAAAATAAATACTTGATTTTGTTTAGTATCATTTATAAAGTAGTGGTATGAGTTAGATCTTTGTTTTTTTATGAGAAAGGGTCTTTTTATCATTTTTTTGCAAAATTGAAAGACTTATGGTAAGGAAGAAAACTACTCTTTTTATATCCTTTTTGTGAAAAATTTCCTAGTAGAATACATATTGGAAAAAAAGGAGGACTAGGAAAGAAACAACTGTATAAATGGTTTTCTGTTTGTTAGTGGAAATGGCTGAAGTTGTTTAATGTTGCTTAACTTCTTCCAATATTTATTTTTTTATCTCTATTTATAGTAGAAAATACAGAGTTTTTACAGCAAGCTGCTTTAGAAGAATATGGTCCAGAGCTTCATGTGGCTTTGAGGAGTCGAAGAGATGAATTACACTATTTAAGGAAACTTACTGAACTACTTTTTCCTTATATTTTGCCTCCTAAAGCAACAGACTGCAGGTATAAATAGTCCAGAAAATGTCATAGCAGTATTTGCATAGCATGCCATATGTATATTGCTATTCTTGATCATAATAGGAGTATACTAAAACTTGAGATTAACCTATGATGTGACTAACTTTTCATTTAAGAAATATAATTTGTCAGGTTGTAAAATGCCAGGTGCTAAGTACTGATCATGTGTTGTGTTGCTTAGAATTTTTTGTGGGGGAGTGATCTTGGGAAATCAAGATAAATATGAGTCAATCAGCTTTTTTATTTGAGATCATTATACTTTGTTAATTTCTTGGTGTTCCATTTTAAAGACATAAGCATTGTGACTTTGAACAAACTAAACAGACCGAATTTGTGTTTTAAGATTATACCTGGCAAGAATAATTAGAATTCATCTAGACCATCCTTCTTTGTTCTGGCAGGAACTTGTTTAGATTATTCTATAAAGTTATCTCATTACTCCTACCCTAATAATTCTTTTTTTTTTTAAGATTTTATTTATTTGGCGGAGAGAGACACATCAAGAGAGAGAACATAAGCATGGGGAGTGGGAGAAGGAGCAGACTTCTGCAGAGCAGAGACCCCAATGCAGGGCTCAATCCTAGGACCCTGGGATCATGACCTGAGCCTAAGGCAGGCACTTAACAACTGAGCCACCCAGGTTCCTCTTACCCTAATAATTCTTAAAGGAGAAACCATGGCTTATTTTTAGTAATATATTCTATTTTTTACTTTTTTTTTTAAATTTTATTTTTAAGTAATCTCCACACCAAAGTGGGGCTTGAACTTACAACCCCTAGATCAAGAGTTGCATGCTCTACCGACTGAGCCACCAGGCATCCCTAGTGATTTTTCTTTTATTTCTTTTTATTTTTTAAAAGATTGTTTATTTATTTGACAGAGCGCACATGAGTGTATAAGCAGTGGGGGCAGCAGAGGGAGAAGTGTAGGGAGCCTCAGTGTGGGACTTGATCGAGGACCCTGGAATCATGATCTGAGCCAAAGGCAGATGCTTAACCGACTGAGCCACCCAATGGGCCTCTTAGTGATGTATTTTAAATAAATATTACTTTGTAACATATATATTTTTTAAAGATTTTATTTATTTATTTGACACAGCACAAGCAGGCAGAGCAGCAGGCAGAGGGATAGGGAGAAACAGGCTCCCCAGTGAGCAGAGAGCCTGATGTGGGGCTCTATCCCAGGATCCCGTGATCATGACCCAGGCTGAATACAGATGCTTAATTGACTGAGCCACCCAGACACCCCATAACATAAAGCTTTTATTAAAAATTTTAAATATTTTAATGAAAAAATTTTTTTCTTTAAGATTTTATTTATTTGACAGAGAAAGAGATCACAGGTAGGCCGAGAGGCAGGCAGAGAGAGAAGGGGAAGCAGTCTCCTTGCTGAGCAGAGAGCCTGATGCGGGGCTTGATCCCAGGACCCTGAGATCATGACTTGAGCTGAAGGCAGAGGCTTAACCCACTGAGTCACCCAGGTGCCCCTAATGAAAATATTTTTAAACAGATTAATGTATAATGTTAATTTAAATGTTATAATTACAAATTATTTTATTAGTTTTAAGCATTAGTTTAAAAATATATTAAATATTTTAAGTATTCTGAGGTGGGGCGTGTTTTCTAATGCTTACCCAAATCCCTCCCTTTAAGGAAATGCTTTTTTCTCTTAAACAGTACTCTCTTTTAGCCAGCTCAAGAATCTAAGTATGGTCTGTGAACCATTAGAATGAGCATTACTTGGGAGCTTTTTAGAAATGCAGGATCTTGGAGCATACCTACTGAATCATAGTCTGCATTTTAACAAGATCTCTAGGTAAGAAGTGATGTAAATCACTAAATATGTGCAATATTGTTTGTTTTTTCAGATCCCTGACCTTACTTTTAAGAGAGATCCTTTCTGGTTCGGTGTTCCTTCCTTCTTTGGATTTCCTAGCTGATCCAGTAAGGCTTAAAAAATGGTTTTAAATTGTGGTAAAATATGTGTAACATAAAGTTTATCATCTTAAATGTTTTTATATGTTCAGTTAAGTGGTATTAAATACATTCATTATTGAGCAGCCATCACTACTACCCATCTCTAGAACTCTTTTCATTGTACAAAACTAAAATTCTGTACCCATTAATAATTCTCCATCCTTCTTCCCTCCAATCCCCTGGCAACCACCAACATACTAACCTATCTCTATGAATTTGACTACTCTGATACTTCATATACGTGGGTCCATGCATTATTTGTCTTTTTGTGACTGCCTTATTTCCCTTAACATAATGTCCCCAAGATTCATCCAAGCTATACCATATATTAGAATTTCATTCTTTATCAAGGCTATATAATATTCCATTGTAGGTATATACTGTATTTTGCTATTTATGCATCTATTGATGGACACTTAAGTTGCTTTTATTTTTGAGCCAGTAAGATTTTGAAGAAACAAAAATAATTCATAAACATTTTAAATGCTGAAGTCAGAATAACTTTTCTTTGCCCACTTTCCTAAAAGTGAAACCCTGCATCACATTTAAAAAAATTATTTGAGAGACAAAGTGTGAGCATGAGCTGGGGCCAGCGGCAGAGGGAGAGTGAGAGACTCCCAGGCAGACTCCCTGCTGAGTTTGGAGCCTGACATGGGACTCAGTCCCACAACCCTGAGATCATGACCTGAGCTAAAACCAAGAGTCAGATGCTCAACCGACTGAGGCACCCAGGCACCCCCTGTACCACAGATTTTTTAAAGTCCCTCTGTGTTACATGTGTGCAGACACTTTGCCCCTGTTCCATTTGCTGCCTCATTTTTCTAGAGACTTTCACAATATTAAAAAAGCTTTGAGAATTTTAGGCAGAGTATAGTAATGGAATTGTTTTAACCTGTGTGTATTATTTTCCATTAGGATACTGTGAATCATTTGCTTATCATCTTCATAGATGACAGTCCAGTAAGTATTGAGTATTAAGTATGAATTTTGATTCACATCTGTCAAAGCACATAGCACTTTTATTGAACTAATAAATTCTCTTTCTCCAAAGCCTGAAAAAGCAACTGAACTGCCTTCCCCTTTGGTTCCATTCTTGCAGAAATTTGCAGAACCTAGAAATAAAAAGCCATCTGTAAGTACTTTTAGCAATAATGTATATTATTTTTGATATGAACAATTTCATCACGTGTTTACATGACCTTAACTGCTCTTCTCCCATTTTGTATCAAGGTGCTGAAGTTAGAATTGAAGCACATCAGAGAGCAGCAAGATCTCTTATTTCGTTTTATGAACTTTCTGAAACAAGAAGGAGCGGTGCATGTATTACAAATATGTCTGACTGTGGGTGAGGCTTACCTGTGCACTTACTGAAGTCATTATTTCACTTCTTATTTATTATATATTTTAAATACATTTGAATGTTTAGATCAGATCTGATTTTGTAGTTGTCATTGTACTAAATTTCATTTTACTAGATACTCTCATATCACTTTTGAGTTGTCTCTTAAGTGTCTACTCCTTTCCAGATTGGAGCATAACTTATAACGGACTTCAACCAACTAACTTCTTTTTAAAATATAACTTAAAAAAATTGAGATATAATTTCCACAGTGAAACTCAAAGAACTTAAATGCACAGTTTGATCAGTTTTGACAAATCTATAAATCTGTGTAGCCTACACTTTTATCAAGATGTAGAACATTTCCATCACCCCAGAAAATTAAGGCCCTTCCCAAATATGCCCACTCGTGCCAAAGCAATCACAGGTCTTGTTTATCTCACCACAGATTAGTTTTGCCTGTACCGCCGTTTCCTTATATAAATGGAGTAGATGGTGTGTACTCTTCTGTGCCTGGCTTCATTGATTCAGGATAATGCTTTTTAAGATGAGTTCATGTTGTGTAGAGGAATATTTTGCTCTTTTTTGTTGTTGTTGACTAGTATTCTTTTGTATGAGTGTACCATGTTTTTTGTTTGTTTTTTAATTCACCCTCCTTGTGGATGAGTATATCTGGACTGCTTTCACTTTTGGGCCATTATGAATGAAATTGCTGTGCACATTCTTGTATAAGGCTTTCTGTTGGGCATTTGTTTAATAACTAGAAGTAGAATTGCTGGGTCACAAAGTGGGTGGGTACATATTTTTGTTTTACGAGAAACTGCTAAATTGTTTTCCAGAGTGGTTGTAATATTTTACTCTCCCTAGCAGATGTGTGAGAATTCTGGTTGTTCCATACCTTTACCAAAGTTTGGTAGCGTTTATCTTTTTAATTTTAGCCATTTTAAAGGGTGTGCAGTGCTATCTTACTGTGCTTTTAATTTGCATTTCCCTAATGACTAGTGTTGAGCACTTTGTAATATGCTTATTGGCCAGTCATATATCTTTGTACCTGGAAGTGTTTAAGATTAAGAATACATATTCTAATCCTGTTTGCCAAGATTTTTCTTTCTTTCTTTTTTTTTTTTAAGATTTAATTTATTTATTTGACAGAGATCACAAGTAGGCAGAGAGGCAGGCAGAGAGAGTAGGTGAAGCAGACTCCCCGCTGAGCAGAGAGCCCGATGCGGGGCTCAATCCCAGGACCCTGGGATCATGACCTGAGCTGAAGGCAAAGGTCCCAACCCACTGAGCCACCCAGGTGCCTCTGGAGTTTTTTAATTGGAATTGCATTAAATCAATAGTATAGATCAGCTCAGGGAGTAACACCATCTCAACAGGATTTGGGTTTCCAATATATGAACATGGACTATTTTCCCATTCATTTCAGCCTTATTTAATTTCTTTCTATAAAGTTTCATAGTTTTCACTGTAGGTCTTCATGTTTTCTGAAGTATTTACGTGTGGTATTTAAAATAATTTTTAAATTGTGGCTAATAAACAGAATAGAATTGATTTTTTTGCATATTGACTTTGTATCCTCTGCCATTGCTACATTCATTTAATAGTTCTGGTAGCTTTTTTGTACTTAAGATTTTTTATATACGTAATTATGTCATTTGCAAATACAGTTTTACTTTTTCCTTTATAGTGTTTAAGCCTTTTATTTCTTTTTATTGCCTGTTGCAGTGGCTAGGACTTTTACAATAATGTTGAACTGAAGCAGTAAAAGTTGGCATTCTTGCTTTGTTCCTGATCTTAGGGGGATATCACTTGGTGTTGTACCATTAAGTATGGTGCTAGTGTGGTTTTTTTGGTTTTGGGTTTGGGGTTTTTTTTTTTTTTTTTGGTAGATATCCTTGGTTAGATTGGGAAAGTTTCCTTCTCTTCCTGGTTTGCTGAGAGGGTTGTTTTTTGTTTTTTAATCATGAATTGATATTAAAATTTTTTTTGAATGTTTTTTTTTTTTTTAAGATTTTATTTATTTATTTGACAGAGAGAGAGATCACAGGCAGGCAGAGAGGCAGGCAGAGAGAGAGGGGGAAGCAGGCTCCCTGCCAAGCAGAGAGCCGGATGTGAGGCTGGATCCCAGGACCCTGAGAATACGACCTGAGCTGAAGGCAGAGGCTTAATCCACTGAGCCACCCAGGTGCCCCTGAATGGTTTTAATGCATCTCAGTTTTATTGTCACTGAGCTATTTCCATTGTTACCTTATTGTGGAGCTATAATGATGTCCTCTCTCTTTATTGGTAATTTGTATTTTCTTTTTTCTTAACCTATATTGCTAGGGATTTTATCAAATCTATTAATATTTTTGATTTGCTAATTTTCCACTTTTATTTTTATTACTTCTACTTCCCTTGAGTTTAATTTACATCTCTTTTTCTGGTTTCTTAATTTTATTTCTGTCATCTTTTTGAATATAGGCTTGTTTAAAACTATAAATTTTTCTCTATGAATTGGCATAGCTAAATTCTAAACAATTTATTTAACAGAGAGCACAAGAAAGAGGAGCAGCAGACAGACAGACAGGGAGAAGCAGGCTCCCTGCTGAGCAAGGAGACTGATGGCAGGGCTTGATCTCATGACCCTGAGATCATGACCTGAGTGGAAATGAGGAGTTGGATACATAACCGACTGAGCCACCCGGACACCCCTGTGGTGTTTTGCTTTTTGTTTTGTTTTGTTTTTTAAGTAAGCTCTGTACCCAACGTGGTGCTTGAACTCATGACCCCGAGATCAAGAGTTGTATGCTCTACTGACTAAGCCAGCCAGGTGCCCCAAATATGTGGTGTTTTTATTGTAATTAAGTTTTAAATATTTTAAAATTACCCTCTGGTTTATTTTTTGACTTAAATTTATCAACATTTGGGGATTTTTAAGATACTTTCCTGTGGTGGTTTTCTAATCTAATACTGTTCTCAATAGGGCACCTGAGTGGCTCAGTTGGTTACACATCTGACTCTTGATTTCGACTCTGGTCATGATCTCAGGGTCTAGGGATTGAGCCCTGCATGGGGGTGGGGGCGGTCCATGCTTACTGGGGAGTCTGCTTGAGGTTTCTCTCTCCCTTGGCCCTTGGCTCTCCCCTCACCCCAACTTAAGCACACGCGTGCGGGCTCTCTCTCAAATAAGTAAATAAAGCTTTAAAAAAATACTGTTCTGATCAGACAACATACTCTGTGTGATTCAGTCTTTTGAAATTTATTGGAACTTGTTTTATGGTTCATCCATATGTTCTGTCTTAAAGAATGTTCTCTGTACATGTGAGAAGAACTTCTGTTTTGTTGTGTTAGGTAGTGTTCTGTAAATGTCAATTACGTTAAGTTGATGTTTTGTCTAAAAATATTCTGTATTCTTTCTGATTTCTTAAGTGGATTTGCTATTTTTACCTTTAGTTTTGTAATTTTTCCATGTATTTTGAACTTTATTAGGTGCAGACACATTTAGGATTGTTATGTGTTTGTGATGAATTTGTCTTTTTATCATTATAAAATGCTCTTTATCTCTGGTAATTCTCTGTCTTGAAGTCTGCTTGGTTTGAGATTAATATAGCTACACTGTCTTTTTTTCACAAAGGGGCTTGCATTATATGTCTTTTCTATATGATTAAATTGGATAATATTTCTTATAAACAGCATAGAGTTGACTCTTTTTATTTATTATTTTTAAAAAAGATTTTATTTATTTATTTGACAGAGAGATCACAAGTGGGCAGAGAGGGAAGCAGAGAGAGAGAGAGGGGGAAGCAGGCTCCCCACTGAGCAGAGAGCCTGATGCGGGACTCCATTCCAGGACCCTGGGATCCTGACCTGAGCGGAAGGCAGAGGCTTTAACCCACTGAGTCACTCAGACGCCCCCTGGAGTTGAATCTTTTTAATAAGAAATTTAGTTTCGTAATCTTTGCTTTCTAGTTGGGGCATGTTGTGTATCTTTATACTTAATGTAATTATTGTAGGTTTATTGTTAAGTCTTTGATCTTAGTGTTTGTTTTGTATTTCTTCGGTATATTCTTTATTCTTTAACTCCTTTCCTTCCTTTCTTTGGATTACTTGACTATTTTTTAGTATTCCATTTTATCTCTTCTGTTGACTTTATGTCTCTTTCTGTGCTCTTCTCTTTGCTTTAGTGGTTGCTCTGAGATTACATATCAGTATTTATCACAGTTTTCATTTAAAAATACTTAACTGCTTCAGTTAAAACAGTTTTCAGTTAAAAATACTTAACTGCTCAGGAACACTTTAAGAAATTCAGTGTACTTCCAATTACCCTCTTCTGCCTGATGTAGTGTTACATATTTTAATTCTGTGTAGGCTATAAACTTTACAGTACATTGGTATTTCTTCTTCAGACCCTCCACACATGCACACCTCCCCCTTTTCGGCCCTTAAGTTACTGATATATTTACCTTCCTGGGTCTTTTTATTTCATTCTGCAGAACCAGGTTTCTGTTTTCTTTCTGCTTTTCCCTTCTGCTGAAAGCAATATTTTTTTTACATTGTAGTACCAATCTGATGGAGGTAAATTTTCTTAGTTTTTGTCTTTCTTTTAAATTTAAATTCAGTTAATTAACATAGAGTATTACTGGTTTCAGAGGTAGAGGTAAGTGATTCATCAGTCTTCTGTAATACCCAATGCTCATTACATCACGTGCCCTCCTTCACCCAGTTACCCCACCTCCCCACCCATCTCTCCTCCAGCAACCCTCAGTTTGTTTCCTTTAGTCTCTCATGGTTTGTCTCTGGCTCTGATTTTGTCTTGTTTTATTTTTCTCCCTTTTTCCCTATGATCCTCTGTTTTGTTTCTTGAATTCCACATATGAAGTGAGATCATATGATAATTGTCTTTCTCTGATTGACTTATTTTGTTTAGCATAATACCCTCTGGTTCTATCCACATTGTTGCAATTGACAAGATTTCATTTTTTTGGTTGCTGATTAGTATTCCACTAAATATATACATATATATATATTTATATATATATATATATATACCACATCTTCTTTATACATTCATCTGTCAGTGGACATCTGGGCTCTTTCCATCGTTTGGCTATTGTGGACATTGCTGCTGTAAACGTTGGGGTTGCAGTTGTCCCTTCGGATCACTCATTTGTATCTTTGGGGTAAATCCCTAGTAGTACACTTGCTGGGTCATAGGGTAGCTCTGTTTTCAACTTTTTGAGGAACTTCCATACTGTTTTCCACAAGTGGCTGCCTAGCTAGCATTCTCACCAGCAGAGTGAGAGGGTCCCCCTTTCTCTGCATCCTCACCATCATCTGTCATTTCATGACTTTTAATTTTTACTATTCTGACTGGTGTGAGGTAGTATGTCATTGTGGTTTTGATTTGTATTTCCCTGATGCTGAGTGATGTGGAGCACTTTTTTAGGTGTGTGTTGGCCATTTGGGATGTCTTCATTGCAGAAATGTCTGTTCTTGTCTTCTGCCCATTTCTTGATTGGATTATTTGTTCTTTGGGTGTTGAGTTTGATAAGTACTTTATAGATTTTTAGATACTAGCCCTTTATCTGGTAAGACATTTGCAAATATCTATCTACTCTCATTCTGTCTGTTGTCTTTTGGTTTGGTTGACTGTTTCCTCTGCTATGCAAAAGCTTTTGATCTTGAAGTCCCAGTAGTTCATTTTTGCCTTTGTTTCCCTTGCCTTTGGAGATGTGTCTAGCAAGAAATTGCTGTTGCAAAGGTCACAGAAGTTGCTGCCTGTGTTCTTTAGGATTTTGATGGACTCCTGTCTCACATTTAGGTCTTTCATTGTCTATTTTGAGCCTGTTTTTGTGTGTGGTGTGAAGAAATGGTCCAGTTTCATTTTTCTTCTGTGGCAATTTTCACATCACCATTTGTTGAAGAGACTGT
Source organism: Meles meles (assembly GCF_922984935.1). Lineage (NCBI taxonomy): Eukaryota > Metazoa > Chordata > Mammalia > Carnivora > Mustelidae > Meles > Meles meles. The sequence continues at coordinate 45,330,572 of NC_060070.1, forward strand.
CCTTTCTCCATTGGATATTCTTCCCTACTTTGTCGAAGATGAGTTAACTGTAGAGTTGAGGGTCCATTTCTGGGTTCTTTGTTCTGTTCCATGAATCTCTGTGTCTGTTTTTGTGCCAATACCATACCATCTTGATATTTACAGTTTTGTAATAGAGTTTAAAGGCCGGGATTGTGATGCTCACAGCTTTGGTGTTCTTTTTCAATATTCCTTTGGCTATTCAGAGTCTTTTCTGGTTCCATACAAATTTTAGGATTATTTGTTTCAGCTCTGTGAAAAAGATTGGTGGTATTTTGATAGGGATTGCATTGAATGAACATGGAATTTTTTCCATTTTGTGTCTTCCTTAATTTCTTTCATAAATGTTCTGTAGTTCCTAAAGTATAGATCCTTTACCTCTTTGGTTAGGTTTATTCTTAGGTATCTTATGTTTTTGGGTGCAATTGTACATGGATCAACTCCTTAATTTCTCTTTTTTTCTGTTTCATTGTTAGTGTATAGAAATGCAGCTAATTTCTTTGCATTTATTTTATGTCCTGCCACTTTGCTGAATTCCTGTATGAGTTTTAGCAGTTTTAGGGGTGGAGTCTTTTGGGTTTTCCACACAGAGTATCCTGTCATCTGCTAAGAGTGAAAGTTTAACTTCTTCTTTGCTAATTTGGGTTCCTTTTACTCCTTTTTGTTGTCTGATTGCTGAGGGTAGGACTGCTAGTACTATGTTGAACAATAGTTTTTTGTTTTTTTTTTTTAATATTTATTTGACAGAGAGAAATCACAACTAGGCAGAGAGGCAGGCAGAGAGAGAGGAGGAAGCAGGCTCCCTGCGGAGCAGAGAGCCCGATGTGGGGCTCGATCCCAGGACCCTGGGATCATGACCTGAGCCGAAGGCAGAGGCTTTAACCCACCCAGTCACCCCTGAACAACAGTTTTGAGAGTGGGCGTCCTTGCTGTGTTCCTGACCTTAGGGGAAAAGCTCTCAGTTTTTCCCCATTGAGAATGATATTCATTGTGGGCTTTTCGTAGATGGTCTTTATGATATTGAGGTGTGTTCCCTCTATCCTTACACTGTGAAGAGAAAGAATGCTGTACTTTGTCAAATGCTTTGTCTGCATCTATTGAGAGGATCATACGGTTCTTGTCCTTTCTTCTATTAAAATATCATATCTCTTTGCTTGATTTGTGGATGTTGAACCAACCTTGTAGTCCAGAAATAATCCCAGTTGGTCATGGTGAATAATCCTTTTACTGTTGTATCCTATTGGCTAGTATCTTGGTGAGAATTTTTGCATCCATGTTCATCAGGGATATTGGTCTGTAATTCTCCTTTTTTGTAAGGGTCTTTGTCTGGTTTTGGGATCAAGGTAATGCTGGCCTCATAGAAAGAGTTTGGAAGTTTTTCTTCCATTTGTATTTTTTTAAGCAGCTTCAGGAGAATAGGTATTAATTCTTCTTTAAGTGTTTGGTAGAATTCCCCTGGAAAGCCATCCAGCCCTGGACTCTTGTTTGTTGGGAGACTTTTGATGACTGCTGAAATTTCCTTGCTCGTTATGGGTCTGTCCAGGTTTTTGTTTCTTCCTCTTTCAGTTTTGGTGGTTTATATGTCTCTAGGAATGCATCCATTTCTTCCTGATTGCCTAATTTGTTGGCATATCGTTGCTTATAACATGTTCTTATAATTGTTTGTATTTCTTTGGTTTTGGTTGTGATCTCTCCTCTTTCATTCATGATTTTATTCATTTGGGTCCTTTGTCTTTTCTTTTTGGTGTGTCTGGCCAGGGGTTTAACAATCTTATTAATCCTTTTAGAGAACCATCTCCTAGTTTTGTTGATCTGTTCTACTGTTCTTTTGGTTTCTGTTTCATTGATTTCTGCTTTAATCTTTATTAATTCTCTTCTCCTGCTGAATTTGGGCTTTATTTGCTGTTTTTTCTCCAGCTCTCCTCTAGGTATAAGGTTAGGTTTCGTATTTGAGACCTTGTTTCTTGTGAAAGCCTTGTATTGCTATATGCTTCCTTCTTAAGACTGCCTTTGCTGAATCCCAAAGGTTTTGAACAGTTGTGTTTTCATTTTCATTTGTTTCCATGAATTTTTAAAAAGATTTTATTTATTTATTTGAGAGAGTGCCCACATGCAGAAGCATGGGGAGGGGCAGAGAGAGAGGGAAAAGTGGGCTCTCTGCTGAACAGAGAAGCCTGACATGGGGCTTAATCCCAGAACTCTGAGATCATGACCTGAGCTGAAGGCTGATGCTTAACCCACGAGCCTCCCAGGTATCTCATGAATTTTTTAATCCTTTAATTTTCTGGTTACTAAACTCATTGTTTAGTAGAGTGCTCTTTAGTCTCCATGTATTTGAGTTCTTTCCAAACTTCCTTTTGTGATCAGTTCAAGTTTCAAAGCATTGTGGTCTGAAAATATGCAAGGATTGAGTCTAGTCTTTGGTACCAGTTGAGACTTGATTTGTGACCTAGTATGTGGTCTGTTCTGGAGAATGTTCCATGTGCACTTGAGAAGAATATGTATTCTGTTGCTTTATGATAGAATGTTCTGAATATATCTGTGTACTCCATCTGGTCCGGTGTGTCCTTCAAAGTTCTTGTTTCCTTGTTGATATTCTGCTTAGATGAACTGTCCATTGCACAGGGGGGTGTTAAAGTCCCCTCCTATTATTGTATTATTATCAGTGTGTTTCTTTAATTTTGTTATTAATTGCTTTATATAATAATATGCCCCTAACATGGGGCATAAATATTTACAACTGTTAGATATTCTTGTTTGATAGACCCTTTAATTATGATAATAGTGTCCTTCCCCATCTTTTATTACAGTTCTTGGCTTAAAATCGAGTTTGTCTGATACAAGGATTGCTATCCCAGTTTTCTTTTGATGTTGATAACTATGATAAATGGTTGTCCTCCCCCTCATGTTCCATCTGGAGGCATCTGTGCATCTAAAATGAGTCTCTTGCAGACAGCATATCGATGGGTATTGCTTTTTTAGCCATTCCAATATCCATTCAATATCCTGTTGATTGTGGCATTGAGCCCATTTACATTCAGAATAACTATTGAAAGATATGAATGTAGTGCCCTTGTATTAGCTATAAAGCCATTTTCTGTATATTGTCTCTGTTCCTTTCTGGTATAATTTTGGCCTCTTTTCACTTAAGGGATTCCCTTTAGTATTTCTTGTAGAGTTTGTTTAGTGATCACAAATCTTTTAGTTTTTATTTGTCCTGGAAGCTTTTTATCTCTCTTTTTTTTTGAATGACATCCTTGCTGAATAAAGTATTCTTGGCTCCATATTGTTCTCATTTAACACCCTGAATGTATCATTACCAGTCCTTTCTGGTCTGCTGGTCTCTGTGGTTAGGTCTGTTGTCAGTCTAATATTTCTGTGCTTGTAGGTTACTGACCTCTTGTCCCGAGATGCTTTCAAGAGTTTCTCTTCGTCTGAGATTTGCAAACTTCACTATTCTGTGTTGAGGTGTTGACCTATTTTTAATGATTTTGAGGAGAATTCTCTGTGCCTGGACTTAAATGCCTACTCCCTTTCCCAGATTAGAGAAGTTCTCTGCTATAATTTGCTGCAGATACCTTCTGCCCCCACCTTCCTCTTCTTCTGGGATCTCAATTATTCTAATACTGTTTTGCTTTATGGTATCACTTATCTCTCAAGTTTTCCCTTCATGATGCAGTAGTTTATCTCTCTTTTTCTCAGCTGCTTTATTATCCATCATTTTGTCTCCTCTATCACTAATTCTCTTTTGCCTTATTTATCCTAGCAGTTAGAGCCTCCATTTTTTAATTGCATTTCATTAATAGCCTTTTTGATTTTGGCTTGATTAGATTTTATTCTTTTATTTCGCCAGGAAAGGATTCTCTTGTGTCTTCTATGCTTTTTTCAAGCCCACTAGTATCTTTTTAATCATTATTCTGAACTCTAGTTCTGCATCTTACTTATATCCATAATGATTAAGTCCCTGGCAGTCAGTACTGCCTCTTGTGTTCTTTCTTGAGGTGCATTTTTCCCTCTTGTCATTCTTTCAGAAAGTGGTTGTCTTTCTATATGTAGAGTTACAGCTATTCTTTCCTTAGATCCTTGGTTGAGTTCTCAGGTGTTCAAAATGATATGATAGCTATCTAGCTAAATTCCATGAGACTAGAGGAAACTAAGATCCCCTACTCCTCTGCCATATTGGACTGTGAGTTTTTGTCATTTTGGAAAGATGTTTATTTTGTCTTCATTTTGATGGATATTTTTATGAAATATGGAATTTTAGGTGGTCAGGTTTTACTTTCAGCACCCTGAGATAATGATCTGAGGTGAAATCAAGATTTGGACACTTGATTGACTGAGCCACCCAGGTGCCCCAATACTGTTCCTTCTAAGGAGAAATTACCTACCATTCTTATGTATGCACCTCTCTTTATAATATCTCCTTTCTCCCTGGTTGGTTTTACAGTTTTCTCTTAATTTTTGTTTCTTAGAAATTTGACTATACTATGTAGTTTTCTTTTTGTATGTTCTGCTTGGATTTTACTGAGACTGTTGAGTATGTAGGTTGGTGTCTTTCATCACTTTTGAAACTTCTTGGCTCTGAGGTGCCTGGGTGGCTAAGTCATTTAAGCGTCTGACTCTTGGTTTGGGTTCAGATCAGGATCTCTTAGTTGTGAGATTGAGCCCTGTGTTGGGCTCTACTCTGGGCATGGAGCGTGTTTGGGATCAGCTCTCTTCTCTCCTCCAATCCTCCCCCTATCCACCCCACCACTCACACTCTCTCTCCCTCCCTAAAAGTCTAAAAAAAAAAAAAAGAAAAGAAAGAAATTTCTTATATTTTATCTCCTCAGATATTCTACCTCATTTTTTTCTCTTTTCCCTTCAAGGCTCCAATTATATGAATTTGCTATTGTCCCAAAATCATATATGTTCTGTTCCTTTTTTTAAAAAACTACTTCCTTTCCTCTCTGTGTATCAGGTGGATAATTAAAAATTAGGGGGTGAAGTCTATGTTAATACCTCTTGTAGTAAGGAAAGGCAGTTAATATTTTGTCTATTCTACTGCTATCAGTGATTTTAGAATAAAAGATTAATTTGTTCATGCACTCAGCTTCATTAGTAGTCTGTAGTCTCCATGATAGTTGGAAGTATTGTTTAAAAATATTGACTGGAGCTTAAAAAAGCCTTAGGTTTCTCTGTTTAGTGAATTGGATTTCAAAATATTAAAGACCCTTGGTATAAACAATTGCATATGTTATTTAAATATACTGTTCTAAATTTTAGAAATTCATATTGCTATGCAAGTATTTACATATATTATCATAAAATATTTGGTTAACTGAGTTTCTCTTCCATCTGGGTAGTAATTTTATTTCCAATTAAATTTTTTTAGAAAGCTTAAAATGATGAATAGATTTTAATTGCTGCTTTTAATACTGATTACAGTTAAGACTAGGAACAGTATATTATGTTATGCTATAAATTATATTATATTATGTTATATTGAAATAATTCATTTTTTCTTACTTTTCCCTAATTTGTTAGAGGAGTTCAATGATAGAATTTTACGACCAGAGTTATCAAATGATGAAATGCTGTCTCTTCATGAAGAGTTGCAGAAGATTTATAAAACATATTGTTTGGATGAAAGTATAGACAAAATTCGGTTTGATCCCTTTATTGTAGAAGAGATTCAAAAAAGTAAGTCAAAGATGTGATGAGACTATAGCCCTTTTACAACTATTAATGTTTTCAGAATTTTCTCCTGTATTCAGTATTTATTATTACAAGAGCTGTGTGAGGTGCATAGGTAGCTATTATCCTATTTAACTAACAAGATGAAAGCTTTCATGAAGAAATTCACTCACAATTCACATAACTAACACTTGCCACAATTGGAGCTTGGTGTTTCTGGTTCCTCATCCTTGTTTGATTTTTATACCTTACAAGTGGCTTTTCTACAAAAACTGTTTGTATGCTCTTTCACTGTTATTTTAAACTAATATATGATGAATTTATGGTATTCATAAACAATTTTTACAATATATTTTTTTCTTAATAGTTGCTGAAGGCCCATATATAGATGTTGTGAAACTTCAAACTATGAGATGTCTTTTTGAAGCATACGAACATGTACTGTCTCTCTTGGAGAATGTGTTTACACCTATGTTCTGCCACAGTGATGAGGTAAGTCAAAATATTAATCTTGTTTAAGGAACTTACATCAAAATTTAAAAGTGGCTTTGATATCAGTAGATGAGTGATTCAAATAACAAAAACTAAAACATGATTAATTAAAAAAAATACTCTTTCACTACAGAAATTAATGGAGATTAGAAGTTTACTGTGAAAATTGTGGCCAAATTGGTCTACCTCATTTGCCATATGCCTGAGTGGCTTTGTAATACTGTGGTGATGCAGAAACTCCACTCTTCTTTTACATATATTATTCACAGATGTGGAAATCAAATTGCCGAAATTTCTCCATTTGCAATATTGTAATCCTTAAGTCTATTTGCCTATGGCTGTTTTCACTTGATTTAAATTTTCTTTAAAGTGGAAAGTAGTAAGGTAAAATAGCATGTTTTAATATAAAATAGTTTAATCATAATTTTTTTAAAGTATTTCAGGCAACTTTTAAGAGGTGCAGAATCACCAACACGCAATTCAAAATTGAACAGGTAGGTATGGTAAGTCATCTGTATGGTTTGTTTTTGTAATTATTGATGCAAGTTATTCTCGGGATAGTATTTTCTTTCTTAGTCTGTTTTTCTTTGACTCTGTGGTTCCATTGCTATACAAGTAGACAAGACATTTTATTAAGTAATTGTAGAGTTGTACAATATAGAGTAACCTGGAAATGCCTGAAATTCTTTTAGAAAAACTTAACAAAATAACACACCATTGCCTTGCTACATGGACTACATGCATAAATGAAATCTACAGATAACTCAATTTTAGACAGATTTTTTTTTCCCCCCAGAGAATACTTTTTATTAGAGTACTTACTGGTTACAAATGTGGAGAGTTTTTTCTCCGTTTCCCTTCTTGCTTTCTGGAAATATATGTGTGCAGTTATATAACTCAGAGAAATAACAGAAAAGAGAACTTTATCCATTTATAAACTGGATAAGTAATGTCTTGATTTGCCCTTATGTTGTTGTATGTACAAAATTGACACAGATATAAATCTATAAATCCACAGAATATTCATATTGTTCTCAACACCTTCCAGTTTGAGCAAGAATCTAATATATAAATAAATTGGAGATGTGGTGCAAAGACTGGAGTAAATTTTTAGATTGTACAAGGAAAAATGTGAAAACCTTAGCCATGGGGAGAATATATTGTGTTTTTGGACATAACCAAGGGATGTAGAAACGGGTATGAATTTTTTGATTATTGAATTTATATGTTACAGTCGTGAAACACTGACTTTACTTAACAAAAATTCTATCCTTGTTATTTAAACCAGCATATATTACCCAATTAAAATATCTCTTCTTTGATTTAAATACTTTTTAAAGAGTTTTATTAAATTTTCCAGCATTATTTGAGAAGCAGATGGAATTTATTTCTGTTTATAGACAGAATGTTTGGAGTGCCATAGTAGAATAGTAAGCCTAATCACTCTCCTGTATAAGACTATTTAAGGGGAAGTGGTTCTTTGATCTTATAAGCCTGCTGAGGAGCTAAGTCAGTGTCATCACTTCAGAGCTGGAAAGCTTTCTTTGCCACTTTGAAAACACCTGGTTGTCTTCAACATACTACATTAATTTTGCTTTCTTTAAAATATAAAATGAACAGAAAAAAAATATGGACTCTTTTCATTGTGGTACTGATTATGGTCTTTAAAAGTATGTTTATCTTTATATTGACCTGACTTTAATGTTAACTATCAGTCTTGTCAGGACTCTGCTTCTGTGATACTTATTCATTTACCTATATAAAATAAGTAAAAGACTTACTTAATGTTCTTTCATTGAAAATTTAGAGTAGCATTGCTAATTTGCTAAGTGACCTAAAATATGTATATTTATTCATATATTTTATGTCTACATTCTGTTTAATTTTATTTTAAAAGTAAAAAATTTAATGCATATTAATGTTAACTTGTTCTGTTTCTTCATTACTCAAAGGATAGCTTAAAAAATATACTTAGGGATTTTTTGTTGTTGTTGTTCACTTTGTTTCTTAGCTTAAAACATATATTTCAGAATGTATGAAGCTCACATAATTAAATCTAATATGGACTTGAATTTCATGTTGGAAAACACTGAGTTTGTTTTCTGTGCCAAGTTTTTGGTGGCTTAGTCTCTGCATACTTTCCACCGTATCAAACAAATGGTGTGCCTAAGTGAGGGCAAAAAATAAGTTATTTCATGACATACTAATTTAAGAACTTTTTTTTTTTAATGAGCTAGATTTCATACACCTAGTTCCCTCCCAAACAGCCACGGTGCTTTCTCTTTCCTTTATTATGTTACACACATTCTTTGCAAAAATGAATACTATCCAGTTGTGTAACTTTTAAAGCTTTTAAATTTTGTGTTCTAAAGTGAAACTTGTTTAATATCTGGGCTTTCTCTCTTTCTCCTTTCCTTATATAATTTCACATATCTGTTACTGCAGAGGTAGCCTAAGTTTGGATGATTTTCGGTAAGTCTTGAGACAGCATGTGATTTTTTTTCTATATAAATTATCTGTTTAAGTTCAGAAAGTATACCCAAAACAACTTAAGTACAGCAAAAAGGGAAAAAAGAAACACTGCTATTACTACTGCCTTTATATCAGCTATATGAGATATCCTTTTATTTATTTATTTAAAAACTATTTAAATTCAGTTTAGTTAACATATACTGTATTATTAGTTTCAGGGGTAGAATTTAGTGATTCAGCAGTTGCGTACAACACGCAGGACTCATCATATGCTCTCCTTAAGGCCCATCATCCAATTACTCCATCCTCCACCCACCTCCCTAGTTTGTTTCCTGTAGTTCAGAGTCTCTTACGGTTTGCCTCCCTCTCTGTTTTCATCTTATTTTATTTTTGGGCTATCCTTTTATTTTATAAGATTTTATTTTACTTGAGAGAGGGGAAGAGAGAGAAAGAGCAGAAGCAGGGGGAGGGGCAGGCTCCCTGCCAAGCAAGTAGCCTCATGTATCCAAGGACCCTGGGATCATGACCTGAGCCAAAGGCAGAGGCTTAACCTACTTAGCCACCAGATGTCCCTAGGATATCCTTTTAAAATTAACCTCTAATTTGATTCTAGATATCTCCTTTTTTTTTTTTTTAAGGTTTTATTTTATCTATTTTTTTATTTATTATTTTTTTTTTTTTTAAAGATTTTATTTATTTATTTGACAGAGAGATCACAAGTAGGCAGAGACGCAGGCAGAGAGAGAGGAGGAAGCAGGCTTCCTGCGGAGCAGAGAGCCCGATGCGGGGCTCGATCCCAGGACCCTGAGATCATGACCCGAGCCGAAGGCAGCGGCCTAATCCACTGAGCCACCATGCTCTACCAACTGAGCAGGCCAGGGCCCCCTGGATATCTCCTTTTTGAAATAGCATGATATATGTCATAAAATAAAAATGTCAGTTTAAAATAAAATGATAAGCTAGTATCTAGCTGTTCAAAGCTATTCATTTTCTTGTTACTGGTTTTGCTATATTACTTTTAGAATAACTTGTGTTTAAAGAACTTTTTTTAAAAGCAAGAAGTGCAGTATTTGTGTATTTCTGGGGATAATCAGAAGTGAGATTTTTTTTTAATATCAGATTTCAAAAAGCCCAATTTTTTATAATCTATATAAATTCTAGAGATTCTAATAATATTTTGTTAACATTTTCATAATTGGTTTTGGAAACACTGTATCAGAGAGAATTGTGTTTACAGTTCTGGATTTTAAAAAAAAGCACTGATTGGATGCTTGTTTAAATAAAATAATCTTCTACCTTTTTTTTACACTAACTGCTTATTTGAGTCTTTCCAGTTTTTTTTCAAGATTTTAATTAATTAATTAATTAATTTGACACAGAGAGAGATAACAAGTCGACAGAGGAGCAGGCAGAGAGAGAAGGGAGAAGCAGGCTCCCTGCTGAGCAGAGAGCCCAATGTAGGGCTAGATCCCAGGACCCTGAGATCATGACCTGAGCTGAAGGCAGAGGCTCAACCCACTTAGCCACCCAGGTGCCCCGAGTTTTTCCAGTTTTAAAATAAGTTTGATTTGCTCCTTAGACATGTAAACAAAATGCACATATTATTAATATACCAGGCATATTTGAAACTTGATCAATTTATTTTTATTTCTGTAAGTGTTGCATTATTTCAGTAAATAAATTTTTCTTGTGGGAATAAGAGCTATCCATTAAGTTAAGCACCCAAAGCAAACTTTCTAGGATTTTAAAATAGTCATTTTTGTTTGGATATCTATTGTTCAGGCAACATTACATAGTCAGCATGAGTTTTAAACTGAGTAAAAGTTTTGCTTTTCTTTGTTGAAACATGGCACAGTAGGCTGTTATGGAGGAAATTTTTGCTGTGTTTTGGCTTATTTTTTGTTGTTGCTTTCCAGCTATTTCTGCTTTTAGAAATTTACTTTTGAAAAAATTATGAAACCAATATTTAATATGTATGTCAGAGCAGGCTGCTTCCTTAGGCTGCATTTGCTTATGTTTATTGCTAACCATTCCCTTTGGCATTTTCCCCCTTCTCTTTGGCATTTTATCTTTCTTTTGTTGTTGTTGTTACTTTGAAGATTGTTACTTTTTTTTTTTTTTAAAGATTTTATTTATTTATTTGACAGAGAGAGAGATCACAAGTAGGCAGAGAGGCAGGCAGAGAGAGAGGAGGAAGCAGGCTCCCCGCGGAGCAGAGAGCCGGATGCTGGGCTCGATCCCAGGACCCTGAGATCATGACCTGAGCCGAAGGCAGCGGCTTGATCCACTGAGCCACCCAGGCGCCCCATGAAGATTCTTACTTTTTGTTACTTTGCATTTTATACTTCATTCCTCTTTTGAGTATATGATTATAAAGTTGAAATTTGCTTAAATATTATCAGTCACAGAGGACAGAATTTTTTTGTTAAGGTCTGTCTAAAAATGAAGGACCAAGAAGGTCATAGTTTTATATATTTTTTCTGTTACATTATGTTATTCTAGCAGTACAGTTCTAAATTGATACGTTGTTTTGAATGCAGATCTTACTACATTTTTTATGCTATTTCAAAATATGTATGGTAGTAAGAACTATGTACCACTAGGGGGCTCTCATCTCTTAAATATTTTAATTCAGTTAATGTTTTAAATAGTATGTGAATTCCAAACATTTATTAGTGAATATTGCCCCATTCATTCCTTCCCCCAAATTTAAACTTTAAATGTTCTGTCACTTTTGACTTCTGAGATGTTGGGACGCTGTCTATGACTAAGAACTCCAAAAAGTTATGTTAGCTCTATCTCCAGTTTTCACAACTATTCTTATTGCTTAGAGTAAACTAGACTGTCGTGATAATTTGCTGTGAACTTGATACATTTTTGTTTAATATTTAGGAGCACCCAAAAAAGAGGAGAATCATTTGGAATCAGCAGAATAGGTAGCAAAATTAAAGGAGTATTTAAAAGTACTACAATGGAAGGAGCGATGTTGCCTAATTATGGGTTAGCTGAAGGTGAAGATGACTTTGTAAGTAAAAATTCTTCAATTTAATATATGTATGAATTCAGACCTACAATGGCATAAAAATTACTTATTTTCTATTTTCTCTCCCCTTTATTTTACTTATTTTAGACTTCTTTTCTATCCCTTATTTTTTTCACTAGTTATTATAGTTTCATGGAGCTAATCTAATTTGTAAAGATCCTGAGCACTAAGTTAACTGCTTGTTTCCCTTACCTGCGATAGTTCTTATAGTCAGACAATTTGCCATCTTGTAGTTAGGCTTTTACTTTGTATCCTGATCTTTTTTTTTTTTTTTTTAAAGGTTATATTTATTTATTTATTTGACAGAGAGAGAGAGAGAGAGAGAGATCATAAGTAGGCAGAGAGAGGGGGACGCAGGCTCCCCACTGAGCAGGGAGCCTGATGCAGGGCTCGATCCAGGACCCTGAGATCATGACCTGAGCCAAAGGCAGAAGCTTACCCCACTGAGCCACCCAGGTGCCCCTTGTATCCTGATCTTATCTCTTTCTAACCATCTGGTCCAGGCAAACAGAATTGTTGATAAATCCCCTTTCTTCTTGATACTCAAAGTGTGATTGATGTATCATGCATCAGTATTACTTGGGAGCTTATTAAAAGTGCAGAATCTCTGGTTCCATCCTAGACCTATTGAATCAGTTTGCATTTTAACAAGATTTCTGATAGATTTAGGAATCTGCACCTTACACCCGCCATGCAGTTTTATCTCTGTGATCTTTGCACATACTCTCCTTTGAATACCCTTCCATTATTTACCTAGAAAATTCATACTTAATGTTCAGAATCCAGCTGCTTCCCTTAAGTCCTTACTTGTGTCCTCAGGTAGAATTGAACATTCCCCCTTTGTGCCCCTTGTTAGGTCACACGTGAAAGCATGCACCCAAAAATTGTATTTGAAATTATATGTTTATGATTGTTTTTCCTACCAGTTAGTTCCATAAAGACAGATATTGTCTCATCTGTGCTTTTTGTTTGTTGAACAAATCTTTATTAAACAGAGTTCGTGGATCCTTGTTTTGCTCCTTAATGACTGAGCAGTGGGGATAAAATGATGATTAAGATAGAGACTTTGCCCTTAAGAGATTTACTAACCTGGATATCAAAAGGGATGAATAGTAGTGATTGGATTGGCAATGACCAAGAAGAAAGAAGGGGAGAGAAGAGTATATAAACCTGTTTTTTCCCCTCACTCCTTCCTTTTGACCTCTGTCCCATTGCATGATGAATTGTTAAGGAAATTCATTGATTCTTCATAATTTAAGTGGAAGAAAATATTCTTTTTTTTTCCCTTCTTAGGTAATCCAAATATAACATTATTTTTTCTGTTTATGCCCTTGTCTTTTTTTAAAAGTATGGGTAGAAGAAAGCAGTAGACCAAAAAAAAAAAAAAAAGACAGTAGACCAGAGGAGGTAGTCTTTTTTCAAAATAATGTTTATTTATGTATTTTTAAAATTTTAAGCATATTATAGACTTAGTTTTTTATTTTTTTTTATTTTATTTATTTGACACAGAGACAGTGAGAGAGGGAATACGAGCAGGGAGAGGGAGAAGCAGGCTTCCGTCTGAGCAGGGAGCCCTATGTGGAGCTCTATCCCAGGACCCTGGGATCATTACCCGAGCCGAAGGCAGATGCTTAATGACCGAGCCACCCAGTTGCCCCGTCTCAGTTTTTTAATAATATGGAAAAGTGGAAACCAATTTAAAATACCACCCATAGTCCTACCACTCAGTAAGCACTTTTGTTAACATTTTGGTGATTTAAAAAACAACAACAACAACAAAACCCTTTCTTTTCTCATCCACGTAGATTAGGCTACATTTTGTATGTAGGTTGCTATCCCACTCTCTTCCCACTTCGTATTACAATAAAAGCATTTACCCATGTTATTGTGAACTTTCCAAAACATAATTTTTGTTTGGGAAGATATACTTCTTATTTTTTGTTTTGTGTGATTACTTGAAACATAAGCTGTTTTGTTTTTGTGTGTGTGTGTATGTGTGTGTGTTTGCTTCAGGAATAGGAGGATAGTCTTTAAAAAGGTGAGAGAGTTCTGTTTTATAGTGGCCCAAGGAAGAAGAAGATTCTTGATTTACAAGCAAAGATAGTGGTAAAGAAAAGTAAAGAAGAGAGCAAACTAACCTCTAATACTCTAAAAAGAGAAGGTGTGGGTGAATGGACTATTGACTCAGACTAAGGTGGTATCAGTTAGGATTTAGAGGGCACTGTGCTAGGTTTTTTTTTTTTTTTTAAGTTTATTTTTTTAAGTAATCTCTAACCCCAACGTGGGGATTGAACTCATGACCCCAAGATCAAGAGTTGCATGTTCATCCAACTGACCCAACCAGGTAGCCCAGTACGGTGTTAGTTCTAAGCTGTGGGACCTTGAGAAATCTTTGTCTTGTTGAGGAAGTTTAGGGGAAAGGGAAATGGCCAGACTCCTACTAAAGTGGTGTGTGATTCACATTTGGAACCTAGAAGACATTTTCTTTTAGAAACCTTGATGTGATCACTTGGTGGCAGTGCCTCCTTGCTATGTGACCTTGGATAAGTTGCTTAATTTTATTGTGACTTGGTTTCCTCACATGTGAAATGGGGATAGCTTACCTAGCTTAGGTAAGGGTGTTGTGAGGATTAAACAAGTAATATGCATGAAACACTTAGCACAGTGCCTAGCATATGATAAGCATAATAAGCACTGTACAGTATTATAATAGCATCAGTTCTTTTAAATATATGAATGTAAATCATGGATTAGATTGACATGTGTATGCTGGCCTGGGAACCAAAGTCCACTGCATAAAATTGAATATATTTGAAAATGTTTATCTGTCCATGTTAAGAACTGATTTGCAAATAAACTTCTGGAATATAATATGCCTATTGGTATTTTGGCAGTTATCTCCATATAGTAAAAGATAATAACGAGAAACATTAGATATCCTAAGGAAACAGGGGACATCTTTTGCTTCTTATCCTCTGCCACTCTTATTCTCCATCCTTTTGGTAGAGGGATGATCTATATGAAAACAAAAAAGTACTTTATTTTCCTTTACCTTAAATCTTGGTTTATAATATTGACTTACTTTCAAATAACATTAAAGGAAGCCCTGAAAGTTCTTTAGAAAAATACTGTTCTAGAGATTATTCATTAAACTTTTTTGATATAAATACCATTTAAATGGTAACAGTAACAGTAATACATTTTAAACAATTTATCCTTTGTTTCATGGATATTTTTATGTTGCTAAGAATTTTATTCTCTCATTTTGTTTCTTAGATTGAGTTTGGGGGACTTTTTATTTAAGAATGTCTATTTTTCTTTTTTAAAGTAAACTCTATACCTAACATGGGGCTTGAGCCTATAATGTTGAGACAGTAGTCATGTGCTTTACTGACTGAGCCAGCCAGGTCTCCTATTTTTGGCGTTTAGTCAGCTTGTTAAACAAATTATCTGTCATTTTATGATAAATTACCCTTCTGATATCTCAGAAGCTGAATCCATTAACAAAAATACAGTTGTAATAGCCATAGAAAATGTCACTGTACATCAGGTTCCAAGTAGTGGATTGGGCATTTCCATCACACATTCTTCTCTCTGTTTTCCTTTCAGGTATATAAAGAGATAACCTTGTCCCAGAAAAGGCAAAAACCAATTCATACAATCTGTTTTTATAGTTTCTTTTTTTCTTTCTAGGACTTTAAGACTTTTTCTTTTTATTGGAGTATTAAGAGGTCCTTCTAAGATCACTAATAGTCTTACTAGAGGTTATGGAAAGCCATTTTAGGACAAGAACAGAAAAGATAATTGCTAAGGGATTGTTTGGGGGAGGGAAGGAATTCACTTAGACGAGAGGTGACTGCCAGGTGTGGGAAAAAGGTAGAACTGAGAGTGAAGGTAGGTTGCTAAAATTCTGGAAAGAAATCTTCTGCTACTCATTTGCCCTGAGTAGACTATTTCAGTGTGCACAGTTTTTGACTCATTGTCTTAAAGAAGTATGTTCAAGGGGCACCTGGGTGGCTCAGTTGTTAAGTGTCTGCCTTAAGCCCAGGTCATGATCCCAGGGTCCTGGGATCAGTGGGAGTCCTGCTTCTCCCTCTCCCACTCCCTGCTTGTGTTCCCTGTCTCTCTGCCAAATAAATAAATAAAACATACAAAAGTATGTTCAAGATGGATGTGTTTATTTGTAACATTTTGCCTTCTTTAACATGAGTTTGAGATGTATAGGTGATCAGGTTTCTTAATGTGTTAATTCAGAGGTTCTCTTCTAATTTAATAAAATACAGTTTTTCCTTCTTTCTGTATGTATATTTCTAGAACATGTTTAAAATTTCTTTTTAAAAAGAAGTATTCAAGTAATATTTTAAAATACTTTTTAAAAACATATATATTATTAAAATTTTAGAAACCAAGAGATGAAAAAAGAACTTAATTCTATGGAGGTGGGTCCCTTTCAGGTTATTTTTCATTTTTTATCTTACTTAGCTGCAGTGAATATATTTATACTTGTGCCTTTTCCACAGTTTAAAAAAAATTTACTTAGAATAAATACTTTTATTAGATTACATTCCCAGAAATGGAATTATAGCTCTTCCTTAGCTTACAATGGTGATTCATTCTGATAAATCTGTTGTAAGTTGAAAATGCATTTATTTATTTTTTTAATTTTAAAAGATTTTATTTATTTGAGAGAAAAAGAGAGCATGTGCACAAGTGGTGGATGGAGGTAGAGGGAAAAGCAGACTCTCTGCTGAGCAGAGAGCCTGACGTGATGCTAAAAATGGCATTTAATACAACTAGCCTACTGGACATCATAGCTTAGCCTAGACTATCGTAAGCAAGCTCAGAACATTTATATTTACCTACAGTTGGACAAAATCATCTAACACAAGGCCTATTTTATAATAAGGTGTTGACTCTCTCATGTAACTTATTGTATACTATACTGAAAGTGAAAAAGAACGGCTATTTGGATACAGAATGGCTGTAGGTGTAATTGGTTGTTTACCTTTGTGATTGAGTGGCTAACTGGGAGCTGTGGCTTGCTGCCACCACCCAGTATCACAAGAGATTATCACACAGCACACTGTTAGCCTGGGAAAAAATAAAAATTTAAAATTCAAAGTACAGTTTCTACTGAATGCATATAGCTTTTGCATTATAGTAAAGTTGAAAAATCATAAGTTGAACTGTCATAAGTCGGTGATCATTTGTACTTAGTTAAAACTGTTCTGTGACTCTCAATACATATCAGAGTGAAAAATATCAGTCCATTAATTTTTACTTCTTATTACCATAATTAAATGTTTTTCTGTATTTGTATATTTTCAATATCTTTAATCTCTGAAGTGCCTATTTTCTCTTTTCTGTGGAATTTTCATATGTAGGTGATGTAATAAAACCTGGAGTTGAGGGCGCCTGGGTGGCTCAGTGGGTTAAGCCGCTGCCTTCGGCTCAGGTCATGATCTCAGGGTCCTGGGATCGAGTCCCGCATCGGGCTCTCTGCTCAGCAGCGAGCCTGCTTCCCTTCCTCTCTCTCTGCCTACTTGATCTCTGTCTGTCAAATAAATAAATAAAATCTTTAAAAAAAAAAAAACCTGGAGTTGATGCTAGTAATTTGTTGTTTTTAATTTTTTGTCTTTATATTTTTAGTAGAAAATTTGGTATCACCTAATTTCAAAAGTTTTGTATTTGAAAATTACGGAATTTATATGGACATACTCTTTATAATTGTATCTTGTATGCTGTAGGTCTAAAGGACCTGGGAATACTACGTTTTTCTTGATGATTTTTTTCAGATTGAAGAAGGTATTGTTGTAATGGAAGATGATTCTCCAGTGGAAGCTGTGAGCACACCTAATACTCCCCGAAACCTTGCTGCATGGAAAATTAGCATTCCATATGTAGACTTTTTTGAAGATCCTTCCTCTGAAAGGAAAGAGAAAAAAGAGAGAATACCTGTGTTTTGTATTGATGTCGAAAGAAATGATAGAAGAGCTGGTAGGAAGCTTTATGAATACCTTTTTTTAAATTAACATATAATGTATTATTTGCCCCAGGGGTCTAGGTCTGTGAAACATCAGGCTTACACATTTCATAGCACTCACCATAGCACATACCCTCCCCAGTGTCTATCACCCAGCCACCCTATCCCCGCCCTGCACCCTCCAGCAACCTTTCCTGAGACTGAGAGTCTCTTACGGTTTGTCTTCCTCCCGATCCCATCTTGTTTCATTTTTCCCTCCCTACCCCCCACAACCCTGCACTCTGCCTCTCAAATTCCTCATATCAGAGAGATCATATCATAATTGTCTTTCTCTGATTGACTTATTTTACTTAGCATAATACCCTGTAGTTCCACCCATATCATTGCAAATGGCAAGATTTTGGTTTTTTGATGGCTGCATAGTATTCGATTATATATATATATATACATACACACACACCCACACACACACACACCCACCTCACATTTTCTTCATCCATTCATATGTTGATGGACATCTACGTTTTTTTCCATAGTTTGGTTATTGTGGACATTGCTGCTGTAGATGTTGGGGTTGCAGGTGCCTCTTCAGATCACTACATATGTATCTTTGGGGTAAATCCCTAGTAGTGCAATTGCTAGGTCATAGGGTAGCTCTATTTTCAACTTTCTGAGGACCTTCCATACTGTTTTCCAGAGTGGCTACACCAGATTGCCTTACCACCAGCAGTGTAAGAAGGTTCCCGTTTCTCTGCACCCTCGCCAACACCTGTCATTTCCTGACTGGTTAATTTTAGCCATTCTGACTGGTGTGAGGTGGTATCTCACTGTGGTTTTGATTTGTATTTCCCTGATGCTGAGGGATGTTGAGCACTTTTTCATGTGTCTGTTGGCCATTTGGATGTCTTCATTGGAGAAATGTCTGTTCTTGTCTTCTGCCCATTTCTTAATTGGGTTATTTGTTCTTTGGGTGTTGAGTTTGATAAGTTCTTTATATATTTTGGATACTAGCCCTTTATCTGATCTGTCATTTACAAATATCTTCTCCCATTCTGTCAGTTGTCTTTTGGTTTTGTTGATTATTTCCTTTGCTGTACAAAAGCTTTGGATTTTGCTTGATGAAGTCCCAATAGTTAATTTTTGCCCTTGCTTCCCTTCCCTTTGACGATGTCTCTTAAAAGATGTCAATTACTCTGTATTTATCAGGAATGATGAAGATTTTTCCGTTTCTAACTTTTAAGTGTCACTGCACTTCCAAAAGCTAAGTGTCTGAACAGAAAGTTCAGTGAAGGCTTAGGATTTTCTAGGTTATCTCTAGTACCACTTAGCTAATTAATTTGTTCAAACAATACATACTGAGTAGATGCATTTGAGACATGTTGACAATGTAACAAGGCATTTTGTGTAATGTTCTTTTAATGGTTTTGCTGCCATCATCATTTGCCATTATATTTAATTGACGAGTAACGTGTATAGCAGTGTATCAGGTATTATACCAATTTGTTAAGACAGCATTTCTCCTTTGTTGTTGTGGGCTAATTAGAATTTATAAAAATATGATAAAACACAGTGTGATCATTTTTCCTCATATTTTGCTATCTTTTTTCTTTTAGTTGTTTAGATGTGAACTAAGAGAGAAGGGGGTAAATAGCATCCATAACAAGATAACTGTCACCACCCTTGGGTTTTGTCCAAGAAGTGGGGGCATTCAGTGTAAGCAAAAGCAAATCAAAGTTGTCCACATGTCGGGAATGTTAGACAGAAAAATGAAGTTGAGCTTAGGAAGAGGGAACTCTCTTGTAAAAGAAGGAAAAAAGTGGCAGTTTAGGGAATGGTTTTGAGAGATGAGTGACTTAAGTATTAGCATGAAGGTCAGTGCTAATAATTCCCCTTGTTTTTTAAAAAAATAGGTTTTTAAAATTTTTCTTAGAAGCTAATCCAATTTCAGGAAATAAAACATAGGATTAGGAAAGGAAGAATGCTCAAAGTAGCTATCTATGATTTTTCCTTTTATAACTAGGTGCCAGACAGGGTCTTGCTCTGTCCAGCCGAAGAGTCAGTGCTGTTTGATTTTGCTTTTGTTGCCATTCAGTCTTACCTGTTGCTTTACTAGCTGTATTCTAATAAGGGTAGAGACAAACCATTGTTGATACTATAGTCTGATTTCGGTTTCAAACATAGTTTTATACATATCTTTGTCTGCTGTTTCTACTGATTGGCATGTTAAGTGTCAGAAAGAATTGAAAAGAAATACTGTAGTTTCTGGGTTCAGCTACTTCTGTGCCTAGTATTTGAAGTCTGGCTTTTCCCACACTGTTCTCCTTTCTCATGAAATTATTTTAAACTTGACTCTTCAGATATAAATTCCTATCATTATAAGTAAATTTATGTGAGCATGTAACACATCCTTTTCAAAGGTTTATATATGATATACTTTTAAATATACTTTGTTTTTGTCTTTTGGACAGACATTATTAATTTTTGTGCTTTATTTTTAGAAGTTTTCCTTAAAAATTTAACCATAAAGTTTAAACCAAAAAAATCTTAAAACTAAGGATTATTTTTCTCAACAGTGCTGCAGACTTTGTCAATGTAATGTGCTTTTAGGAAGTTACGACCCATGAGGGGAAAAAAAGTGCATCATTTAAATACTGTGTTGACTTTATAGTGTAGCAAAATAACAATTGTAGGATTTTAAAAAACAAAACTAATAAATATGATGTAGATCTTTTAAGACCAGTGTTGAAAAAGAAGAATTCAGTTTCCTTTTAGATTGTGACTATATCATGTTTTTTCTTTTTTTAAAGCTTTTATTTATTTATTTGAGGGAGAGAGAGACTGAGCATGAGCAGGGGAAGAGGCAAGGGAGAGAGAAAGGGAGAGGCAGGCTCCCTCCTGAGCAGGGAACCTCATGCGGGGCTCTATCCCAGGGCCTGGGATCATGACCTGAGTTGAAGGCAGATGCCACCCAGGTGTCCCATCATGTTTTTTCTAAACACAGGCTTTGTTTTTGGGTTATTGTGATTTTGGTTGACGTTACACATTGCATTTCCAAATCTGTGCTAGAATGACCTTAGATGCTAATAATAGCAGTTAACATTTTTGAGGTGCTTACTCTCTGCCATGCAGTAGTCTACAGAAGTGATTTAGGTGGATTATTTTATGTAGTGGGTACAATTATTTTTATTCTAAGCAACCGAAGGCACAATGAGGTTAAGTTATTTGTTCAAGTTCACTAAGTAAATGGGGGAACTGGGGTTGGAATAGGTGGTCTGACCCGACTCATTCTGTAAACCAATATTTTGTACTATTCAGTTTGGTAGCCACTAGCCACATGTATCAGTGAAAATTAAATTATATTAAAATTTTCATTCCTTACTTATACTAGCCACATTTCAAATGATCAGTAACTACATGTGGTTAATAGTTACTGTATTAATGCAGATAATCTAAACCATTTTCAGAATTGCAGAAAGTTCTGTTGGATAGTGCTGTTCTGTACTCTTTTAGATCTGGACAATTGGTAAAGATTTGAGAGACCCAAATTTGATTATAAGGTTTTTTGAAATACATTATTCTGTGACATTTTAAAAATTAATAATAATTGCATTATTTTTTGAAATTTGTCAGCTCTATGATTCTGTAACACAGTCTGTTACAGAATCATAACAGAACTGTTACGGAGATGACTTCATAAATAGGTAAAAATTATCAATTTCTTAAATTTAAAATTAAAATATGGGATAAAATATATTAATGTGATGTTAAGAAATAATAAATTAAGACTGGCATAATTTTTAATAGTAGTTTATAAAATTATTTATTGCTTACTGTATATTCATTCAATTTACAGTTGGGCATGAGCCTGAACATTGGTCTGTCTATAGAAGATACCTAGAATTCTATGTACTTGAATCAAAACTAACAGAATTTCATGGTATGTTGTTTTTGTGTAAAGTGCTACATTTTAGCATTAGCTTTCTTGAAGAAGCTGTTGGACTAGATTAAGTTTTTTTTATTTTAATTAATTATATCAAGAAAATCTACAGTGACACTTGTGTACACTGCTATTCATATTAGGAATGTACCACTTTTAACTTACTTCTGGCTTATTTTTAAAAAGTTTTTACAATGCGCATTTATTGCTTTTTATTATTTATTTATTTTTATTAAAATTTTTTTTTTTAAGATTTCATTTATTTACTTGACAGAGATCACAAGTAGGCAGAGAGGCAGGCAGAGAGAGAGGAGGAAGCAGGCCCCCTGCTGAGCAGAGAGCCAGACGTGGGGCTCATTCTCAGGACCCTGGGATCATGAGCTGAACTGAAGGCAGAGGCTTTAACCCACTGAGCCACCCAGGCACCCCCATTTATTGCTTTTTAAATAATATTAAAGTTTAAAAGGTAGCTATTTTTTAAATGTATTTTAGAAAAGGTTCTCTTTCCAGTTGAATTTTTGTTTATATCAATGTGACAGAGAATTAAACCAGGAATTTCAGAGTTGCTGTTCTTTCACCATTTTTCTTGATAAACATGTTTGCTTTGCATCAGTGCAAATGTTTTGATTTAGCTCTTAGATTTGGAAATAAAACTTACAGAGTAATATTTCTTTTAAAGATAGATCAGTCAGAAAAGGGGAACACTTTTAGTGTTCCTTTTAGTTCTTCCCCTCACCTTTTAGTCTCTCTTATCCATTATTTTTAGTTAATGTCAGGGATGTAGTTATGAAGTATTTACAGTCATTTTGTATGTAGATTTGTGTATATTTCTGTATTTATTTATGAGACAGAGTGGAAGTGAGCACATTAGGTGGGGTGGGGAAGGGGCAGAGGGAGAGTGGGGGAGAGAAAGAGAATTTTAAGCAGGCTCCATGCCCACTGTGGAGCCCGATGTGGGCTCGATGTCACAATCTTGAGATAATGACCTGAGCCAAAGTCAAGAGTCAGATATTGGGGCGCCTGGGTGGCTCAGTGGATTAAGTCGCTGCCTTCGGCTCAGGTCATGATCTCAGGGTCCTGGGATCGAGTCCCGCATCGGGCTCTCTGCTCCGCAGGGAGCCTGCTTTCTCCTCTCTCTCTGCCTACTTGTGATCTCTCTCTCTCTGTCAAATAAATAAATAAAATCTTTAAAAAAAAAAGTCAGATATTAAGCTGACTGAGCCACCTAGGCACCCATGAATCTTTATTTTAGAGAAGCTTTATGGAGTGTCCCTGATTCAAATTTAGGTTGGTTCTGAATTGAGAAGTACAGGACAGGACCTTTTTTTTTTTTTTTTTTTTAAAGATTTTATTTATTTATTGGACAGACAGAGATCACAAGCAGGCAGAGAGAGAGAGAGGAGGAAGCAGGCTCCCTGCTGAGCAGAGAGCCTGATGTGGGGCTCAATCCCAGGACCCTGGGATCATGACCTGAGCCGAAGGCAGAGGCTTTTAACCCACTGAGCTACCCAGGCGCCCCAGGACAGGACCTTTTTTACCCTTCTTTACTAAAAGCAAAACCCACAATGAGGAGATTATTATAGGATGATAAAAAATACAAGGTCGCATTTCAAGCTCTTTGCTTAGATTCTGAATTTGTACTTGTCTTTAAATGGTTTTCTCTTTGGGGTGCCTGAGTGGCTCAGTTGGTTAAGTGTCTACCTTTGGCTCAGGTCATGATCCCAGGTCCTGGGATGAGGTCCCACATCTGGCTCCTTGCTCAGTGGGAAGCCTGCTTCTCCCTCTGCCTGCTGCTTATGCGCTCTCTTCCTGCTTGTGTGCTCTCTCTCACACAAATAAATAAAATCTTAAAAAAAAAAAAAAAAGGTTTTCTCTTTGTCTCTGCCAGTCTTAAGCAGTATCATCCTTATCTCCTCTCTCTCAGAACTTTTCCCTTGGATTGAGAGAAGACCTATAATCATACTTTAAAGCCGTAGATCAACCGAAGTTGAATTCCCAATAATATTTCCCTTTTTGGTATTTACATTTCTGAAGTCATCCCTGTTTGAGAAAGCATGTCCATGGTTTGTTTGTTTGTTGTTGTTTTAAGATTTTTTTTTTTTTTATTCGACAGAGAGAAACAGGGAGAGGGGAGAGGGGCAGAGGGAGAGAGAGAATCTGAAGCAGGCTCTGTGCCCAATGTGGAGACTGATGTTGATCTCAATCTCATCACCTTGAAATCATGACCTGAGCCAAAACCAAGAGTTGGATGCTAAACCGACTGAGCCACAAGGCGCCCCATGTCCATGATATTTAAACTTTGTTTTTAATCTTGTGTTTAATCTTTTGTAGTATTAGTAACATGCTACCTTTTTTTTTTCCCATGAGAGAATAGATATTTTTCTTTGTAAGATTTTGTCTCATTGAATCCCACAGTCTTGAAAATAATCTCATGGTATTTTTTTGAGGCTTTTTTACTAGTAGTATAGAATGCTTAAATAAATCTGTGTCAGGAGCGCCTGGGTGGCTCAGTGGATTGAGCCGCTACCTTCGGCTCAGGTCGTGGTCTTGGGGTCCTGGGATCGAGCCCCGCATCTGCCTCAGCATCCCTGCTGAGCGGAGAGCCTGCTTCCCCCTCTCTCTTTGCCTGACTCTCTGCCTACTTGTGATCTCTCTCTCTGTCAAATAAATGAATAAAAATCTTAAAAAAAAAAAATCTGTCAACAGAGTTGGTGATCAGTTTGGTTATTAGTAGACTCAGGTTCTTGGTCTAGACTTCTGACTTGAAGCTTATGGATTTTTGTCAAGATTAATTAATTATGTAATTTAC
The DNA here is from genome assembly GCF_922984935.1 of Meles meles. NCBI lineage: Eukaryota > Metazoa > Chordata > Mammalia > Carnivora > Mustelidae > Meles > Meles meles. The sequence continues at coordinate 45,355,002 of NC_060070.1, forward strand.
ATTTAAAAAAAGATTTTATTTATTTACCTGGCAGAGCGTGAGCAGGAGGAGCAGCAGAAGGAGAGGGAGAAGCAGACTCCCCACTTAGCAGGGAGCCCAATGCAGGGCTTGATCCCAGGACCCCGAAATCATGACCTGAGCCAAAGGCAGGTGCTTAACTGACTGAGCCACTCAGTTGCCCCTTGTCCAGGTTATTTAAAAGATAATGCCACATCTCTATAAGAGGGAGCATTCTGAATCTGAATTTGCTGTAGTAAATTATAAATTAGGTTTTTAAAATAGTAATAGAACGTAGTAATAACTTTCATATATATTGATTTCAGGCACATTTCCTGATGCTCAGCTTCCTTCCAAAAGGATCATTGGTCCTAAAAATTATGAATTCTTAAAGTCAAAGAGAGAAGAGTTTCAGGAATATTTACAGGTACAGTACCAACTCAGTTTAAAACATTACTAATCATATAATTGTCTAATTTGTCTTTTTTTCTCTTGTGTATATATATTTTGTTTTACAGATACCTGTCAGTGAGGGTTTCTAAAATTCTTTTAAGATAGTTTTTTCCATGTGAAAATGAATTATTGTGAAAAGTACTTTTTAGGGATTCCTGGATGGCTTAGTCGGTTAAGCATCCAACTCTTGATTTCAGCTCAGGTCATGATCTAAGGGTCATGAGATCGAGTCCTATGTCGGATTCCAAAGAAGCTTGTTTAAGATTCTCTCTCTCCCTCTACACCTCCCCGCTTCTGCTCGTGCAGTCTCTCTCTCTCAAAAAAAAGAGTATGCTTTTTGAAAAAATTGATGACCAGTGAAATACCAGATATTTCTTAGAAGAAGAAAAATTATATGTTGGGTTTAGTTTAAAACTTTCGGCATGAGAAGTTAAAGAAAAAAACTTGTTGTGTAAGATGATATGCATTCTAAATATACTGGGTAGTTTTTTTTTGTTGTTCTTAACTTTTAAAAAAAATTATTATTTTTTTAAGTAATCTCTACCCAAAACGTGGGGTTTGAACTTGAAACCCCAAGATGAAGAGTCACATACTCTACTGACTAAATCACCCAGGTGTCCCTTTTGTCTTGTTTTCTGTTTGATTTTGTGTTTAGCACTTCTGAACTTGTGAATCTTGCTTCCCATTTTATTCCTCAGTTTTTTTCTTTTGCAATTTGTGGATGTTTTTCTGGTTTCTTGGGATCTCCTGATTCTCTACCAGTCACCACTTGGAATTGAATTTTTTTTTTGGTGTGTGCACAGTGTTATGTAAACAATGTAATTGGTATGTTATTTCCATTGTTAGTACAGTTAGCCAAAATCAAGAGTGGGACGCTTAACTAAAATTGATTTAGACTTCTTTAAAATTAATGACCATCTTTCTTTATTTAATGAAGTGCGTAAGACCAAAAAGTGGTTACTTTTTTGTTGTTAAAAAGAATCTTCTTTTATTTGGGTACAGAATTTTGTAGATTTTATTAAGTGTTAATTCAGCCAAATTTGGATGCCTTCTTGTCCAAAATAAGTACTTTTTAAGTTAAAAATAAGCACTTTTTAAATTAAAAATAATCATCAGTGTAAAGGGATATTTATATTTTATATCTTGTATTTGAACGGTTGAATGCTTCAACCCAGAAAATATTTGTTACATAATTTTTTGGTATAACTACTGCAAGGATATTTGAACATTGTATATAGTAGGGTTAACCTTTGCCTTTGTTTGTACCATTAACCCATTATTTGAATGAACTAAATCTTTCTAAGGACTAGAGTACCACCTTCTAGAAGAGTATTTTCTAGTGATACGGAGCTTAAGGTTGCAGTTACTGGTATTTCATTTATACAAATTTCTGCCCATAAAGTTTTCTAACTGTTTCAAGTTACAAAACAATATTAGGTAAGACTGAGTTAATTTTGGCTTTAAAAAGTCAGTTTATCTTGTAAGAAAATAGTGTTGTAAGAAGAACAGACAACAGATTTTTCCAAATTATTTCACATTTTACGCAGTTTTCTGCAAAACCCTTTGCGTTAACTTCTTTTAATTATCAAGAAAGTTATATGATATTGTAGTATTTGTTTTATAGTTGAGAAACAGAAACAATATTAGCTAGTGTTTCATCTTCCTTCCTGTGTATCAGGTACTATGCTAAATGCTTTATATTAGAACCCTGTAAAGTAAGTAGCATTATTTTCATTTTACATGTGAGGAAACTCTTAAGTAATCTAGGAACTTAGTTTCTAGGGACACTTCACTGGTAAGTGGAAGAGCCGGAATTCAAACCTTTTCATGTCTGACTATAGAGGCTGAGGTCTTAGCTGCTGTGCAATACTATTCTTTCTACAAATGTAGCTTTGTTATTCTGAATATAAAATAGCTTTTGAGGATTAAAAAATTTTTTTGTTGTTCTTATCATTGTAATATAGCTTTGATGATCCTTTTGAGCTTTCCTCTCCCCTTTTTTTCTTTTTTTCATTCAAGAAACTTCTGCAACATCCAGAACTGAGTAATAGTCAACTTCTGGCAGATTTTCTCTCTCCCAATGGTGGGGAAACACAGTTTCTTGATAAGATACTACCAGATGTAAATCTTGGTAAGTCAATTTAAAGAATCGTGTGTATGAGGATAAACTGAAAATAATCAGGATTTCAGATTAATGTAGAGGAATAGTTTTATATAGTGAAGCCATGTGTCAAATTCTAACGCACTTCTTATATACTGTTAGTAGGAATATAAATTGGGAACTACGTGGAAAAACAGTTTGGTATGAAACTGAATGACTTAGCAGTCCCTCTCTGAAATACGTACTGTAGAGACTCTTATTCATATTGAAGAATGTTTTATAGCCAAACCTAGAAAAATGTTCATTACCAGTAGATCAGCAGATAAATTGTGATAGATTCATAAAATGAATACCTATAGCATGTAGCTGTTTGCAACAAGATTGATAATCTTAAAAGCATGATGTTGAATGAAAGAAGCAAGACACAGAAGAATATATACAGCATGATTTCTTTTATATAAAGTTCAGTATAGACCACAGTAATAAGGAAAGCAGGAAAAGTTTGAATAAAATTGTTAAAGATAATGGAAGTAAAACAGTATTTCTAAGTATATTTTATATAATACAGTCTTAAGTACATATAGAACTAAACAAATGAATTAAATATTACAACTGGGCCTTTTGCTTTCCTTTGTATCTCTTCAAATTAATACATTTAGTTGAGCCAGAATACTTGGTGTTTGTGCATGGAGGTTTTCTTACCGGGAAAATGCGAGGACATTTTATATTTGGCTGTGTATGGTATTTAGGAGACAGAATTGGGTAGACATGGTTGGTTGCTGACTAAGTTTGACTAAAGGAGAAGAAATGATCAAAGATAACCCAGGTTTCTATTTAAACAGTTGAAGGGATGCTGTTACTTGCTGAGATAAGGAATTTGAGAGCAGTTCTGAACTTGTTGAGTGTACAGAATCCAGTTAAAGAAGATTTGTAAGGCAGGGAGACCAGGAGATAGGCAAGGAGTAGAGATTTGAGTGTTGTTTGAAATTAGATTGAGCAAATAAAATTGGCTCAAGGAAGAGCATGTAGAAGAGACAGAAAGAACAGGATGAAGAAACTCTGTAGTTTAAGGAACTTGGAAAATTCTTCTTCTTCTTCTTCTTCTTTTTTTTTTTTTAATTTATTTATTTGAGAGGGAAAGAGTGAGCAGAGGGAGGGGGAGAGAAAGAATCTTCAAGTGGACTCCCTGCTGAGTAGGGAGCTTGACAGAGGGGTCGATCCCAGGACCCTACGATATGACCTGAGCCAAAATCAAGAGTCAGATGCTTAACCGACTACCTGGTGCCCCAGGTTCTTGGGGAATTCTAAGTAAGCAGGCATAGTTTGTAGGGGTAGCAAAGGAGAAATAGTCTGATGGGAGAGGGTTGAGTGGTTTTCATGTTGTAAAACAATCTCCAATTTTAATTTATTATGTCTCCTGCTATTGCTGTAAGTCTACTTTTTTCTCAGTTAAACTGCAAGAAATTTTAAGTTACATTTATCAATTTTGACTAATTTTTACAGGCATTTCTAATGTTTGAGAAAATCTCAAGATGTTTGATATTTTAAAATAAGGGGGGGCTTAGAGGGTTAAAGCCTCTGCCTTGGGGCGCCTGGGTGGCTCAGTGGATTAAGCCGCTGCCTTCGGCCTTGGGCTCAGGTCATGATCCCAGGGTCCTGGGATCAAGCCCCGCATCGGGCTCTCTGCTCCGCAGGGAGCCTGCTTCCTCCTCTCTCTCTGCCTGCCTCTCTGCCGACTTGTGATCTCTCTCTCTGTCAAATGAATAAATAAAATCTTTAAAAAAAAAAAAAAAAAGCCTCTGCCTTCGGTTCAGGTCATGAACCCAGGGTGCTGGGATCGAGCCCTGCATCGGGCTCTCTCCTTGGTGGGGAGCCTGCTTCCTCCTCTCTCTCTCTGCCTGCCTCTCTGCCTACTTGTGATCTCTCTCTGTCGAATAATTAGATAAAATCTTTAAAACCTTTAAAAAAAAAAAATAAGGGAACCTAGAGATAAGATCAAGGAGAAATTTTGGCGGGGCGCCTGGGTGGCTAAGTAGGTTAAAGCCTCTGCCATCAGGTCCTGGGATAGAGCCTCACAACGGGCTCTCTGCTTGGCAGGGAGCCTGCTTGCCCCATCTCTCTCTCTGCCTGCCTCTCTGCCTACTTGTGATCTCTGTCTGTCAAATAAATAAAATCTTAAAAAAAAAAAAAGAAAAATTTTGGCAAACAGGACTAGAACATGTATTCTTAATCTAAAACTCAGAATATAAACTACTTACATAGTCAATGTGGGTTTTTTGTTTTTTGTTTTTTCTTAGAGAGTGCAAGTGGAGGGGAGGGGCAGAGGGTAAGGGAGCAAGAGCGTCTCTTAAGTGGGCTGCACACTGAATGTGGAGCCTGACATGGGGCTTGATCTCATGACCCTGAGATCATGACCTGAGCCAAAATTAAGAGTTGGACACTTGGCCAGCTGAACAACCCAGGTGCCCCTAAATAGCCAATGTAAATGTTGTAGCAGTTCTTAAAACTTTTTTGACTAACTTTGCATGCTTTTAGGTATCTTTATATATTCATTATTGTTTAAAATCTTTTGAAAACATTTCTTTTTTTTTTTTTTTAATATTTTATTTATTTACTTGACAGAGACAGAGGTCACAAGTAGGCAGAGAGGCAGGCAGAGAGAGAGAGGGAGAAACAGGCTACCCACTGAGCAGAGAGCCTGATGCGGGGCTCGATCCCAGGACCCTGAGATCATGACCTGAGCCGAAGGCAGAGACTTAAACCACTGAGCCACCCAGGCGCCCCTGAAAACATTTCTTATGGAAAATTTCAAATATACACTAAAGTATTTTATATAATAAATTTCTCATTCTGTTTCAGCTGTTCAAACACTTGGCTTGTTTTAGTCCCTTCTGCCCCCGACCCCAATCCCACTGTATTATTTTAAGTAAATCCTAAATGTTATATCTATAAATAGTTAAGAATACCATATTTATTGTAAATTTCTATTGAATGTGAAATGGTAAATTATTAATTTTTTGCCTTTTACTTGGCTGTTCAGTATTTAAAATTACCTCGTGAAGGGGCACCTGGGTGGCTCATTCTGTTAACAATCTGCCTTTGGCTCAGGTATGATCCCAGGGCCCTGGGATTGAGCACCACATTGGCGGTGCTCAGCAGGGAGTCTTCTTCACCCTTTTCCTCTCCCTGCTGCTCCCCCTGATTGTACTTTATGTCTCTCTGTCAAGAAAATAAATAAAAATCTTAAAAATAAAATTACCGGGCGCCTGGGTGGCTCAGTGGGTTAAGCCGCTGCCTTTGGCTCAGGTCATGATCTCAGGGTCCTGGGATCGAGTGCCGCATCGGGCTCTCTGCTCAGCAGGAAGCCTGCTTCCCTCTCTCTCTCTGCCTGCCTCTCTGTCTACTTGTGATCTCTCTCTGTCAAATAAATAAATAAAATCTTTAAAAAAAAAATAAAATTACCTAGTGAAGTATACATGTAAGCAATTCTGAGATACATTATACCTTCATAAAATTAATATTTTATTTTTAATTGCAGGGAAAATTATAAAGTCTGTTCCTGGAAAACTAATGAAAGAGGTGAATAACTGATTTGTGTATATTCTGTAACATGATAGTTATAAGCACATCTAAGCACATCTAAATATCAGTGAACTTTAACGGGTTATATGATTATTAAAAATCATAATCTTGATTTTTTATTTTCATATCATGATTTCTGTGTCACAACAGAAAGGTCAGCATTTGGAACCTTTCATCATGAATTTCATTAATTCTTGTGAATCTCCAAAGCCTAAACCGAGTAAACCAGAACTGACTATTCTCAGCCCTACTTCAGAAAACAACAAGAAGGTAGTGTGTCTTGCCTTAGAGTCATGAAGTCTGAAGTTGTCCTACTTGAGACTTTTCCATTATAGGGAATGTTGGTGTTATAGAAATGAATGGGACTTATATCTTTTATGTGAAAATCAATTGTGCAGTTAAAGAGGGTATTTTATGCAGTGTCTGCCTCTTTAACAGGTAAGTGTTTCTTTCGATAATGGTATTTGTAAACTTCTGCCATTTCTGTATTTGGGGGATATTTTTAAGGTGGTTTTCTTAGGTTGTAAATCAGCAATGTTCAATACTGAAATTAATTGATATAATGTATTTATATTGATTTGATGTTTATTTTATCTCATTTCAATGGCTTATATAATATTTAATCCATTCATTAAGCAGGTATATTATCATGTGCTTGTTGTTGAGTGCAGACACTAGAAAATGAAGATACATTTCCAGTTTGCAGGAAGCTCACTTCAGGGATTCCTGGCTGGCTCAGTCGGTTAAGTGTCTGCCTTCGGCTCAGGTCATGTTCCCAGGGTCAAGTTTTACATTGGGCTCCTTGCTCAGTGGGAAGTCTCCTTCTCTCTCTCTCCCTGCTAGTCCCCCCTGCCTGTGCTCTCTCTGGCACTCTCTCTCTCTGACAAAAAAATAAAATTAAATTAAAAACAAAGGAAGCTCACTTTAGTTCCAGAATAGTGCTTAGCATGGGGAGCTTTTGAGCTCAAAGGCTAGCCCTCCCCCTTCCTGCAAAGCCTCACCTTTTTGTTATTACTATAAAAGATATTTTTCGTGTTTTTTCCACTTTATAACTTTCTTTTTGGTAAAGAAATAGTTAATTTTTGTGTACTGATTTTTTAAAATTCAATAGCCTTGCTAGACTTGTATTAACTTTAGTAATACATCTTTTAATTCTTTTAGATTTGCACACTTATATGCAAATGATGGTTTTGTTTCTCATGGCTGTGGACTACTGTACAAAGGACATGATTTCAGTGTTTCACCATTAAACCATATAGCATAATATAGCTTTTTTCATAGATATTCTTTATAAATAAGGTTAAGGAAGTTTACATTCCTGTCTGTGGGTGGCCTTGGCCTATACTTTTTCTTTCTCGTTCTATCCTTGTCACATTCTGGTATCAGTTATATTAACCTCTTCCTGTTTGCTGGTAAAGTTATAACTGGAATTAGTAGTTCTTTAAATAATTGGTAGAACTGATTGTTAAAGTCATCTAAGCCTTGAGTTTTGTTTATAGGAAGGTTTTTTTCTAAAGCCAATTTGATTTCTTTAATGAATATAGTATTCTTCATATTTGTTGCGTGACTCAGTTTTTTGCCTCCAAAGATTTTATTTATTCACCTGAGAGAGAGAGAGAGAGAGAGAGAGAGAGAGTGTGTGTGTGTGTGTGTGTGTGTGTGTGTATGTATGTGTGTGAGAGCTTGGGGAAGAACGGGGAGAGGCACAAGCAGACTCCCGAGCTGAGTGTGGATCCTGATGCAGGGCTTGATCCCATGACCCCAAGATCATGACCTGAGCTGAAACCAAGAGTCAGGGCCAATCATCTGAGCCACCCAGGTGCTGCCCCAATATGAGTCAGTTTTGTTAGGTTTTATATATATATATATTTTTTTTTTTTAAATTGGGGGAGGGGCAGAAGGAGAGGGAGAGAGAAAGAGAGAGAGAATCTTAAGCAGGTTCTGCACCCAGCTTGGAGCCTGATGCAGGGTTCCATCTTACAACCCTGAGATCGTGACCTGAGCCAGATCAAGAGTCAGACCCTTAACCAGCTGAGCCACCTAGACACCCCAATAGTTATATTTTTCAATACATTTTTTATTCTATCTTAATTTGAAATTTTTTTGGCCTAAAGTTGTTTTTTTCTGACATCTGTAGCTATGTCCCCCTTTTTAAAAAAAATATTATTTCTGTCTTTTTCTTTTTTTTTCTTTTGATCAGTCTTGCCAAAGATTTTGTCCTTTTAATCTTTTGACTTGTTCATCTTTTCTATCAAACTTTAGTTCCTTGATTTCTGCTGTTTTATTATTATTACAAATAATATACTTTTTTGCATATCTTGGAAGTAAGTAAGGCTGAGGTTTAGTTGCATTTCATCATTTTTTACTAAGTAATTTTCTACATCTTGTTTTCACACTGATTAGGCATTTCTGGACTGTGATTATTATTGTCCAAATAAATTTTGGTTAAAGCTAAGTGTTCACATCTAAACACCCTTTAATTGTGGATTATAATTTTTTAAGTCATGTTAGTTTTAAAATTAGCTGTCATAGTATATTTACACATCTTTACATGTTCATTTGCTCTTTTTGGTGTTCAAAAAAGTTTCTTCATGAATAATGAATTTCCTTTGTGTCTAAATTTCCTTGAGTCTAAAATTAATGTAGACTTTTGTATACTATTTTGGGAGAAATATGTATTTTTTATTCAATTTTGGGCATAAACATGAAATTTTAGAGGCAGAGCTTAATCTATTTGATAATTCTGTTTTGATTGGAAAAGTATAAGTGCCTGCACTCTGTTCACGTTAGCTTTAGTGATTGTTACCATCAGGTGTAATAAACTATCACTTTATTATTTCAATTTTTACATTAGCTTTTCAGTGATCTGTTTAAGAATAATGCAAACCGTGCTGAGAATACCGAAAGAAAGCAAAACCAGAATTATTTTATGGAGATGATGACTTTAGAAGGAGTCTATGATTACCTGATGTATGTAGGTAGGTAAGATATATGTGATTACTGCGAAGACTTATTTTTCATTTATGTATCGTTTCTTCTGTGATACAAATTAATGCTCTTCATTATTGCCCCATTGTAACTTCTTTTTAAATTGAAGATACTTCTTCTATAAGAATTTGATATAATTGGGTCTTGAACATACTAAAGTTACTAATGTTTACAAATAAAATATTGACCGTTGATGGTTTTTTATACTGGAGAATGTTTGGAATATCTGTTTATCTTAACAAAATATTCCATATGATCCTTCTCAGGACGGGTGGTCTTCCAAGTTCCCGATTGGCTTCATCATCTCTTAATGGGAACTCGAATCCTGTTTAAAAACACCCTGGAAATGTATACTGACTACTATCTTCATTGTAAACTAGAACAGCTCTTCCAGGAGCACCGTTTGGTCTCACTCATAACACTTCTCAGAGGTTTGTATTTTGTCATGTGTTTGTTTCATGGTTAATGTGCTTTTGTGTCTTGCTTTTTGTTGGTTTACTAGGATTTCTGCAATGAAGTAATATGTAACAGGTAAAAGTTCCAGCAAATATTTTTTTGTCTCTTTTTAGATGCTGTATTCTGTGAAAACACTGAACCTCGCTCTCTCCAAGATAAGCAAAAACGAGCAAAACAGACTTTTGAAGAAATGATGAATTACATTCCAGGTATAATATTTAAGTAGTTTAATATAGATTAGCATTCCTTTGAAATCACAATGTATAGCAATTTTCTTTTAAGATTTTATTTGGAGACGACGCCTGGGTGGCTCAATTGGTTGGGCGACTGTCTTCGGCTCAGGTCAGGATCCTGGAGTCCTGGGATCGAGTCCCGCATCCACCTCTCTGCTTAGCAGGGAGTCTGCTTCTCCCTCTGACTCTCCCCTTCTCATGCTTTCTCTCTCTCTCTCTCAAATAAATAAAATCTTAAAAAGATTTTATTTGGAGAGAGAGAGCAAGCACAGAAGTTGGGGAGGGGCAGAGGAAGAGCGGGAGAGAGAATCTCAAACAAACTGCACCAAGTGTGGAGCCTGATGTGGGGCTCAATCTCAAAACTCTAGATCATAATCTGAGCTGAAATCTAGAGTTAGATGCCTAACCAGCTGAACCATCCAGGCACCCCACAAGGTATATTGGATTATTGAAACTAATTTTTATTTTGAGTTACCATTTTAGAAATAGTTACAAAAATCAAGTAAAATTAACTCATTAGTTAATTAAATTTGGTTTTTATGATATAAGCACTATGAACTTTAAGAAAGGCTTTTGCTAATGCAGTAGCCAGATTCTTGTAGCAGCAACTTATAATCACTGATGTAACTGATATGTTTGTGGGACATTTGGAATCCTGCCACCCATTATGCTCTGAGAAGAACTACAATAGTGTTTATGAGTAAAAGATCAGAATTAATTAATTCATTCTAAATTTACTGAGCACTTTCCACATATCAGACACTATGCAGAGAGCAAGGGCTATAAAAGTATACTTGAGTAGTTCCGTCTAGCAGTAAGACAGGTATACAGAAAAAACGTACATGTGATGGAGGCATATTCAAGTCACAGAGTATCTCAGAGGAAGAGAATGATCACTTCTGTAAAGGAGGTAGGCTTGAGCCATAAGGTAAATGAATGGTAATAACCTTTTATAGAGTGGGAAATACAAGGAAAAAATGTCAAAGGGTCAAAGCAGAGGATACTTAGTTTAGAATATTTTGAGTGTGAATTGCCTATACATTATTCAGGAGGAACTGTCTAATAAGGAGTTAGATATCCATCCAGGTTTTGAAATTAGAGAAACAAATGGTAAAAGATAGAGATATGGGAGTTATGTGTAGTGGATAATCATGCCCAGAGAGAAAATACAGAGTAGGACTTGAAGAGGCCTTTGGACTGTATCTTAGAGAACCCTCATCATTGAACAATTAGTCTCAGAATAGTCCTGCTGCTCTTTATGAAGACGGTTAAGTTAAATCCCTGGTCCGAATATAAAAGTGAATAAAAGCTATTTTGGGCTAAGTCTTCTGTAGGTAAATGATGAAATAATTTCTTACCTGTTTTGTAACAGCAGCCCTTAGCATTCATGGCTTTAACAGTCTTAGTTTTGATATTAGGGACAACATAGAAGCCAGTGAAGGTATTAATTTATTATTTCGCTGAGGCACAAATCTGAATCACATCTACTGAAAGACTTCTCTTTGGAAGGAGTAATTTAGTGAGTAAACTTAGCATGTTTTTCTGTTGTTCTCTACCCCTCATATCTTCCTCAGGGACTTGTAAAGGATCTGAAAGGATCACTTATTTTTGTCCATTATGCTTCATGCATCTTAACTGGGAAATTCTATGTAGTATTGCTGAATTAGAGGATTCATAAAGATCCATATCGGGCTACATGTCTTGAAAATATCAAGGATCTGCTATGCTTATTATAAATTTAATTTGGCCTTGCCTCTTAGGGTTAGATTTACCTCCTAGAAGCAAACATAAGGTGAAAACTTTTTAAGAACATCATTAATGGTTTTATTATGTTGGGGGCAGGGGAAGGGACAAATATTTTAGCACTTTCTTTACTTAAGAATAATTTTATTTTCCTGTTTTGGGGAAAACATTCAGAGATTTTTTTAGTAAGGACTGACGCTTTGGTAAGAGAAATGATACATGACAGCTGTGCAATCAAACATGTATCAGAACTTTTTGGATCCTAAATTAGTGTTTAAACATTTCCCACAAAGATCATTCTCTAAGATGGTTAGTAATAATTACACAAAAAGTACAAAAGTAAATTCAGGAGGTCATAGTCATTGAGGAAAGTCAATGTTCAAAAATTAAACTCCTTTTCTGATATTAAGATATTCAAACATTATGAAAAATATGTAGAGTAAAAAATGGAAGCCATCTTCCCCCTAATCAGTTTGGTGTTAATACTCCAATTTTTCTGTGCATTTCTGTACATGTGTGTACAAATGTATACACAGACTTCTAGGATTTGATTTTATTTGTTTTACCTGAATGGGATAACATAATATGTATTATTTTCTAACTTTTATCACTTCATATATAAGTAGATTTCTTTACTGCAACATTCCTCAGAGCTTGTAGTATACTTTGTGCATTGTGAATCTCCAAAAGGGCGAGTTTCTTAACTTGACTGTAGAAGCCTTTTTTCTAGGAGCCCCTCGCAGAACACTAGTTTAGGAAATGCGGATTTATAGTTTTTGTGTAATACCTGGGAAACAGGGTGAAGATTTTGCTTTCTGGTCCAGTTAATGATGAGTCACCTTATAATGTAAAATGTTTCACATTTGGTTTTCTCTTTTAGATCTGATAGTCAAGTGTATTGGTGAAGAAGCCAAGTATGAAAGCATCAGACTTCTCTTTGATGGCTTACAACAGCCAGTTCTCAATAAGCAGGTAAAATTCATCAAAGCACGTTAACTAGTGTTGGCTAGGTTTTGTGAAGGACCCACAGTAGGGTGTTTGGTATATTACTAATTGTGAAGTGACACTACGTTAAATCAAGACAGTGCACGTCAGCCATTCAGATAAAAAAACCACTATTTTATCTCTTACTCTTTTTTGCTGATTTTTTTTTTAAATTAAATTTTCTGTCTTAATTTCAGTATAGTTAACATACAGTGTTGTATTAGTTTCACTCATACATTATCATGGTCCAGCAATTTTACACGTTACTCAGTGCTCATCATAATAAGCACACTCCTTAATCCCCATCACCTGTTTCATCCATCCACACACCCACCTCACCTGTGGTAGCCATCAGTTTGTTCTCTAGAGTTAAGTTACTTTTTTTTTCTTTATAACATGAGTTGTTTTGATTTAAACATAGATTCACCATATACAGAATTCATGAAATAAAGCAAAAATTTAAAAATTAAGAATTCCATCATTTAGATTACATAGAATAAATTATATATATAGTTCAGTCTGTACATATTTTGTTGAGTTAAAATTTTGTGTCCTGCTTGTGTCTTTAACATTTATGCAGCATAATAATAAAATGTACACATATGAAGATATGTGTATCTGAGTTCTATTCCCAGCCTTCTCGTTTAGAGGTAACCACAGTCCTGAATTTTGTTCTTATCATTTTTATGGCTTTTATCTAATGCCTTAAAAAATTTTTTTTTTTTTTTTTTTTTTGGTGCTTTAGCTGACTTACGTTTTATTGGACATTGTGATACAAGAACTATTTCCCGAGCTCAATAAGGTAACGGAGAAGCAGCAGTTTTATTCTTAATGTTTTTAATGATATGCTGACATCTTAATTAAGGACACAAAAATCAAGGAAACCCTTGTGGCTATGGTCCTTTTAAAAATAAACAGCCTGGGGCTCCTGGGTGGCTCAGTGGTTTAAGCCTCTGCCTTCAGCTCAGGTCATGATCTCAGGGTCCTGGGATCGAGCCCCGCATCAGGCTCTCTGCTCAGTGAGGAGCCTGTTTCTCCCTCTCTCTCTGCCTGCCTCTCTGCCTACTTGTGATCTCTCTCTCTGTCAAATGAATAAATAAAATATTAAAAAAAAAATAAAAAGCCTAATAAATGACTCCTTATATTTTCTTTTTTCAACATGGTTAAACATAGAGTTGGTTTTGGGATAGGAAAGGAATAGCCTGTGTTTTGACTTTGTTCCTTCCTAATTATAAGCAGATAGGAACATTATACCCTGCAGAATCTTTCCGGAGGAAGGTGTAAGTTTAAATCCTAGCACCAGAAAGTTCCAAGCTCTTTAGGCTGTCCTCTGTCTGTAACACTGAATGCTATATAAGTTAGAGTTGAGTGTTTTGGGGCAGTTGAGCTTACATGAACCCAAGAGTACAAAATGAGTTGGAATTGGAGAATGGTAATAATATTATTGTATTGAATCTGGAGGAGATATATATATATATATATATATATATATCTCTATATATATCTTTCTTAGGATATTTATACAATGGAATCATTAGGCACTTCACAAATGAACCCTGTTTTGTTGTCTTCTATTAAGTAGATTTATTTCTACTTTTAGGTACAAAAAGAAGTTACCTCTGTGACTTCCTGGATGTAAGCATTGGATTTGGGAACGAATACCAGATAGATAACAAATTTCTGCTGTGCTAGTGTAGTATTTTCTTTTACTTTTGTATATTCTTGTATATATCATGTAATCCAGTGTCTGAAATTTTGAGTTTTTGTTTTAATAAAGACTAACACAAACTTAATAATGGTCACAAGTGATTGGGTTTCATAGTCTTTCATTTTTTTTTTTTTTTTACCCATTTTCCAAATTTTATTAGAACATCTGTCATTTGTTATGGCCATTTTTAAAGAGATAATTCAATTCATAATCCTCTTAGGGCAAACGGATAAAACCAATACTCTTTGTATTCTATCACTTTGAAAATATTTACGTTTAGTATGGAGAAACAGGAGTAAGATCTGTTTTGCTTTCTTATTTAGAGTTAATACATTTCAGTAGATTTTTTTTTCTTCTTACTCCTATTTTCTATTAGTTAACTACATGCCTATAAAGAAGACATTCTTTATGAGTTTTTCAGAAGAAACAAAGGACTTCTCCTTACTCTTTTTTGGATTGACAAGTTATAGCCCTTTTTAAGTGTGAACACTGACTACTTACAGATGTTTGTGATTGTGGGGTTGCAGTTGCATTTTATTGAATGATTGTAGTAGCCATATTCCAAAATCTTATGTAAACACTAGTTAAGTAGATTTTTGGTTTATGTCTTTAGTCTCTCCATACGGAAAATAATTGTATTTCTTGAGGAAAGTTAATTTAAAATTTTAGAGTCAATGTTCAGAATTGTACTCACTGTTCCCTCCCATGCTCTACTTTTCTCCTTGAAACAAATTTGTCTTTCAAGATTGAGAGTTTTGTATTTGCTAACTGGTTGTAGCATTCATTTAGAATACACCTTCTGAGTTTCAGCTATGTATTAGATATTAAGCTAGGTAATATGAAACTAAATACAATTTAGAAATTAACCTATTTAATACTATTCACTTATTTTTTTCCCAAGGTATTAAAAAAATGGTTATTAGGTATTACAGTTTTTGAAAAGGTTTTGTTAGTAGTTTTTTTTTTTATATTTTTAATTGCTTGAAAATTCTAGAATATATATGAGTTTCTATGAATCAGTGCTTTAATACCAAGCCTTAAACATTTACTAATTTCTTAGGGATAGGTAGAAGTTGAATCAGGCTAACTCTTCACATTTAAATCCATAGCATTTTAAACACTGTTATTTAAAATGTCATGGTAAACTGGAAAAATAAAATACTTTACAGCCCTTTTTATGCCATTCTTACCTACTGTCCTATAAATTGTGATATTCTCTTTATTTAGATGAGAAAAATGTTGTTAGGAGTGCATCATTCTGCATGGGCTGCCATAATGAAATACCACAGACTGGGTGGCTTAAACGACAAATTTATTTCTCACAGTTCTGGACGGTAGAAGTCCAAGATGAAGTGCTGACAAGGTAGGTGTCATTCTGAGGCCTCTTCTTTTGGTTTGCACTTGGCCACCTTCTCACGTGTGCCCCTGACCTCTTTGTGTAGGTGTGAGGGAAGAGAGAAGATCTCTCTCTCTCCTTCTTATAAGGCCACCAATCCTATTGGATTAGGGTTCCACTCTTATGATCTCATTTAACCTTGATTACCTCCTAAAGGACCCATCTCCAAATACGGAGAATTTTTGTGTTAAAGCAGTTTTGGGTTTCAACATTAGAAGTTTTTTTTTTTTTTTTTAAGATTTTATTAATTTATTTGAGAGAGAGAGCATGAGCGGGGAGAGAGGCAGAGAGAGAGGAAGAAAGATGGGGAGAAGCAGAATCCCTGAGGAGTTGGGAGCCCAACATGGGACTCAATCCCAGGACTCCAGGATCATAACCAGAGCTGAAGGCAGATGCTTAATGGAACCACCCAGGTGCTCCCAACTTAAGAATTTTAGGATACAGTTCAATTTAATAGCAGTGGGTGAGCTCTTATTTAAAGAAAATGTGATGTGTAAAAATCTACACATACAAAAGTAATCATTCACATTATAAAAGAAAAAGGAACTAGATGCAGTCTCTGTCAGCCAGGCGTTTTATATACATTATCACATTTTATTTTTTAATTTTTTAAATTTTTGTTTTTAAAATTTCTTTTCAGTGTTCCAGAATTGTTTATGCACCACACCCAGTGCTCCATGCAATACATGCCCTCCTTAGTACCCACCACCAGGCTCATCTAACCCCTCACCTCTCTCCCCTCCCAAACCCTCAGTTCCTCAGAGTCCATAGTCTCTCATGGTTCATCTCCCCCTCCAATTTCCCCCAACTCCCTTCTCCTCTCCATCTTCCCATGTCCTCCATGTTACTCCTTATGCTCCACAAGTAAGCGAAACCATATGATAATTGACTCTCTCTGCTTAACTTATTTGACTCAGCATGATCTCTTCCAGTCCTATCCATGTTGATAGAAAAGTTGGGTATTCATCCTTTCTGATGAAGGCATAATACTCCTTTGTATATATGGACTACATCTTCTTTATCCATTCATCCATGAAGTGCATCTTGGTTCTTTCCACAGTTTGGCGATTGTGGCCGTTGCTGCTGTGAACATTGGTGTACAGATGGACCTTCTTTTCACTGCATCTGTATCTTTGGAATAAATACCCGGTAGTGCAATTGCAGGGTTATAGGGTAGCTGTATTTTTAATTTCCTAAGGAATCTCCAACTGTTTCCCAAAGTGGCTATACCAACTTGTATTCCTACCACCAGTGTAAGAGGGTTCCCCTTTTTCCACATCCTCTCCAACACTTCTTGTTTATTGTCTTATTAATTTTGGCCATTCTCACTGGTGTAAGGTGATATCTCAATGTGGTTTTGATTTTAATCTCCCTGATGGCTAGTGATGATGAACATTTTTTCATGTGTCTGATAGCCATATGTATGTCTTCATTGGAGAAATGTCTGTTCATGTCTTCTGCCCATTTTTTGACATGATTATCTGTTTTGTGTGTGTTGAGTTTGAGGAGTTCTCTATAGATCTTGGATATCAGCCCTTTATATTTATCATCCATCACAGTAATTGTGAGATGATACTATTTCTATATTATCGGTAAGGATATTAAAGCTAGAGAGAGTAGTGAAGTTAGAATTCAAACTTAGATTTGTCTCTCATCTTCAGGTGCTCATTAGTGTTGCCCCATAAAAAAAGCTTTTATTTCCAAAGGTAGGCACTCTTTGGATCCTTTTTATAAAAGTATGTTCTCCAGTCATTTCAAGTATTTACTTTGTACATTGCTTTCTCTCCATCTTCATGTGTGTCCTCTAGTACATGAGCTTCACATTTTTAAATGTGTTTGTGGAAACAACTATCAGTGTTTCTGATTGAGGGGATAAAATGAAAAATAGATGGAAAGATGTTTTCAGATTTAAAAGGACATTATAAAATTATGTTTTCTATATAATCATTTATAGATACCTGAAGATTCTGAGAAATGATTAAAAGCACTTAAATTATCATTTATTGACTTATTAAAAACTACTTGATTTTATAATAGAAATATAAATAGAAGTCCAGTTTGCCACTGTTCTTAGCAGACTGTGTAATGAAGTATATACAAGTTGTAATTTCAGATATAGTCAACATTAGCATAATGATTGACTTAAATGAATGGATGAAAAAATGAATAGGTCTTGCTAGTTCACTGTGTTCCCTTTCAGGTCTGCTTTCTGTAATGTATCCAGTAATCTCTTTGACAGTGCTGGATATACAGAGGAGAAATCTTTAACCTGAGCCCAAGAGTTCCAGGGAAAAATAGTTTATTTTTATTTTTTTTTTCTTAATTTGATATTTATGGTTTTTTTCTGCCAAACACTTCAGGTAATGGTTGTGTATTTCAATGACACCCTATTTACTTAAAGCAGTGGCAGGCAGGATTTGGTCCTCAGGCTATGCTTTGCTAATCCCTGATGTAGAAGAACAAAAGAGGGAAGAAAAGGAATACTGTTAGAAAAATTCTAATTACCTTCATATTAGGGAATGGGGGAATTAAGAATCTTCGGAGAAAGGCAACTATCTTTTTTTAAATTTAAATTCAATTTAATTAACATGTAGTTGTTACTAGTTTCAGAGGTAGAATTTAATGATTCATCAGTTGCATATAACAACCAGTGCTCATTCCATCAAGTGCCCTTCTTCATGCCCATCACCCAGTTATCCCACCCCCTATCCACTTCCCCTCCAGCAACCCTGTTTGTTTCCTATAGTTGAGTCTCTTATGGTTTGTCTTTCTCTCTGATTTTGTCTTATTTTTCCTTCCCTTCCATTATGTTCATCTGTTTTGTTTCTTGCATTCCACATGTGAGTGAAATCATATGATACTTGTCTCTCTCTGACTTACTTCGCTCAGCATGATACCTTCTCATTCCATCCACGTCATTGCAAATGGTAAGATTTCATTCTTTTTGATGGCTGGGTAATACTCCATTGCATATATATACCACATCTTCTTTATTCATTCATCAGTTGACGGACATCTGGGCTCTTTCCATAGTTTGGCTGTTGTGGACATTGCTGCTATAAACATTGGGTGCAGGTGCCCCTTCAGAATACTATGTTTATATCCTTTGGATAAATCCCTAGTAGTACAATTCCTAGGTCACAAGGTAGCTCTATTTTTAATTTTCTGAGGAGCCTCCAAACTGTTTTCCAGAGTGGTTATATCAGTTTGCATTCCCACCAACAGTGTGAGAGGGTTCTTTCTCTATCGCCTCACCAGTATCTTTCCTGACTTAATTTTAGGCATCCTGGCCAATGTGATACTAGTGTGGTTTTGATTTTTTTATTTCCCTGATGCCAAATGATGTTGAGCATTTTTTTTTTTTAATGTGACTGTTGGCCATTTGTATGTCCTCTTTAGAGAAATGTCTGTTCATGTCTTCTGCCCATTTCTTGACTGTATTTTTTTGTGGGGGGTAAACCACCTTCTTTTGATTGCATCAGATAAGAAAATTGGTGCCTTTTGATTTGTTATACTTGAGCCAAATCAGCTTCCAAAATGTATCCTGTTTTACTAGTACAAAAATAACATTTATTATAATCTTTCATTTGCAAAATGTGTAAGTCACAGAAGCTGCTGGTTGCTGCAGAGTTGCCCCAGCTGATTGTATGTATCGTGCCAGGGGACTGTTAAAGGGATGAAGTATGTCCCCTGAAAAGATGGCAGGACTTTGGTCCTAGTCCCCAGTACCTGTGAATGTGACCTTATTTAGAAATAGTGTTTTGCAGGTGACCAAAATGAAGTCATAGTGGGTGTAATCTGGTATGACTTTGTCCTAATAAAAGGGGATAGAGGGGCACCTGGGTGGCACAGTCAGTTAAGCATCCAACTCTTGGCTTAAGCTCCAGCTGTGAACTCAGGGTCATGAGATCAGGCCCTGCGTCAGGCTCTGTGCTCTTCAGGGAGTCTGCTTGAGATTCTGACTTACCCCCTCTCTCTGCCCATCCTGCTTGTGCTTTCTCTTTTGCTTTCTCAGATTAAATAAATAAATCCTGAGAAAAAATGGGGGGGGGGGGAGGGTGCGTGGAGGCAGACATACTGAAGGAAAGGGATCTAAAAACATGGAGAAAATACCAGGTATAAGGCAAGGAATGCCCAAATCCACCAGAAGCTGGGAGAGGCTTGGAATAGATTCTCCACCACAGTCTTCAGAAGGAAACAACCCTGCAAACTTGATCTTAGACTCCTAACCTCTAGAATGGTGAGATGATAAATTTCTGTTGTTTAAGCCATCCAGATTGTGTCAGTTTATTACAGCAGTCCGAGTAATGAATTAGGAACTTTTCCTAATTTTGACAAACCTAGCCATATATCCATGGGACTGCAGAGTCCTTGAGGGAGCAACTTTTTCCAATGGACAACTACTGGCAGCTTCAACTCCCTTCTAAGAAATCAGCTTACTCTTTGTTGCAAACTGCTAAAGGCAGCTTTGCCACAAAGTGGATTTAATGTATTCAGTTGATCAGTGTGTAACAGTTGGTTTATTGTGTTATCAGTATGCTTGAAGATTCTTAGATGTACAACCAGTTCAGATAAATTAAAATCCCCAACATTGTCTAGCTTGATCATTTTTATTTTTAGTAAACAACTACAGGCCTCAAAACAGTTTCTACATTAGATTCTGTGCCTGAAAGCCAGAAAATGTAACAATAGTATTACTTAAAATACCCTTTATTTACTGTGTTCTTTTACCTAAAAATTGTGTGCATTTTTCATATATTTTGTTAAAGAAAGGGGATAGGGAGGGTTATCAGATAGCAGGGGACTTATGATCAAGGGAAATGATACCGTTGATAAACTGTCAAAGTTTTCCTTCAGTCATATCATCTCAGATTATAGTGTTTGCTTGAGAGAAGAAATAACAACCAAAGACAAGGAGCATGTCCAGTTTTATTATACAATTGAATTGCACAATTCAGTCTACAGTTGCAAAGTGCCTGAGGTCATTTCTTAAACCACTGCACAATACATGCACATATATTTAGAAAACTTAGAAAAATGTCCTTTAAAAATTTGTGCTCCAGTAGGATTTAATAGATTTTACTGGCCACCCATAAAAAACATACTCCAAATGTACCTTTCTCTAATTTTCCACTTATAATCTTACGGACATTTATTTATTTATAGCTAATCTGTATATGCATAAAACTGAGGGTATTATTTTATTGCAGTGGCCTTTTTAAAGATGTTACACAATTTAAAAGTGTATTTCTTTATCAAGTGTACTTAATATTTTTAGACAGTAAGAAACAAACACTGCTTCTCCAAACCTCTACTGCTATTTGCTCACCATTCTTTAAGGTGGAGGCTCCCATTTCTTGCTGAATCGTTATGCAGTGCTGAGCAGGCTCACATGGTCTCATGACCCCCTTAAGCAAGTATGTATTCTTTGGGGCATAAATCATTTCATCAGTCTGGGTGTTTCTTGAGCTTCCACTCAGAGGTACTCACTCCCAGGCAGGAGTTCTCATTATCAATATTTGAGAATAATCCTTATGTAATACCACTTTAAAAAATCAATCCTTGGGCGCCAGGGTCGCTCAGTGGGTTAAAGCCTCTGCCTTTGGCTCGGGTCATGATCCTAGGGTCCTGGGATCGAGCCCCACATCGGGCTCTCTGCTCCGCGGGGAGCCTGCTTCCTCCTCTCTCTCTGCCTGCCTCTCTGCCTAGTTGTGATTTCTCTCTGTCAAATAAATAAAATATTAAAAAAATCAATCCTTGTCTCTTCTTCTGGATTTTCCATGACTGGGGGTGGGGGTAGGGAGGGAGAGAGAGAGAAAGGGAGAGAGAGAGAGAGTGTGTGTGTGTGTAGTGTGACTAGAGTAAGTACAGTGCTGGCATCCTGCTGGGGAGGGACAAGTGCAGGTTTTGAATTACACCTTGTCTTAGAAGGTTCTTTAATGATACCTTTACATTAGAAGGAAAGAAGGAGCACAGAGGCAGAATTGATGGACTTCCATAAAATTATTAACAGCTAATACCACATCAGGCACTATGCTGCTGCTCCGTAACAAATACCCCCTTAACAAATCTAAATGCCCTTTAGTTCTTTTTCTTCTGTAAATACATCCTGGGCCTCTTGTTCTTCCCTTGCCTTTCTCCCTGACCCTGGACTATTTTTTGCCTTTCCTATCATCTGCTGCACTGTTTGTTCCCTGACTTATTAAAGGCACAAGGGTGGTACAAGAGAGAATGCTACCCTGTGTTAGTCCGTTAAACTCACTGGAACAGGATCTAAAAAGGAAAAAACAGAGACCTGAAATAAAGCAGACACTTATCATCCAGGAGCTTGATGACATTGACAGGAAGACAGGAAGCCATTAAGTATCATTCCTAACAGCGACTGGATGTAGTTGAGCGAGTGCTGGGCTTGAGGTCAGAAACGCTGGGTTCTGGTCTTATATCTGTCACCTTCAGCTGTATGGCCCTGAACAAGTCTGCTCTTTCTGAGCTTCAGTTTCCCATCTGTCAAATGGGAAAAACAATACCTGCCTTGCCTACCAAAATTATAGGCATCAAATAAGATAATGTGTTTAAAACGCCTTTGTAAATGATAAAATGTAAACATAGTTGTTGGGTGGATTAAAATGGATATAAAGGAGAAAAATGATTTCTATGGTTTAGAATTGTTAATAAAATTTTATTAAAATTTGCATATGTAAACTAAAGATGGTTGGCCTTCTGTCAAAGGGCTTATTTTCATTTTTTTCCCTGTGTTTTCATTAACTTGCTGATCCTGTGTGATGGTGTCAGTGTCTTCATTTACAATCCTCTAAGCTCAGCTTCTAGGGGCCTGCAAAGATGGTCTGTGGCATCATCAAGCCAGTTCCTAAAAGGCAGGCTTGAATTTCACTTGGAAAAAAATGCAGTTCCACACATTAATGGCAAGAAGAATTTTTGGCTATTGATATAAAACAATGATCACTGCCAATGAAAGAAATATTAGAGAAAAGCTCCCATGACAATGACTTCCTGCAGAAAACTTGATCCGACCTTCAACCGCTGGATAAATTACTTTCATTTTTAAGATGTATCCAGAAACCACATTGATATCTTGGTCACCTAGAAAAATACATACATTATTTTAATTACAGAATAAGTAATGATCAATTAAGAGTAAGAAGCAAGAAAACCAATGTATTTCTCTAAAGTCCTCTGTAATTAGAAATTTCTTTCATAAGCTAGGGATAAAATGTCACAAAAGACAAAGAGTGGTAATCAAAGGTGTAAAGAATTTGATTGCTTTTTCATGCCCCAGATGTCAAATGTACCCATTGTTCACTACTAGATATTAGATAACTCCATCAACTCTGAGATAACTCAAGAAAACTTTGTTGCCATTATTGCTTTTGAACCATTCCAAAATAAGGGCATTAGGGAACTGGTCGAGAACAATTAGTTGAGACAATAAAAGTGGCTTCCTTCTGCTTGTCTGGTCAGAAATCATTTTCACATAACTGACAGTGACACAATGAAGACTTCATCTCCAAAAGAGAGGAGACCTGATTTTAAAAAAATACCAATTGCCTGTAACTCAACAAACTCATAGGGACCTGGCAACAATTTTGTTTTAATAATACTCCTTGACAAATCTTTTATCTGATGAGGGGTTAACACCCAAAATATACAAAGAACTCCTACAATTCAAAAACAAAAACATCTGATTAAAAAATGGGCAGAGGATCTGAATAGATATTTTTCCAAAGAAGACAGGCAGATGGCCAACAGACAACATGAAATGATGCTCGAGATCACTCATCATCAGAGAAATGCAAATCTAAACCTGTAATACCACCTTATTGGTTAGAATGGCTATTATCAAAAAAGATAAGAAATAACAAGTGTTGGCAAGGATGTGGAAAAAGAAACCCTTGTGCACTGCTAGTGGGAATGTAAACTGGTACAGCCACTATACAGTATGGAGTTTCCTCAAAAAATAAATAGAACCACTGTATGATCCAGCAATTCCGAGTATTTGAAAAATACAAAAACATTAATAATTCAAAAAGAAATAATGCACGCCCATGTTCACTGCAGCATTATTTACAATAGCAAAGATCTGGAAAAAAGTGTCCACTGGTGGATGAATGGATAAAATGTGACACACACACACACCCCCACACACGTACATGCATAATGGAATACTATTCAGCCATAAATGAAATCTTGTCTTTTGCAATGACATCGATGGACCTTGAGGGCATTATGAAAAGTAAGTCAGAGAAAGACTACTATACAATCTCACTTATACATGGAACTAAGAGCAACAAAACCAAGCTTGTCAATAAAAGGAACAACCTGCTAGTTGCCAGAAGTGGAGGTGGGGGTAGGCAAAATAGGTCAAGGGTATCAAAATCCAGGGTTCCAGTACAAATGAGTCATAGGGATATAATGTGCAGCATGGTGACTAGAGTTAATACTGTATTGTGTATTTAAAAGTTGCTTTGAGAGCAGATCTCTAAAGTCCCCCATGGTAAAAAAAAAATTTGGGGGGGCGCCTGGGTGGCTCAGTTGTTAAGCGTCTGCCTTCAGCTCAGGTCATGATCCCAGGGTCCTGGGATCCAGCCCTATGTTGGGCTCCCTGCTCGGCAGGAAGCCTGCTTCTCCCTCTCCCACTCCCCCTGCTGTGTTTTCTTGCTCGCTGTGTGTCTCTCAAATAAACAAAATCTTTAAAAAAATTTTTTTGTGACTGTATGATGTTAACTAGATGTTGTGATGATTATTTCATCATATATACATATATTGAATCTATATGTCTAACACTAATCTTATATGTCAATTATACCTCAATAAAAATTTTACCACTAATATTTAAAAAAGAACTCTCTGCTGTGGTTCTCAGTCCTGCATTTGAATCACTGGAAGAGACTTTTGCCCCAACCCAATTAAATTAGATTCTCTTAAAAGTTTGGGCCAAGGTATTGGTATTTAATTTAAATTGCTCCCCAATTGATTCAGATGTATAGCTAGGATTGAGAACCCTTAGGGCAAGGCTTCCTGAACCTTCTATGTGAGCTCCTCCTTTCCAATACCTGTAAGTCTGGGCTTGGGTGATGCACAGCCACCAGCCTCTGTCTCAAGTGGGACTCAAGAAGACACCTTTTTAGCCTGCCCTTGCATCTTCTATTACGGAATGGACAGAAGTAGCCAGTGCCTTTCCTGGCAGGAAGGACTGCCTCTTTTGCCCTAGCTCTGCCCTCTACCCTCCTTGGAAGCAGTGAAAACAGCAGGCCCACCACGGTGGAGCAGAGGGGGAACCTAGCTGAGCTCCTTCCTGGAAATGAAAAGAAACTTTGCATCTGTCTTGTAAGCACACTGGCTTCTGCTCTGGAGAAGAGGAAGGGGTAGTATATTCTATCAGTGGACTTTATGTGTCTGAAGTGGTTCTTTTTTGTTTGTTTGTTTTTTAATTAAGTTTTTAAATGGCCCTGTGCTGGTGGCATCCTCAGGGCCTCTGTGGGACTCACATCTCCCAGGGATCTCCCATCAGTGGACTTCCACAGGAAGTGGTTCTCAGAACTGATTTTTAAAAGTGAGGCTGGGGTAAAAAAGACCCTAAATGCTGCCAAAAATATTGACTGGGGTCCAGTATGGACTTATAATTTGCTCAACCAACCCATTGTGCTGAAAACGGGGAGGGGAGCCTATCCTATCCACTCCTACCTGATCTATTCACACTAAATGCTTCAAGAAAGTTTACAGGATTTTCCAGATCCAATCTAAAATTCTAGAGATGAGGTTTTTCTGTAAGCACAAACCTCATTTATACTTCACAATTTGAATAGCTGTTTACACATACTTAAAAGGATTTCAAAACACTTGGAGCTTGAATGGGTGGGTCTGTGTGGGGGGGAGGGACAGGCACACCTGGCCCAGTGCTGTGCTGCTGTTCTCCAACAAAGCTGGAGAGAGTCAGCAGCACAGGGGCGGGACGTGGTTCTGGCTTTGCAGTCCTGGCATCCTGAGTAGCTCCTGTCTTTGGACCACTGCTGTTGTCTGCGAGGACTTTGGGAGTAGGGAGAGGGAGAGACACTTGTGCTTACCAGAGTCGTGTCTTAGTGCTTCATCTTTTATCATCTGGAATCCATCTCCACCCTTGGCGAGGAAGCTTGGGAGGACTACCTTATATGTCTTGTCCATTTGGAGAGGCTCATAACTGGGCACTCGACACTGGGTACAAAGAACATCTAATTTGACTACTCTGTCCCCAGGTTTTCGGGAAAGATCATACACCACTTGAATTCCTAGAAAAGAAATGAGTCTGTGTTTTCACTGGATCCAAGAGATCTAAGAAGAGATTTCTGAGAGAGAGATTTGGGCTGAAATCTGGAATTAGGGCATGAGATTTGGTTTGCACGGAGGGTGAGCTTGAATGATGTTTCATCGGGGAAGTTGAGAAGACACTGCAGCATTCGGTTAGGTCTTCCCTCAAATCCTGGGAGGTCTGAGAACCACTGGAAGGAAAATTGGCTCTGGCTCAGAATGGGCCTGGGGTACCAATGCATGGAGAAACCACATCTTTTTAGAATCCTAAGTGAACTGGTCAGCTACTTGGTTCAATGGCTTTGGAACCTGAGAAATAGATGAGTGGTGCAGAACATTTTGTTAGAATTCTGAAGACTACTAAATGGTAACAATCTGGGTTTGGATGACTTTCTTACAGAACAGGCAACAACTACCCAGCACTGCTGGAGCATCAAAACCCCACCATCCCCCAACTCTCTCCTGGAAAAGTACAGAATGTTTGGGTTCCATCAAGGCAGCAGGTGGGGCTCCCCTACCCTCTGCAGCCCCAAGAGCGGGGGTTTCTAGAGAGGGAGGACGTGAGAAAGCAATCACACCATCAGGTGAGGCCCACCACCTACAGTACAAAAAAAAAGCCAAAATATGGTGTCAGTGTCAAAGTTAATAAAGCTATTATTATTATTATTATTTTACAGATTAACTCACTGAACTGTGCAACTCATAACTGACCGATGTGTTTCAGAAGTCCTTGTCGATTGGGAAAGCATTTATTTTCGTTCCATGGTTTCTCTCTGCTTCCAGAGAGGTTGGAAACCTGCCCCAGGTTACAGTGGAATCAGAACCAGGTGTCCCAATGTGTCTAAGTAGGGGGCTGTCCCTCCCTGAAATCATCCTTGTTTAAAACTGATTGGACACTGCATGGTTCCAGGCAATTATGAATAGAAGAGAGAAGGGCTGTTTTTTTGGGTTTTGTTTTTAGCAAAGAATAGTGAATGTCTAGACAACTAAGATTTTAATAGAAACTAGACCTCAAGGCAGCTGAGCTGCTTATTAGAATTTGGAGGGCCAGTTCCTGCAGAGGGTCCATCCAATGTCCAAATCAGATGTAGTGATTACTGCTCACTGCCAGGGGCTTGGACTTTGACCCTGACCTAATCTCAGCAGTCTGGGAGCCCATGGCCATTGAAAGACT
This sequence comes from Meles meles, assembly GCF_922984935.1. Lineage (NCBI taxonomy): Eukaryota > Metazoa > Chordata > Mammalia > Carnivora > Mustelidae > Meles > Meles meles. The sequence goes on from NC_060070.1 coordinate 45,382,119, forward strand.
GTGCATTCATGGGGGAAGGCCTAAACAAATCTGGTGGTGGAGGTCCTGGTATGTGGAGAGCTGAGGCAACCAGCAGGAAATCCCATCTCATGTCGAAGGGTGACTTACCGCCCACCTGCAGGAACTCTCCAGTAGACTGGCCATAGCGGTGCACACTGTGCTCAAAGGCCTTCTTCAGTGTGGAGCCTTGTAATTGGATCAGGTCAAAGGTTTCCCCAAAGGGCAACACGGCAGCCAAGTTCTCCCAGGTAATTGTGCCTGAGGGTAGTTGTAGATGAGGCAAGAAGAGAAACAGCTTGAGAATGAGCTTACCCCAAAACCAGCGGAGATAAGTGAGACATGAAGCTCTAGGAATGCTATTGGGACAGCATTGGCTGTGTAAGTGTTCCTGACACTTAGGGAGGGAATGGACTCAAGAGGCCTCTGCCCATGCTCTTCCACTGGGCAAGATGGCAGGAGCTTAGAAATGGCCGTGGCTTCTGAGTCACTGGTGCTCTGCCCTGGAACCCCCGGCTTGCAGCTGGATCTTCAGTGGGTATGAAGTGTCGCTCTGTTCCTCCAGACAGACGATGCGTCCCTGCCACCTATCCCTGTCTGACAATGAGCCGAGTGTGGGGCTTCATACGGAGACTACCTGATTTTGATAGCATATTAGGGGCGATTGTAAGTGTCCTGACTGTCTAATTGGTTTGCTTTCCCCTATGACATCCTGGATATCTGTAATCGCACTAGAAAAATTTAATCCAGTAGGGTCTTTTTTTTTTCCCAGCACAGAAGGCTGGCAACTTGTTGCTTTCTTTTTCCTGATATCAAGGAAGTGACTGTCAGTATTTTTAATTGATAGCAATAATTAGTACTTGGCTTTGTTGAGTCAGAAGTTTAAATTAAGACTGGGTTCCAGGGCACCTGGGTGGCTCAGCTGGTTAAGCAGCTGCCTTTGGCTCAGGTCATGATCCCAGAGTCCTGGGACTGAGTCCCGCATGGGGCTCCCTGATTAGCAGGGAGTCTGCTTCTCCCTCTCCCTCTGCCTGCTCCCCCTGCTTATGTGCTCTCTCTCTCTGACAAAGAAATAAATAAAGTCTTAAAAAAAAAAAAAAAAGACTGGTTTCCATCATGCCTAGCTGCTACCTCTCTGTGTCCTTCTAGGGCGGCCCTGGCTGGGCAGCAGTCGACCCGAACTGAAGAGGCTGACTGTGGTGCAGGGCTGATGGCAGAGAGGAGCCGTGGCTCCCCGTGGGCCTGGCTGGAGACAGAACATGCTGAATTAATGACCCTAAGCCTGGAAGCATACCGTTGTTCCGTTCGTCGATGGGCGACCGAATGGCACCTCCATTTAAAATGCACATGGACACATGGTTCCAGGACACATCATCTGGGTGTCTAATGTTGTTGTTAATCTGCAACAGTAACATGAATTTACATTAGTTATTCTACATCTCCCTCCTCAGGATCATTTGCAGGAATTTGACTGGCTCCACTGAGGAAACACAGCTGCTTCTTCCCTGCTCCCGTGGTCCCAGACACTTCTGAAGTATGATTAGAACTAGTTTTATGCTGAGAAGCAAAGACAAGAAACTGTGACCAGTCTCATGTCAGACTTTCAGAAGCAAGTAGCTCGAAGCCCTCTTTCCTAAGACCCCGTAGGCCAGCGGGCAGTAGTGAAACCTGGCTCTTGTATTAGGGCAGGGCCTCATGCAGACTGGCCTGCCGTGCTGCCCACCCACTTGCCATACTGCCCTCCTACTCCCACCTCCCATAGGCCCCGCACTTGCTTCTGAAGGCAGGGCCTCTTGCCAACATGCTCCCTGGCCTCTACGTCAGGTCCCCAGCCAACTCCCGAGCCCGCAATTTCGGAGGCACAGAGACAGCCTCCTGAAATGGCAGGATCCATTTCCTCCTCTTACAAAATACATGTTTCATTACCAGAAATAAGATGAATACATTCTGATTTGGAAAAAAAAAAAAAAAAAAAAAAACAGTGCAAAAGCAAAGGTTTTCTTACACTTGCCTCAGCCTCTTAACAGAGTGGTAAGCACTGCTAACAACTTGTTTCCTTCCAGACTTTTCTCTAACCATTCCCATACAGGCTTCTCTTCCACTACTTCTTCTGCATGACTGCCTAGTTCTGGGGAGCCAGCGCGGTCTCACATTGCAGAGTGTGAACACCGCTGTTTACTTGGCCACTGGGTCTGTGTATGCCAGGCGCCATGCCAAGCGCAGGCAGAGTCAGCCCCCTGGGCACAGGCTTCGGTGTGAGGGCTGAGTCTGACCTAGGGACGCTGGCTCAGCATGGCCCCCAAGGGGCTGCCACGGCCAGCCTGCCTGCAGACAGCTAGAGGGGCGTTTTCAGGGGTGATGTGTTCAGCCACGGGACTTATCACATAATGACATGCTGTCTTCTCTGCTTGTGAAGAAGGCTCCCATTCATTCACGGCCTACTTCTCTGGAGCTGAGAGGACAGATCCGTGAGACAGTCTGGCCAAGTTAGGCCCAAGCACATGCGTTTTCCCTACTGTGTCGGCATCATCAGAGTAGTGACATTTTGTGTACTCAGACCATCTTACAAAAGGAAAGCAACATCCAGGATGAACAACTTCCTCTAAAGGCTTCAGTCCTCATCAAGCAATAAAGTGACGGTCTGCTGGGCTAGATCAGACACCTTCCCAAGGTACTCAGTATGATTCCCCCCAAGCTTTAGTTTGGGCACTGATTTTTTAAAAATCCTCAGGTCTAATTATCAGGTTGTCCCTCCTTGCATCCTTCCCCACTCCCTCCCTGCTCCCCAGGCACAGGGCCCGCACTCCTGGGACCACTCACCATAGCATCACAGATCAAGTTGCCCATGTTGCATTCCTTAAAACGGCATGACTGAGTGGAGCCATCCAAATAGACAACTGTTTTCCCCAATTCCTGAGTAGAATAATTATCTAATTTTATCCTCCATTTGTTGATGTCTGCTTTTATGCTTGGATCTAGAAGCATGCAAAGAAAAAGAAAATCAGCCTGCAGTTAAGGCCGGCCTCAAGCTGGCCTACAATTTGGAGAAGGAATCAAAGATCATTTAGCTTACCTGTTGTGACTATACATTTCTTTATCATAATTTGTCTACATTTTAGTTTGACTGGAATTTCCTCAGAAAATTCTGTTTCTTGGTAGTAAGACCAGGAATGGATCTTAATTTAAAGATCCACTGAGTATCCCCCCCCCCTTTTAAAAAAGACTTATTTATTTATTTATTTATTTTTAGGGAGAGAGGGAGAGAGCAAGTACATGCACACATGCCTGGGTGGGGGGTGGAGAAGGAAGGGAGGGAGACAGAGGGAGAGGATCTCCAGCAGACTCCTTGTTGAGCACAGAGCTCTACTCAGGCTCAGTGTGGGGCTCGACATCAGGACCGCAGGATCATGACCTGAGCCGAAACCAAGAGTCAGACACTCAACCACCCGAGCCAGCCAGGTGCTCCAGATGCACTGACTAGCTTAACTTCAACTCATCACACCTGCACGAGCCCTGTGGTCCCACCTGGGATAATGTTAGTGGTGGTGGCATGGGAGGGCTGGGGGGAGGACGAAAGGCGTCCAGTGCAGGTATAAAGGGCCTGCTGAGGTTCTGCGGTCTGTGTGGTCCCAGCCTCTCCTTCTGGCTCTTGAGAGGTCTGTGTTGTGACCGCAGGCTGTGCAGAGCACCCCCTCCCCTCCCCTGATCACTGTCAGCTGTGAAAGGCAGGTGACAATGGCATAGAGGTGTGGTCACATATACTATGTGCAAATGGAGGACATAAGATGTACTTTACTCTGAGTCCCAGACCAAAAAGAAAGACACTCCCTCCTCCGATAAAGAAAGAAACTGAAGCCCATCAAGACTGGGCAACTTGCCACAGGCATGCTCCTCCTGGTGGTGGGGGACTGGTGTTGGAGCCCCGCTCCACACCGTGTGAACCCCTTTGCTTCCGTGAGCTGCCCTCCTCTGGACACAAGGTGAGAGTGGCTTTCCCATGCCCGGGTGAAGCTTGAAAAGGGACAGAAAGCAGGGACACGGTATCTGATGCTGAGAGGACTTGAGGAAGCAAATGGGATTTGGGGCATTTGGGTGTGTTTTCTATCTCCTTGTCCATGAAGAAGGCAAACTTAAGGGAGAGCTCGATCCCACAAAGGTACTGGAGTCTTGTCCTGAAACATTAACCACACAACAAGTCCAGCCATCTAATTTTTGGATTGGTGGAACCCTCCCTCGAGTTTCACGTACCTTCAGGAATGCTGCTGTTGAGAAGAATGGGATTTCCATGGGAAGCAACAACATTTCCTTTCTCATCAAACTCAACCTTCAAATAGCCTAGGTACTTGCCGAAAGCATAGGCCTGGACCACAGGAACCTTCCGCCCATCGTCGGATGTGACTATGAATGGGTACTTCCCAGCTGGCACCTCTCTGGAAGGTGGTGTGCCTGAAAGAGAAGAGCCAAAGCTGATCAAGTCTGCCCTTGTACACAGCTGGCTGCAGGCGTGCAGGCCACTGGGCAGATGACAAGGAATTCTGAATGGAAGATTTGCTAGCTGCCTTATGGAGCTGGTCTTTTAGAGGCATGCTGGGGCATCTGTCCCTATTTCCAAAGGCCCTGTGGCACCTGAATCCTTCCATTCTCAACTCAGAAGGAAGCTCTTCCCAAGACCATGGTCCTGTGCCTGGTGCAGCAGCGGACACCATGAGGCAGTCCTGCTCAGACTCTCCTACCTCCAGCCAGACCTGGGCTCCGTTCCCAGCAGCCGGGGAGACCAGCCCAGCCACATCACTTCCCTGCATTTCAGTTTCCTCACCTGTAAAATGGGTGAAATAACAATTCCGATTTCACAGGGCCATTGAGTTGTTTAAATGTCTGAACTTCCTAGCATAGCACCTGGCACAGAATAGAAAACAAAGACATCTTTCTTTCCCTTATGAGCGGTTGGCCACCTCAGAAACCCTAGACTCCCGATCTATAGCTGAGTCCTTACTGGAGAATGAGCAGACGTGACAAAGCCTGTCCTCAGGTTTTGCTGCTAAAATCTATATCCCTTCTGATGCCTTTGCAAGAGCCTCGTTCGCTGGCAGCCAACTAACGTGCACACTGCTCACCCAGCCAGACCTCACACGGGCCAGGCTCTGCTGCCCTCTGTCTCAGAGGGTCCTCTGGGGACAGCCTGGGGGCTACCTCATCACCTGGAGGCTAAAGGGCTCTCTGCACCGCTGCCTCCTGAACACGTACTTGCACAAAGGTGGGGGGACCAGTCGCATGGAGCACAGGCCCTGGCCCTCGTCACGTGCCATGCTTCAGTTCTGTAACTGTGAACCTCCTCTGGGTACACCTTACCACAGTGACAAGGACCTGCTCTGGCTGTTTTGAATCAGAGACTATAGAAGAGATACCCTTGAACCCACTACTGCTTCTACCACTGCCCCCCTCCCCACACCCTGGGCCAGTCCTTCCTATTAGATGTTTACAGAGGGCCCAGGAATCTTCAGCACATGTTGGCTACTCACGTGGGCCAGTTACGAGAGTTGGCCCCTAGACCTCATTCCATCTTCTAAGCATCTCCTGAGGCAGGTTCTATTACTGTCCCCACTTTACAGATGAGAACATTGATTGTCACAGGCAACGTGCCCAAGGTCACACTGGTATGTGTGTTATGTGCAGTATGTCTGGCATGTGAAGGAAAGTGGACAGAAAAGCAGGGCTGTGAGGCACAGGACCTTATGTTCTCTCCACTACCTACTGCTGTTAGTCTCATAACGCCCGCGAGAGCTGCTGGCCAAAGGCCCCTTACTAAATCGAATGTGAACCCAGAGGATAGACCAGGCTGCTTCTGGGCTTCTCCTTTTGCCCAAGACAAGCTGGGGTGGATACAGCGAAAAACCTGCTCCTTCCCCGCTCTTATGCCAAGAGCAGCCCCCATTCCAGCTCAAGACCCACGGAGCAGGAGGGTAGCAAATACCAGCCCCTTACATGCAGGAAACAGCTGGTGCCAACCTTAATTTCTCATTTTCTTCCTCCCTCTGGAAAAAAAAAAAAGGAAAAAAGACAAGAGTTTTGGAACTTCACTTTTATGAAGGCACCTGACTTGCAACCCAGTGTGGGGCTTGTCCCCAGTGGGGCAGCCAGCCTCACTGGTGACTGGCGGACTTTGGCTCGAACAGCTGCAGATGATCTCATGCATCGCAAGGTAGCAGAGAAGGTTAACACGGTCATCGTCCTCATTCTACTCTGTGTTGGAGCCTGGGCCAGGGGGTATGGCAGGCCTCTCTCACCTCACCTGGGGAAGGTTAGGGACTGTGGTTCCTCCTCTGAGCCCAGAGATGTAGATGTCAATTGGGAGGTGCAGTTCCCAACATGTCCACAAGATGGCGGAACCCCCAACCTCTCCCTCCTCCCCCGAAATCTGGGAGGAAAAGGCACTAAATCAGATTCAGAAAGGACTGGTAGTTTCCTGGAAACTCTAGAGAAGGGAAAGCCTGACCTTTTTTTAGCCTTTGTTATTCTACCTCACTCACATAGACATAACCAAACTTAAAATGAATGTTACAGGATTTCAACAATCGGGTCAAATGCCTCATCCTTCTGAAAGGCCTTAAGGTTCCTTTTGTTAGAACTTAACACATGTCATCTGCTTCTTAAAGGGACTTAATCAGGAAGAAGGAGGATGCTTCCCAGTGGCTGAGGCAGTAGCCAGTCCGTTTTGGCTCTCTGCTCCCCTCAACTTGGCAAGCTCAAAACACCAATGGCAGAGAAAGAGACCCAAGGCTCCACACTTTCCGTAGCATCCTATTCAGCCAAAGACACTCATGCCCCAAATATTTCCACACAGAACCACTCATCTGCCTTTAAAAAACCAACTTTTCATCTTGGCAGGAAAGTCACCAGAACTTGATTTCAGCCATCTAGCAAGTAAATAATCTGGGAACCAAAGGTGGAGGAGCCGTGGGACTGTGAGCTGACATTTAGACTTGTAAATGGGACATTTCCCAGCACAGTGCAAATGCCTGACAGAACCATCAGGGCCTTGCCCTGGGAGACTTGGCCACAGCAGCTCCTTGGGAATGTGACAGTTCCAAGTACAGGCCTGGACAGCCGCCCACAGTAGCCAGAAGGGGCCAAGACACTGGGTCACGTGGTGGCAGAAGTGCCAAAGAGGAAGCCTTTGAGATGGTTTCCTGTTGGCTGAATGAATTACAGAAAGTTTCAAGGCAGTTCTCACCACAGTTGTAATGTATGGGGGAACCAGTTTAAGAAATTCCATGCTTCCTGTGTGGTACCTCTACGCAACGAAGTATGAGTCAGCCAGAAGAAAGGTTGGCATCTTGCCATTTTCAACAACGTGGATGGGCCTAGAGGGTATTGTGCTAAGTGAAATAAGTCAGACTGAGAAAGACAAATACCACATGATTTCAGTCTCATGTGGAATCTAAAATACAAAACAAATGAATTAAACAAAAAGCAGAATCAGACATATGAATACAGGGAAAAAACTGGTGGTTGCTAGAAGGGAAGTGGTAGGGGGATGGGCAAAATGAGTGAAGGAGAGTGGAAGATACAGGCTTCCAGTTACAGAATGAGTAAGTCACGGGAATAAAAGGCACAGCAAAGGGAATACAGTCAATGGTATTGTAATGGTGTTGTATGGTGTCAGATGGGGTCTATGCCTGTGGGGAGCACAGCATAACGTAGAGATGCTGAATCCCTATGTTGTACACCTGAAACCAATGTAACATGGTGTGTCAAGTATGCTTAGATTAAAAGAACTTCCATACTTCCTATGAAAGGACTGGATAAAAATAATCAGTCATTAGTATATTTCATGTGATTTTTTCTAAGGGACTTGGGTCTCTTTTACTTAGAGACTGCCTACTTCTCTACATCTCCTTGGGGAAGCCACACTCCTGGTCAGCATCATCTCTTGCTTCGGTTACTGCAAAGGCCTCCTAATTGGTCTATATGCTTCTTCTTTGCCTCATTCTAATCCCATGTCCACACAGCGGGCCTGAGTCATCTAAAATGTAAATATGACCATGTACTCCCTGATTTAAAAGCTCTCCTACTGGGGCGCCTGGGTGGCTCAGTCGGTAAGCGTCTGCCTTCGGCTCAGGTCATGATCCCAGGGTCCTGGAATCGAGTCCCGCATCAGGCTCTCTGCTCAGAGGGAAGCCTGCTTCTGCCTCTCCCACTCCCCCTGCTTGTGTTTCCTCTCTTGCTGTGTCTCTCTCTCTCTGTCAAATAAATAAATAAAATCTCAAAAATAAATAAATAAAGCTCTCCTACTGTCTTATGAGAAACGTGAGCATTATAACCTAGATGACGTGGCCCTTTCTTGTCTTGCCGGCTTCCTCTAGACCATCTGCCCTGCACAGCAGCGGCAGCGATTCTAGCTTCTCCCCTTCTCAGGCCACACCCACCGAAGCTTGGAGTATGGGGTGTGACCTGGAGCCGAAAGCCAACATGCACGCTCGCTCTGTCACTCCACTTCAGCTCAGCCATCTCTAAAATGGAGAAGATACTGACCTAGAGCCTTGCTGGGAGGACTGCAGAAGTTAACGCAGCTAGGCGAGCGGACTCAGGTGAATGCTCAATACAGATGGGTGATCACTGTTAACAGGTTAGCTCCTGGATGTCTTTCTGATCTTGGCCCAAAAGTCAGCTTTTTAGGGGAAGGCTGTGTGCTGTTCCCCCAGTCTTGGTCAGGTCTTCCTATATGTGCTCTCCTAACATTGGACTTCTCCATTCACAGCATACTTTGTAAATACATATGATGAGACTGATTGATTTCCATACTGAGAAAAATTGGATGAGAGTCAGTACCCCTTTTAAGACCAGTTCCAGGAAGTCAGAAGCTGCTATGTCTCCAGGGTTTGCCAGCACAGAGAAGGCACTCAGTGAGTGTTTGTTGAATGACTAAGCTTGAGCCATTTAGCCAGTGCTTTTCCAGGGAACAGACAAGACTTCTACGCTCTCCCTGTAGTGAAATCTGTATGTAAAGGGAGTAATGTCTGTGTGCCCCCCTCGTACCCCCAATTCCCCCTTCAATTCAATTTTCTTAACTAACGAGCTGAGACCTGAGTGCGGATTTGTAAAGCAGAATCCAGGCTAGGAGTCAAGAGAATGGATTTTAGTTTCATGACCTTGAGAGAGACATTTAGCCCCTAAGGCCTACATTTATTTCCTAAATTTGTAAAAAAAGAGATCTGACTAGTGGTTTGACACAAAAGTTGTTTAACCTTTTTTTTTTAAAGTAAGCAATGGAGAACTTGCGCACGCAGAAAATCTGGTAGCAACATGAGCCGTGCAGCAGACTGCTCAGGTCGTGCAGGCTTCGGTGGCCCTGGGGCCAGATTCTGACTTTGGGCTTCCTGCCGTGAGTGCTCTTCAGGTCACAGGGTGGACACCACTGGCCTCCGCGCCCCCAGCTCCCAGCCAGCCAGGCCTGTGGCTCTGTGCCCTGCCTCTGCTGCAGAAGCAGCTTCAAGGGTCCAAGACCGAGGGCTCCTCTGGCCTAGCTGTCCTGTCTCATTAAGGGGACTTAACGGGCCACTGACAGTCTCCGTCTCTGGACTCCGCCCCTTCGTTCTGCACAGGCTTCGACTGTTTACATTCTTGCTCTTGGGTGTTCAGTGAGGGTTGGGAGGTCTGAAGGAGACGACGAATCTTGGAGCAGTACCCAGAGCAGACACAAACCCCTCATGAGGTCCAGGCCAGGCTGTGGGCTTTACCCAGTCTGGAGGGGCTGGAGCAAGTAAGGGAGTCCTGCAGGCATGGCAAGGGATCACCGCAAATTCATTCAGTCATTCAACAAATATTTACCAAGAGCCGACAGGCACCTGGTGTTCTGGATCCCCACTGCTCTGCAGGGCCAGGCCTAGGGCCTGTGTTGTCTCTTCACGAGGTCAGGAGAGGCTGCTTGATGGAGACAGAGCAGGGGAAGGAGGGCTGTTCCAGCTGTCTACCATCCTTTTCTCTTCACCACAGCATCTAGCCATCCCTATGGCCCCGTACTCTGGTGCTGGGAAGGCACCAGACTCCCCATTCACTTTTTACATTATAGAACAGGGTTTCATATGACAAATTAAAAAAAAAAATCATAACACTGTTCTATCACTATGGCCTGTTAAAACGCAGAGTCCACAGGAATGGGATGGGGAGAGAGAGGCAGTTTTCATCTTAGCATGACCTTCTTGTAGTTCCATGTACTCACAGCGCTCTTTTCAGAAGTAATAACTTTAGGTCTTGAGATTAAAAAAAGAGGTATATATGACCATAAATTGATGTATATCTGATAGATTTTTCAGGGACAGTCAGCCTTTAGCTGGAGAAGGCATTCCCAGAGTGGTTATATACAACATGAAATGCTATGTTTCTGGTTAGTGAGGGCTCCTAACAGCTGATTCTTGCAAATCATTCATGTCAATCACACTCGTAAGCAATCAAGCACGGAGGACACAAATTAAACAAGCTTGTCTCTGGGAACCTGGAGATCATCTGACATGACCAAAGTCTGCTTCCAAATCATGACAAGAGTGTTTGGAAATTCTCTTCTAGATTAGCAGTCGTGAATTCAAAACCGCAGGTCTTTCTAGGTCTGGGCGAAATGTACGAACTGGAGGATAAGACAATTGAGTAAGACACTGCCAGCCTGCTTGGGATAAAGCACCATATTCCTGGCTTTTTATTTTTTAAGGGTAAAAAGGTACATTTGGTCTTTATGTATGTAGCTCAGATTCTCAAACTGAGTGTATACCTCCTTTTAAAAAATTATTTCACAGAAGTATTTACAATAGTTCAAGTTGTTAAAGTAACACGTTTAGGCCAAGATGGAGTTGCTGGTGTTGACTCCCATGCCAGCAAACCAACACTTAACTGTGCTCAGCTGTCCCAGAAGAGGCAAGCCAAGGTCAACGAGCCTAGCCGGTGTTGGCCAGCTCAGCATGAGTTCCCCAGACTGCTCCCAAACTGCCCTTTGTTCCCTGGAAGGAAAGTAACCCTGCTGTAACCAATCAGCAAATGCCCCATGTAACTTCCTTGTTCCTGCTTACTCTGATCTATAAGTCTCTCTGGCCTGGTATGGCTCTTTGGAGTTCCTTTCTATCTGCTAGATGGGATCCTGCCCGATTCATGAATCATTCAGTAAGTTGGCTGTGGAGGAGTTTCTTTTAACAAAGTTAAGAATAGTTAAGGTTATAGGGTTTAGAGGGGTTTAAACATTTTTAAAGATTTTATTTATTTATTTGACAGAGAGAGAGATCACAAGTAGGCAGAGAGGCAGGCAGAGGGGGAGGAGGAAGCAGGCTCCCTGCTGAGCAGAGAGCCCCATGTGGGGGCTCCATCCCAGGACCCCGAGATCATGACCTGAGCCGAAGGCAGAGGCTTAACCCAGTGAGCCACTCAGGAGCCCCTTAACATTTTTTTAAGTAAAACTAGCATGAAAGCCTATTTGGCCAATGGAGAAGAAAAAATTACTCATAGTCCCACCACCCTATGGCAATGATCAATATAGTTTGTGTGAATTTAAAAAAAAAAAACCCAAAACAATATATGGGGCGCCTAGGTGCCTCAGTTGGTTAAGTGACTGCCTTCGGCTCAGGTCATGATCCCAGAGTCCTGGAATCAAGTCCCACACCGGGATCCCTGCTCCATGGGGAGTCTGCTTCTCCTTGTGACCTTCTCCCTTCTCATGCTCTCTCTCACTATGTCGTTCTCTCTCAAAATCTTTAAAAAACCCAATATATGTATGTATGGAAAACAGTAAGGGGGGAATGGGTGGCAGAATCCATTTTAGGGAGAAAGAATTTTCTGTTTAAATGATTGTGACAGGTCAAGTTTCCAACAGGGTGACAAGGAGAGCAGTTGTACCTTGTGTAGGTACATCTGTCTCCCTGTTCATCTCCTCCTCTCCTCTGTCTGGGACAACAGGCTCCCCAACATGGATGTGGATGGGAGTGGGAGAACAAACAGAGAGCAATGATTTGCTTCAAAACAGTGGGAGAATTCCGAGTGTCAGGGGTAGCTGAGGATCCAAGGGATGGAGAGGGACGTAATGAAAAGGAGAACACCAACGTGGGACATGGGTGGAGACTGGGAGGTGGGAGGGCTGAGGAAGAAACGTCAACCAGTGAGGCATGCCTTGTGGAGGTAATGGCAGGGGGAGCTTGAAGAGGGTCCAGTGCAGGTGAGGGGTTGTGCTGTGCTGTGGCCCACTCCCCTGTGATGACTGGCAGACTTGAAGGGAAGCTGTCTTGTGTGGATGGAGTTTGGGGGAGATGAAGAAGAAAGGTCAGTTTCCTATATTCGATACTATACTTCATGGATAGATAAGAACGGTTTGGGAGAAGCAAGGCCATAGGTGACTGAGAATTCAGCAGAAGTAAAAATTAGGATCCAGGAGATGAGGACAAACATAAGATCCCCAAGGAATTATCAGATGGGAAGGGTCAGAAAATATTTTCCAAGTTTCCAATATTTTCCAAGTTTTGCATGATAAAGAGCCTTTTCACTTATTAGAGGAGTGACCTCATAAATTAGCTTGGGATTCACAACTCTCAGGTGATTACAGTTGGTATAATTTTTCTAACGGGGTCTGTTGGAGTCCAAAGCCCTTTCCATACCCCATGCTGCTTCTCGGTGAGGTTGGAAAAAAGGAGATCTTCTCAGAAGATCAGTAAGAGGCAAAGTTAGGGCGACATGAATTGTAATCCCAGGAGGAGACTTGTACTTTGCAATGGGAATGAATTTATGATTTCACAACTGTTGGCCATTAGCTTTCCTTATAACTCAGCACTGCCAAATGACCTTGACCATGTTGTATGCTCTCTCTTTTTATGTTCTGAGTTTGGACAGTCCCACTTCATCTTGGAACGCAGTCTCATGAGATGTGATTAAGACAGATGAGTGTTATGTGGCTGCAAAAGTCATTAACCAGAGGGCTCTGGCTTTGCTCCTTGAAGGAGGCTTGTGCTGAGGCTGGGGGGGTATGGCTAGAAGTTGACGGAAAGGTCCTGAGTGAGTGACCACTGGAACAAGTCCCTATGCCCCCAAAGACGTGATCTTTGAAACAAGCCTACACCCCTGCCCTCGGGTTGGTTCTCCTAGCTCACTTAATAAACCACAGTCCTCACTGACTCCCAAAGGAAATGGTTCTTTGTTGGATAGGCTTTCCCTGTCCTGTGGATGTGGTAAAAAATGAGCCCATTTTCTTGTTTGAAAACACAAGATTATCTGAACTTCAAAAATGAAAATTAGTGAACATTAATAATTAATAATTAATGGTTGTAAACAACAATAAAACCTTTCACCCTAACCTCACTGACTCCCATGAAGCAGGGCTGGCCCTCCCCTCACCCGGCATCTGGCCGCTGTCTACAGCACGAAGAGCAAGCATTAGCTTTTTCTGCTCTGTCATATTTACAATTACACGGTGAACCCCATTGGTTTTGAGAATGAAATCCTATGGCCCTTAAAATCATTTAAGGTCTCTAGTAAACAAAGTGCTTTGAATTTCGTGTTCCACAAATGTGTCTCTATGTCTAGAAGCAATGAAAATAAGGTGTTCAATGAAAAATGGTCAAATAAAGAAATCTTACTTCAAAAGGTGCTCCAACTGTTAAGAGTCACAACAGTCCCGGGCACCTGCCTTCCAGGTGTCAGTTACAGACGTGGCCAAGAGTCCCCAATGGACATGATCAACTCAACAAGAGAGAGATGTGAAGCCTCCTCATCTGGGATGGAGAGAGGAGCCCAGGAGATGGAGGTTTCTGTAAGGCTGATGGCCAGCTCTCTAAGGAGTATGGGGTGAGAGGCTCTAAGGTAAAGCCAGGAAGCCATGACAAGGGAGGGGGGTTGTGGGACTCCGGAGAAAGAGCCATCCCAGATGATGACCCACTTTCAGCCTCACATGTGAAGCTGCTGAAATGGACGAGAGCTGACAGTCGCACATTGAGAGGATCAAGGGACTCTGAACCTTGCGCATGGGATCAGCCATCCACATGGAACATTCCGCCAGGAAGAAGGCAGGAGCTAGGGCAGAGAGGAAGACCACAAGCTGGGGGATGCTGGGGAGTGGCTTAGAGACCACTAGATGACAGTGAAAAGGAGGGGCCTGTGTGGTAGAGCCTGGAGGTGGGAGTCTCAGAGAAGTTAGAGGTACCGTGAAGTTCATGGCAGCAACCTAAGGAAGTTATAAGGAAAGTTTGCATTTCCCCAAAGTTTTAAGCAATCAGGCTCTTTGCATGGATGACCTTATGGGGAAGAGTATGTCAGAATGCAGGGGGTCGTACACTTGGCAGTTTTACCCCTGCTATTCTGCAGATACAGAAACTAATGTCTCCACTCCCCCAAAGCCACAGGTAGCCAGAATGACTGGCACGATCCAAAATTCAGTTCAAACATCAGGAGGCAAACAGACAGCACACTGAGTCTGCCTTTGAGGGCTACACGGGGTGTAGAGTCCCCTGGCATACATGCTTCAGCTCTCAGCCTGCTCTCACTTTACTACATTCTCCAAAGGCAACACTATGGACCAGTTCATGACTCTAGGATCTCCTTCCTTTAGAGAAAACATGTGGGCACTGGCCCTTGCCCCTTGCAACTTGAAGATTCTGTAAGCCTCGTTGGGAGGACCTCCTTTCCCCTTCATTCCAACATGAGAATGGTTAGACAATAATAGGTTATCTCCATGTGCACGATGGTTGTACTCAGAAGAACCTGGAACGATGTTCAACATTTGCGGGGCGGGGGGTGGGCTGGGGGAGCGGTTCATGCATGTTTCCATCATGCCTCATTAAAAGCTGAGTTTTTTTTTTTTAATGGTCTAGTTAGAGTACACCGAAGTTAATTTAATACGTGGTAACCAGCATTAAACAAATTAGATAACAAAAAATATAAGGTGTAATCTGGATGTTTTGTGAAATTTTCTTTTACGTACGTGTGTGTGTATGTGTGTGTGTGCATGTGTGTGTTGGGTTCTGTGCATGGCAAGCCATAAAATTCCAAGGGATGTATTATTATTATTTTTTTAAAGATTTTCTTTATTTATTTTTGAGAGAAAAAAGGAGCACAAGCAGGGAGAGCAGCAAGCAGAGAGAGAAGCAGACTCCCTGCTGAGCAGGGAGCCTGATGTGGGTGGGGTTCCATCCCAGGATCCTGGGATCATAACTGGAGCCGAAGGCAGATGCTTAACTGACCGAACCACCCAGGTGCCTGGGATGATTATTTTTTTTTTTTTAAAGATTTTATTTATTTATTTGACAGGCAGAGATCATAAGTAGGCAGAGAGGCAGGCAGAGAGAGAGGAGGAAGCAGGCTCCCCGCTGAGCAGAGAGCCCGATGCGGGGCTCGATCCCAGGACCTTGAGATCATGACCCGAGCCGGAGGCAGAGGCTTAACCCACTGAGCCACCCAGGTGCCCCTGGGATGATTATTTTTTTAAAGTTTTGTTTATTTATTTGACAGCGAGAGAGAGAGCACAAGCAGGAGGAGTGAGAGAGGGAGACGCAGGCTCCCCACTGAGCAGGGAACCCGACATGGGGCTCCGTCCCAGGATCCTGGGATCATGACCTGAGCCAAAGGCAGACACCTAACAACTGAGTCACCCAGGTGCCTCCCCCAGGATGTATCATTTCAACTACACTCTTTTTTTTTTTTTTAAAGATTTTGTTTATTTATTTGACAGAGATCACAAGTAGACAGAGAGGCAGGCAGAGAGAGAGAGAGAAAGAGAGGGAAGCAGGCTCCCTGCTGAGCAGAGAGCCCAATGTGGGACTCGATCCCAGGACCCTGAGATCATGACCTGAGCCGAAGGCAGTGGCTAAACCCACTGAGCCACCCAGGCAGCCCCTCAACTACACTCATATTAATGAGTCATATTTAACCTCAACTTAAGCTAAGCTAATCCCAAAAACAATTCAGAGGAATTTTTTTTAAGGCTGTGACAATTTATTTAAACAAGCAAATATGCTTCACCTCCTCTGTCCTAGAATTACCTCTAATTGTTAAGTTCGTCATTCCTTAAAATGATGAGTATCAAAATTGACTCATTTCCATGAGAACAACAATCTTGCTGAGCAACCATGAAATGTGGGATGAATGACTAAGACTTTTGGGGCAGTGTTCTCAGAGGCTGTAATGATCTACTTCAAGATTTATGTATAAACAAATCATAATTCTTATCCCCAAATCTTCCTTTCATCCAGTCTTTCATCATTAATTAAACTCATCTACTTAGCAAGAGGCACACAGTGTTTTTCAGGACCTCACTGGCTGGAACAAAATGACAGGGACAAAAGCACAGGCTGCTGCATTAATGGGAAGCCAGGCATGGTGGCGGAACCTTTTCAGGCCCAGCAGGGCACACTAATTGACAGTCACACAGCAAGTCTGCAGGGGACCAGTGGGTGCTAGAAGAGGCGGGTGGCACTAAAGATGGTGTAGAGGCAAATCAGGAAGAACAGGGGAATGACTTTAGCATTTGAATGGAGGGGGTGGATTCCTTTGATTGTTTCTGTACTGTTTTGGTCACGCTTCATTCAGAGCTGCGTTTTTCAAAATGTGGGGCAGCAACAACAATATGAGGAAATTAATTTAATGGGTGGTAACCGACACCTTAAAAAAAATGAAACAGTACAGAACTAGGGGGCACTCTAGGTTCTTTGTGAAAGTTCAGTGTGTGTGTGTGACTCTGCGTGTGTCTGCATATGAGAGACTGTGTGTTTGTGTGTGTGACTCTATATGTGGTATGACTGTGAGACGTGTGTGTGTGACTGTGTGTTTGTGAATGTGTGTGTGTGACTATGTGTGAGACTGTGACTGTGTGTGACTGTGACTGTGTGTGTGTGTGGGTGGGTGCTAGGTCTTCATTTACAATGTCTACTCTGAATTTCTACAGAATTACTACAATTTCCTACTGTGAATCAAAGTCAATACAGCCTGAAGCCCCTGTGCCTCAGGACGAAGTTCCTGGAGGCAGACATCTTTGTCCCACTGTGTGCCCCTGGATTCCGTTTCCGACACCGCCTCAGAGAAAAGCTAAAGAGAAGGGTTTGTCACAGGTGTCAGCCACACAGCTGGGACAAAGCTGGAATAAGGACAGCTCAGGTACGAAGCCCTGTCCTGTGTCGCCTCTCCTCCAGCCATCCATTCCAGATGGGAAGTCATTGCGACCATTTCTCATGGGGTTGTTTCCATCCTCATTCTGCAGAGCAGGAAATCAGGCAGGGACAGGAGCCCACTGCCACAGCCGAGTCTCTCTCCATCTCACCCCACGCCATCCCATGACTTGCCCCCTGGGGTGCCCCCCCCACATGGCGCTCTCAGCCCCTCCAGCTGCCCTAGAGTTACTTAGGCGGCTCTCAGACGTCTGACTGCGACACCGCTCCTGCTAAGAAATTGCCGTCACTGTCCGTGCCTGTCACTATCCTGCCACATGTACCTAACACCCGGGGGGGACAGGCGCTGTCCTCGTTGCTCCATGGACAGCTTTTTCCACAAGACAGTGCAAATTTCCTGTGAGGAGTGTTAAGGGCCTAACCAACTGGAGTCTAGTGGGTTAAAAGTTTTTAACCCCGTACATGGATTTCACAACCACTCATGGGCGTCATCCAGTGTGAAATTATTCTCTAGCCTGTGTCTCCCAGAGGCAAAACACTTACGAGCAGCCTGAGGAAGGAGTCAAATACGGGAACACCGGCCTTCTTTCCTAAGGGAAGGCCAGGCTCACCCTGTGAAGGAGTTCACCAGCCTTCCGGTGTCATGGGTCTGTATGCACCGGGGGGTGGCCTCCACAGCGCTGCTCATCAGGACACAGCTCTCTGCAGTCAAGTGTTCTCCCACACATCCATATACCACCTCATGCCATCTTTACAACATGAGGCCCTCGGAGTGTTCTCATCCCATTCTGAAGCAAAGCTAACGGGCTTAGGGAGGGTGAGTGACCTGCTCATGGTCTCAGACGTGAATCAGGAAGGAAGACTTCGGATCCAATATCGTTTCTTTCTTCTCTTTTTACAATTTGTGTCTCTCTTTCTGATTGCAAAAGCAACATGTGTTCATTATTTGAAAATAATCAAAAGTGCTAAGAAGAAAGTGAAAACTGCCTGTGTGCTTTTCTTCATGATAATGCCTTTTAACATTTTAAAAAAAGTTTTAAAATTTTACTTATTTATTTGAGAGTGAGAGCAACAGTAAGCATGAGTGGGTGGAGGGAGAAGCAGGCTCTGCACTGAGCAGGGAGTCCTATGTGGGATTCGATCCCAGGACCCCAGGATCATGACCTGAGCTGAAGGCAGTTACTCAGCTGACTGAGCCACCCAGGTGCCCCTCTTTTAACAGTTTGGATATTTTTTTTTCTCTTTAGGGTATTTTTTATTTTTGCTTTTATAAAAATAGGATCACCTTAGGTAACCCATATAGAGGTGGGCAAAGCAGCAACCTCTTCAAAGACAGGGGTGTTCTCCACCAAAGCCTTCCTTCCCACTGCTGATAAAAGTCAGTTACCAAGAGGCCCTCCTCCTCCTATTCTTTTCCTTAAAAGTCCCTTCAAAGCTCCATGCAGTAGTGGTGCGGGGACAGGAGGCAGGATGGTAGGAAAAACTCACCAAGCCAGACTCAAAAGTTTTGGTACATTGTTGGTTCAATATAGAAGGGAAAAAAAGAGGATTTCTAGCTAAAACTGCCTAACATCAAGAAGAGAGAAAGAGGGAGGGAGGGAGAGAGGAAGGGAAAGCAGTAGGGGAGGAAGAGAAGGAGAGGGAGGGAGGGGAACGTGCATGATTTCAGGAGCATCGGGGGCCTAGGGCTTCCAGGGCATTCCTAGTGGTCCTAGTATGAAAAAGAGTTAGAACTTGAGCCCAGAGTTCCAGCTCCTGCTACCTGTGAATCTACAAATCAAGTCAGTCACTTTGATCTGTAGAGGCCTTATTTATATTTTTGTTCCTAAATTTTTTTTAAAGATTTTATTTATTTGGAAGTGCAAGTGAGAGAGCACAAGCAGCAGGAGCAGAAGAGAGAGAGGGGGAAGCAGGCCCCTCGCTGAGCAGGGCACCCCAGGCTGTGCTCGACCCCAGGACCCTGTGATCATGACTTGAGCCAAAGGCAGATGCTTAACCAACTGAGCGACCCAGGTGCCTCTATACTTAAAATTTTTTTATACGACATGTTGCTTTTTGATATAAAGTTTTGCCTCGGGCTCAGTAATCTTCTTATTTTATAGTGTATTTTACACATGTATTTATAATATACATAAATAAATGGAACTGACATAATCATGAAACCAATAAATTAATATTAAATTAAAGACATTAATTAATATTAAATTAAAGACATTAATAATGTCTCTGAATAAGATTTACACATTATTATGTATGTATATTACATATATATCACATTTTACAAAATATATGTAATATATGTTATGCATTAAATAGGAGTAAAAATAATAACAGTTATAAAAGCAAAGAGATAAAGTTAGTTATCTAGACATCCTGGCCAGTATAATCCTTTTGAAACAATTACCTGTATAAAGAAATGTGTTGGAGTGTCCTCCTACAACGATGTCCACACCCTTCACTTTCTGAGCAATGAGTTTATCCATTTCAAAACCAGAGTGTCCCAGTGCAATAATTTTGTTCACATCTAGAGTTTTTAGCTTATCGACTTCAGGCTGCAATGCAGCGATTTCATCTTCAAATACTAAATTCCTTCCTAGGAACAAAATAAGCAAAATGGACATTTATTAATATTTTTTATCATATTATTACACATACTAACACATAGAGTAAAAACACTTTTTCTACTAAAGCTCTTACATTACTAAAACCAAAACATATTTATAAATTAAATATAAAATCCCTAGATAGCCAATAAAAATTCACACCAATTTCCTTAGTACATTCACTTGACATTGCCTTAAGTTAAGGTTCTGAATGATACTATGTTGCTCTTATATAATCTCAAACTATGAGGAGGCTTCAGACCTGGAAACCTATCTATTCTTTAAAAATGTGTGTTTAATACCAGATGTCTCTTAGTCATATGATTTTCTGACCAAGATGTGGCTTGTACACATCTTGACTTGATCCAGTTCACTGGGTGTGGCTCAGAACAGCATTTATGTCCAGCAAACAAATTCATTCAAAAAAGACAAAGGTTTTTCATTACTGAAAATACTCCTAAGAATTGTGTCACAGGCCCTAATAACAATTCTGGAAGATTAGTTCCAGCTTTCGCTGACTGGAGGCTACTTTAAAAAATGCACATAGATCCCCAAGGAAAGTACTTTGTAAGAAAACACTCATTTTTAAGCCTTTGTTTTGGTGTTCTTGTTAAAGTGATCTCTTCTAACTTATGTTACTTGATTCTGTGTTGTAAATTAAAATACAAAAATTCTTTCTGCTAAAAAAGTGTTCTTCTATTCAGACTTTCATTATACCAAGGCAGAAAGTGCCTGAGCACATGAATGCGTTGTACGATATGTAAGTCAAGTCATTATGTTACTTGTACACCTTACATTTAGTGTGGTTTTATCTCAATAAAACCGAGGAGGGTGGAAAGCCGGATGAGTCCATCGAAGGCTTTGTTTGCCAGTTCAGGGTAATCAGTCTTCCAACTTAAACTCTGTTGGCAACAAGTCCTTGAATGTCAATCCCAACACACCTGTAGATACTGTGCCTTGTTCATCAGGTGTGGCCGACATGAGCACACCCTTGAGCTCTGCGTTAGAGAAGGTCTCAGCCAGACACTGCTGGCATGGGGAGTGTGAATCTTCTTCCCTGCTTACTCCCACTTGTAGTGGTAGCAGAAGACCACCCCCTGGGGACAAGGCTGCTGTACGTGACTGTGCGGACCCCTGGCCCAGTGCCATGCTGGGCTGGCCATGCTGTCCCCAGCTCACAGGTGACACTGTCTGCCATGAAAACATTAAGAATGATCCACTTCTTGCTGACCACTCCAGGAAGTCCGGGGCTCCCTGTTCACCCCATGTTACCTTCTCCATGAGCTCCCTGAGCCTCCCTTTAAGTTGACAAGTTGCGCCCGTCCCCTGCCCCACTTGCTGTTCCCCCTACTGCCCAGCACTGCCCACCTTCTGATGCCCCAAACATTCTACTCATTTATTTGCCCACTAAACCTGTGAACTGCAGCACACAGGGATTTTTTACTTATTTATTTTTTTTGGGGGGGCAGCATCTAGGGCATGTAGGGCAGTTGCCTACACATAGGTGCTCAGAGGGAAGAAGGAATGAATGAATGGATATTGAGGCATCAGACAATGCTACCGTCCTCTGCTTTCGTCTGACTGGCAACAAGAAGGAAAACGTTCAGGGAAATGCCTCGGAGGACAAAGAAATATATCCTCCTAACACACTAGGAGCCTCTGGAGGATCACTCATCACATAGACAAGAAAGGATGGGATCTACTGCAGGGTATCTTGAAGGGTTGCAGGAATTTCTAGCTAAGATAAATGCCTGTGGCACCCGGGCCACCAGGACTGGAGGGACGGGGCTGCATCGGGGCCCAGAGAGCTGCAGGGAGAATGCATGTGCTGGGCCTGTGGTCTTGGTAGAAGCAAGTGTCCCCAGAAACACTGTTCCGCTCCTCCCCAGCACCAGCATCTGTCCTGACACCATCTGGCCTTCCTCTCCTGGGAGCTGAGGGGAGGGCATCACCCCTTCAGTTATGTAAGCCCAGCCTTTAAGGGCTAATCTCAGAGTCCTAGCAAAGGGGGGTTGATTTCTGGAGCCCTCGTGTGTGTTCACCCACAACCTCTCCTTTCTTATTGGTGACTATTCCAGAAGGGATCACGCTTTTTCCCCCATCATGCCTGAACAGCCCGGTCAGTCATTCAGGAGGCCCTGCAATCTAGTCCTCACCCAGCTTTCTGCTTCTCTGCTTGGAACCTCTGTTCCAAAAAACTGAACTATCTGCTCTTTTGTGATTGTGGTCCCCATGCCTCCCTGCTCTCATGTGTTCGTTCCAGCCCATTTACGGAGAGCTTCCCATATGCTGGGCTCGGCAGAGAGCCCAGAGCTGGGAAGGGGACAGATAATCAGGTCCCTGCCCTCCTAGGGCGTACCTCTCAGCATGTGACTCTGACCTCACTGTTGGAATGCCCTTTGCCCCAGGATGTTCTGTGAGCCCTTGAGGGGGCCAGGGAGGGTCTTCCAGTCTCCAGGAGCTCCAAACTGGCCTTCACTCCTTTCACTTACCCCCTGTTCCTAAAAGATGTTCCCCCAGTCCCTGACTTTGTGACTCTCTTATGGCATTTAATTACATTCGATCTTAAATGAATAAAAAAAAAAACCAATGGGTAGAGATTATCGAGACACATAATTATTCAATTATTCAACAAATCCACAACTTTATCTAATGCTCCTCCACTGGCCTCTAGACTAAGTTATGAATGTTCACTGAGAGGAGCCCTAGACCTTGTCCTCTGGCTGCTCAGGCCAGTGCAGGAAGCCGACAGGAAGGGACAAGTGTAATATGTCGGAGGGATTTTCTGTGGGAGCTGGGGACACAGGGCAGGAGCATTCAGGGAGAGCACGGCCACGGACAACAGCAACCAGGCCATGTCATCCAAGCCCTCTGACATTGGCAATTGGCTTGTTAGCCATTAGGTGTCCCAGGTCACTCAGCCATCCCCACACAGTCCTTTGTGCAGAAAAGCCCCAGGAAGCTGGAGAGGCGCAGCGGTGGGGGGGCGCCTTTTGCCCCAGGGGAGAGCAGGGGCTACCACTCACAGTAGGAGGGAGAGGACCACGGCCTGAGATTGTCAGCTGGGGCAGCAGATGGGACAACACACTTCTTAGAAGCACTCCACAGTGACCTCAACAACAGCTATAAATATATATATACACACACTATAAGAAATATCGCACATATAAGATAGTTATATTAGGATATATATACACCATAGGGCTTTTCAAGGATACGTATTCCTCAGAAAGCCAGATACAACAAAGTCATTAGAAAGAAGAGATAAATCATGAAAAGGGACAAAGGACAGTTAACTATACATATAATGATCATACTAGAAAAGGAAATATAAGGTAAGTTGAGATAAAACCCTAGCTCTGGGTTCTCTAACCCCACAGGAAAAAGGGCCATGAGTTATGTTTCATTCTTCAGCAAATGATTGTGTAATGTTAACACTGGGTGAACAGCTTTCTTGCCCAATTTTGAACGGACTGCATTAAACAAAGATACTGTCAGCAATGTTCACTGAGAGCAAGAGCAATGTCTTTAAGAAGTGATTTAGAATGACGTGGAGGCCACCAGACTGCTTTCATCAATGTTGACCTAAGGGCACTGCTCACCCAACAGCCCATGTTATTCCTGCTTTTACCCATGGCCCATAGAAATCATTCCAAGCTCTGCTTTAATACATCAAGTTGCAACCAGTGAGTGCTATAAAAGTAGAGAATACCTGGATTGGAGAGAACAGGGGTTTCTTTCGAAGTATATCCAACAATCCCCACGACTTCATCCCCAACAGGAAGAATTTTATATGGCAAATACAGTCCTGATATTTGAGACGCTAGTGGCCCCTTTGCTTTAATATTTGCACTCAGAATTGGAAATTTGGCTTCTTTGAGGAGTGGATCAATCAGTCCTTCTACACCATTATCAAATTCATGATTTCCCAGTGCCTGGTAGAAAGGGAAAAGAGACCAAGAATTAGGTACACTGGAATTTCTAACAAAAACATACTGTAAAGAATAGGGCATCAGTCCAGTGGCTCCCAAACCTGATGGGGCTCTAGGAGCTGACCACATGACCTCTGTCATGTCAACCCTGTGGTTGGGCCCGTGGACACACAGAGCATAAGGTGCATTTGGGAATTGCTTCCCAGGTCCCGCACCACCTACCGAAGGTGGCGTCGATGCCTGGAGGGGTCACCTAGAAAGCTGGCTACACATCCACCGTCCTGCCATCCCCAGGTCTGGGGAAAGTTGGAGAATCTCATTTCCTAAGCTCTGCCTAGTCTTTCCAGGTTCTGTTTTCTTTCATAAACCCACATTTCAATCTGCCCGCCCAACCCTTCTGACAGCCCATCTGCTGGGAGAACCATTAACATCAATAGGAGTTTAGCAAAAGGCGACTGGAAATGTATTGTCGCTAGACCAGAGCCTCTCCTCGTCCTGTCCCCACCTCTCCTTGGTCATTCCTCCCTTAGGCTCCCACAACTCTTCCTTCCCAAGGACTCTGTGGTCCTCTAATTCTTCGTGGAAAATGAAGATCCCCAAAGGCCAACAGGAGATGGCTTTCTCCACATTGTATAGGGTGGCACGGGTCTCCTTCTTCGGGCAGCTCTGGGCCGCCCTGGGTTTCATTCCCAGCAATTCCACATCCCAGGAAGATCGGGATGGTGCAGTGTTGTGGGCCCCCTCTGAGCACAGAGTGAGGCGTTGGCACGATTTAAAGGTGCCCTTGCCTCCCACTTTCTTTGCTCTCTCCCAGTCCACGCTGCTCCAGGAGTGGCTACTGGGTCCAAAACACTGCTTTGACATCTGGCAGCTTCCCCCAGAGTAATACTCAAAAAACACGGCATTCTGGCGACCTCCCCTGAAAAACCTCCATCCCTTTCTCCCTTGGCCTCCTAGCATCAGCTTATCTCCCCCAGGCACCTGCTTACCTACTCTGGCAGGCTGTTAGCTAACTTAGTGCTGAAACCAGTGAGTCTCAAACTTACTAAATATCACACCTGATTCTGTTTTCACTTTGCTGGTCATCTGGGAGCAGGCCTGGAAGTGCTGGCTGGTGACCCGTCAACCAAGCTTAGAGCCCTCCTGGATTCTCTCATGGGTCCCACTCCCTTACTAGCATGTTCCACACCCTGCACGTGCAGGCTGTTCGTGGGGGCCTCGCCAGACTGCATGCTCCCTGAGCCTCCGGGTCCCGCTGCTTCCACCCTGTTGAGGGTTACGGCCCCTCCCCCACCACGCAGGCACCCCATGGCCACCTGTGCCCCAAAGAATAGTGCGTCTCATGTCCTTATGCGTATCTTTATACACACAAAGCAACACGATGTCTTCACCTTCACACTTGTCTCCCTGATGAAACACAGAATGTGTGAATTCGCCTCTTTCCCCACCCTCTGAGTATCCCCTCATTTTTACTTCTTCCTCTGAACTAATGACTTCTCTCTCAAAGGCCCACCTAAGTCTTAAAGCATCTCCTGGTCTTGGGTAATTATCTTTCTATCTTCTCTATACAACATCATGCTTTCTGCTTGTGGCGAAATCGGTCTCCCTTATGAGATCAGAATGAACTACCGTGCATAACTGTGGAGTCTTAAAAAGTGAATATTTCTCTCACTCTTCAGGGACGATTATCCAATGCGTCAGCCACCTTGCAGTTTTTCACAGCATTATGTTGCCGGCACTCTGCAACCCCTGGAGTTACCTATTTAATTTCCTTGTGACTTGTTTGGCATCCCCTCCCCTGGCTTGAGCTAACACCCTGAAAGTGCTGACGGGGGTTCTCTTTTCCTGTCTCGGTGGGGAGAGGAGCTCTGCTCTGGGTGCTCACGACTGAGCACTGATCGGCTGAATGACCCCCTTCACATCCACATCTCCCACTCGGAAGTGAACATCTGCAGTCCTGACTTTCCTCCTGATCAACGGTCATGTGGACGCTTCCCCACAAGGATTCCACAAGCAACCACATTTACCATGCTCAAAGCCCCTTCCTCTGGGATCCGCCATTTTGGCCCAAGGTGCCACCATATACCCAGTCAAGGAAGCCAGATACCTGGAAGCAGCTGAATGCCCCCCCACTCGCTAGCTCTCCCTCATCCCCCACTAGCATTCCACCTTCGCCTAACTGTGCTGTTCCATCCACCCTCCACATGCATTCCTCTCCTGTTCCCTCCTGGACCGCTGCCACAGACTCCTCACTGGCATTCAGCTCTCTAAACATCCAACATAGTGCTGCCAGAAAAATCTTTCTAAAATGGAAAGTTTATCTTGTCAATCTCTACCGTAAGGTCCTACAGCAACTCTCCACTGCTCGTGGGATAAAATTCAACATCCTGAGCTTCTTGAGCCGTAAGGCTCTTGGAGATCTGGTCTTGCCTTCCTCTCCAGCTTTATTTCTAACTAAAGTCTGACTTTAGTCTGCTAAAGTATGAGACAACCAGGCAGGGCTGTCTCCACCAATCATGAGCTCGACCAGTCCACACTTATAAACCACAGCTTCCTCGGGAAGGGCAGTGAATAAAACAAAGGCTGTAATAAAAATGAAACAGCATTTATTAAGCACTTCCCACATGCCAGCATCATGCAAAGTGGTTTTGTTAAGAAAACCTGGTTTTAGAGAGGGGGAAAAACCAAAAAGACTTAATCTCGGGAAACAAACCGAGGGTTGCTAGAGGGGAGAGGGGTGAGAGGGATGGGGTGGCTGGGTGATGGACATTGGGGAGGGTATGTACTATGGTGAATGTCGTGAATTGTGTACAGACCTGTACACCTGGGGCAAATAACACATTAAATATTAATTTAAAAAAAAGAAAACCTGGTTTTGTAATGTGAGATTGGCATTATTACTGTTATCATTTTAGAGGTGAGAACAGATCTAGAGACATTGAGTGAATTGTTCAAGGTCATGCAATTAGTAAGTGGTAAAGGAGGGATCAGAACCACTTTCTGTTTAACTCCAACCTTCTTAACTTCTATGCTTGGATATGAAGAGATTTGCATAAGGCCTAATAGGTAGGGAGCACTCAGAATAAAACCCCAAGTACCCACAGTTTTCATGCTCTCCCTCATCTTTGTGCCTTTTGTATATAACAGGCTAATGACGATTGGCTGATTGAAATACAGATGAATAAAACTGAGTAGAATAGAATAGAATAGGATTATTCCTTTTTATACCATGACTTTACTTTCTATTCAATCAATGGCGTTAGTTCCTGAAGTCTGATGAACTTTCCAGAAGAGATACTTCCCAAGAACCCTTCATTGAGTTCCCTGAGTTAGACGTACTTCCTCTGCTCTGATGGTCCCCTCTGCAGCCCCGCAGCTGCCCACCCAGTCCCTCTGGCATCCAGCAAGCCCCTGGAGCAGAACAACGGTGTACCCCTAAATGAGCAGAAGAGTCTCTGACAAATTTCTTTCTTCTAGACACAGCCAACCTTTCCTACAAAAATTCCCTTGCCGAAAAATGCCTTTTTAAATTCTTATTTTCTTTATAAACTCATGTTCATTTCCCCACCTTGACTCTTTCTGACCTGCTTTTCCTCCACTGCATTTACCACAGTTTCATTATTCATGAGCTCTTTGGAAGAAGGAGTGTACCACTAACTTGTGTAGACCATGTTCCCTGCTGGCATGCAGCAGGTGCTCGAGAAATGCATTAAACAGGGGCGCCTGGGTGGCTCAGTTGTTAAGTGTCTGCCTTTGGCTCAGGTCATGACCCCAGGGTCCCGGGATAGAGTCCTGCATCGGGCTCTCTCCTTGTGTTCCCTCTCTCACTGTGTCTCTCTCTGTCAAATAAATAAATAAATAAAATCTTAAAAAAAAAAAAATGCATTAAATAAAAATTTTTAGTTTTTACTCTCACTCCAGTCAGTTAACATGCAGTGTTATATTAGTTTCAGGTGTCTGATATAGAAATACATGGATTCTTATTCATTTTTATTATTTTTATTAACATGACAATGCCTCAGGAAGAGTCTGTCCAAGAGCACTCAGAGCAATGAAAGACAGACCATCTTTCCACATTCCTTTACATCTTATGGAGCATTTGTAGCACAGACATAAGAAAATTTATGCAAATTCATACTATCGTATCATTCTGGCTTTTTTGGAGCTCTCTGAAAATTCCCATACCTTTCCTTATGTGTGCTTGTCAATTTTTTGCTGTTCTGCCCAAAGCTTCCCTCATGACTGTAATAACCAATCCGGGTCTGACCTAACCTGTTATTTGCCATTAATACTATAATCCTCACATCAGGCGAGTGCTTTTATTCTGACCTAAATCATATTCTTATGCTCTCTCCCTCTTTTTATTTTAGCTTTCCAAACATTTCGTTTCTCATATTGGGCTCATTCACTTACTAACCCTATTCAGTCACTGGTTCCAGACTTATGACAATCTTTGCATTTTCACTATAAACACTAAATTTCACCAAATACACTGTTCTGTAATTTAAGGCAGCCGAGTGTAGCAAAATGACCTTCTTCAGTATCTCCAACATCAAAAATCACAGAAATTTAATGTGAGCCTCCGGTCTAACCATGGTGCCTCACCTGCACAGCTTTCTTAGTGCAGATGCCTCAAGCATTATTTGAAAAGACAAAAAGAAAAGAAAAAAACTGCTGCTCTTCCATGAAAAAAACTTTCCTCACTTTCCATCTAGGCCAGCCCAGCATGTTCAACCACCTAAACTGCTGAATCGTTGCTACCCTTTAAAGCTAAACACAAATGTAAGGACAAAAGGAGATCTGATTCTTCGGTGGTTCTTATTAAATAAATGCTTGTTAAATCAACTCTGAGGAACAGAGTCTGATTTGTTTAACACCTTTCTGCAAGTGTCTGTTAATATTTACATTTGATGTGGATAATTTGTCAAACTCTAGCGGTTGCTTTGGAGAAACACTCTGTTGACTCAAGATAAAGCCCAGAGGTTTCCCAGGTCATATGAAGCTGCCATAGAAGAATGAAGATATTCCAAGACTTCTGGCTCCAAATTTCTTGTTGGATTATTAACAACACCCTGCAATGAGGAGTGAGGGAAAGCTTGTGTCTACACAAGGAAATTAATTTTTCATGCTTGCCCTAAGGTAATAATTACGGGTGGCATCTATTTATTGAGTTCTGGGTTTTTTAAAAAAAGATTTTATTGGGGTGCCTGGGTGGCTCAGTGGGTTAAAGCCTCTGCCTTCAGCTCAGGTCATGATCCCAGGGTCCTGGGATTGAGCCCCACATCGGGCTCTCTGCTCCGCAGGGAGCCGGCTTCCTCCTCTCTCTGCCTGCCTCTCTGCCTAGCTGTGATTTCTCTCTGTCAAATAAATAAAATATTAAAAAAAAAAGATTTTATTTATTTATTTCACACAGAGAGAGAGATCACAAGTAGGCGGAAATTCAGGCAGAGAGAGAGGAGGAAGCAGGATCGCCGCTGAGCAGAAAGCCTGATGCGGGGCTCGATCCCAGGACCCTGAGACCATGACCTGAGCCGAAGGCAGAGGCTTAACCCACTGAGCCACCCAGGCGCCCCAGTTTATTGAGTTTTAACAATAATAAAAATATATCTTCAGTGACTAACAAATGTTAGAGGCATGCTTTCAAAAAAGAGGGAAGCATCCTTTCTGACTCATCTCTCCTTACCATGTTGCACGTCTCGTGTGGCTGGAATCTGCTACTGAATTCAGCAGCCACACCAACAGGCTGCTGACTGACCACACTGTCCTCTGGGCCTGTGTGCCAACCCTCATGTCTTTTCTTTCCCAAGGGTCTTCCAAGGAGGAGCTGCTATTTATTCATTTCCTCCTTCCACCTGTAAACAAATGTGCCCGTTGGTCTTGAGGCACTGGTGCTGAACAAATGGACAAGCAGAAGAAATAATAAGAACATGCCTCGGGTTGAGAGTGGGAGAGAAGAAGCCTTCCAATGTCGGAGTGGGTCCGCCTGAGCCCTGAAGCTGGGATCGTGGCATGGTCTGCAGACGGGACCCAGATGTCGGTGGCCGTCTGACAGCCTTCTGTGAAGGTCTTTCATAATGTTTTGCTTTTATGGAGAAATCTTCCCTTTCTGATCTCTCCAGTTACAGCTGAGTGATCAAAGCAGTAGACAATACATACTATTAAATAATATGTATTAACTAACCACCATCATTTATTTAAAATATCTCTGAAACAGGAGAAACATTTGGTAAATACTTGCTGAGTATGTGAACAAGTAAATAAAGAATTGATGGGTGGGGAGGAAAGAGCCAGAGAATTAATTCCCAAGGCTGGTGTCGTTGGCCCTTCACCCCGGGCTTGTTGCCACCACGTCACCTAGAACTCTGTCCTAGCCTCTTCATATCTCTGTGTGCAGCAATAGAAAAAGATGTTACAAGGCCCAGGCGTGCCGACCTCTAGCACCAAACTGGTAAAGGGCTCTGTTTTGAAAGCCTCCCACGAATGTTCACAGCAGCCACAGTAATAATGTGAGCAGGAAACTTGGCCATAAAAGGCAAGGAAGCTGCAAATCCCTGAGACCTGAGAAAGCCTCACGGGCCGAGAACCTATCTGGTGTCGCCTCACATACAGCCTGCCTTCTTGACTGGGCTTCCTGTCCCAAAATAAAGCTGTGGAGAGGCCACAGTGGCCCAGCTCTGGTGACCTCCTGGTGCAGCATCTACCTGCAGCAGAATGTTTACCCAAATGTTATCAGAAAATTAGATTTTTTTTTCATTTTGGAATGACCCCATTCCCTCTCCATCCCAGGCCTGGCCAGCTTGAAGCCAGACACTGACAATGTGTCCGCCTGGATGGGGCCCCTGGGGCAGATGCCCGGACCCCTTCTGTCTCTTGTTTCAGGGGACATGGTAGGGAGCTGCCTGGGGTGGTTTGGGGGCCCCTCCCTTGGCTCCCCAGTCCTCCCTATCTGCTGACCACTGGGGAGGCCCCCGTCCAGACCAACAGCCAGCAGACAAGGACACTTACCCTTAGTAAGCTTGTGAATAAGACACCTGTGAGGATGCGTGTGGTCCCACGTGTTGGAAAAGAGCTTCCACAACTCCCAAGAAACACCCAGAGAAGCAGCAAACCACCTGGGCAGCCCTCCCTTGGCCCCCCCGGGGTCCCCATCACGGCCAACAAAAAGTTCGTCGAACTGTTTCGTGTGTCGAGAACATTATTTAGATGTCGTGATGGCAGTTAGGGAGAAAATGGAATTTTTTAGAGTCTCTTCCCATTGGGAAACTGCTAAGGAGACCAATTATTTGGTCTATCCAAGGACATCCATATCTGAATTAGAAAGGGAACATTTCAGAGCCTCAGCTTTGTTCATGGAAGACTCTAAAAATTACCAGGGAAATTGACATAAGGGGATTTCAAGAAGGAGTTTTTTTAAATACAAAAAATATGACAAAAAGAGGGGTTGATTGTTAAGACTCTCATGCTACCTGGCCAGGCCCTGTTCACATATTGACTCATTTAATCTTCACAATGCTATTAGGTAGGTGCTACTATTTGTCCTTTTCAGAGATGGGAAACTGAGGCACAGGGCTCCAGCAACTAGCAAGGCCCAGAGCAGGGTAGGGAGGCTTAAGCATCCAGGGCCTTAACCACTCTGTCATTGTGCCCATAACAGAAATACCTGGAAGGGATGGGTATCACTTGACTAGTTTCCTACAGGGTTCTAGAGCAACAAGGGCTCAGTCCTTGTCCTCAGGAAGCTGTCAGGGCAGACGGGGCAGGGCAAGACATGGGCACATCCATCCATGCATGCATATGTAAACCACATGGGGACCACAGGGAGGGATGTGTGAGACAGCCCACCAAAGACGCAGGCACACGCTGCCCAGTAAGGACCAAAGGGGTTCAGAGTGTGATCCTCCCCTCCTCGACGCCGGTCAGGAGAGGGTCACAAGCAGACAACATCAAGTGTATCAACAGATGAGGCAATGAAAACACAAGGGCTGAGGCACTCAGATGTTCCAAGTGAAGACAAGAAGCTTAAGCATGAATATACCAGTAAAAGGAAAGACATAATTGATTTAAGATGTGGAGGAAAATGATTTGTTCTAATCCACAGATATCAATTGCAATGTCGAAAAGCCATTTGTCAGAAATCCGCAGCACAGGTATTTAGCGAGTTATCTGCACAGTGGCTCATCCCACAGAGGCCTGGGGCTTGCAGCACACTCCACGGTGGGAGGGTTACAGGGAGAGCCCGACCGAGTCCACAATGGGGCTTAGTTGCCAGTCATTCAGGGAGACTCAACAACCACCTTAAGAAGGGGTGCTTACAAATTAGGTTTGATTGAGTTGGCCCATTTCTGGAGTTGTGGACCATTTCTGGGGTGGGTTGTGCTCCCTCTGACCCCATAGTTGTGGGGCATGCTGGTCCTGGCAGGAGAATGTAGCCTCTGACTGAATGACAAAAAAGATCCCAGGGCTCAAGCCAGCTCACGTGCCCTTCAGTGTTTGTTGAAAGAATGAATGAACAAGTACTGAACAGACAGCATTTCACGTTTTCCCTATCAGACGGAAAAAGTTACAAACTCTCTATGCAAAGTACACATAACAATATTACATGTAGCATCACGGGCTTGCCTAACTGGGCTCCATGCAAGTTGAACTGTATCTCTGAGGGGCTAGAGAGCTACAGCCAATGTGTGGTTTATGTATGGAATCAATTATTCAAGGAAGGGAAAAGAAGTGTCAAGAGAATTTTCAAATTCTAGATATGTGGTTGAAGGAAATCGACACAGAAGGAGTTCATGCAGGATTCAGATGTATTTGTGGGTGACCTGCAGAGAGCTGCTGGCTCAATGTGTGATTTGTTTTGGTTTCGGTTTTTTTTTTCCTCCAATTTTTAGTTAAGGAAACGCAGATGCCAGAACAAGGACAAGATGAGCTAAGAACCCGCCTTTGCTTCCTCCCTCTGGTGCTTGGGGCTGGCCTTACGCAGCCCAGCTCTGGTGTGGAACTCACTCAGGAAGAGAGGAAGTAGAAAGGCCATAACCACAGCCACAGGATGGGGTGGGGGCCATTGACATCACTGAGGCTTGGGGATCCACAACCACCCAGACCGTCAAAACTTCTGAGGTCTAATTGTTTTTGCTACTGACTTTCCTTGCCCTTAAAAAACAAAAAAAAACAAAAAAAAAACACCACTGCCATCAATATACCTCTTTTAAGCTTCACCAAACTAACACTGCCAAATTGTCTTCCTCAAACCTGGGCTTGTTATTGAAGATAAAGTAATTCTGAGAGTTTCTTTGATGTAAGAGACTTTGAAAGTCTCTTAATGGACGGTGGCTTCTCTTGGCTCAGGATTAATTTTCTGGGGAAAAGGGGAAACATGCCCACTATGCATTTGGGCATAGAAGACACATTTATGGGCTTGATGTTATGTCTTCAGCAGACCAGATCTTTGGTTCTTGAATTCCCATGATCAGGTGTTAGAATTTCAGTCATTTATGCTTTGCTTATCCCCATCCTTCACAGGTCTTGCCCAGACTCTCTATGTGGTCAAGAAGGGCTCAACCGGTGTACCTGGGTGGCTCAGTGGATTAACCCTCTGCCTTTGGCTCAGGTCATGATCTCAGGGCCCTGAGATCGAGCCCCGAATTGGGCTCTCTGCTTGGCCGGGAGCCTGCTTCCCCTTTTTTCTCTGCCTGCTTCTATGCCTACTTGTGATCTCTCTCTATGTCAAATAAATAAACAAAATCTTGAAAAAAAAAGATCTGGGTACACTTTGCATTATGGATATATTATGGCTGTGGGGACTTGAATCCATGCACTATATCCTTTGGTAAAAAATGCTTTAAAGAAATGTTTTTTGGGGGCACCTGGGTGGCTCAGTGGGTTAAAGCCTCTGCCTTTGGCTCAGGTCATGATCTCAGGGTCCTGGGATTGAGCCGCACATCGGGTTCTCTGCTCAGCAGGAGCATGCCCCCCCACTCTCTCTCTGCTTGCCCCTCTGCCCACTTGTAATCTCTGTCTGTCAAATAAATAAATCTTTAAAAAAAAAATAAAAAGAAGAGCTCAACGGGGCACTGCCTTCTATCCACCAGATAGCAGGTTTCTCCCTTAGAGGTCAGATTCACTTGTCTCAGCACTTAGCAGGGAGTCTGGCGTGTGTAGTGCTTAGTGAATCATTGTGGACTGAATGATTAAATGGTCTATAAAGACAACAGGCTTGAAACTGGGCTCATCCTCCTACCATTCCTTAAGCCATCATTTTCTATTACAAGTACAGTAAAGCTCCATCCACTTTATCTGGAAACAGGGAAGGTACCCGGAAGAAGACCCAAGGAAATCTCTCTACAAGGAATTCGCTGTCATGACAGTAACTGCGTGGGAGACATAAAAGAGTTGTCAAGCAAACTTAGCCTTGGGTGTAAAAGTAAGTTCTGGTATGGGCCCTCAACTCTATGGTCAAATAATCTTTGACAAAACAGGAAAAAATATACAATGGAAAAAAGACAGTCTCTTCAATAAATGGTGCTGGGAAAACTGGACAGCTATATGTAGAAGAATGAAACTCGACCATTTTCTTACACCGTACACAAAGATAAACTCGAAATGGATAAAAGACCTCAACATGAGACAGGAATCCATCAGAATCCTAGAGGAGAACATAGGCAGTAACCTCTTCGATATCAGCCACAGCAACTTCTTGCAAGATATGTCTCCAAAGGCCAAGGAAACAAAAGCAAAAATGAACTTTTGGGACTTCATCAAGATCAAAAGTTTCTGCACAGCAAAGGAAACAGTCAACAAAACAAAAAGGCAACCCACGGAATGGGAGAAGATATTTGCAAATGACAGTACAGACAAAAGGTTGATATCCAGGATCTATAAAGAACTCCTCAAACTCAACACACACAAAACAGATAATCATATCAAAAAATGGGCAGAAGATATGAATAGACACTTCTCCAACGAAGACATACAAATGGCTATCAGACACATGAAAAAATGTTCATCATCACTAGCCATCAGGGAGATTCAAATTAAAACCACATTGAGATACCACCTAACACCAGTTAGAATGGCCAAAATTAGCAAGACAGGAAACAACGTGTGCTGGAGTGGATGTGGAGAAAGGGGAACCCTCTTACACTGTTGGTGGGAATGCAAGTTAGTGCAGTCACTTTGGAGAACAGTGTGGAGATTCCTGAAGAAATTAAAAATAGAGCTTCCCTATGACCCTGCAATTGCACTGCTGGGTATTTACCCCAAAGATACAGATGTAGTGAAAAGAAGGGCCATCTGTACCCCAATGTTTATTGCAGCAATAGCTACGGTCGCCAGACTGTGGAAAGAACCAAGATGCCCTTCAACGGATGAATGGATAAGGAAGATGTGGTCCATATACACAATGGAGTATTATGCCTCCATCAGAAAGGACGAATACCCAACTTTTGTAGCAACATGGACGGGACTGGAAGAAATTATGCTGAGCGAAATAAGTCAAGCAGAGAGAGTCAAGTATCATATGGTCTCACTTATTTGTGGAGCATAACAAATAACATGGAGGACATGGGGAGATGGAGAGGAGAGGGAGTTGAGGGAAACTGGAAGGGGAGATGAACCATGAGAGACTGTGGACTCTGAAAAACAACCAGAGGGTTATGAAGGGGTGGCGGGAGGGGGTGGGGTGTGGTGGGAGGTTGAGGAACCAGGTGGTGGGTAATAGGGAGGGCACGTACTGCATGGAGCACTGGGTGTGATGCCAGAACAATGAACACTGGTATGCTGTAAATAAGCAAATAAAAATAAATTAATTAATTTAAAAAAATGGGCAGAAGATATGAACAGACACTTCTCCAATGAGGACATACACATGGCTATCAGACACATGAAAAAATGCTCATCATCACTAGCCATCAGGGAGATTCAAATTAAAACCTCATTGAGATATCACCTTATACCAGTTAGAATGGCCAAAATTAGCAAGACAGGAAACAACGTGTGTTGGAGAGGATGTGGAGAAAGGGGAACCCTCTTACACTGTTGGTGGGAATGCAAATTAGTGCAGCCACTTTGGAGAACAGTGTGGAGATTCCTGAAGAAATTAATAGAGCTTCCCTATGACCCTGCAATTGCACTGCTGGGTATTTACCCCAAAGATACAGATGTAGTGAAAAGAAGGGCCATCTGTACCCCAATGTTTATTGCAGCAATGGCTACGGTCGCCAAACTGTGGAATGAACCAAGATGCCCTTCAACGGATGAATGGCTAAGGAAGATGTGGTCCATATACACGACAGAGTATATGCCTCCATTAGAAAGGATGAATACCCAACTTTTGTAGCAACATGGATGAGACTGGAAGAGATTATGCTGAGCGAAATAAGTCAAGCAGAGAGAGTCAAGTATCATATGGTCTCACTTATTTGTGGAGCATAACAAATAACATGGAGGACGTGGGGAGATGGAGAGGAGAGGGAGTTGAGGGAAACTGGAAGGGGAGATGAACCATGAGAGACTATGGACTCTGAAAAACAACCAGAGGGTTTTGAAGGGGCGGGGGTGGGGGGGTGGGAGGTTGAGGAACCAGGTGGTGGGTAATAGGGAGGGCACGTATTACATGGAGCACTGGGTGTGGTGCAAAAACAATGAGTACTGTTATGCTGAAAATAAATAAATAAATTTAAAAAAAAAAGTAAGTTCTGGGACAAACCAAGTCATACTGGCAGATTTGAAGGAAGACAGAGGGCAGGGCAAGGCCTGAGCTGCTGGGTGACATGCAATATGCCACCCCATCCAGCTCCCCATCCTACAGATGAGGAATCCCCTCCCCAAACTCACATAGCTAATGAGCAGGAGGAGGCAAACCCGGGAGGAAAACCCAGGAGTCGTGATGTTCTGTCTGAATCTCTTTCCACTGCCCCTGTCTGCCACAGGTCCGCAGGGTCCAATCCTGTCTAGTAAGCTCAGAGGAGCCTTCAAACTGCATTTCTGTGCTGCAAATAGCAGGCTTCAGCTGTCAGGGAGTAAGGGTAAGTAGAAGACTCCGTGCTCCTTGGTGGTAGTGGCAAACCCTGCTGACTCTCCCGGTGTACCTGGCTTGAACCCTCTTAGTCATCTTTTGATTGCACCCTCTCCTGAGTCACCCCTGTCCCCAGAAGGTGAGCAGGGCCAGCACTTCCTAACGCTTTACTGTGAGCTGGCCCTGTGCCAAGCATTTCCCATGAACTATGGTGTCCTTTTGACCCCACAACAGCCTCTGTGGTGAAGGCTGTCATCACACCCAGTTTATACCTGTAGACATGGAGCCTGCGCGAGATTAAATAACCTGCTCTCAGCCCACCGATTTTAAGTGAAAGGCAGGGGACTTGATCCCTCCAGTCACTCCAGAGGCCATCCTCTTAGCCCCAGGCTCCACTGCCTACCCGATGAAACCTTCCCATGGACTCAGCCTTTCTTTCCCTATCACCATAGGTCAGGGACCATCTCACCCTAGACCGCTGCCAGCCTCTTCCCCTTCGGAACTTCTCGGGGATCTTCTGCCTCCCACCCATTTCTGCTCATCCTCCCAAACTGTGATTTTCCTATGTCATTGAGAGGTTTTTTATTTTTTTTTCTCACACCAACCAATTCTCCAGATCTCTGGGGTTGCCAACTGGCTGTCCAACAATGACCCCCTCCACAGGTTTGATAATTTGCTAGAATGACTCACAGAACTCAGGACAGTGCCTTGGTTATTATTACTGGTATATTTTAAGGCTATGACTCAGGGACAGCCAAGCAGCAGACCTGCATAGGGCAAGGTATGCAGGGGGCTGAGGGGTGGTAGAGCTCCCGTGCCCTCTCTGGGCACACCGCCCTGCCAGTACCCCAGTGTGTTCACCAAACCAGAAGCCATCTGAACCCCATCATTCAGGGTTTGTTTTTTTTTTTTAATCACATATGCATAGTTGATTAAATCTCTGGCAATTGCCGATTAATTCAGTCTCAAGCCACTCTCCCCTCCCATGAGGTTGAGGGGAGGCAGAAAGTTGCAATCCTCTATCTGTGGCTTGGATTTTATGACTCCAGTCCTCCTTCTGAAGCTATCTAGTGGTCCTCAGCCATCAGTCATCTCATTAGCATACAAAAGACTCTCATCACTCAGGAAATTCCATGGGTTTGGGGAGCTGTGTGCCAGGAACTGGGAATAAAGACTAAATACCTATTTTTAAAATTATACCAGTATTTCTGAGTCTTAAAAAAGACTCAGAAACCTCCAGTGCCTCTCCACACCCCCACCCGTGACAACAGAGGAGAGCCCCAAATTTCAGGATGGCCTTTCAGCCATACACAACCTCATCTCCCATGGTTCCTCTCACTCCGTTCTGGTCCAGGCTGGTCCAGAACCTTGCAGATTCCTGCCTCTGTATCTCTGCCCCATCCTCCTGACCCTTCCCTCAATCAAAATATTCCACTGAACTGAAATCGGATCAAAACATTTCTTAGGATGATTTGTTTAGAAATGTGTGGAACCTCAGAGATGAGCTGGTTCGAAACTCTTATTGCATAGATGAGGAACTGGTGACCCAGAGAGGGGAATGGCATAGCCCCAGATTACAGATTTATTATCTCTCAAAACGCAGAGAGATCAGTACTGATCTCTGAATTTCTGGTGGTGAGTACTGGGGGTGATAAGCCTCAAATAAGAAACACGTATGTAAACTATCAAAAGCACACATCACAATGCAAAAAATTATATCAAAGGAAGGATTTCTATTCAGTGAAAGACACTGTGGATTGAG
Organism: Meles meles; assembly: GCF_922984935.1. Classification (NCBI taxonomy): domain Eukaryota; kingdom Metazoa; phylum Chordata; class Mammalia; order Carnivora; family Mustelidae; genus Meles; species Meles meles. The sequence continues at coordinate 45,420,542 of NC_060070.1, forward strand.
TTCATAGACATACATAATCAGAAGATATTCACAATGTCTAAAAACTGCTCACAGATCAATATCTAGAACTCCTGAAAATCACAAAAACTAGAGTAAACCTAATTATTTATTTATTTTTAGAAGATTTATGTATCTATTTTGGAGTGAGAGTGCACACACATGCACGAGTGGGGGAGGGGCAGAGGGGAAGGGGACACTCTACTGAGTGGAGAGCCCTACCTGGGGCTCTATCTCCCAACCAGGAGATCATGACCTGGGCCAAAACCAAGAATCGGGGTCTTAACTGACTGAGCCACCCAGGCATCCCCCATTTATTTATTTAGAGAGTGAGTGCAGGCATGTGGGTGGGGGAGGGGCAGAGGGTGAGAGAATCTCCAGCGGACTCCCTGTTGAGCACAGAGCTGGTTGAGGGGCGGCTCTGTCCCAGGACCCTGAGATCACGATCTGAGCAGAAACCAAGAGTTGGATACTTAAGTGACTGAGCCACCCAGGTGCCCCAAACCTAATTTTTAAAAAAGAGCAAAGGATGTGAACATGCAATTAGGGAAAAGGAGACTCAAAAAGTAAATATGCCTAAGTCCCCAGTTATTAGAAAAACACAAGATCAAATAATGAGATGACATTTCTTCTGGAAAGTGGGATAATGCTGCAAGATAGGGGAGAGGATCAGGGGCTCCGCATCTGTGTGGGTGTGGAGACTGGGGAGAACAGAGCACTCCAGTCACTCAGGCAATCCTTGTTCAATGTATGGATACACATCCCTGTGGCCAGCAATTCCGCCCTTGGCTATAGATTCCAAAGAAACCCTCCCAGGAAGGAAGTGCAGGAAGCTGTTCAGAGAAGCTCGTCCTAAACCATCACTGGAGGAGAGGACGGCAAAAATCTGTGGAGGTCTCTGGGCAGCACCATGCAGGTATAAACACGGAGCAGACACAGGGTGACCTGGACAAGCGGGTTGAAAACAACCTGCTTAAAAATCAGAATCAAGGGCGCCTGGGTGGCTCAGCTGGTTAAGCAACTGCCTTCAGCTCAGGTCATGATCCTAGAGTCCTGGGATTGAGTCCCACATCGGGGTCCCAGCTCCACAGGGAGTCTGTTTCTCCCTCTGACCTTCTCCCCTCTCATGCTTTCTCTCACTCTCTCTCTTAAATAAGTAAATAAAATCTTAAAAAAAAATAAAAAGCAGAATCAAACCTATAAATACAGAGAATAAGCTAATGGTTGCCAGAGGGACGGGGTGTGGAGTTGGGCAAAACGGGTAAAGGGGAGTGGGAAATACAGGCCTCCAGTTGCTTTATGAAGAAGCTGGGGGAATAAAAGCATGAGTACAGTCAGTGTTACTCTAAGTGTTGTTTGGCTGTACAGTGACACACAGTAGCTACATTGTGGTGCACACAGCAGAACACAGAATCTTGTCCAATCACATTGTTGCACATGTGAAATTGATGTAACGTAATGTGTTAACTAGGTTCAAAAAAAAAAACACAACAACAATCAGTTGAGGACAAAAGAAACAGAATGATCTGGGCAATAGAAGGAGTTACATAATTTAAGAGCATAAGACCCTTCACTGTGATAAAAGTTCTGCAAGGACAAGCAGAAACAAACAGGAACATCAAACAGAGGGGTTGCTCACACAGCAGGTGGGGACTGTTGATGAAAGGCAATTTGATAAGCGGTCTCCTGGGGGCTCAGGCACCAAGGAGTAGTTTCCTGGGGCTGAGGTTGCGGTCTTACGGACAGCAAGCGGGCTCAGGGGACCAGGGCCCGCTACAGAGGAGGTCACTCGACTCCCGGAAGTTGTCTTCCTCCCAGTGCATCTCCATGGTGGGAATCCCACCTCCTGAGATGAATCTCTCGGACTGTGTGCTCTCAAGGGTTTTCACAAATCCACTCCATGAGTAAACACTACGAATAGTTTATACAATGGGGCTTAGAAATGATGTTGGGGGTTCCCGGGGACACTCATCCTTCCACCCAGACAATTCCACCAACTAGTGGCTTATGAAGTTCTTCCTCCAAAATTTTTGTCTGGCAGCTGGGTCTAGGGGGACTCTGGGCTGGCTCGGGGGCCTCCAGAGGTGTCAGAACCGCTCCAGCAGCGGTCACTGGGACACACAGGTCTAGAAATTCTACACCACCTCTGAGACTCCTGCTCCAGGGACCTCCTGGGGTGAAGCTAGATTAGAGTAGCTTCTCTTTGCGCTCTATACTACCTTGAGTCCTTAGATGTGGCTCCTCTAACCAAGTCCAGTTTCTAGAGAACTGGTGAGGCCCCTCGACGACTGTTTTCCACCCTAACCAGAATCACCAGCTTCCTGGAATTGAAGATGTGGTGCGTGAGTGGGTGGAGTGGGCCAACATTCATAGCAGAACAGCAATAAATTCCCTGAGAGGAGTATAACATAAGCAAAATGACAATGAAAAATCTCCGTAAAACAGGAATTCGGCCGAGCTTTATCACAGGCTAAAGCATAACCCAAGTACATTCTACGCAGGTCAAATCATGTTTGTCAAACCCCAGAATGGCACAGATGCTGAGATACTATCAGGAACGTGGCCATCACACTCCCCCTCTTTACCTCCTGTCATCATTAAATAGCAATCTATTTTTTCCTCAGGTCCCAGTCCAATTACTTGAGTGAAACTTGAAAGAAAATTATTCCATCCAACAAAAAGCATTCTAAATACTTCCCAGTGATGCGCTGTAACTTGCAGCAAATTGTTCCAGCCTCACCCAGAGTCCTATCACAAACATCTGATTGGATGATTAACATCATGGGCTCAATCCGACTTAAATAGTAAAACATGAGTACTAGGGAAAATGAGGAATTCTCTCTCTCTTTTTTTTTTCATCAAAAGTAGTTAACATAGCTGTGGAGAAAAGGGTATCACAAAGAGAAATTTTAAGAGTGGTAATTTATATGTGAAATCAAAACAAACTCCCATAATATTTATTTTACCCTTCTGGGAGGAAATGGAGTTGTAAACTAGTAACAATTCAATTCAGTAAATATTTGTTCTGACATTACTCCACACAAAGCATCAGGCAAGTTGGACTATGGAAATACCAATGATAAGAGATGGTACAGGGTTCTTGAGACCCCCCTCTCTTCCGTGGAGTCCAGACAGATGCTGATAAGCCCCATCCCCAGCACCCATGGACTCAAGAGGTATTGGGATCTGCTTGAATCCCTGTGCTTTCAGCGTCTCTGATAACCCACAACCTACTATCAGAATGGAGAGGAACTCCCTCTGCCCATCTCTCATCTCTCCAGGATGAGTTTTCTTGTTGGTGGAAAAAACCAAACAGCTCTACCTTATCATCCTTTCCTGTTCTCTTTTCTCCAGGCTTCCAGGGAAAAAAATAAACTCTGTGCTGTTTTCATACCAAGTGTATTGCTAACCCTCTGTATCTCAGCCTGGACCACGCCTCTCCTTCCCTTCCTTCTGGACCCTTGCTCTCTTCTTCCTCTTCTAAAGCTCTTAAGATTTCTTGTCCCCTGTTTCTCCACAGAAGCCCTTTACTCTAGGATTTTACGCTGGGTTAAACTTGGGTGGTGGTTTGATGAAAAAAACAAAAACCATATATATGTTTTGGTCATATTTATTAGTGCATACTCCCTCTGCTCATTTTCTAGAGCAAATAAGGCATTGCCTTTCCCAGAGCATTTGGAAGCTTGGACTTAAACTCCCGCATGTATTTCAAGGGCTTCATCCCTTCAGTTAGACTCTCTAAATCCGTGCTGCCAAATTGATTTTATAAAAATCCTTTGAAATCCTAGTGTTTCTGCATTTTCATTCTCTCCGGATGTTTCTTTTCTTCCTTTTTAAAAACCTGTAGAGTAGTTTCTGGTAATAATAACTAACATTTGCGAAGCCATGCTATGCGCCAGGAAACCCCCCGAGGTAGATACCTTATCCCCATTTTATAGAGGCTGGCACTGAGGCACAGAGAGACTAAATAACTCGCGCACAGAAGAGAGCGGAGTCAGGACTCTACCCCAAGCTTGGGAGCTTAATCAGGCTCAAGCTCCAACATCTAAGGAATCTGGAATCCTTTCTTCTCTTTTTTGGGGGGGGGGTGGTGCAGAAAGTTGACTTTGTTAAAGAACGGAGACGGACCCGTGGGAAGATCCGTTCTTACCATGTCTCTCTTTTGGAACACTCTACTCACCTCTCTGACCCTGAGTTTTCCCTCCACTAAACCCGAAATAAAGCAATCTGCTTCGGTCCCTGGTCCTGGGTAATTGTCAACGCTCCCACGCCCGCCGACGCCCTCGGAGGTAGGGCTGAGTCCTTCTCCTCCCTACGAATCATCGAAGGGATTTCTCTGTCTGCATCTACCTGGCACGCCGACCAGCATCCCGCTCTCTCCCCGAAACCCGTCCCAGGCTGGCCACCCGGTACCACACGGTCGGCTGCTCTTCCGCGCCGGTTTCCCTCTCGGTTCGGGGCTCCGACCCCCCCCCCCACCCCCCCGCTAGACAGCCGCTCTGGCCAGCCGCCCTCTTACCATGGCATCGTAGCGCAGGGCGTTCATGAAGTGCGCCACCTCGGCGCCCTTGTACACGGTGAACCAGATGGTGCCCTGGTACTGGTCGCCGGCGTCGAGCAGCAGCACGTGCGGCTCGGTGCGGCGGATCTGCTGCACCTTGGTGAAGAGCCGCGCCACGCCGCCCACGCAGCGGCTCGCATTGACACACTTGCTCGAGTCCTCGCTGGTCTGCTCCAGCCGGCTGTGCACGTCGTTGGTGTGCAGGATGGTGAGTTCCCAGGCGCCGGCCGCCGGCCACAGCAGCGCGCCCAGCGCGAGAAGCCGCAGCGCTGGGGCTCGTGCGGCTCCGGGACCCATGGCTGCAGCGTGAGAAGGGCGAGCGTGCAGGCGGGCCGGGCGAGCGGCGGCGAGTGGCGGCGGGCTCGGCGGGAGCTGGAGCTAGGCTCCCGGGCCGGCGGGGCGGGGCGCGCCGGGGGCCGGCCTCTTTCAGGCCGGAGGCCGGCCCCACAGCCGGGCGCACGCCCGCGCGGTCACCCGATCCGACCCTGGCACCGGGGGCGGCCCCGGGAGCGCCGGGGCTGGCGGTTGGCCCCCGCTGGCGGCAGCAACAGTGGAGAGGTTGTTCCCGGCGGGGAGCGGGTACTGGCCACGGTGCCGGGGAGCCCGCCACCCCACAGCTGGAGGGCTTGCGCTTTCCCGGGCGCGCGGGAGGTGCGCGAGTGGCCACCCGGAGTCTTGGCCCTCGCTGTTTCTAGCCTTCGTTGAGGCCCCAGTTTTTTCCAACAGGAAGGCACGGTTTGTGTTGGGCTTGGGGTGGCGCGAGCTCATTCACTTGAAAGAGCTAGAGCTGGAGAAGAGGGGAAGGAAAAGGTGGAAGAGGTGAAGGGGAGAGAGAGGAGTGCAGAGAGGCAGGAGAGAGGAGTGCTTTGCTTTTTGGGGCCGTGGAAGCCAAAAACGGACTGTGAGACGTGGCTGACCGCTGTCTTTCCAGTTGGAGAACGCACCGAGTCCACGTTGTTTAGACGTCGAACCTCGGAATTTAAGACCATTCCAATGCAGTCCGGCGTTTGTTCGCAATGAAAGTGTCAGCGATGAACCGGCGTTGGGACGGGGACAGTTCTTGGAAGCTAAAACGGACCATGGGAGTAAAAGCAGCAGCTATGTGGACGTGATGCTGATTTCTGTCGCTTTTTTAAGGCATTTTTTTTTTCTGTCCTCCCCCCCTCTTTTTCTCTAGGCTTTAGTATTTTAAGGATGTGAAGTGTGTATGTGTGTGTACACTAAGGCAAAGCTTTGGGCAAGGAAAGCAATAATAGGAATGCAGTCAATAAATCATCATTACATAGAATTTAAAATTGCAGAATTTCCCTCTGTTTAACCAACTGATTCCTGAGGGCAATCAACAGTCCAGTGCTTTGGGAAGGGAGGGAGAAGGGAATTCGTTTGGAGGTCCTATTAGGTCTCCACTGATTTATGCTTTGCAGAACAGCATATATAGTCCTCATACTTCCCAAAATGCATCAAGTCAGTACTTTTTTTTTTTTTTTTTTTAGCTTTTTGGGATAAGATGTATATATACACACGAAACCTAAAAATTAACCATCTTAACCATTTTTAAATGTACAGTTTAGTAGCATTAAGCACATTCACATTGTTGGGCAACCATCACCACCATCCATCTGCAGAACTTTCTCATTTTGCCAAAGGAAATTCTCTAGCCATTTAAGAATAACTCCTATTCCTCCCCCCAGCCCTTGGCAATGATCATTCTGCTCTGTCTTTCTGAATTCCAGTACTCTAGGTATCTCGTGTCAGTGAATCAGACAATATTTGTCCTTTTGTGGCTGACTTGTATTTCATTTGCATAAGGTCCTTTTAAGATTCATCTATGTTGCAGCATGTGTCAGAATTTCTTTCTTTTTAAAGGCTGAATAATATTCCATTCATACCACATCTTGTTTATCTGTTTATCCATCAGTGAGCACTGAGTTGTTTCCACCTTTTGGCTATTGTGAATACTGTTGCCATCAACATTATACAAATATCTGTTGTACAAATATGTTGTATCTCTTTGTACAAATATCTGTTTAGATCTCTGATTTCCATTCTTTGGGCAGATTTCCAAAAGTGGAATGGCTGGATCATATGGTAGTTCTATGTTCAATTTCTTGAGGAAATGCCGTAATTCCTTCTCTAATGGCTGCACCATTTTATATTCCCAGCAGCAATGCACAAGAGTTCCATTTCCCCACATCCTTACCAATACCAATTTTCTCCTTTTTGATAATCCATGCTAAGGGATTTGAAGTAGTATCTCACTGTGATTTGACTTGCATTTCCCTAATGATTAATGATGTTGAGCATCTTTTCATGTGCTTATTGGCTATTTGTGTATCTTATGGAGAAATGTCTATTCAAGTCCTATGATCTACCCATGTTTTAATAGGATTACTTGGTTTTTGTTATTGTTGCTGAGCTGTAGGAGTCTATATATCCCAGACGTTAATCCCTTATCAGATATATATATATTTTGCACATATTTTCTCTCATTCCATGGGTTGCCTTTTCATTTTGTTGAGACTGCTTCTTGATGCACAAACTTATATATTTTGATGAAGTCTGATTTATCTGTTTTTTCCTTTGTTGTCTGTGTTTGTAGTGTTATATTTGAAAAAAAAAAATTGCCATAGCTGATGTCATGAAACTTTTCCCCTATGTTTTTTCTAAGAGTTTTATTGTTTTTGTTTTTAGGTTTAGGTCTTTGACCCATTTTATATCCAATATATAATATATACATGGAAAGAGAGGTTGGGGAGAGGGAGAGAGAAAAAGAGATTTATTGTAAGGTATTGGTTCACTTGATTATGAATGCTGAGTAGTCCCCCAGTTTGGTACCTGCTCTGGAGACTCATGAAAACTGGTAGCGTAGTTTGAAGGCCTGAGTGCCAGAGAGCCGATGGATTTACCTTGATTTTAAAGAACATTATTTTCTGTTTCATTCTGTACTGATAGACGCAGTTATTATGGAGTGCAAAATTTGGGGCATGGCAAGCATGTGGATTTCTGCGTTAAAACCCAAATAGCTAAAACCTATGCAAATATGCTATAACCTAGGATTTTAATTGCAATAAAACAAAATGGGAAAAGATGGGTGTGTTTTAGGAAATAGTTCTGGCCGGACTTAGTTAATCTTAGAATTATATGAGTGTATAAAAAGTTTCCTCTTGAATATTCTGGGAAAGGTTCAGTTTCCAATCAGTGGCTTTTCTTTTTCCCTTTCATATTCTCTGGTTATATAATATAATATTTTAAGTTGGTTGTGTGGAATTTGAATTTTTAGTATATTAAAGTAGTAGATATTTGTGTTCATCCAATGACATCTGAGAATTTGGTATTCTACTCTATGTTTACCAATTAAAATAAGAATCCTAGTATGAATTTCACCTAGGAGCCAAGAATCTTCCAAACAAAATAACAAAACCAGTATTGCCTGTATTATTTTTTTTGCTAACTGGTAGATTCATAAAATAAGTACTAGTTATCTCCTTGATTTCCCTGCAAAAAAATTAAAAATGTAATTGATACTGGTCAACGTAATACTAATTGGGAGCATCTTTCCAATGTATATGTCACAAACTTTAGAACAAATTTATAAAATTTATAAAAGAATTTCGCATATTTAAAATGACAAGAACGTACAGGCATGAAAGGATGCAAAAATTTAAAATCTTTAAAGATGAGGTCAGAATTTAACAAAGTTAGAAGTACAGTTAGGAAATAAGGATTCTGATGTCACTAGTTAAAGAATAGGAGATAGATTGATTTTTAGCTGGAAATCATATGAGCCTTGTATTTATAACTAAGTCATTACTGATAGACCTGACGGTGGTGACAAATAAACCATTGTACGGAAACAGATCTCTTATATGGATACTCTCCTAGGGTTTAGGATTATCTCAAGATAGAGGAGATCCTTCTATTAGGAGCTAAAAACAGCCACCATCTAAAACCAAAAGAAATCACTAGAAAGTTTTGAACCATATTTAGAATTAATATTCATTTTGATATTGTATTATTATTTTTAAGATTTATTTATGAATTTTTGAAAAAGAGAGAGAGAGAGCACCCGTGTGTGCACATGAGATTGAGGGTAAGGGCAGAGGGAGGGAGAGAATCTTAAGTGTATTGCCAGCTGAGCCCCAGAGCCTAACAGAGCCCAGTGGAGCCCAACGGAGCCCAAGGTCAGCATGGGGCTCTATCTCACAACCCTGAGATCATGCCCAGAGCACAAATCAAGAGTTGGACCCCTTAACTGAGCCACTCAGGCACCCTGATATTATATTATTTTTTACTTAAATTGTGGGATAAACCAAATAAATAATTATATCAATTTTATCAGGAAAAGGATTAGTGTAAGATATTCAGTTTAGAGGAAATCAAGAATTTTAGTAGGAACCCTGATATTTTGAAGTAACAATATGATACTCTTTTACAAGAAAAACCTGTTTCGTTGTCCCACTGAAATAGCCCAGGAACAATCTGACCCCGTGACACACTCTGATGTCCAGTGCTATGATCGTTAATACTATTTCCACTAAAAGGAACATCTGGGATCCTTGGAGAAATAACTGATTCCATGTCTGGAGCTAAAGGAACAAATGAGCATAAGATTTAGGCAATGTATACAACATGAATCTGGGATTGAGGTACCTGGGTGGCTCAGTTGGTTGACCATCTGCCTTTGGCTTGGGTCATGATCCCAAGAGTCTGGGATCGAGCCCCACAGTGAGCTCTCCTCACAGCTCTCCCTGCTTGTGCTGGTGCTCGCTCTCTCTTTCTCTCTCTGTCAAATAAATAAATAAAATCTTAAAAAAAGAAAAAAAAACCCAACATGAATCTGGGGAAGTGGCCAAAATGCTCATTTTCCTCTTTTTAAAAAAATTTTTTAAGATTTTATTTATTAGAAGGGGAAGGGGCAGAAGGGGAAGACAGGGACAAGCAGATTCTGCACAGAGCCTGATGGGGGAGCTCCATCCCACGGAACCCCAGACTGTGACCCCAAGACCATGACCTGAGCTGAAACCAAGAGTCAAACTCTTAACCAACTAAGCCATTCTGGCACCCCATTTTTAAAAAAGATTTTATTTATTTATTTGAGGGAGAGAGAATGTCTCCTTTGGGGGAGGCATTTGCCTCTTAAAGGTATGGAATCATTTTCGCAATAACTATAGATAGAGTTCTAGACTTCCTATCAGGGTCAAAAGCAGGAATCTAGGCAGCTTCCTGGCCTAAATCACTGGTAGTAGATGAGGTCATTATCATTAAGATAAGCAGAAGGCGGTCTTCCAGTTGCTGTTATGAGACACTGAATTCAACTAATCTCATGAGATTGCTCACGATGTTCCAGTACTTGAAGGACATATTGCTGTCTTCATCAGATGATTTTTTTTTATAAAGATTTTATTTTTTTAAGTAATCTCTACACCCAGCGTGGGGCTTGAATTTACAATCCTGAAATCAAGAGTTACATGCTCCACCCACTGAGCCAGTCAGCTGCCACTTCAGATATTTCTATTTCAACTTTCCAGAAAAACCATGAGCTTTTTGAGCTTTCTGTGCAATGGCTTTTTCGCTAGTCTGGCAAAGCCTATGGATTCTTCTCAGAGTAATGTTTCTAAATGCATAAAATAAAATAAATTGGATTACAAAGGAAACTATAGTGAAATATAGTTATCAAAATATTTTAGAATTTGTGATATCATAATACATTCTTTGTTAAGACATTGAATAACAAAAAACACATTTAAAATCTTGACAAGGTAAGTTACATTTTATTTTTTTAAAGACTTTAGCGTAAAGGCAGTAGTTAACTTGAATAAGAGAATTAAACCATGAGGTGCCCTTTGACAAGGCAACATGCATGTAATATCCAGTTGATTTTGATCTTTGTTTGGATGGTCACAAGTGTTGAAAATTTAGGTTCTCAAAATATACTGTTGTGAATGTAATGAAAACTTTCATCGTTTACAACACCAAGGTAGGCAGAGTTCTTTCAAAGAATACCACAATTTTTTAGTTAAACACCAGTTGTGGTCAAGTTTTTGTCCAAATATCAATCACTGAGTTCATCTTTAGTTAGGTCATCTTTAGTTAGGTCATTATTTTCCACATTGTTTCTTTTTTTAAAGTGTTTATTTAAATTCCAGTTAGCTAACATACAGTGTATTATTAGTTTCAGGTATACAATATACTGATTCAACAGTTCCACACAACACCCAGTGCTCATCACAGGTGCTTTCCTTAAGCCCCACCTCTTATTTAATCCATCATCCCTCCCCCATCCCCTTCCCTCTGATAACCATCAGTTTTTCTCATACTTGAGAATTTTTCTTGCTTTATCTCTCTCCTTTTTTCTCTTTGCTCATTTGTTTTGTTTCTTAAATTCCACATGAATGAAATCATACGGTATTTGTCTTTCTCTGATTGACTTATTTCACTTAGCACAATGCTCTCTAGCTTCCATCCATGTCGTCACAAATGGCAAGATGTCATTCTTTTTTATGACTAATATTCCATTGTGTTATATATATATCACCCTGTATTTATCCATTCATCAGTTGATGGACACTTGAGCTGTTTCCATAGTTTGGGTATTGTTGATAATGCTGCTATAAACATCAGGATGCCTGTATGCCTTTGAATTAGTATTTTTGTATTCTTTGGGGAAATACCTAGTAGTGCAATTCCTGGGTTGTAGGCCGGTTCTACTTTTAACTTTTATTTAAATTTTTTTTATTTTGGGGGCGCCTGGGTGGTTCAGTGGGTTGAGCCTCTGTCTTCGGCTCGGGTCATGATCTCAGGGTCCTGGGATGGAGCTCCGAGTCGGGCTCTCTGCTCCTTGGGGAGCCTGCTTCTCTCTCTTTCTCTCTGCTTGCCTCTCTACCTACTTGTGATCTCTCTCTGTGTCAAATAAATAAATAAAATCTTAAAAAAATTTTTTAATTTTTTTAAAATTTCTTTTCAGTGTTCCAGAATTCATTGTTTATGCACCACACCCAGTGCACCATGCAATACATGCCCTCCTGAATACCACCACCAGTCTCACCCAACCTCCCAATCCCCTCCTCTCCAAAACCCTCATGTTGTTTCTCAGAGTCCACAGTCTGTCTCTCATGCTTCATCTTCCCCTACCTTTAACCTTTTGAGGAAACTCCATACTGTTTTCTAGAGTGGCTGTACCAGTTTCCATTCCCACCAACAGTGCAACAGTTCCCTTTCTCTATATTTTTGCCAACATTGTTGTTTCTTGTGTTGTTGATTTTAGCCATTCTGACAGGTGTGAAGTGATATCTCATTTTTGATTTGTGTTTCCCTGATGATGAGTGATGTTGAACATCTATTCATGTGTCTCTCAGCCTTCTGTATGTCTTCTCTGGAAAAGTGTCTAATCATGTCTTTTCTCCATTTTTTAATGAGTATTTTTATTTTGGGTGTTGAGTTTTATAATCAACACAGTTTCTTAATCTTTCATTTATGTTTGGTACTTTTTGCATCTTATAGGTGCCCCGAGATAGGCAAATATTTCTTCAACAGATCTCCTACACAATAATAAACAGAAATAAAGATGGTAGACATCCTTATGTTGTTCCCAGACTTAGATGGAAAGCATTCACTATTTTCACCATAAAGTATGATGTCTTTGGTAGGTACTTCTTTTTAAAAAATATTTTATTTATTTATCTGACAGAGAGAGACACAGTGAGAGAGGGAACATGAGCAGGGGGAATGGGAGAAGAAGCTGGCTTCCTACTGAGCAGGGAGCCTGATGCTGGATCTAGAATTATGGATCCCAACTCAGTCCCAGAATTATGACCTGAGCTGAAGGTAGATGCTTACTGACTGAGACACCCAGGCACACCCACATTTTTTTTCTCTCTAATATAAGCTGTGTCTTCCAGCCTTTCTAAGTAAAAAGGATCAACAAAATATTAGTATATCAAATCCAATAATACATAAAAAGAAATTATATGCAATGACCAGGAAGGATTTGTTCTAGGTTTGCAAGGACGGTTCAGCATCAGAAAACCAGTTAATGTAATCCGTCACACCAATGGGCTAAAGAAGAAAAAAATCACATGGTTCTATCCGTAGATGTAGAAAAAGCATTTAACAAAATCCAACAATCATTCATGGCATCATTCAGTGAATAGGAATAGTAAGGAATTTCCTCAGCTTGATTAAGAATATTGGCAGAATCCTACAGCTGATATCATACTTAATGGTGACAAACTTAAAACTTTCCCACTAAGATTAGGTTAACAAGGCAAGATACTTCCTCTCACCATTGCTATTCAGCATTGTACTAGAATTCATAGCTACTAAGAAGAAAAGAAAAGGAAATGAAAGGTATGCATTGAAAAGGAAGAAACGAAACTCACTTTGTTCACAGATGATCTGATTGTCTCTGTAGAAAATCTGAAAGAACTGATAAAAACACTCTTGGAACTAATAAACAGTCATAGGAATGTTACACAATACAAGGCAAATATTCAAAAGTCAATTGCTTTCCTATATGCCAAAATGAATAAGTGGGATTGGAAACTAAGAACACAATAAAATTTACATTAGCACCTCTATAAATTTAACAAAATAAATTTAACAAAATACATAAAATTTAGGTATAAATTTAACAAAATACATATAAAAATCTATATGAAGAAAATGACAAAACTCTGATTAAAAAAAAACCAAAGAGCTAAATAAATGGAGAGATACTACATGTTCATGGATAGGAAGACTCAGGATTGTCCAGATGTCGGTTTTTCCCAACTTGACCTTGTACAGTCCCAGTCAAAATCCCAGCAAGTTATTTTGTACATATTAACAAACTGCTTCTAAAGTTTTTATGGAGAGGCAAAAGACCTAGGGCCAGCAACACAATATTGAAGGAGAAGAGGGAAGTGGGAAGACTGACACTATCTGACTTCAAGACTTACTCTAAAGCTACAGTAATCAAGAGAGTGTGGTATTCGTGAAAGAATAGACACGTAGACCAATAGAACAAAATAGAGACCCCAGAAATAGACCCAAATAAATAGAGTCAACTGATTCTTTATGAAAGAGCAAAGACAATACAATGTGGATATGTAGTGTTTTCAACAAATTGTATTGGAACAACTGGATATCCACGTGTAAAAAGGTCTAGACTCAGACCTTATACTATTCATAAAAATTAACTCAAAATGAGCCATAGACCTAGCTTTAAAACAAGAATTACAAGGGCAACCGGGTGGCTCAGTTGGTTGAGCCTCCAGTTCTTGATTTCAGCTCAGGTTATGATCTTGGGGTGGTGGGATCAAGCCCAGGTCAGGCTCCACACTCAGTGGGGAGTCTGCTTGAGATTCTCTTCTCCTTCCGCTGCCCCTCCCCCCTTGCACAAGCTCTCTCACACGTGTATGTGCTCTCTCTCTTTCTCTCTCAAATCTTTAAAAAACACAAAATTACAAAACTCTTAGGAGATAACATAGGAAAAAATATTTAGATGACTTTGGTTATGGTGATGTCATTTTGGATACATCACTAAGGCATGATTCATGAAAGAGATAATTGCTAAGATTGGCCTCATTAAAATTAAAAACTTCTGCTCTGTGAAACACTCAAGAGCATATGTAGATGTGCCACAGACTGAAAAATATTCGCAAAAGACATATCTTATAAAGGACCATTATCCAAAAGATACAAAGAACTCTTAAAAACTGAACAATAAGAAATGCTAACTTAAAAATAGGCAATTAGGGGCACCTGGGTGGCTCATGGGTTAAAGCCCCGGCCTTCGGCTCAGGTCATGATCCCAGGGTTCTGGGATCGAGCTCCGCATCGGGTTCTCTGCTCAGCAGGGAGCCTGCTCCCTCTTCTCTCTCTGCCTGTCTCTCTGCCTACTTGTGATCTTATAAATAAATAAATAAAATAAATAAATAAATAAAAACATCTTAAAAAATAGGCAATTGATCTGAACAGATACCTCACTAAAGAATACATACAAGTAGGAAATAAGTGTGTAAAAAGATGCTCCACATCTTTTATTATGTTATTAAGAAAGTGCAGATCAAAATGGCAAGGGGAAAAAAATGGCAAGGGGATACCACTACACACCTTTTAGAATGTCTAAAATCAGAAACCTGACAATAACAAATGTTGACTGGAATATGTAGCAACAGGAGCTCTCACGCATTGCTGGTAAGATTGTAAACTGGTATAGTCTTTTCAGAAGACAGCTGGGCCATTTCTTTAAAAAATAAATATACTCTTACCTTATGACCCAGCAATCTCTACTTGGTATTTTCCCAAATGACTCAAAAACCCATGTCTATACATAAACCTGCAAATGGATGTTTACAACAGCTTTAGTCACAGCTGACAAAACTTGGAAGCAACCAAATTGTCCTTCCATGGCTGAATGGATACATAAACTGTGGTACATTCATAGAGTAGAATGTTATCTAGCCCCCCAAAAAGTTATGAAATCATGAAAATTCATGGAGGACTTTTAATGCATGTTACTATGTGAAAGAAGCTTACTTAACTGTATGAGAAGACTATCTACTATATGATTCTAACTTTGTGACCTTCTGGAAAAGGCAAAACTATGTAGACTATAAAAAGATCAGTAGCTGCCATGGGTTGGGGGAAGGGAGGAATAACTAGGGCACAAAGAATATTTAGGGCAGTGAGCCTATTTTGAGATATTCCAATGGCAGTATATGACATTATACATTTGTCAAAATCCACAGAATGTACAAGACCAAGAATGAACCCTAATGTAGAGTATGGGCTTTGGGTGACAATGATGTGTCAATGTAGGTTACTTGATTATAGGTACTATTTCTGCTATGGGATGTTGATAATGGGGGAGATTATGCATGTGTGAAGGCAGGGGGCATATGGGAAATCTCTGTATTTTCTCAGTTTTGGTGTGAACCTAAAATTGCTCTAAAAAATATAGTCTATTTACTTACTTACTATAGATTTTATTTATCTGGGAGAGAGTGTGAGCAAGAGAGCACAAGCAGGGGGAGCTGCAGGCAGAGGCAGAGGGAGAAGCAGGCTCCCCATTGAGCAGGGAACCTGAAGTGGGGGTCAATCCCAGGACCCCGAGATCATGACCTCAGCTGAAAGCAGCCACTTAACCAACTGAGCCACCGGTGCTCCCCTAAACGTTGTTTAAAAAAAAAGAGTTAAAAGCGTATCAGTCACAGCTCCCTTTTTTCATCTTGGCAGCTTAGCCAAGAAAGCAAGCTATTTTTCCATAGTGTCCGTAATGATGACTGTAGGGTTTTTAATGGAAAGATTTATTTGATTCATGTAAGTAGGAATAACTGGCAGGTAATATGGATAAAAGATGTATATTTCTTTTCCAAAGTAGAACAAGAATGGATTTTCTTTTTTTCTTAGAAAAAGTGAAACTTCTCATAGTTCCAGGTGCTTTTAAAGATTTCCCTCTTCTGTGTGGTAGAGAAGTACTCACCATGGTGTTCCTTTTCTTGACAAAGTCTCTAACATGCCATGATTCAGAAATCTGCTTCTGATCAGGGTGTTGCCTGTATGGCTGGGGGGAAAAGAACTGCTTCAGGGTAACAGGAGGAGTCCTTGTTACCAGCGTTCTTCTGTGCAGCAACCAATGAGTGATGATGACCTAAAAGGTTCCTTTTCCATGAAAGGAGAAAAGATTATGATGAATGCGGCAGGACTGCTGTGTGTACTAGAGTAGGAGGTATTTCTTTCAAAGTTTTGACAATTTTTCTTCTTTTTCTTTTCCTTCTTCTGTTAAAAAAAATCATTTCCAAACTATTCACAGTCTTTGTAATTTCAAAAAAGAAAAAATTTCTTTTAATGGCCCCAGCAAGCACACAGTGAACAAAGCAAGGACATGGCTATTTTAAGGAGATGGCCTGTCATTCCCACCAGTTATATGCTGGAGGGGAGCTTCAAGGTCACCAATGCTTTAATGACATGCTTTCAAATACATGATAAAGAGCATCAAACATCACGTGACAAAGGATGATTTCTAGTTTTCCCCCCAGTAGAAACAGAGATTCCAGAAACCTCGTATCATTGTGCTGGGGATATTGCGTAAAGAGCTCTGGAGGCCACAGAACCACAGTGTGCTTTGTGATCCCACAAACGAACATTTGTGGGCCATGCTGCCTAGCAGAGTAGAAATGCTTGTCAGATACTCAACAATCATTTAAAAAGAATTTTGCAGAGTAGGCTGGACCAAGGCCATTACAGAAAACTGAGGATTCTACTAGTTCTGGAGATGAGCATTAGGAATCCAGTGTTCCAAGGATGGGCCAGGCCATCATCCCGGATCAGGGCTTGTTCCCCCACCTTTGTTTGGTTTTCTAAGCCAGTGTTTTTGTTTTGTTTTGTTTTGATCTTTATTTATACCTTTGGGTCACTCCCTTGCTTTATACAAACTCTGGGGAGTTTGTCAGACTGAAAGTTATTTTCACAATGTCTCTCAAGTTTTTTTCTCATGTTACTGTGTTAATTATTATTTCTTTTTTTTTTTTGTTAATTATTATTTCTAAGCAGAACTGCCTTGTACTGTGTCATGACTTTTTTTTTGGTCAGAAACCCAGAAATTTGGAAGAGTGTAACCATTTGTGGGAAAGTACATGCATTATTTGTATTTTTTTCTTTTAAACATAGCCACATGTGTTTAAAAACACTATGTTTTAAAACATAGATTTTCCTTAAAACACAGCTATGTAGGTTTTAAAGAAAAAATACAAATAGTACATACAAGTTCTTTATATATTTTGGGCACTACTTTATCAGATATGTTGTTTGCAAGTATCTTCTCCCATTCTGTAGGTTGTCTTTTAGTTTCCTTGATTGTTTCCTTTGCTATACAGAGGCTTTTTATCTTGATTAAGTCTTGCCACTCTGGAAAACAGTATGGAAGACCCTTAAAAGTTAAAAATAGAACTACCCTACCATTCAGCAAATGCATACTGGTATTTACCCAAAGAATACAAAAATAACTAATTCAAAGGGATACATGCAACCCTGATGTTTATAGCAGCATTATCTACAATTGCTAAACTATGGAAAGAGCCCAAGTGTCCATCAACTGATGAATGGATAAAGGAGTGGTATGTATATATATGCAATGGAATATTACTCAGTCATAAAAAAGAATGACATCTTCCTACTTGCAGTGATGTGGATGGATGCAGAGAATATATGCTAAGTGAAATAAGTCAGGCAGAGAAAGACAAATACCATATGATTCCACTCATGTGGAATTTAAGAAACAAAACAAAGGAGCAAAGGACAAACAAAACAAAAGAGAGAGAGAGGCAAATCAAGAAACAGACCCTTATCTATGGAGAACAAACTGAGGGTTGCTGGAGGGGAGGTGAGTGGGGGAATGGGTGCAATGGGTGCTGCTGGGGATTAAGTGCACCTGTTGTGATGAGCACTTGGTGATGTATGGAAGTGTTGAATCACTGTATTTTATGCCTGAAACTAATAATACACTGTATGTTAGCTAACTGGAATTTGAATAAAAACTTAAAAAAATACGTATTTTTTTTAAACTAGGGAAAATGAGGAGAGATAAGCATTTAAGAAAGATCTTCTCTAAACAATCAGGCCCCGTGGTAGACAATTTATCTTTACTATTTTATCGAATTCTCATAGTAGCCTTTTAAAGTTGAGAATAATAAGTCACAGAGAGATGAAACACTTTGTCTAGTTCAGCTTAGTCAGGTCTGTCTGGCTATCTAGCCTTGTTGACTCAAAATCGTATACATTTTTATCTCTTTTGAATGAAAGGCAGCATGGATTGGAAAAAGCACACTATCTGAAACCTTGGGTAAGACTCTTGGTTCTCCTGGGGCACCTAGGTGGCTCAGTGGGTTAAAGCCTCTGCCTTCAGCTCAGGTCATGATCTCAGGGTCCTGGGATCGAGCCCCACATCGGGCTCTCTGCTCGTCAGGAGCCTGCTTCCTCATCCTCTCTCTCTGCCTGTCTCTCTGCCTACTTGTGATCTTTGTCAGTCAAATAAATAAATAAAATCTTTAAAAAAAAAAAGACTCTTGGTTCTCCTGTGGTTTAATTTCTCATTTTATGTTAAGAAGAAATGATGAAATAATCCACTCTCCAAAGCTTATAAAACAGGTTCCAGAGAGATTGCCATATAGTGACATGATGGTTGCTGATGCAGGCCCGGGAGCAAGGACTTCCTCGAGGGCAGAAGAAGAGCTAGGCAGTCTATATCCCACCCTCTGTAATGACTGATGAGGAAGTGGGAGGTAGTAACTGGAGCTGGAGGGACAATTCTTTTTTAAAAAAATTTTAATTATTTATATAAATATTTAACAAATATAAATATTTAATTTAAATTCAATTAATAAACATATAATGTATTATTAGTTTCAGAGGTACAGGTCAGTGATTCATTAATCTTTTTTTCTTTTTAAAAGATTTTATTTATTTATTTGACAGAGAGAGAGGTCACAAGTAGGCAGAGAGGCAGGCAGAGAGGGGGAAGCAGGCTCCCTGCTGAGCAGAGACCCCCCCAATACGGGGCTTGATCTCAGGACTCTGAGACCATGACCTGAGCCGAAGGCAGAGGCTTAACCCTCTGAGCTACCCAGGTGCCCCTCATCAGTCTTATATAATACCCAGTACTCATAACATCACATACCCTCCTTAATGTCCATCACCCAGTTACCCCATCCCTCCACCTCCTTTCCCTCCAGCAGCCCTCAGTTTGTTTCCTATGATTAAGAGTTTCTTCTTGTTTGTCTTCCTGATTGTACCTTGTTTTATTTTTCCATCCCTTCCCCTGTGATCCTCTGTTTTGTTTCTTAAATTCCACATGAGTGACATCATATAATTATCTCTTTCTGACTGACTTCACTTAGCATAATACTCTCTAGTTCCATCCACATCATTGCAAATGGGAGGATTTCATTTTTGATGGCTGCATAGTATTCCATTGTGTATACATACACACCACATCTCCTTTATCCATTCATCTGTTGGTGGACATCTGGGCTCTCTTCATAGCTTGGCTATTGTGAACATTGCTGCTATAAACATTGGGGTGCAGGCATCCCTTTGGATCACTGCATTTGTATGTTTGAGATAAATCCCTAGTAGTACGATTGTTGGATCATAGGGTAGCTCTATTTTTGACTTTTTGAGGAACCTCCATTCTGTTTTTCCAGAGTAACTGCACCAGCTTGCATTCCCACCAATAGTGTAAGAAGGCTCCCCTTTCTCTGCATCCTCGCCAACACCTGTCATTTCCTGACTTGTTAATTTTAGCCATTCTGACTAGTGTGAGGTGGTATCTCATTGTAGTTTTTTTTTTTAAGATTTTATTTATTTATTTGACAGACAGAGATCACAAGCAGGCAGAGAGGCAGGCAGAGAGAGAAGGAGGGGAAGCAGGCTCTCCACTGAGCAGAGAGCCCGATGCGGGGCTTGATCCCAGGACCCTGGGATCATGACCTGAGCCAAAGGCAGAGGCTTTAACCCACTGAGCCACCCAGGTGCCCGTCATTGTAGTTTTGATTTGTATTTTACTGATGTCAAGTGATGTGCAGTACTTTTTACTTTGTCTGTTGGCCATTTGTATGTCTTCTTTGGAGAAATATCTGTTCATGTCTTTTGCCCATTTTTTTTTTTAAGATTTTATTATTTATTTGACAGACAGAGATCACAAGTAGGCAGAGAGAGAGAGGAGGAAGCAGGCTCCCTGCGGAGCAGAGAGCCCGATGTGGGGCTCAATCCCAGGACCCTGGGATCATGACCTGAGCCGAAGGCAGAGGCTTTAACCCACTGAGCCACCCAGGTGCCCCTCTTTTGCCCATTTATTGACTGGATTTTTTGTTTTATGGGTGTTGAGTTTGATAAGTTCTTTATAAATTTTGGATACTAGCTCTTTATCTGGTAAGACATTTGCAAATATCTTCTCCCATTCTGTCAGTTGTTTTTTGGATTTGTTGACTGTTTTCTTTGTTGTGCAAAAGCTTTGTATCTTTTTTTTAAATTAACATATAATGTATTGTTTGCCCCAGGCGTACAGGTCTGTGAATCATCAGGCCTACACATTTCATAGCACTCATACAGCACATACCCTCCCCAATGTCCATAACCCAGGCACCCTATCCCTACCTCCCCAACCCCCACAACCCTCAGTTTGTTTTGTGAGGTTAAGAGTCTCTTATGGTTTGTCTCCCTCCCAATCCCATCTTGTTTCATTTTTTTCCTCCATAACCACCAGGACCCTGTGCCCTGCCTTTCAAATTCCTCATATCAGAGAGATCATATAATTGTCTTTCTCTGACTTATTTCACTTAGCATGATACCCTCTAGTTCCATCCAAGTCGTTGCAGATGGCAAGATCTCGTTTCTTTTGATGAGAAGCTTTGTATCTTGATGAAGCCCCAACAGTTCCTTTTTGCCTTTGTTTCCCTTGCCTTTGGAGATGTGTCTAGCAAGAAGTTGCTGTGGTTGAGGTCACAGAGGTTGCTGCTTGTGTTCTTCTCTAGGATTTGTCTCACATTTAGGTCTTTCATCCATTTTAAGTCTATTTTTGTGTATGGTGTAAGGAAATGGTCCAGTTTTATTCTTCTGCATGTGACTATCCAATTTTCCCAACACCATTTGTTGAAGAGACTGGATATTCTTCCCTGCTTTGCCGAAGATTAGTTGACCATAGGGTTGAAGGTCCATTTCTGGACTCTCTATTCTGTTCCATTGATCTATATGTCCATTTTTTGTGCCAATACCATACTGTCCTGATGATTACAGCTTGTAATAGAGCTTGAAGTCTGGGATTGTGATACCACCAGCTTTGGTTTTCTTTTTCAACATTCTTTTGCCTATTTGGGGTCTTTTCTGGTTCCATACAAATTTTAGGAGTATTTATTCCTGCTCTGTGAAAAAGGCTGATGGTATTTTGATAGGGATTGCATTGAATGAATAGATTTCTCTAGGTAGCATAGACATTTTAACAATATTTGTTTTTCTAATAGAAGGGGCAATTCTGTGGGGGAGCTAAGCCTCCTCCACTCCTGTTTGAGAGTACCAGGCTGTTGTGTAGGATAGACTGACCTTGGTATGCCTGAACTTTTCCCTTCCTTTTGCAAAATAAGGAATGTAGATCCTCAAGGGCAGCCTGCAGCAGCCAACATCCATCTGATCCTGTCCATGTGCTTTGCACTATATATCAACATATTCAATTTCATTTAATTACCTCAACAATGCTACAAAGTAGGTACTTTTGCTCTTTTTGTTTTCCAGGAGGGGCATCTGAGGATTTGAGAGTGTAAGTGTCTTGCTCAAGATCACAGAGCTGGTAGTTAAAAAATTACCTTACTTTTAATTACTGACACATTCGTATCATTTCCATAGGCTCTTATGTGTTTTTACAAAATTGTGGACCCTGGATTTCCTTTCAGGAAATTGAAGAGCTTTAAAATGTATCATGGGAGCTCCTACGTCAGTTGGTGGAGCATATGACTCTTGATCTTGGGGATGTGAGTTTGAGCCCCACATATAGAGTTTACCTTAAAAAAAATAAAATAAAATCTTTCGAAGAGTTATATTTCCATTGCCTATCAACTCAGGCCATAAAAATTCTGATAAATTTCACTTTGTCATGATGTATAATCTTTTAGATTCTGTTTCATAGTATTTTGTTGAAGATTTTTATGTCTATACTCATCAGAGATATTGATATGTAGTTTTCTTATCTTATCATATCTTTATCTTGTTGAGATATCAGGGTAATATAGGCCTCATAGACAATTGAGAAATTTTCTTCCTTCTGTTTTTTAGAAGAGTTTGTGAAGAACTGGTGTTAATTCCTCTTTAAATATTTGGGAGAATGTACTAGTGAAGTCATCTGGGTCTGGGCTTTTCTTTGTGGGAAGATTTTTGCTTATTAATTCAATCTCTTTACTTCCTATGTTTCTATTCAGATTTTGTATTTCCTTTTCTTTTCTCTTTTCTTTTTTTCTCTTGAGTCAGTTCAGTAATAGTAGTTTTCCCTTTCTGGGAATTTGTCCATTTCATCTGGTTTATCTAACTTGTTGGCGTACATTTGTTCTTAGTATTCCCTTATAATTCTTTTTCTTCTATAAGGTTGATAGTAATGTCCTCTCTTTCATTCCAGATTTAGGGAGCCAATTTCAGTTATGTATGTATGTATGTATGTCAGTCAGTCTAGCTAATGGCTTGTCAATTTTTGAATCTTTAGAAGAATTGAAAAGTTTTTTTTTTCCTATCAGTTTTCTATTCTCTATTTCATTTATTTTTACTCTATTCTTCATTGTTTTCTTCTTTATGCTTATTTTAGGCTTTTTCTAGTTTCTTAAAAGATTAGGTTATTGATTTAACACAGGCATTTACAGATAATTTCCCTCTAAACACTGCTTTTGCTGCATTTCCTTTTTACTGTTTCATTTTGTTCATACTTTCTAATTTCTCTTGTGATTTCTTCTTTGACCTTTTGGTTATATAGGAGTATGATGTTTAATTTCCATGTATTTATGAATTTCCCATATTTTCTTTATTTATTGACTTCTAACTTTATTCTATTGTGGTTGAAGGGCATGCTTTGTGTGATTGAAATCTTTGTTAATTTATGGAGGCTTGTTTTATGACCTATGACCTATAGCATGTGGTCTATCCTGGAGACTGTTCTGAAGAATGTATATTCTGTTGTTGTTGGGTGGGGTGTTTTATTTAGATATCTGTTATGTCTAGTTGGTTTATAGTGTTTTGGGGTCTTTCCTTTTTAATCTTCTTCCTAGTTATAGTACCCATTATTGAAGTTTGCAGTTGTTATTGTTGAATTGACCATTTCTCCTTGCAGTTTTGCCACTTTTTCTTTTTGAACTTTAAGTTGTTATTATATGCATACATGTTTATAACTGTCATTTATTTCTGATAAATTTACCCTTTTATCATTATAAGTGTTCTTTTGTCTTAAAGTCTATTTTGTCTCATATTAGTATAGCCACTCCAGCTCTCTATTGGTTACTGTATGCATTACATCTCTTTTCTCAACATTTTAAGCTTTTTTTTGGTCTTTTAATCTAAAATATATCTCCTGTAGATGGTATATAGTTGAATAATGTTTTTTTCCTCCATTTTTCCAAATCCTGCCTTTAAATTAGAATGTTTAATCCATTTATATTTAATCTAATAACTGATTTGGTAGGATTAGGATTAGGATTTGTTTTCTATATTTATTATGTCTTTTTTGTTCCTCCATTCTTCTGTTACTACTTTCATTTTTGTTATTTTCTAGTGTACTTTTAGTCTTCCCTCCTTTTTTAACTCCATTTTCTGAGTCATTTTTCTGAGGTGTTGTCATGGGGATTACAATGAACAATTTATAACAATTCTTTGGAATAATATAAATTTAATTTCAATAGTATACAGAAGTTTGTTCTTTTTTTTTTTTTAAGATTTTTATTTATTTATTTGACAGAGAGAGATCACAAGTAGGCAGAGAAGCAGGCAGAGAGAGAGAGGGAAACAGGCTCCCTGCTGAGCAGAGAGCCCGATGTGGGACTCGATCCCAGGACCCTGAGATCATGACCTGAGCCGAAAGCAGCGGCTTAACCCACTGAGCCACCCAGGCGCCCCCAGAAATTTGTTCTTATAAAAGTTTGTTCCATCTCCCATTTTTGTGCTATTATTGTCATACAAATTAATCTTTGTACATTACCTAATATTGCTTTATGTAATTGTGATTTAAAATATGTAGGAAATGGGGCACGTGGGTGGCTCAGTGTTCAAGCCTCTGCCTTCAGCTCCGGTCATAATCTCAGGGTCCTGGGATCAAGCCCCTCATCGTGCTCTCTGCTCAGCAGAGAGCCTGCTTCCCCCTCTCTCTGCCTGCCTCTCTGCCTACTTGTGATCTCTCTCTCTCTGTGTCAAATAACTAAATAAAGTCTTTAAAAAATATGTAGGAAAAAAGTTACAAATCAAAAAGATATTTATACTGTCCTTTATGTTTGTCAATGTTATTACCTTTAATGATGTTCTTTATTCCTTAATGTGGCTTCTATTTACTATCTAATGTCCTTTCTTTTCAGCCTGAGGGACTATCTTTAGTATTTCTTATAGGAAATCTGTAGTGATGTATTCTCTGTTTTTGTTTTTCTGGGGATGTCTTAACTTCTTTGTTTTGAAGGATATAAAAATACCTTGTCTTTGTTGGATATAAAAATCCTTGGTTGAAAGTCTTTTTCCTTAAGCACTTTGAATGTTACCTCACAGTCTTCTTGCCTCCATGCTTTCTGATGAGGAGTCAGCTGTTAATCTTATCACAGATTCCTTGTATGTATAAATCACTCCTCTAGCTGCTTTAAAGACTATTCATTTGACTATGGTGTGTCAATGGTGGATTTACTTGGAGTTCCTTGACTTCTTGGATATGTAGTTTTGGGTTTTATCACATTTGGGAAGTTCTTGTCCTTTATTTCTTCAAATACTCTTTCTGTCTCCTCTTTTCTTCCTTTCTGGGGCTCCCATCATGTGAATGTTGTTACACTTAATTGTGTCTCAGAGGTCTCTAAGATACGGTTTGTTTTTCTTCATTGTAATTTCTTTCTATTCCTCAGACTGGATAATATCCATTAACCTATCTTTGAGTTGGGTGATACTTTGTTCAACCAACTCCAATTTGTTGTTGAGCCTCTCTACTGATTTTTCATTTCAGTTTTGGTGCTTTACAACTCCAGAATTTCTATTTGGTTCTTTTACTTATTTATTTTCAATAATTCTCTTTATAGGTATTATTTATCTGATGAGCTGTTGTTCTCATATGTTCCTTTAGTTGTTTATACTTGATTTCATTTAGTTCTATGAATGTATTTATAGTAGCTGATTTGAAGTCTTTACCTAACAAGTCCAAATTTTAAGCCCCATTAGGGACAGCTTCCATTAGCTGTTTTTTATCTTCTTCTTTTTCTTTTTTAGAGATTTTATTTATTTATTTGACAGACAGATCACAAGTAGGTAGAGAGGCAGGCAGAGAGAGAGAGGAGACTCCCCGCTGAGCAAAGAGCCCAATGTGGGTCTCAATCCCAGGACCCTGGGATGATGACCTGAGCCAAAGGCAGAGTCTTTAACCCACTAAGACACCCAGGCATCCCTGTTTTTTTTTAATCTTCTTGATATGAACCATACTTTCCTATTTCTTTGCATGTCTTATAATCTTTTAAACAAATATTGGACATTTAAAATAATATAATGTGGCAACTCTCAAAATCAGACCATCACTCTCACCAATCAGGATTTGTTATTGTTGGTGTTTGTGGTTGTGGTGGTGATTGTTGCTGTTTAGTTCTTGAACTAATTCTATAAAGACTTTCCTGAACTAATTCTATGAAGTCAATATTCTCTGTTGTAGACAGCCACTGAAGTCTTTGTTCAGTTAACTTAATGATCAGCTAATGACTGGATAGAAATGTCTTTAAGTGCCTTGAACTGGAAAATCTCCCATCCCAGGCTTTGCTTGGGGTTTTTCTATGCATACATTCAGTGACTCTGATAGTAGTGTTTACAGTTCTTCCTTAGCCTTTACTTTCTGTTTGTACAGAATCTCAAGGCTAGCCAGAGGTGAAAAAATTAGGACCTTCTTAGAGCTTTCCTGGCATACTCACAGCTCTGTGCATGTGCATGGCCTGGTAGATTCCCAGAAATATGTTGACCTTTTCAAAGCCCTCTAGAACATCTTATTCATCAACTTTTCCTTTAAAATTTTTTTGGTCAGCCTCTTGTTTGCCCAATTGTTATTGCAATCTTAGACAGTTTTTAAAAAAATATTTTATTTATTTATTTGACAGATCACAAGTAGGCAGAGAGGCAGGCAAAGAGAGAGGAGGAAGCAGGCTCCCCACTGAACAGAGAGCCTGATACAGGGCTAGGTCCCAGGATCCTGGGATTATGATGAGCCAAAGGCAGATGCTCTAACCCACTGAGCCACCCAGGCACCCCTCAATCTTAGACAGTTTTGAGGTTAAATAATTCTCATGCATTTTTTGAGTATGTGATAAGCACTGTTGGGAAAAGTCTATTCCACTGAGCAAGTGCTGAGTTGATCAAATAGAGATAAGCCCAGCTAGTGGGGATTTCCAGGAAGCTACCACACAGGTCATGTAATGGGAATCAAGATTTTTGGGGAACGCTAAACCTGTTCTGCCATCCCCAGTGACTTCTGGGCTGCTGTTATGATAGCTGTTGTGATTGCAAGACTGTTAGGTTTCAAAACTACTATAGGGATGGGGATAGAGAAAATTCAAAATTAAAAATTCCCCAGTACTTTCTTTTTAAATAGATATTCAGATTTTTTTTTTCTTGAGGAAAAGAAGAAAATTAGATTGTTGCAAGCCTTTGGTTAATTTCCAGAATTCTGAAAAGGTTAATTTTGACAATTTTGCCAGTGCTCTTACTATTTTTAATAGAGAAGTAGATTTTGAAAAGTTGTTTTCTGTCAACATTTTTGGATGTGCTTCCCAAGACTTTTTTTTTTTTTAATTAAAAAGCAAATATACTGAAATTTGTCTCCAGTAAAACAGAAGCTTCCTACTTTCTTATTCATGGGCCCCCCCATGTCTGTTGTTTGATATTGATTACAATAGCTATCTTTGGAAAATATTACATAGTTTTTTCACCCTTTGTTCAATCCTTAAATCTCAAAGAGAAAAGGACTTGAACTGCAAATATCCTCTAAGGTTTGATAATTAAGGATTTTTTTTCTTCCTTTCCTTGTCATTCCTTTTTTTAAATTAATTTTTTAAAAATTAACATACAATGTATTATTAGCCCCAGGGATAGAGGTCTGTGATTCATCAGGCTTACACATTTCTCAGCACTCACCATAGCACATACACTCCCCAATATCTATAACCCAACCACCCTCTCCCACCCCCCTTCCCCCACCAACCCTCAGTTTGTTTTGTGAGATAGAGTCTCTTATAGTTTGTCTCCCTCCCGATCCCATCTTGTTTCATTTTTTTCCTTCCCTACTCCCCAAACCCTCCACTCTGTCTCTCAAATTCCTCAAATCAGGGAGATCATATGATAATTGTCTTCTCTTATTGACATTTTGTTCAGCATAATACACTCTTGTTCCACCCATGTCATTGCAAATGGCAAGATTTAATTTCTTTTGATGGCTGCATAGTATTCCATTGCATATATATACCACCTCTTCTTTATCCATTTATCTGTTGAAGCACATCTGGGTTCTTTCCACAGTCTGGCTATTGTGGACATTGCTGCTATAAACATTTGGGTGCACGTGCCCCTTTGTATCACTGCATTTGTCTCTTTAGGGTAAATACCCAGTAGTGCACTTGCTGGGTCATAGGGTAGCTCTATTTTCAACTTTTTGAGTAACCTCCATACTGTTTTCCAGAGTGGTTGCACCAGCTTGCATTCCCACCAGCAGTGTAGGAAGGTTCTCCTTTCTCCACATCCTCGCCAGCATCTGTCATTTCCTGACTTGTTAATTTTAGTAGCCATTCTGACTGGTATGAGGTAGTATTTCATTGTGGTTTTGATTTGTATTTCCCTGATGCCAAGTGATGTGGAGTACTTTTTTATGTGTCTGTTGGCCATCTGGATGTCTTCTTTGCAGAAATGTCTGTTCATGTCCTTTGCCCATTTCTTGATTGGATTATTTGTTCTTTGGGTGTTGAGTTTGATAAGTTCTTTCTAGATTTTGGATACTAGCCCTTTATCTGATATGTCGTTTGCAAATATCTTCTCCCATTCTGTCAGTTGTCTTTTGGTTTTGTTAATTGTTTCCTTTGCTGTGCAAAAGCTTTTGATTTTGATGAAGTCCCAATAGTTCATTTTTGCCCTTGCTTCCCTTGCCTTTGGCGATGTTTCTAGGAAGAATTTGTTGTGGCTGAGGTCGAAGAGGTTGCTGCCTGTGTTCTCCTCAAGGATTTTGATGGATTCCTTTCTCACATTGTGGTCTTTCATTCATTTTGAGTCTATTTTCATGTGTGGTGTAAGGAAATGGTCCAGTTTCATTTTTCAGCATGTGGCTGCCCAATTTTCCCAACCCCATTTGTTGAAGAGACTGTCTTTTTCCATTGGACATTCTTTCCTGCTTTGTCAAAGATCAGTTGACCATAGAGTTGAAGGTCTATTTCTGGGTCTCTATTCTGTTCGGTTGATCTATCTGCCTGTTTTTATACCAATACCATACTGTATTGATGATTAGAACTTTGTAATAGAGCTCAAAGTCTGGAATTGTGATGCTGCCAACTTTGGTTTTCTTTTTCAACATTTCTCTGGCTATTCAGGGTCTTTTATGGTTCCATATAAATTTTAGGATTATTTGTTCCATTTCTTTGAAAAAAGTGGGTGGTATTTTGATAGGGATTACATTAAATGTGCAGATTGCTTTAAGTAGCATTGACATTTTCATAATATTTCTTCTTCCATGAGCATGGAACGTTTTTCCATTTCTTTGTGTCTTCCTCAATTTCTTTCATGTGTACTTTATAGTTTTCTGAGTACAGATTCTTTGCCTCTTCGGTTAGGTTTATTCCTAGGTATCTTATGGTTTGGGGTGCAATTATAAATGGGATTGACTCCTTAATTTCTTTTTCTTCTGTCTTGCTGTTGGTGTATAGAAATGCAACTGATTTCTGTGGATGGATTTTCTATCCTGGCACTTTCCTGAATTCCTGTACGAGTTCTAGCATTTTTGGAGTGCAGTCTTTTGGGTTTTCCATTTAAAGTATTATATCATCTGCAAAGACTGAGAGTTTGACTTCTTTTTTGCCAATTTGGATGCCTTTTGTTTCCCTTTGTTGTCTGATTGCTGAGGTGAGAACTTCTAGTACTGTGCTGAATAGCAGTGGTGATAGTGGACATCCCTGCCGTGTTCCTGACTTTAGTAGTAAAGCTCTCAGATTTTCCCCATTGAGAATGACATTCATTGTGGGTTTTTCGCAGATGGCTTTAATGATATTCAGGAATGTACCCTCTATCCCTACACTGTGAAGAGTTTTGATCAAGAAAGGATGCTGTGCTTTATCAAATGCTTTTTCTGAATCTATTGAGAGTATCATATGGCTCTTATTCTTTCTCTTATTAATGTATTGTATCACACTGATTGATTTGCGGATGTTGAGCCAACCTTGCAGCCCAGGAATAAATCCCACTTGGTTGTGGTGCAGAATCCTTTTAATGGACTGTTGGATCTTGTTGGCTAGTATTTTGGTGAGAATTTTCGCATCCATATTCATCAAGGATATTGGTCTGTAATTCTCCTTTTTGTTGGGGTCTTTGTCTGGGTTTTGAGATCAAGGTAATGCTGGCCTCATAAAATAAGTTTGGAAGTTTTCCTTCCATTTCTATGTTTTGGAAATTTCAGGAGAATAGGTATTAATTCTTCTTTAAATGTTTGATAGAATTCCCCTGGGAAGACATCTGGCCCTGGGCTCTTGTTTCTTGGGAGATTTTTGATGACTGCTTCAATCTCCTTACTGGTTATGGGTCTGTTCAGGTTTTCTATTTTTTCCCGGTTCAGTTTTGGAAGTATGTAGGTCTCTAGGAATGCATCCATTTCTTCCAGATTGTCAAATTTTCTAGCATATAGTTGCTCATAATATGTTCTTCTAATTGTTTATATTTCTTTGGTGTTGGTTGTGACCTGTCCTCTTTCATTCATGATTTTATTAATTTGAGTCTTTTCTCTTTTCTTTTGGATAAGATTGGCCAGGGATTTACCAATCTTATTAATTATTTCAAAGAATCAGCTCCTAGATTTGTTGATTTGTTCTACTGTTCTTTTGGTTTCTATTTCATTGATTTCTGCTCTGATATTTATTATTTCTCTTCTCCTGCTGGGTTCAGGATTTCTTTGCTCCTGTAGGTGTAGGTGTAGGAGCTTCAACTCCTTTAGGTGTAAGGTTAGGTTATGTACTTGAGACCTTTCTTGTTTCTTGAGAAAGGCTTGTATTGCTATATACTTTCCTCTCAGGACTGCCTTGGCTGCATCTCAAGGATTTTGAAAAGTTGCGTTTTCATTTTCATTTGTTTCCATGAATGTTTTTAATTCTTCTTTCATTTCCTGGTTGACCCAATAATTCTTTAGTAGGATGCTCTTTAGCCTCCATGTATTTGAGTTCTTTCAAATTTTCTCTTGGGGTTGAGTTCTAGTTTCAAAGCATTGTGGTCTAAGAATATGCAGGGAATGATTCCATTCTTTCAGTTCCGGTTGAGACCTGATTTGTGACCCAGGATGTGATTTATTCTGGAAAATGTTCCATGTGCAGTCGAGAACAATGTGTATTCTGTTGTTTTGGGATGGAATGTTCTAAATATATCTGCGATATCCATCTGGTCCAGTGTGTCATTTAAAGCCTATATTTCCTTTTTGATCTTTGGCTTAGATGATCTGTCCATTTCCGTGAGGGGTGCGTTCAGGTCCCCTACTATTATTGTATTATTGTTGATATGTTTCTTTCATTTTATTATTAACTGGTTTATATAATTGGCTGCCCCTATGTTAGGAGCATAGGTATTTAAAATTGTTAGATCTTGTTGGACAGACCCTTTGAGTATGATATAGTTACCTTCCTCATCTCTTATTACAGTTTTTTTTTTTAGATTTTATTTATTTATTTGACAGAGAGAGAGAGATCACAAGTAGGCATAGAGGCAGGCAGAGAGAGAGGAGGAAGCAGGCTCCCTGCGGAGCAGAGAACCCGATGCGGGGCTTGATCCCAGGACCCTGAGATCATGACCTGAGCCGAAGGCAGAGGCTTAATCCACTGAGCCACCCAGGAGCCCTTCTTATTACAGTTTTGACTTAAAATCTAATTTATCTGATATAAGGATTGCTACCCCAGCTTTTTTTAGATGTCCATTAGTATGGTAAATTGTCCCCCCCATAACTTTAAATCTGGAGGTGACTTTGGGTCTAAAATGAGTTTCGCGTAGGCAGCATATTGATGGGTTTTGTTGTTGTTGTTGTTTTTAATCCATTCTGATACCCTGTGTCTTTTGATTGGGATCTTTGGCCCATTTACATTCAGGGTAACTATCAAAAGATATGAATTCAGTGCCATTGTATTGCCTGTAAGGTGACTGTTACTGTATATTGTCTCTCCTTTCTGGTCTGTTCCCTCTCTTTGCTGAGAGGACCCCTTTCAAAATTTCCTGTAGGGCTGGTTTGGTGTTTGCAAATTCTTTTAATTTTTGTTTGTCCTGGAAGCTTTTTATTTCTCCTTCTATTTTCTATGACAGCCTAGCTGCATATAGTATTCTTGGCTGCATATTTAATGCTCTGTATATATCATGGCAGTTCTTTCTGGCCTGCCAGGTCTCTGTGAATAGGTCTGTTGCCAATCTACTATTTCTACCATTGTAGGTTACAGACCTCTTTTCCCAATCTGTTTTCAGGATTTTTCTCTTTGCTTTGAGATTTCTACATTTTACTATTATATGCCAGAATGTTGACCCATTTTTCTTGATTTTGAGAGGGGTTCTCTGTGCCTCCTGGATTTTGATGCTTGTTCCCTTTGCCATATTGGGGAAATTCTCTGCTATAATTTGGTCCAATAAACCTTTTGCCCCCCCCCTTCTTCTGGGATCCCAATTATTCTAATATTATTTCATCTTATGGTATCATTTATCTCTTGAATTCTCCCCTTGTGGTCCCGTAGTTGTTTGTCTCTCTTTTGCTCAGCTTCTTTATTGTCTGTCATTTGGTCTTTTATATCACCAATTCTCTCTTCTGCCTCATTTATCCTATCAGTAAGAGCCTCCATTTTTGATTGCATCTCATTAATAGCCTTTTAAATTTCAACTTGATTAGATTTTAGCTCTTTTATTTCTCCATAAAGGGATTTTATTTCTCCAGAAAGGGATTCTCTAGTATTTTCCATGCTTTTTTGAGCCCAGCTAGCACCTTGATAATTGTCATTCTGAAACTCTAGCTCTGACATATTAATACTAATGTCTTTATTGTTTAGGTCCCTAGCTGTTGGTACTGCCTCTTGTTTCTGTTTTTGTTTGTTTTGTTTTTTTTTTTGGTGAATTTTTCTGCCTTGTCATTTTATCCAGGTAAGAAATGATGAATGAGAGAACAAAATACTAAAAGGGTAGCAATGACCCCACAAAAATATTTACTAACCAAATCAGAAGAAACCTGAAACCGAGGGTTGATGAAAGGAGGAGAAAAAGAAAAAAAAAATGTGTATATATATATATACTTATATATATTAGCCTGGTGAATAGGACAGAGCCACACACTTGATTTTGGGTTTATTTTGGTCTGTTAGAAGAAACTACCTCCCACAATTTTAAAGAAAGAAAAACTTTTATATATATAAAAGTAAGCATAAACATGATGAAGCAATGAATTATGACTGTAAAGATAAAAATTAAAAAATATTCTAAAAAAGGAATTAAGATTAGAAGTTAGTTTAAAAAAAAGAGGAAAGAATGTGATCAGGCTGGAAACTAGAACAAAGCTATATGCTAGATTTAGGGTATATTTTGATCTATTAGAAGAATAGATCAAAATTTTAAGGAAACTAGAAGAGATTACGCTGAGTGAACTAAGTCAAGCAGAGAGAGTCAATTATATTATGGTTTCACTTATTTGTGGAGCATAACAAATAACATGGAGGACATGGGGAGATGGAGAGGTGAAAGGAGTTGAGGGAAATTGGAAGGGGAGGTGAACCATGAGAGCTATGGACTGTGAAAAACAACCTGAGGGTTTTGAAGGGGCGGGGGGTGGGAGATTGGGGGAACCAGGTGGTGGGTATTAGGGAGGGCACGTATTGCATGGAGCACTGGGTGTGGTGCAAAAACAATGAATACTGTTACACTGAAAGAAATTTAAAAAATTTTTAAAAAATCATTAAAAGAAAAGAAATGCATAAAAAAGTATATGTATACAAGAAATAAGGTTAAATACAACGAAGGGATAAAATAAGACTATAACAATGAAAATTTAAAAAAATTTTATAAAAGATATTGATAAGAGAAAATAGTTTAAAAACATTACCATAGGAAAGAAGATAATGGAAAAAATAGAATAAGAAAAAAATAAAATTTAATTTAACTTTGAACAACTAAAGTATCATGGGGAAAATTTCATGAATTGTATGTGTTGCTTTCCCCTAGCTCTGGAGTTCCACAGTTCTCATTGATTAGTGAACTTGGTCTTGGCTGGATGTTCTTCTGATCTTTTGGGGGAGGGACCTGTTGCTGTGACTCTCAAATGTCTTTGTCTGAGGCAGAATTGCTCCACCCTTGCTATGGCCAGACTAAGTAATCTGCTTGGGTTCGCTCTTGGTAGCTTTTGTTTCCTGAATGCTTTCCGTACAGCTTTGGAGTTGGGAATGAAAATGGCAGCCTCCCAATCTCTGGCCTGGAGGACCTGAGAGCTCAGGCCCTTACTCCTCAGGGTGCCCTCAGAGAAAAGCAGTCAGTCCCTCCCATCTCTCTGGTCTCCATCTGAACTCCGTGGTCTCCCAACCTGTGACCGTGCATTTCTATCTCTGGCGCATGGCCCCATTTGTGGAGTCTTCAAACTCAGCAGATTCCTGCTGTGTGCTCCCACGATGCTCCTCCTAGAGGAGGAATAAGGGGGTTTCCTCGGATCTGCCACTTGTGAACTCCCTGGTTGAAGAGTAGTGGCCCAACTGTGCCTTGGATCACGGTGTAAGGTAACTCCGAGCTGAGAGCCCATTACTCATCTCTGTTTTTGCAGCCAGCTTCCTCGCTCTGACACCTGGAAGCTCTCCCACACTCAGACACCCCTAGTCCTTCTATGATCCCGTGTGTCCTGAGACTACCTTGTCCTGCAAGTGTTCCACCCTCTACGTCTTCACCCCCACCCTGCTTAGCCTCTGCAGCGACCTCCCTTAGTGGAGCAGACTTCTAAAAGTTCCGATTTTGTGCTCTGCTGCTCCACCACTTGCCAGGAACTGGCCCCTCTCCCTGTGGTCTATCTTCCTGTTGCTTCAGATTCACTTCTCCTCATGTCCTTCTTACTCTGGAAAGTGTTTGATTTTCTGTTCCTAGAATTTCTGTTCTTCTTCTCTTCTATCTCCTGTTGAGTTTGTAGGTGTTCAGAATGGTTTGATAGGTATCTAGGTGAACTCCTAGGACCTGATTTCTCAGTCTCTTACTCCTCCGCCATCTTGTTCCTTTCCCCCTCAAAATTCTGATTCTTGGTCTCTTCAATAGCGTGGATGAGGCTGAATGCTCACTGATAAAGCTCAGCATGAAAAATTCATTCAATTGGCATATGTTTGAAAAATTGTCAATACCTTCCTGTTCCATAGATATCTGAAAAGTTCTGAGAGCAGATTCTGGCTAATTTAATTCCTTTAAGTTCTTAACACCTAGATAAATATTTCTTGGGTTATTCTATAGTCGTGCCTTCTAGAATCAGCAGGTTGCCTCAAACTGGATTAGGCCTCCTATAACATTGTGTCACTAAAAGGACCCCTGAAAGAGTATTCCAGATACCACACCAGGTCCTTCCCCTTACAGTTTCCCTCTTCCTCTCTCCCTTCCTCTTCCTGTTTCCCTCTCCTGTCTTCCACCTCTCTCTCTACTTTGTGGTCCTCCCTGGCCTGTGTCTGGGAGCTGCAGTAGCATTAAATAATCAACTATCCTACAGATGTCTCCATGTACCCCATGCACCAGGAAAAATGCTGCGTACCCTGGAGAATACAAAGATGAACACCATGTACATTTGTCCTTGAGGTACTTATGCCTTAGCTAGAAAACAAATATATACACACATAAGGATGACCTCCCATAGCTCATGCTATGCTTTAAATATAAGTACTGTAGAATAAATTTAGGACAAGAAGAGATCCCCTTTGTCTTGGATGGTCAGGGGCAAAGACTTTTCCAGGGTAGGTGGGACTTGGAGAATAATCAGAAATCATCAGCTAAGACAGTCTTATCGATGTTTCTCAAAGAGAAACAAATGTTGTTGAGCCTTGGACTACTTACTGTTGGACCTAAGCTTTTTAAAAGTTCTTTCTAGTCCAAAGTGAAGTATTGGATTTCTGGAAGAGATTTTGATTGTGTTTAGAACTTTCCTCAACATACTACCTTATAAAAGACATCTTTATGAAAATGTTATCTGTAAGTATGAGTAACTTTCATGGCAAATTGAGTATCTAACTTAAATTCCAAGCATAAACTAATTCACTTGAACTTATATTGTTCCTTCTAGTTACCATCCTTTGTAAAGTCCAAGTTAGTTGTGTAGTTGCCCCTACCATTTTCTTTTATCTAAACAAATTGTATTGAAGTTGTGAGTACTTGGTGATATTAAATTAAAATATTAGTAATGACTATGTATTAGCTGAGTATCTTCCTAACAGGACTTGGACCTCTTTCAGAGCAGTTTTGTTCTTCAGAAACAAGGGTAAATATTTTGGAGGGTTCTAGTGAAATTATCTCTTTATCAGCAGGGGCCATGAAGCATTTTCCCCAAAGTCAGTGATCAGACACCTTTTTGTCTACGTCTTGGCACAACCTCTGTTACCTTAACAGTTGGAGTCAATTTTGAAAGACTTCTTTCCCCTGGCCCTTTCTTCTTCTGACCCTGGCCTCTATGGCTTCTCCTTTAACAACTGATTTACTTCCTCATGTATAAACCTCTCTTCAATTCCTGAAAGTAAGAGAAGAAAGCTAAAAAGCCAGGCACTTCCACTTTTTTGTCATTAGGTTCATGTTAGGTCCTTTCCCCATGCTTGTCCTTTTCAGGTTGTCTGCTTCCTGACACATGCAGCTACTGGTACAGTTGAATTTGTTTGGGTTCATCTCTTCAAAAGGAAAATCCTAACTTCCTAATTTGATATATACACTTAGCATTATCCTGTCCCTGAGGTTAGCAGGAAAACAACCCCTTATAACAACCATTTCTTTTTTGTTTTGTTTTAATCACACCAGCATCATAATTGAATCAGGGAAGTCCTTCCTGGTAACAGGTTCTGTTAGAGAGACATCTTAGGTTGGTGTGAATGCATGGGCTGATGGAGAGTCTCAAAAGAAAAGAGTCAACTTTCTAACTCACATACACTTTCTGGGCTCTCTACTTGTGTGAGTGTGCATTCTATGTTGACCAGATGGTTGGTCAACATAGACCACGTTCCCTACCTGGAATGTGCAGCAATTTTCTTTCTCCTTCTTTTCTTTTTCTTTCTCTCTTTCTTCCTTCTTATAAGATTTTGTTTATTTAATACACAGAGAGAGAATACAAGCAAGGGGAGCAGCTGGCAGAGGGAGAGGGGAAGAGGGAAGCAGACTTCTGCTGAGGAAGGAGCCTGTGCAGGGCTCCATCCCAGGACCCTGGGGTCATGACCTGAGCCAAAGGCAGTCACTTAACCAATTGAGCCTCCCAGGTACACTTAATGCAGCAATTTTCTACCTGAGGCCAGATAGATCATTCTGTGTTTAGTTTACCTTATCTCTTACTGTGTTGGGTTTTAAATTGCCCATAAGTGAGGAACAAAGTAAAACTCCTTAACAATTTTAATTGGGAAACATGCTCAAATTTGTCTCTCAAAGTCCATGTCCTTTCTTCTTTTGGTGCCCCAGTGCTGCTTTGTTCATGACAAGTGTTGACTAAGGGGTAAAGTCTTAGTGTTGGTCAGCTTGGGCTTTGCTGATCTAGGATGATTTTAGGGCCCAAGGTCTCAGAAAATTTTCTAGATAGCTTAGAAGGGAAAGAGCTATTCCCGTGGACCTCTGTGTTTCTCCTTATTTATCTTGCTCAATGTTGCTTTTTTCCCTTCATGTTCTCCTGAATAATATTGTTTGTCTTTAGTGCTCTCCTCCAAGCTTTGACCAGCTTCCTCCCTGCTTGCTGAATAATGTTTCACATTGCCCCGAGGTCATTGCCTGGTTGACTGGCCAGGAACCTCAGCAACAGAAAACACCAAAAAGCCTTTTCACCAAAAGTCCTAAAAACATAACATGAGGGGGACTGAGGTTTTAAAGCTGAGGACAGAGAGGTTGACCACAAATTCTTGCTGCTATGGATATGGGGCTTCCATTGTTTTTCTGATTTTGTGTGTGTGTGTGTGTGTGTGTGTGTGTGTGTGAGAGAGAGAGAGAGAGAGAGAGAGAGAGAGATTAGGGTCTGTCTTTTATGCTCTTTTTTCATTCATTCATTCATTCATTCATTCATTCTCAGCTTCTCTCTTTTACATGGTTTCAAAATAATTTTTTTCTATCACTCCTGCCATTAACAGGAAATGCACAGTGATGCAGCTATGTTAATGGTCAAATATAGAAATTCTTCTGTCCTTGATGGCAAATAGCTTTTGCCACGAACCCCAGCTGAACACTCCTGTGTTGCCCTGGGGTGCCCCAGACCTCCCCACAGTCCAGCTCCTAGAGGGCTCGGACCTGGCACGGTGGGGGGCAAAATGCTCTGGTGTCCTATTTCAGCAGAGTCTGCTGCACCCCTGTGCTTCTGAGATATTTTGGTTATCACCTTCTGAAAATAACAGCCTTGACCTGGAGGCTACATGGCTAGTCAGCCAATCTTCATTATAGAATTCAGCTAAGTTGTGAGGGAAGGAATCCCTGAAGAGTGAGAATAGATTCCACAAAGTTCAGGCACTAATGATCACACACTATTCCCATAAGGACAAACTAAGTGACAACTTAGATGGTGACAATATGGACCTATGTATCTTGGCAAAGTATAGGCTTTCTCACTAGAAACAGACTTGAATGACCTCCCAAGTCCCTGCCAAGTGAGTGATATTTAAGAACTATGAAACCTTGTAGATTCTTCCACAAAGTGCATACCTAGTATGTTACAGGAGATTCGTGAGGTCTAAGGAAGTAACCAGGTGCCACCTGAAGGCCTCTGTTTGCCTGTCTTGGGTTTAGACAGTGTGATTGCAGAAAACGACTGCATGTAACCTAAGCCTGCAATTTTGGGATTTTATCCTGGAGCACTGCTCATCCATGGCAACCAAGGGAACGTGGGATGAAATGATAAGCATGTGTGTGGGGTATCAGGATGTTCGGGAGGGAAGTGGTTTGATTTTGGGAATAAGCAGTGCAGTTTTATAAGTACAATGATGATGATGAAGGGAGGATTTATTTTCTGGGATAAAACTGAAATGAGAGGAATTCTTAGCATCCTGAAACCGATGAGTCAGCTATAGCTGTGGGCCTCACTCCAGAGGGACATAAGATTTGAGCCCTGCGGGCTCTTTGAAGTTTGGAGTTCAAGTGCGGTGGCTCCTGTAGCCCAAGGTTAGTCCTCTGCAGATGGTTTCAGGGGAGAGCCAGTGGCAGTGAAGAAAGCAGAAACTGGAAGAGGGGCACAAAGAACTGGTCACAGAGACTCCAGGAGATTCAGGCAGAATATCAGCGTGGCTCTTGCAATGACTTCTCGCAAGTTAGCAATTTCAGTGACTTACAAGTTCAGCAACTTCTTGAATGAAAGTTAACTTTATTCAGTTAACTTCAGCGTGCTTCGGTTTTCTCCTCTTATATGTGGGGATTATAGTATCTCCCCCTGCACCTTTTCTTAGGAATTGTAAATTATATGGCTGGTCATGACAAGTGTCAGTAATGATTTTTTCCTAGGAGCCTGGGAAGCAAAGTGCTTTTGGGTAGGAAACATCCTGGGGGAGTTGTCCTGTAGCCACTAGATCACCTTGAATCCCACATGTTCTCTGACCAAATCTGGTTGGGGTTTGTAACTTAAATTTTCCAAAACAATTTTCAAATTCCAGGAAAATTGAAAGAATAATAAACAGCCATATACTGCCCTCCTAGATTCACTGGCTATTGGCATCTTGTCTCTCTCTCTCTCACACACACACACACACTCACACACATGCACACACACGCAAATATATACTTTCCTTTTGTAAGCCATTTGGAAGTAGTATCCAGGCATCATGGCACTTTACTACTGTATGATTCTAAATAATACACGTCCCATAAACAAAGATATTTATCACTTTTCTATTCAATACCATTTCCATAGCTAAAGAAACTTTAATTCAATAATATCCAACACAGAGCCAAATTAAGTTTTCTAAGCTGTTTCCAGAATGTCATTAGAGTTAAGGTTAATGCATTGCATTTGCCTGCCTTTTCTTTAGTAGACTTCAGTAGAGAGCAGCTTACCCTTCTCCTTCTTTGTTATTGAATCTTTCCAGTGTCCAGGCCAGATGTCCTGCAAAGCCCTCCACGGGTTCCTGTCACTATTGTTGGTTTGTATTTACGAGCCAGTCTTTCTAGTCTTAGTCTTATGAGTCATGGGGTTGACTTTGATGTTGTAGCTTGAGGATCTTGCTAGATGTTTGGAGTAAGCCCTTAGACAACTGAGAGTAAATCTTTGTACACATTTGAAGGCCCAACCTCATTAATATGCATCTGAAAACTTCCAGGTTTATTTAGTCCCTCCTCATCACCACCTTAACTGATGTTTGCTCCAAAATCAGTCATACTTGATACACCACGATCTCTGGGATCAGTTCTTAAGTGTGAAGGAGAAAAGGAACAGGGGCGTTTGATTCATCAAGTCTCTGCATTGGATGTAGGTTCATTCTCAAAGCCCCCAAATAAAATGGAGGTTGAATGCAGATTTGGTAGAAGGGGATTTGTTGTTTCTGTCTTGGATTATCTGTGAAGACATCTTCTCCCCCTCTAGATTGCCCACCATGGACTGGCATCCTGTCAGCTCTCTATTGGGCTAGGACTTTGAGTTGTGAAGTGGCAGGTGAATGGAGTGGCAGAAAAAGTATGTTAGCACTGCCACAAGCCACTCCAGCATTTATATAGCTCCTCTCTTTTCTCCAGGGGTCTGCAATCATGGAGATAGAAGGGATCAGTTTGCAGATGAAAGCCCAGAGAGACAAAGTGTTTTGCCCAGAGCCACCCAGCTTGCTGCAGGCTGACCTGGGACCTGACCTAAATTCAGTCCTGTGCTTTTCTGTTAGCCACAAAGATGGAGTTATTAGATTTGGAATTTAGATGCCTGATGATATGGTTTTGAAATGGCAAG
Organism: Meles meles; assembly: GCF_922984935.1. Taxonomy (NCBI): domain Eukaryota; kingdom Metazoa; phylum Chordata; class Mammalia; order Carnivora; family Mustelidae; genus Meles; species Meles meles. Next base: position 45,461,131 of record NC_060070.1, read on the forward strand.
TACTGGGGAAGAAGAGAGCATGATTAATTCAGCAGCACAGGAGACTCTCAGAGTAGTTAAAAATCAGAGCACAGTGTTCTGTTGCCATGACCTTGAATCTTGAGACATGGCAAACATGGCATTTTCTATGAAAGGGCAGAATTCTTTGTTTCTTCTTTCTGATCTGCCAAAGACATAGTTTCTTGACCTTCAGAGTTTGAGTCAAGATACTATGTATGTAGGGGTAAGTAATTTTTTCTTGGGTTGTTATAATGGATTGTTTGTTTTTTAAATTGCAAGCTGAATCACTATCTTTTTTATAGGCATTTTCCTTCTGCAGTAGTTTTGCAAAAATCTCTCGCTTCTTCTTCCACAGGCATATAAATACCCTTTGTAATTACCAGGTGTCTGTCTTCACCTGTCTATTACAGAGGGAGTTTTCAGAAGTTCCAATTATATACCGAATTTCAGATCATGGCCTAGATTATACTTTGATCTTAAAAATAGAATTTAAGATAATTTTTCTCAACCAAGTTGCAAATATCACAGTGTTTTTATTTTTTTTATGTAAAATATATTTGTTCAACTAGATCTCTTTTTTTAATTTAAAATGTATTTTCAGTTCCCTATAGAATGGAAGGAAGGAAAGGAAAGAAAGCAACAGAAAACTTACCATCAGTCACCTGCACTTATGGCAGTTCAGTTTTTTGATCAATTTTCTGGGTTGTGTATTTTTCAAACTCCTTTCAATGTTTATGAAAATCTCCTCCAGACATAGTAAAGGAAGGGAGAGTCAGTAAGATGCATATTTGTATCAGTTAGATGTTTTGGCTGAAGTAGCAGAAACAAATAAAAAATAAAACTTCAGACTGCTTTAAATAATAAACTTTACTAGTTCCCATACCAAGAAATCTAAAAATGAATTGGCTTTCAGAGTGCGTTGATCTTGTGATTCAATGATGTCATTAAGGACCCACGTTCTTTCTATCTTACCATCCTACTAATCACAGTATCAACTTGTTCTGAGGCTGGGTGTTCTTGGGATCAAAATATACTTGTCAGTAGCAACTGGATCCGTAAGAGTCTTTGTTCAGGTTTGGTTTGAGAGAGAGATCTTTCCCTGTGGTTCTCTCTAGTGCCTGGTAATTTCCCCAGAAGATTCTAGAACAAGTCTCCTTGGATCTTAGTAATCTGATTTGCATCATGGGCCTCTTTTTGAACCAATCCATGTCACATGGGGAGCGTCATATTTGAGCTTATGTGGTAAGGTGTGTTCCCCAGGAGGCAAACCCTGAGACTAGTTTGGCTATTGTGGACATTGCTGCTAAAAGCATCAGGGTGCATGTGTCCCTTTGAATCAGTATTTTTTAATCCTTTGGATAAATACCTGAAAGTGCAATTGCTGGGTCTTAATAACTTTTTGATGAACCTCCATACTGTTGTACAGAGTGGTTGCACTAGCCAAAAGGTTGCACCAGTTTACATTCCCACCAACAGTGCAAGAGGGTTCCCCTTTTCCCACATCTCGCCAATATCTGAGTTGTTAATTTTAGCCATTTTGACCAATGTGAGGTGGTATCTCATTGTGGTTTTGATTAATATTTTCCTGATGATCACTCATCATCAGAAGTGATTTTTTTGTTAATGGGCTGGAAAAAGGAAGCTTGAGGAACCAGGAAGTACTAGGGAGATATCTCAGCAAAGAAGGAAGAGCTCAGGAAATGCATCCCATAAAACTGTTTGTGAATATCTGAGCTTATATCCAACTGTGTGTGTTGGATATGCTCCTAATTAGCATTCCAAAGACCATGAGAACTGAGCTAACAGAACTCTTCCCAGATCGCAGATTAATCATTGGGTGATACACTTAAAAGAAGATCTGAATAGCACTTAAAGCCTTTGAAACCTGAACTGACCATAGTATACAGAAAGTAAGCTAGAACTTATGACTTACCGAGGTCAAATGCTTAAACAAAAACATCAAGATTCTCTCATAGGATCTGGAGTCTCTGAAAATATACAGAATACAACCCAAATTTACTTTACATATGAAGAACTATGAAACTCTCAACTTGCTTAGGAAAAGATAATAGATGCCAATGATGAGAGAATACAGATGTTGGAATTATTTGATAAAGACTTTTTAAAAAGGATTTTATTTATTTATTTGACAGAAAGACAGACAAAGTGCATGAGAGGGGAGAAAGTAAGAGGGAGAAGCAGACCCCTTGCTGAGTAGGGAGCCCAATAAGGTTCTTGATCCTGGGACTCCGGGATCATGACCCAAGCTGAAGGCAGTCGCTTAACCAACTGAGCCACCCAGGTGCCTGAATTATTTGATAAAGACTTTAAAACAAATATTACAAAAATGTTCAAAGGTGAAATCGTGAATACTTTGAAATGAGGTTAAAATAGAAATAGAAGGGAGTGCTTTGGTGGGTCGGTCACTTAAGCATCTGCCTTTGGCTCAAGTCATGATCCCAGAGTTCTGGGATCAAGCCCCACTTTGGGCTCTGTGCTCTGTGAGGAGCCTGCTTCTCCCTCTGCCTCTGCTTTCTGCTCCCCCTGCTTGTGCTCTCTCTCTGTGTCAAATAAATAAGTAAATAAAATCTTTAAAAAAAAAAGAAATAGAGGGTGCCTGGGTGGCTCAGTTGGTTGAGTGACTGCCTTCAGCTCAGGTCATGATCCTGGACTTCCAGGATCGAGTCCTGCATTGGGCTGCCAGCTCCTTGGGGAGTCTGCTTCTCCCTCTGACCTTCTCGTCTCTCATGCTCTCTCTCACTCATTCTCTCTCAAATAAATAAATAAAACCTTTAAAAAATAATAAAAAAAAAGAAATAGAAGATATAAAGAAGAGTGAAATGGAAATTTTAGAACCAAAAAACAGAATAACCAAAATTAAAAATTCACTAGAAGGACTCAATAGCAAAATGAAGATGATGAAGGAAGGAAATAATGAACTTGGTGCGAACTTAATGGAAATTATCCAGTCTGAACAGCAGAGAGAAAAAAGATGGAAAAAGTAAAGAACAGGGGCACCTGGGTGGCTTAGTCATTAAGCGTCTGCCTTTGGCTCAGGTCATGATGCCAGGGTTCTGGGATGGAGCCCCACATCTGGCTCCTTGCTTGGCAGGAAGCCTGATTCTCCCTCTTAAAAAAAAAAAAACCAGTAAAGAACAGAACCTCAGAGTTCTATGGGACAACAAAAGATTTAATATTTGTGTCATAAGATCCCCAGAAGATAGAGAAAGAATGTGGTGTTGAGAAAAGGTTTGAAGGGATAATGGCTAGAAACATCACGTTTGGAGAAAGACACATACCTACAAATTTAAGAAGTAGAGAAAACCCCAAGTAGGATAAAATTAAAGAAATCATGCCCGATCAAATCATACTCAAATTTCTAAAATATGAAAGACAAAGAAAAATTCTTAAAGCCATAGAGAAACAGTCCATTACCTATAAAAAAAAACAATGATTCAATGACAATGATTCTCTTATCATAAACTATAGAAATCGAAAGGCAGAAGAACAATATTTTTCAAGTACTGAAAGAAAAGAATTTTTAGTCCAGAATTCTGTATACAGCAAAAATATTTTTCAGGAATGTCAGTAAAATAAAGGAATCCTTAGATGAAGAAAAACTAAGGGAATTTGTACCTAGAGAACTGCTTTAAAAGAACTGCTAAAGGGAACTCTACAGATGAAAGGAGACCATTACAAGAAACTTGCTACATCAAGAGTGAGAAAGAGTGGTTGGTAAATATTTGGATAAATAGGCTATTCTCCACTTGAGTTCTTTAAAATATGTTTTATGGTTGAAAGAAAAATATAACATTGTCTGATGAGGTTTTTAACATATGTAGATGTACTGTGTAAGATAATACCTCTAACAGAAAGAGGGATGGAGTAAGGGGAACCTTATGGTGTTAAGGTTTCTGTATTCCAACTGAAGTGACCAAATACTGATTCTAAATAGATTGTGAAAAGTTAAGTATGTATTTTCTTTCCTTAGAGCAACCACTAAAAAAATTGTATAAAACAATGCTATTAAAATTATAATAGAAAAGTTAGAATAGAATAATAAAAGGTGTTCATGGGGCATCTGAGTGGCTCAGTTTATTAAGCATCTGCCTTTGGCTCAGGTCATGATCTCGGGTTCCTGGGGTTGAGCCCTGTGTCAGGCTCCCTGCTCAATGGGGAGCCTGCTTCTCCCCCTCCCTCTGCACATCCCTCCCCTGCTCCTCCCCCCTCCCCCTTGTCCTCCTGCCACCTTGTGCTCTCTTTTTCTCTCAAATAAAGAAATAAAATTTTTTTTAAAGTTGTTCATATACCCCCACCCCCCAAAAGGCAAGAAACGCAAAATAAAGAAATGAGAAACAGAACAAACAAAAAAATAGTAAAATGATAAACATAAACTTACTTAACATATTAATAATGTCATTACATGTAAGTTCTTTCTTTCTTTTTTTTTTTTTTTAAGTAGGTTCCATGGCCAATGTGGAGCCCAATACAGGACTTGAACCCTGACCCTGAGATTAAGACCTAAGGTGAGATCGAAAGTCGGATGTTTAACTGACTGAGCTATCCAGGCGGCCTGACATATAAGTTCTTTCAATATACCAATTAAAAGAGATTGTTAAATGGCTAAAAAAAACCGTATAGTTTTTTTTGAATTTTGAAATTCATTTTGAAAATTCGAATTCAAATTTGAAAATTTTGAAATTCATTTTGAAATATGGTTCAAATATAGTTATATAGCTAGATTAAAAAATTAAAGGACAGGAAAATATATACCATGCAAAACTAATGAAAAGGAAGTTGAAATGGTTATATTAGTGTCAAGTTATTGACATTCCTCCTACTTCAGAGGAAAGAAAACTACCAGGGTTGGAAAGGAACATTACATATTGATTACATAAGGACAAAAAAGCCATTTCACCATGAAGACATAAAAGTTCTAAATATGTGTGTATGTAGCAACCGAGCTTCAAAATACATGAAGTGAAAACTGCCAGACCTAAAAGGAGAAATAGATAAGTATTTATAGTCGGAGAGATCCACACCCTCTTCTCATAATAGGTAGAGCCAATAAATAAAAAAGCTGAAAAAGTCCTTTAACCAACTGAATCTAACAGACATTTCTAGAACACTCCATCCAACAGCAGAGCATACATTCTCTTTTTAAATGCAGACAAAGAGCATATGCTGGGTCATAAATCAAACATTAACAGTTGAAAGGGATTAAAATTCTAACTATATTCTCTTAAAAAGAAAAATAGAGAGACATAATGTTTTCACGGGTTGGAAGATTCAACATAGCAAAGATCTCAATTCTCTCCCAATTGGTCTACAGGTACTTTAGTAAAGAAAATATGAGGATAGAAGTCAATACATGAAAAAATATTCAACTTCATTAGCCATTGGGAAATGCAAATTAAATCATGACAGATATTGCTATACATCCACTGGAATGGCTAAAATAAAAAATACTGATAATACCAAGTATTGACAAAGTTGTGGAGTAACTGGAACTCTCATATATTGAAAGCAGAAAATGAGTTTGGTCCTTTCTTATAAAATTAAACATATAACTCAATAGCCCCCTCCTGGGTATTTAGTCTAGAGAAAAGAAATGGTGTACAAATATGCATAGCATGTCAATTCATAATTGCCAAAAGTTGGAAACAACTCATATGTCCTTCAATGGATGAATGGTGAATGGATAAGCTGTAGCACATACATGCAATAGAACACTACTCAGCAATAATAAGGAAGAGATTATTTCTAGCAAGACTCATTAAAAAAAAAGAGGATCCAAAGAAATAAAATTATTATGGGGTGCCTGGGTAGTTCAGTAGGTTAAACATCTGTCTTTGGATCAGGTCATGATCCTGGGGTCCTGGGATCAAGCCCCGTGTTGGGATCTCTGCTCAGTGGGGAGCCTGCTTCTCCTTCTCCCTCTGCCTGCTACTCCCTGTGCTTGTGCTATCTTTGTCAAATAAATAAATAAAATCCTAAAAACAAAACAAAAAACCAAATACATAAAATTATTAATGAAAGAGGAGAAATAACAACCAATACCACAGAAATACAAACAGTTATAACAGAATATTATGAAAACTTATATGCCAACATATTGGACAACCTGGAAGAAATAGATAACTCCTAGGAAAATATAACCTATCAAAACTAAAGCCAGTCATCATCAAGACAGTATGGTACTGGCACAAAAACAGACACATAGATCAATGTGGAATAGAATAGAGAGCCCAGAAATAGACCCTCAACTCTATGGTCAACTAATCTTTGACAAAGCAGGAAAGAATGTCCAATGGAAAAAAGACAGCCTCTTCAACAAATTGAAAATTTTTGGGGAAAATTGGGAAATTTTGGGAAAATTGGGGTTGGGAAAATTGGACAGCCACATGCAGAAAAATGCAGAAAAATGAAACTGGACCATTTCCTTACACCACACATGAAAATAGACTCAAAATGGAGGAAGGACCTCAATGTGAGAAAGGAATCCATCAAAATTCTTGAGGAGAACACAGACAGCAACCTCTTTGACCTCAGCCACAGCAACTTCTTCCTAGGAATTGCCAAAGGCAAGGGAAACAAGAGCAAAAATGAACTATTGGGACTTCATCACAATCAAAAGCTTTTGCACAGCAAAGGAAACAGTTAACAAAACTGAAAGACAGTTGACAGAATGGGAGAAGATATTTGCAAACAACATATCAGATAAAGGGCTAGTATCCAAAATCTATAAAGAGCTTATCAAACTCAACACCCAAAGAACAAATAATCCAATCAAGAAATGGGCAAAGAACATGAACAGACATTTCTGCAAAGAAGACATCCAGATGGCCAACAGACACATGAAAAAGTGCTCCACATCACTTGGCATCAGGGAAATACAAATCAAAAGCACAATGAGATACCACCTCACACCAGTCAGAATGGATAAAATTAACAAGTCAGGAAATGACAGATGCTGGCGAGGATGTGGAGAAAGGGGAACCCTCCTACACTGTTGGTGGGAATGCAAGCTAGTGCAAACACTCTGGAAAACAGCATGGAGGTTCCTCAAAAATTTGAAAATAGAGCTATGCTATGACCCAGCAATTGCACTATTGGGTATTTACCCTAAAGATACAAACGTAGTGATCCGAAGGGGCACGTGCACCCAAATGTTTATAGAAGCAATGTCCACAATAGCCAAACTATGGAAAGAGCCTAGATGTCCATCAATAGATGAATGGATAAAGAAGAAGTGGTATATATATACAGTCGAATACTATGCAGCCATCAAAAGAAATGATATCTTGCCATTTGTGATGATGTGGATGGAACTAGAGGGTATTATGCTTAGCGAAATAAGTCACTTGGAGAAAAACAACTATCATATGATCTCCCTGATATGAGGAAGGGGAGATGTAACGTGGGGGGCTTGGGGGTAGGCAAAGAATAAATGAAACAAGATGGTATCAGGAGGGAGACAAACCATAAGTGACTCTTAATGTCACAAAACAAACTGAGGGGGGCTGGTTGGAGGGGGGTAGGGAGAGACTGTTGGGGTTATGGACACTGTGGAGGGTATGTGCTATAGTGAGTGCTGTGAAGTGTGTAAACCTGGCAATTCACAGACCTGTAACCCTGGGGCTAATAATAAATTATATGTTTATAAAACAAAACAAAACAAAAAACTAAAGCCAAAAGAAATAGAAAATTTGAATAGACCAATTACCAACATTGAAACTGGATGGAATCAGTAATCAAAAAACTCCCCCCAAAATAAAAGTCCAGCCAGACACTTCCACAGGCAAGTTATACCAAACTTTTTTTTTAAAATGAGCTTTATGCCTGAACTCACAACTCCAAGATGAAGAGTCACATGCCATACTGACTGAACCAGCCAGGCAACCCTCTACCAAGCATTTAAAGAAGAGTTAACACCCTAATACATTCCTTTCAAACTACTCCAGAAAATACAAGAGGAAGAAGAACTCCCAAATTCATTTTATGAGGCCAGTATTGCCTTGATACCAAAGCTAGATAAAGACACTACCAAAAAAAGAGAACTACAGGCCAATGTCTCTCATGAATATAGATGTAAAAACCTCCAACTAAATATTAGCAAACCAAATCCAACAATACATTAAAAGAGTCCTGCACCATGGGTTTATTCCCGGGATGCAAAGTGTGTTTCAATATTTGCAAAAAAATCAATGTGATGTATCACATTGATAAGAGAAATGATAAAAACCATATATGATCATTTTAATAGATGCAGGAAAAGCATTTGACAAAGTATAGCATCCATTCCTGATAAAAAGCCTCTGTAAAATAGGTACAGAGGAAATATATCTCAAGGTAATAAAGGCCTTGTATGAAACCCCCCCAGCTAATATCATACTCAATGGTGACTTTTCCCCTAAGGTCAGGAACCAGAAAAGGATGTCTACTCTCACAACTTTTATTCAACATGGTACTGGAAGTTCTGGCCACCAACAGCAATTACATAATGTAAAAAATAAAAAAAATATAAATTTTTTGGAAGAAGTAAAACTCTTACAATATGCAGATGACATGATACTATATATAAAAAGCCCTAACGACTCCACCAAAAAAACTATTAGAACTGACAAAGGAATTCAGTAAAGTCACAGGATACAAAATCAATGTACAGATATCTGCTGCATTCCTGTACACTAATAAAGAAGTAGCAGAGAGTGAAATTAAGAAAACATTCCCATTTATGGTTGCACTAAAACCAATAAAATATATAGGAATAAACTTACCCAAAGAGTGAAAGAACCGTTCTCTGAAAGCTATAAAACACCGATGAAAGAAATTCAAGGTGATGCAAAGACATGGAAAGACATTCCATGCTTATGGATTGGAAGAACAAATATTGTTCAGATATCTGTACTATCCAAAGGTGTCCACACATTTAATGCAATCCTTATATCAACAGAATTTTCCACAGAACTAGAACAAACAATCCCAATATTTGTATGGAACTGCAAAATATCCCAAGTAGTCAAAGCAATCTTGAAAAAGAAAAAACTAGAGGTATCAAATTTCAGATTTCAAGTTATATTACAAAACAGAAGTAATGAAAACAGTGTGGTGCTGGCATCAAAACAGACACACAGATCAATGGAATAGAACAGAAAACCAAGAAATAAGCCCACAATTATACAGTCAAGTAATCTTTGACAAAGGAGGAATGAATATACAATGAGAAAAAGACAGTCTCTTCCAAAAATAGCATTGGGAAAACTGGACAGTCACTTGCAAAAGAATGAAACTAGTCCACTTTCTTTCAACATATACAAAATAAACTCAAAATAGGTTAAAAACTTAAGTGCGAGACCTGAAACCACAAAAATCCTTGAAGGGACCACAGGTTGTAATCTCTCTGACTTGGCCATAACAACTTTTTTTTCTCTTTCTCCTTTCTTTTTTTTTAATGTCTCCTAAAACAAGGGAAATAAAAGCAAAAAGTATTGGAACTACATCAAAATAAAGTTTCTGCACAACAAAGGAAACAACAAAACTAAAAGGCAACTTACTGAATGGCAGAAGGTATTTGCAAATGACATATGTGATAAAGGGTTAGTATACGAAATATATAAAGAATTTATAAAATTAAACTCCCCAAAAACAAACAACCCAGAATATACAAATAGAAATTTTCCCAAAGAATACATATAGATGGCAAACAGACACATGAAAAGATGCTCAACATCAGTCATCATCACGGAAATGCAAATCAAAGCTATAGTGAGATATCACTTCACACCTTTAGAGTCGCTGAAATAAAAAAAAAAAGAACAAGAAACAAATGGTGAGGATGGGGAGAAAAAAGAACTCTAGCACTGCTGTTGGGAGTGCAAATTGATGCAGCCACTGTGGAAAACAGTATGGAGTTTCCTCAAAAAATAAAAAATAGAGCTACCCTATGATCCAGGAATCACGCTACTGAAAATTTACCAAAAAACCCCACAAAACCTCTAAATCAAAGGGTTGCATTCACCCCTATATTTATTGTAGCATTATTGATAATAATATAGTAATATATATAATATATAATATATAAAATACAATAACATAATTGTATACAATTATACACAACACATATCCATATACATATATGTATATATATAATACATATATATAATATATACACACATACATACATAATGTTGTATATATTATCCAGCCATAAAAAGGAATGAGATCTTGCCATTTGTAACAATATGGATGGAACTATAGAGTATCATGCTAAGAGAAATAAGTCAGTCAGAGAAAGACATTGTATTGTATGTATTTCACTCATATATGGAATCTAAGAACAAAACAAATGAGCAAAGGGGAAAAAAGAGAAAAAGAGAGAGAAAAACTAGGAAAGAGACTCTTAGCTATAGAGAACAAACTGATGGTTACCAGAGGGGAGGTGGGTGGAGGCATGAGTGATTAAAGAGTACACTTATCAAAACAAACAAACAAACGAAAACACCAAAAACAAACAAAGAGTACACTTATCATGATGAAAACAAACAAACAAACAAACTTAAAAAAATAATGAAAAATAATGAAGGGATTATTGATACATGCAACAATTTGAATGGATCTGAAAGGCATTATGCTGAGCCAAAGATGGTAGTCTTAAAAAAGTTTACATGACAGATGATTCCATTTACATGGCATTTTTGAAAAGACAGACCTGTAGTGATGGAGAATAGATCAGTGATAGTTAGAGGGTAAAGAAGGGGGAAGGGTGTGACTATAAAAAGATAGCGCTCTCCTGTATTCTGGTTGAGACAGTGGTAACCTGAGTTTTATTTGGGATGGTGAAGGAAAAGATAGGGGGCTGTTATTATTGCTGTTGTTATGACTTTTTTTTTTTTACTTTTAAAATGAGTTTATTAAATTCAATGATGGTAAGCTCTCTGACGACTATTCTTCTGAAGTTGGTTTTTTCTTAGGACAATTGAAAAGAAAACCAAAATTGTCTTAACATAGTCACAGATGCTGAAATATTCAAGCTTCTGCAGGTGGTACTGGAACCTGAGGACCCTGCCAGTCAAGTTGTGGTCTGGGTCTCTGGATCATCCTTTTTTTTTTTTTTAATTTTTTTTTAATTTGTTTATTTACAGCATAACAGTGTTCATTGTTTTGGCATCACACCCAGTGCTCCATGCAGTACGTGCCCTCCCTATTACCCACCACCTGGTTCCTCAACCTCCCATCCCCCCGCCCCTTCAAAACCCTCTGGTTGTTTTTCAGAGTCCATAGTCTCTCATGGTTCATCTCCCCTTCCAGTTTCCCTCAACTCCCTCTCCTCTCCATCTCCCCATGTCCTCCATGTTATTTGTTATGCTCCACAAATAAGTGAGACCATATGATACTTGACTCTCTCTGCTTGACTTATTTCGCTCAGCATAATCTCTTCCAGTCTCGTCCATGTTGCTACAAAAGTTGGGTATTCATCCTTTCTGATGGAGGCATAATACTCCATTGTGTATATGGACCACATCTTCCTTAGCCATTCATCCGTTGAAGGGCATCTTGGTTCTTTCCACAGTTTGGCGACCGTAGCCATTGCTGCAATAAACATTGGGGTACAGATGGCCCTTCTTTTCACTACATCTGTATCTTTGGGGTAAATACCCAGCAGTGCAATTGCAGGGTCATAGGGAAGCTCTATTCTTAATTTCTTCAGGAATCTCCACACTGTTCTCCAAAGTGGCTGCACTAATTTGCATTCCCACCAACAGTGTAAGAGGGTTTCCCTTTCTCCCCATCCTCTCCAACACACATTGTTTCCTGTCTTGCTAATTTTGGCCATTCTAACTGGTGTCAGGTGGTATCTCAATGTTGTTTTAATTTGAATCTCCCTGATGGCTAGTGATGATGAACATTTTTTCATGTGTCTGATAGCCATTTGTATCCTTTTTTTTAAAAAAAAAGTTCTTATTTGGGGCGCCTGGGTGGCTCAGTGGATTAAGCCGCTGCCTTCGGCTCAGGTCATGATCTCAGGGTCCTGGGATCGAGCCCTGCATCAGGCTCTCTGCTCCGTGGGGAGCCTGCTTCCTCCTCTCTCTCTGCCTGCCTCTCTGCCTACTTGTGATCTCTCTCTGTCAAATAAATAAATAAAATCTTTAAAAAAATAAAAAAATAAAAAAGTTCTTATTCAAATTCCTGTTGGTTATCACAGTGTAATATTATTTTCAAGTATAGAATATAGAGATTCAGTACTTCCATATGTCACCTGGTGCTCATCACAAGTGTAGTCCTTAATCTGGACTACATCCTTCATCCTTTTCATCCTCAGCTTTAATCCATCTATTCCATCTATTCCATCTAATCCATCTATTTCCTGGAGCAAAGATTCATCTACCACCATATTGTCTTCATTATCCTCCAAGAATTGGGTCCAGATTATTATATGCTTCAAATAGCCACACCCCCACCCAATTTAATTTTCCAATTTTTTTTTAATCATCTACTTCTTCTGAATTTTTGAGAGTTTTGTACCAAACTTTGGTTTCCAACTTCAGAAATTCTCGCTTATAACCTAAATGGATTAATGGGTTTTTGGTTTCTTTGTTTTCCTTCCATTCTTTTTGCTTTTTCAACTCTTACAGTTTTTTTTTGTTCTACTATTTCATTCACTTTTTCTTGCATAGTCTTAAGCAAAGATCATTATCATACCATTATCATACCAAAGTTTTCCTCTACTTGTAACATTAATTTAAAAATGTCTGAGAAATCTCCTATTTGGGGGATAATACTTAATATGTGGGAAAATTTTTATTCTTTGTAAACTTGTGACTTACCAGAGAGTTTGCCATTTTCTCCAGCCTTAGCTTTATAGAATGGTGAAAGTGTTTGGATCTTCTGAAAATGTTTAGCAGGATCTACTCCACGGAAGTAGAATTTGGAATCAGGATTGTTCATTTGTGTTTTGGAAGGCTAGTTGTTAGAGGGGATGGATCACCATGGAATCAAGCTATAAAGGAATAGGAATAGATGGATCACAGAATTTCCAGCTCATTGTGCTGCTTCTGGATTTAAGTCGTCCCCATGGCCCTTACTGTGGCCCATCCATGGCTTACTGATTCATGGACTCTGAGGACTGGAGTGGAGCATGTGGGCACACCATGCTACCAGTTCTTAGTCTTGCTTTTACTTTTTAATTTTGTGCACATAAAACTTGGATATTTTAGAAATGCCATACGTCTTAGTCAATTTGGACTGCTGTAACAATACTATAGACTAGATGGGGTAAATAATATATTTATTTCTTACAGTGTTGGGGGATGGAAAGTCCAAGATGTAGGTGCCAGCATGGTCAGGTTTTGATGAGATTTCCCTTTCTGATTTGCAGTGCCTGGTTGCTCTAACCTCACATGGTGAAGACAAGGAGAGAAAGCAATTTCTATTGTTATAAAGATACTGATTCCATCGTGAGGACTCCATCCTCATGACATAATTACCTCTGGAAAGGCTTCATCTCTAAATATTATCACCGTGAAGATAGGGTTTCAACATAAAAATTTCCAGGGGGCAAAGATATTCATGTAAGAAATAGACTTTTCTACTCTAAAGTCATAGGGACAGAAGTGTTTTTATTTTTCAATTTTCTGTTACTATTTCAGCATTTTGTTCTGGACACTTTCATAATTGATTACATGATAGATATGGAAATAACTTATCTACCCCATCCTTTATTAACATGAACATTCTGGACATGCCTAATTTCACTTCAGAAGCAACATTCTCCATGTGCTGGGACTGACCCTTTCTAACTTTGCTGCACATGCTTTATTTCTTGGTTTCTTTGCCACTGCTGATATGTTGGTTTGGAAACATATTTTTACATTGCTACCAGAGAACGACTTACATTGACAGTTATGTTAGTTTGCTGAGACATAAACTGTGCCTGTCATTTTCTTACATTCCGTTAAATACTCAGAAGTATGTTAGATAAATCCTGACGTACTAAAGAGTTGTAGAGATGCAGATATAATTCCTCTATCTGGACTCTCTCTGGTGGCTCCAGTCTCCTCAGCTGGGGCTGCTTCTATCCCAGGCATATGGACATGGCAGAGGTAGGGGTAAAGAGTGGTTTTTTTAAGAACCTCAATGTCAGTAGATAAGGTGAAGTAAAACTCATTCTCAGTAAATCTGATTAAGTTTGGGAGTCAGAAATATCAGGAAGAAAGAAAAAATGGTTTAACCCTAAGGAGAATCAAAGGGGTAGAGTCTTTGGGATTCAGAGATGTTCCTCAGCTTAAAAGATCCAGAACCGAGATATTTTTAATTATGCTTATTTTTTAGAGCAGTTTTAGGTTCACAGCAAAATTGAGCAGAAAGTACTAAGATTTCCCACATACCCCTTGTCCTTCCTTCACCAGAGAGGTTCATTTGTTACAATTGATGAACCTATATCAACACATCTTTGTCATCCAAAGTGCATAGTTTACATTGGGTTTCACTACTGATGTGATATGTTCCTAGGGTTTGGACAAATGTGTAGTATCATGTATCCATCATTATAGCATGGTATGGAGTATTTTCAATATCCTAAAAATCCTCTGTTCATTCCTTCCTTCTTCCTCTCAACCCCTGGCAACCACGATTATTTTACTGTCTCTATAGTTTTACCCTTTCCAGAATGTCATATAGTTATAATCATAGTATGAAGCCTTTTAAGATTGACTTCTTCACTTAGTAATATACATTAAAGTTTCCTTCATGCCTTTTCATGGCTTGATAGCTCATTTCTTTTTAGTGCAGAATAATATTCTGTTGTCTGGGTGTACCCCAGGTATTTTGGTTGCTTTCAAGTTTTGGAAATTCTGAATGAAGCTGCTATAAACATCCAAGTGCAGGTTTTTGTGTGGAGATGTTTTCAAGTCATTGGGCAAGTGCCAAGGACTGTGATTGCTGGATCAGATAATGAGAGTATGTTTAGTTTTTTGAAAAATCACCAAAGTGTCTCCCAACAGTATGGATGAGAATTTCTGTTGCTCTACTTCCTTACTCACATTTGCTGTTGTCAGGGTTCTGGATTTTTACCATTCTAATCAGTATGTAGTGGTATCTTGTTGTTTTAATTTGTATTTCCCTAATGACATATCATATGGAGTATCTTTTCATAAGTTTATTTGCCATCTGTATGTCTACTTTGGTATGGTGCTTGTTAAAGTCTTGGACTCATTTTTTAAAAAAAAGATTTTATTTATTTATTTGAGAGAGAGAGAGAGAATGAGGGAGAGAGAGCATGAGAGGAGAGAGGTCAGCGGGAGAAGCAGACTCCCCGCTGAGCAGAGAGCCTAATGTGAGACTCATTCCGGGGACTCCAGGGTCATGACCTGAGCCGAAGACAGTCGCTTAACCAACTGAGCCACCCAGGTGCCTGCTGGACTCATTTTTTAATAGGTTGTTTGTTTTCTTATTGTTGAGTTGTAAGAGGTCTTTGTATATTTTGGACAACAATACTTTATCAGATATGTTTTTTGCAAATATTTTCTTTCAGTCTGTGGTTACTCTTTTTTTTCTCCTTGAAAGTATATTACACAGGGCAGAAAATCTTTATTATAATGACATCCAGTTTATAAGTTATCATTTTCATGGATCTTGTCTTTGGTTTTTTATCTACAAAGTCATCACCAAACCCTAGATCATTTAGTTTTTCTCTTCAGTCATCAGTTGGCTGTATCTGGACGTATTTCTGAGCTATCTATTTTATTCCGTTGATTTCTGCATTTATTTCTTCATTAATAATACCATACTTATGATTACTCTAGGTTTGATTACTGTAGTAAGTCTTGAAGTTGGTTTCTATCAGTCCTCTAAGTTTCTTCTCCTTCAATATTGTGTTGCTGTTATAAGTCTTTTGCCTTTCTTTATATACTCCAGAATTCATTTGTTGATTTGCAACAATATAACATGCTGGAATTTTGATTGGAGATTGCATTGCATCTAAGATCAAGTTGGGAAGAACATCTGGACAATACTGAATCTTCCTATCCATGAATATTTATTTAAATATTTTATTTCTTTCATCAAACATTTTTCATTTTTCTCACAGATTTTGTATTTTTTTAGATTTATTCCTGAGTATTTCATTTATGGAGGTGCTAATGAAAATGGTATTCTGTTTTTAATTTCACATTCCCCTCATTCATTGTTGGTATATTGGAAAGTAACTGACTTTTTTAAAAAATTGAAGTATAATTAACATAGATTGTTATACTAGTTTCAGTGGGCATAGTGATTCAACATTTCTGTACATTACTCAGTGTTCACAATAAGTGTAGTCACCACCAGTCACCATGCAATTTTATTACAATATTATTATTATTGACTGTATTCTCTGGGTACTGGAAATGGTCAGCAATCCCTGTACCAATGGATGAAAGATTACTCCAGACTTTCTTGTGAAAGAGAGGGGAAGGCAAGGGGGTCAATGCTAAGAGATGAAAACCCTTCACTCTTCCTTGCTCCTACCTTTATTGGTTCTTCGGGATAAATCATAAATCTTTATCACTTTTTCTCAAGCATGTGATGTGTGCATGCTTATAAGATAAGGGGTCTTACTGGACCCCTTGTCTTTTTTTTTTTTTAAGATTTTATTTATTTATTTGACGGAGATAGAGATCACAAGCAGACAGAGAGGCAGAGCAGAGAAAGAGGGGAAACAGGCCCCCTGCTGAGCAGAGAGCCCGATGCGGGACTCGATCCCAGGATCCCGGGATCATGACCTGAGCCGAAGGCAGAGGCTTAACCCACTGAGCGACCCAGGCACCCCTGGACCCCTTGTCTTACTCTTATAACTAAGAGGATCTGTTTATGGTAAAGATACAGTATGGTAATCTGTGTGGTCTATAAGTTCTCTTAGATCACAGGACAGCTGTTTGGGCTAAGAAAGCTTGGGGGAAGGCAACTCCCTGTGGCATTCTTATGGCAGAGTGGTCACACAGGCATTGGCATTCCAAAGGCCTACACCCTTCTCTGAAATCTCCCTGCCCCCAGCACCCTCCATGTTACATTTTAGCAAGACAGGTATTATGGATGATTTCACACTCTGCATTAACCCCAGCATCTGTGCTGTACTTGTTATCTCCATGACTTACTTATTTTTTTAAAAAATATTTTATTTATTTATTTTGACAGAGAGCACAAGTAGGCAAAGGCAGGCAGAGAGAGAGAGGAGGAAGCAGGCTCCCCATGGAGCAGAGAGTCTGATGCGGGGCTTGATCCCAGGACCCTGAGATCATGACCTGAGCCGAAGGCAGAGGCTTAACCCACTGAGCCACCCAGGCGCCCCAACTTACTTATTTTTTAAACTGGAAGTTTGTGTCTCTTACTCCTGTTTATCTCTTTCACCCATCCTTCTACCCACTTCCCCTCTGCCAACCACCAGTTTTTTCTCTGTATTAAAGAGTTTTTTTTTTTCATTTGTCTTGTTTTTTATATTTCTTTTTGTCTCTGAGACTTCTAAGTTTTACTATTAGATAATGGGGTGTTGATCTATTTTTTATTGATTTTTGAGGGGTGTTCTCTGTGCCTCCTGGATTTTGAGGCCTGTTTCTTTTCCCAAGTTAGGGAAGTTCTCTGCTATAACTTGCTTCAATATACTTTCTGCCCCCCTCTCTCTTGCTTCTTCTTTTGGGATCCCTATTACTCTAATATTGTTTCATCTTATGGTATCACTTTTCTCCCGAACTCTCCCCTCATGATCCAACAGTTGTTTATCTCTCTTTTTCTCACCTTCTTCAGTTTTCCATCATTTTGTCTTCTATATCACTAATTGTCTCTTCTGCCTCATTTTCCCTAGCAGTCAGAACTGCCAGTTCTTATTGCACTTCATTAGTAGCTTTTTTTATTTCAACTTCATTAGATTTTAGTTCTTCTGTTTCTCCAGGAAGGAAAAATTCTCTCATATCTTCTATGCTTTTTTCAAGCCCAGTTAGCATCTTTATAATTGTCATTCTGAACTCTACTTCTGATGTCTTACTAATGTCCATATTGAGTAGGTTCCTAGCAGTTGGTACTGCCTCTTGTTCCTTTTCTTGAGGTGAGTTTTTCAGAGTTGTCATTTTGTCCAGAGAAGAATAGATGAATGAGAGGTCAAAATGCTAAAAGGGTAGCAATGACTCTAGACAAATACACAGTAACCAAATCAGAAGAGACCTGAAAGGTGGGGGGGGGGGGTGGGGAGAAAAAGAAAAAAAAAATATGACTAGGCTGGTGAATAGAACAGAGCCACACACTTTATTTTGGGTATATTTTGGTAGAGAACCTACCTCCCAAAATTTCAAGGAAAGAAATATCTATATCTATATCTATATCTATATCTATATCTATATATATATATATATGAGTAAATATGATGAAGAGGTATAATATAACTGTAAAGATGAACATTAAAAAGATTTTAAAAAAGGAATTGATAAGATAAGTTGGTTGGAAAAAAAAGGGAGAGAATGTGATCAGGCTGGAGACTAGAACAAAGTCATATGATAGATTTATGGTATATTTTGTTCTGTTAGAAGAAACTGTATCCCAAAATTTTAAAGAAAGTAAAACTTACATGTATTTTAAAAATAAGGTTAAATACATGAAGGGATAGAATATGACTATAAAAATGAAAATTAAAAAATACTTTTAAAAAGGTATTGATAAAATAGTTAAAATAGGTTAAAGTAGGAAAGAAGAAACATTAAAAAATAGAAAAAATTATGAAAATTTAAAAAATTTAACTTTGAAGGACTAAAGAATTATGGGGGGAAAAGCCATGAATTCTATGTGCTGTATTCCCATAGCTCTGAAGTTCTGCAGTTCTCATTGATCAGTGATCTTGTTCTTGGCTGGATATTCTTGCTGATCTTCTGATCTTTGGTTACTGAAGATCTTGCTCATCTTCAGAGGGGCCTGTTGCAGTGATTCTCAAATGTCTTTGCCCAAAGCATAAAAGCACTGCCTTTGCCAGGGGCTAGGCTGAGTAATCTGCTTGGTTTTGCTCTGGAGAGCTTTTGTTCCCTGAATGCTCTCCATACAGCTTTGGAGGATGGGAATGAAAATGACAGCCCCCCAATCTCTAGCCTCAGAGGAGTGGAGACCTTGGGGGCCCTCCTCTTCAGTGCACCCTCAGAGAAATGCAGTCAATCCCTCCCATCTCCCTGGTCTCCTGCTGCACTCCGAGTTCACCCCACCTGTGACCCAGGATTTCTATCTCTGGTGCATGGCCCCGTTTGGAGTCTCCAAACCCAACTGGCTCCTGCCATGCAATCCCGCACTGCTCCTCCTAGAGGAGGAAGGAGGGGGGTCTCCCTGGACCTACCACTTGTGGGGTCCCTGCTCAAAGAATAGTTGTCTCACTATGCCTCGGATCATGGTTTAAGGTAATCCTGAACTGAGAGCCCCCTCCTTGGCTTAATCTCTGCAGCTGGCTTCCCTGCTCCAATATCTGGGAGCTCTGCCATACTCAGACACCCCAGTCTTTCTGTGACCTCAAGGAGCCTGAGACTGCACTGTCCCAGTGAGGATTCCATCCCTGTTCAGCCGCTGGAGTAATGGCTCTCTGTGGAGCAGACTTTTAATAGTTCTGATTTTGTGCTCTGCTGCTCTCTCACTTGCCGGGAGCCAGCTCCCTCCCCCCACGGTCTATGTTCCCGTATATTGCCTTGGATTCACTCCTCTGTGTGTCCTACCTTCCAGATAGTGGTGGATTTTCTGTTCCTAGAATTGCCGCTATTCTCTTCGATCTCCTGTTTAGTTTGTAGGTATTCAGAATGGCTTGATAACTATCTAGCTGAATTCCTGGAACCAGGCGAAATTTAGGTCTCCTGCTCCTCTGTCGTCTTGCTGCTCCTTCAAGTCTCATCATTAAGTATGGTACTAACTTGAGGTTTTTGTTGATATTCTTTTTCAAGTTGAGGAAGTTCCTCTCTATTCTTAGTTTACAATTTTTCTTGTTGGGTGTTGGATTTTCTCAAATGCTTTTTCTACATCTATTGATAGGATCATGTGATTTTTCTCTAGCCTATTGATGTGATGGATTACATGAATTGATTTTCTAATGTTGAACAAGCTTACATACCTTGAATAAATTCCACTTTGTAGTGGTACATAATTCTTTGTAAACATTGTTGGATATGATTTACTAATGTATTTTGTTGAGGATTTTTGCATCTGTGTTTATGAAAGATATTTGTCTGCAGTTTTCCTAAGATGTCTTTGGTTTGGTATTAGGGTAATGCTGGTCATATAGAATGAGTTAGGAAGTATTCTCCCTGATACTCTTTTCTGAAAAGGATTATAGATAATGGTATGATTTATTCCTTAAGTGGTATAATAAATCAGTCAATCTATCTGGGTCCAGTGCTCGCTATTTTGAAGATTATTGATTATTGATTCAATTTCTCTAATAAATATAGGCTATTTCTTATTGTGTCTATTGTCTTTTCTATTGTGTATTTCTTTTTGTGTGAGTTTTGGCAGATTGTGTTTATCTGAGAATTGTTACATTTAATCTAGTTTGTCAAACTTGTAGGCAAAAAGTTATTTACAGTATTTCTTTATTATTCTTATAATATACATGAAATACGTAGTGATCTGATATTAGTCATTTGTGTCCTTTCTTTTTTCTTAGTTAGTTTGACTACAGGCTCACTGATTTTGCTGATTTTTTTTAAAGAACTAACTTAAAATTTATTTTTCTCTACTGATTTCCTATTTTCAATTAGACTAATTTATGCTATAATTTTTATTATTTATTTTCTTTTGTTTACTTTGGATGTAATTGCTTCTCTTTTCTAGTTTCCTAAGGTAGAAGTTTAGGTGAGTGATTTTTAGATTTCTTTTCTTTTCAAATATATATGTTTAATGTTATAAATTTCCTTCTGAACGCTGTTTCCACTGCATCCCACAACTTTGTTTTATGTTGTACACATGTCAAGATTTTTATTCTATTATATGGTGTTGTAACCGATCCAGAGAAGATTTTGAAGAAACTTTTTAAATTATCAGTCAACCAAAGGAATGTTGAAGAGAGGTTACTAATAGATGGAAGGTAGTTTAATATCCTAAGGGTAATAAACTGTGATGTGCTTTTCTACTGTGGAGGTTTTTGTTTTTTGGTTTTTTTTTTTGTTTTTTAACCAGAGAGAGAGAAAGATCAGGTGAATCTCTTGATTTCTTGACAAATTTTATTTGTTTTGTTCTAAGTAGGAATCTCTGGCCTTTTTCTCAGACAGAAACCATTTATATTGATATCAGTTTTTTACGAGTTAACCTCTACTCCTACAAAATTGTTATATAGCCAAATTAGTCAAAGGTATACACGGAATCAGTTAATCTCCAAAATGTCTGCTAAACAATGCTAAGCACTCCACTGTAAGGACACCTAACCTCTAAAAGAACAAGAGCTGGACAGTAGGTAAAGTAATAAAAATAGATTTCATTCAGGAATTATTGCAATAGAAAATATGAGACCTCATATAGAACTGGATACAATTTCAAATACAGCAAGGACAAGTGAGGATTTATAGTCAAGGAGGAGGGTGAGAGTCAGTGGATGGAAGATAACTGAGAAGAAACATCAAGGGTAAGGAGATTCTTGCTATACTGATCTAAGAGGATTTCTATTGCAGGCAGACCAGTCAGCAGATATCACCTAGAGGTTGATAAGAGTTGAAGAATTTGCTTAGATATGAAGGATGATCAGATATCAAGGGTGGGGGGATTCTAAATAAACTCATTTAGCAGGATTATTAAAATTAGATTCTGCAAGGACAGACATGGAAACCCAGGGTGGAGGCCTAGTTGAAAAGAGGACTCAGAGATACCTATCTAAGGTTTAGTCAAGGATAGAGTCTTTGTCACTAGTAATCTCTTCTATTTCCAGATTTTCGATTATCATTTCTTATCACCTGGATCCCTAACTGAAGGGAGGACATGAGCATTGGGAGATGGGGAGAAGTATTTCCTATAACCCTCACAATAATATCCAAATTCCTCTGGTGGCCTACTTGGCCTTCAGAGTCTTCTGGTGAGCTTGACTCCACCTCACAGTCTCCCATGTACCTCAGTGACCTAGCCACATTTTCCACAATGTGCTTGATCTGCCTTCATTCCTGCTGCCTTACCCAGAGAAAGCCTTGGTTATACCTGAGCCCCTGAAGGACAAGACAGGGGGATTGCCAAGTTTTGATAAGTTGTGTTTCCATTTTAACATATTTCAAATATTTTAAAATGTCTTTTGAGATTTTTTTTCTTTGACCTATGTGTTATTTAGAAGTATATTATTTAGTACTAAAATATTTTGGGGGGTGGATTTCAGCTATCTTTATTGATTTTTAGTTTAATGCTGTTATGGTTTGAAAGCAGATATTGTCTGATTTCTATGTTTTTAAATTTGTTAAATTGTGTTTTATGGGCCAGAATATGGTCCATCTTGGTGAATGTTAGTATACTCAGACTTGATCTTGAGCTATGTCCCCCTGACCACGTATAGGAGAGATTACTGTAAGTCACAAAGCCACTTTACCTATTTACAGTAGACTATAATTTTCTTTTACATGAATATTGATATCTATGATCCAATCCTCTCTCCAGTCCTGGTGCCATCTGGCATCAGCATTAATTAAAATTTGCTTGATGTGTTTGGATCTCAGAACAAAGCAAGATTCATAGTCTTATGGGATAGAGAGAGCCTTCAGGAGCAAGCCCTTATCTTGGCTGAGCTGATGAGTCTGGACACTGTCACGTGCAAGATGACCAGCACCATCACTTTAAACCATTATTCAGGAAGCTGGACAGACTTGGATAAGTGTTTGATTTTGGAGCCAGACAGTGGTTTCACCACTTACTTACTGAGGGACCTAGGGAAGGTTATGAAATTTAGGTCCTGAAGCTTCTCTATCGCTCAACTTTCTCATCAATAAAATAAGAGCAATAAAAGTCCCCACCTTACAGCATCATCATGAAGATTAAGTTAATTGAAGTATGTAAGCATGCAGAGTGTGTCATATTAGTACTCAATAAATGTTAACCATGAAGATGAAACCAACTCTGCTGCTGGGATCTCTTTGGTCCCTTGTTCTGGGATTCCCTCTCCCTAGTGATTAAGGCGGCTTTATTTCTCATACCTGAATCTTTGTCCTTATAATCCACCTAGTTGTTCAAGTTCCCCTAAACTTTGTTCTAAGACCAGGAGCATGTTCCCAAATCTGATGGGGGCTGGGATAAGAGGGAGACTTGATAGAAGACATAAGAGCTGAGTAAATCCTCAAAGGATAAATGGATCTGAGAGAGGTAAAAAGAATGGGGAAAGGGTGATAGTGTGAGCAGAGACATAAAGGGAGAGATACCATGATGTGTGGGGGAAGCGACAAACTCCTGTATTCTTCGAAGGAGTGGTGACAGGTGAGATCAACATGCAAGGAGGCGCCAGATCAAAAACACTTTCCCTACCATGTTAGGATGAATTTTATAGCATTTATCCCATAGCCAGTTAGAAGATGGAAGCATTTAAGACTTCGGAAAAGCAAAGTGATATGGACAAATGGGCGTTTTAGCAAGGCAGCCCAGATTTCCTTGGTCCCTCCAACCTGGAGAAAGACATGACTTAGTGATTATAAGAAGGGTTAGGACGTTTTCTTCCTGACTTAATTCAGACAATATTTATTGAACTACTGATTCCTGGAAATGTTCTCAGTGTTGTAAATAAATAAATGGTAGATTAAATCCCCGCTCTATTGGGGAAAGCAGACAATAAATAAACAAATACATAAAGCATGTTTAAGTAGAGGGTCTGCCCTCGTACATGGCAAGTGATAGTTGGCTTATGAACAAGGACAATGGGAGTAGGGATTTAATAGAGACAATAGAGGTCACATGCCCTTTGATCTTGGGAGCATTCCATGTCACCCTGTGTCTGCTCAGAGACAGAACCCTACATCTATCACATTTATTTCTAGAAGACTCTAGGCCTACAAAATCAGTATTAGATAATGTAGTGAACTGCAGGAGAGGGTTTCACTGGTCACCCTACTGCAGAGACATAAAATCTCTTTTAAATGTTTTGTTTCTTCTACATTCTTCCTCAGCCTCATGCACCGGAGTGAGGAGGTGATGATAGCCTGGAATTCTATGGTTACATAGGTCACTAAGGCAGGGAGGGGAAAGAATATCCTGGGCAGGACAACATAATAAGAGCCAAAGTTTCCAAGGCCAAGGGATCATGTCAAGTTTTTTTTTTTTTTAAAGATTTTATTTATTTATTTGACAGAGAGATCACAAGTAGTCAGAGAGGCAGGCAGAGAGAGAGAGAGGAGGAAGCAGGCTCTCCACGGAGCAGAGAGCCCGATGTGGGACTCAATCCCAGGACTCTGAGATCATGACCTGAGTCAAAGGCAGAGGCTTAACCCACTGAGCCACCCAGGCACCCAATCATGTCAAGTTTAAAGAAGAGGAAATAGTTCAGGATTATTATGCCTTCCTAAGATTTGGGGAACGGCATGAGCAGAGGTAATTTTATAAACATTCTTCTGATGTCAGGGTGGAGAATGATTTGAATGGTGGGGACATTAAAAGCAGGGAGAAACTTAGGGCAATAGTAAGAAAAGAAGGGTGTCCAAGAGGGAAGAGATGAATAGAAATAAATAAAAGGTTAAAATCCTAGATATCTCTGTGAGGTAGAAGGGAAAGTATTCTGGGAATGAGAACATAAGACGGCTGAAAGTTAGGGATTTGTTAGAGAGTAGAATATTGGGGTACCTTATATTAAACTTAAGATGAAGAAGGGTTCTTGGTGACGGAAGATTGAAGATGTGGCTCTAAAGGTAAGAAACCAAATTCTAATGGCTGGTAAGAGATGATGGTGAGAATAAGGATGAGGATGTTGATAATGTGTGACTTGCCATTAGTTTCAATGACTGGAGAGTACAAGGGTAAATATGTTACGTGGAGACGAGATCATCACTTAGAACATGGCCTAGCACATAGAGACACTTAGTAAATAAATGAATGAGGCACTGGGTCTCATATACCTTCCCCTTACAGAAGTTTTACTGGTGCCAGAACAAGCTTCAAGTTGCTGTCAGTGTCTGGCATAGTTTAAGTTAGGTGGGGAGGCTCTCTGATCCAAGTGAGGGCTGTTTGACCCCACCAAAATCCTCATCACCCCCAGGGACTTGGCCTGAGTTGTTCCTTCACATGTGTGCTTATAGAGCACTTTGTTTGCCCCACCTATATATACGGTATGTATCATGGGTTGAAACATTTTATGACTTGTTGTGCCAGTTTGCTCTCTATTCTCTCATGGAAATGACTCAAAGGATCTGGAAAAGTAAAATAATCCATGACACCTGGGGCTGGCTGTACTTAGATGTGTGTTACACGGTCATGCTGTAAGGAAAAGGGTGCTTGCACATCCCCGCAGAGCCCCAGAAGGAAACAGCATAGCACAGGATAGCTTGAGAAAGTTTTAGTTAAGGGACTCTTTACAAAGGTGGAACAGAGTATGGGGGAATGACTGGGGGAATTCAGAATGAGGCTAGAAAATATCCAGCTCTGAAGGAATTGGGGAAGGAGAGCGATAACCGGGACAGAGAGTCATATGTAGAGGCTGCCTTGAGAAAACCTGGGAGTTTGCTCTTTGGTGGAGGCCACTCTGCAGGAAGGAATCCAGGAGAATAAATATCTGTACTTTCCTGTTCTTTCTCTGACCTCTTGCCATCCATTCACGAAGCCCACTAGAAGCTGGAGGGCAGGGGAGTCCTTTGATGTGGCCCATCACTGGCTTCCAAAGCAGAGAAGGAGAGGGGAAAAGGAAAGGGGATTTCAGAGGTGCTGACAGGTGCTTTCAGCACACTGTCTTCCCTCTTGGCCTGTCAGGGCAAGTGACACTCTTCCAATCTGCATGGAAGATTTAGTCACCTCCAAAAAACATGGTAAACCATGTCAAGGGGTAGATAAGGAATGAGCTAAATTTGTTTATATATGCCTTGACTTTTCTCACAATGGTTAAGACCTAATCATAGGCAATAATGGGTAATATAGTGGTACACCTAAGGTACTCAGAGAGGGTTAACCAAAATGGCAACATAGGAGACTCCCGAACTCCCATCCTTCCATGGATATATAGCTACATGTGGAGCAATTTCCTCTGAAAGAAATTTAGAAACTAGCTGTGTGACTCCTACACATCAGATATATGAGAAAATATCCACATTAATCAAGTGGAAGTAAGTGGGACTTGAAGACAGGCAATAGAATTCATCCAATCAGAGAAGCAAAAGAAAAACTAATGAGAAAACGTGAAGATAGCTTAAGACACTTATGGGACATTAGTGAGCAGACCAATTTATTATTATAGGGTTCCCAGATGGAAGAGAGAGAGAGAAAGGGACAGAAAGCTTATTCAGAGAAATAATGGCTGAAAACTTCTATAACCTGGGGAAGGAAACCAACATTTCCAGGAATCCCAGAGAGTTTCAAATAAGAGGAACCACGGAGAGTTACAGAAAGGTACATTATAATTTAATTTGTTAAAAATGATAACAAGGAAAGAAGTTTAAAAACAGCAAGAAAGGGGTGCCTGGGTGGCTCAGTGGGTTAAAGCCTCTGCCTTCGGCCCAGGTCATGGTCCCAGGGTCCTGGGATCGAGCCCCGCATTGGGCTCTCTGCTCAGCAGGGAGCCTGCTTCCCCTCCTCTCTCTCTTTCTGGCTGCCTCGCTGCCTACCTGTGATCTCTGTCTGTCAAATAAATAAATAAAGTCTTTGAAAAAAAAAACAGCAAGAAAAAAACAACTTGTTATGTACAAAGGAGCCCTCCATAGGACTGTCATCAGAATTTTCAGTGGAAACTTTGTAGGCCAGGGAAATGGGATTCAAAGTGCTGAAACAAAACAAAACAAAACAAAAACAAAACAAAACAAAAACCTGCCAACCAAAAATACTCTCTCTGGCAAAGTTATCATTCATAACTGAAGGAGAAATAAGTTTTCCAGACAAACAAACCTGAAGGAGTTCATCACCGCTAGGCTGGCTTTTAAAGAAAGCCTTATTGGGATGATGGTCATCATCATCATCATCATCATCATCATCATTATTTTGTTTTTTTCATAATACAATAATTTAATATTCTTAAATGCATGTTTGACATATTTAGATTTGAGGGTATTTGAGTCTAGAATAAAAGACCTTTATTGGTACCATGATAGCTGTGTCAAATATTTAAATCCATTGAGTCATAGATGAACACTTACACTAGTAGAATCAAAACCAGGAAAGCCTTAAAAGATATTCTTCAAGCTGAAATGAAAGGATACTACTTACGGGGCACCTGGGTGGCTCAGTGGGTTAAGCCTCTGCCTTCGGCTCAGGTCATGATCTCAGGGTCCTGGGATCGAGCCCCGAGTCGGGCTCTCTGCTCAGCAAGGGGCCTGCTTCCTCCTCCCTCTCTCTGCCTGCCTCTCTGCCTACTTGTGATCTCTGTCTGTCAAATAAAGAAATAAATATTTAAAGAAAAAAGAAAGGATAGTAATTAGTAACATAAAGACATGTGAAATATAAAACTCATTGGTAAAAGTAAATATATAGTTAAATTCAGAATATTTGAATGCTGTTAGAGTGGTGGGTAAATTGCTTATAACTCTAGTATGAAGATTAAAAGACAAAAGTATAACAATAACTATAATTATGATAATTTGTTAATGGATAAACAATGTAAAATATGTAAATTGTGACATCAAAAATAGAAAATGTGTGTGGGAGAGTAAAAATGGAGACCTTACAATTTTGTCACTTAGACTTCAGTAAAGCTGAAAGAAAAACAAAGGTACTCTGTGAAAGGGAATACTATGCAGTCATTCAGGGTCTCAAAAAAGTTTTAAATGGCATTGGAAAAAATATGCAAAAAAGTCCAAAATTTCTATTTAGTAATTAACAAAAAAAAGGGGGGGGGGAAGCAGGCTCTTGTACTTCCTATGAGAAACAGGTATTGCTTTAAAATCATAAACAAATAACATAAATGACAATGACCAAGAAAGCACAGCCCAGGTTAGGGTTTTCTTTTTAAAAAAGATTTATCTTTATTTAAAAAGGGGGGGAGGGGCAAAGGGAGATAGAGAATCCTAAGCAGAGTCCCAATTGAGCATTGAGCCCAACACAGGATTTGTTTATTTTAATCTTAGGACCCCCAAGATCATAACCTGAGCCAAATTAAGAGTCGGATGCTTAAACAACTGAACCACTGGGGCACCCCAAGGGTTTCTTCTTAACCACTTCTAATTAGCATTTCAGTTAGGAAATTGTCACCTGAGGCCCTTGGAGGGGTGACAAAGCTCTAGATGATCTGGGACATGGCTTAGGGTGGTTCCCATGGGGGGTTATGAGTTAGAGTTGGGGAGGAGAGTGAAGATAGGGCCATGGGGCATATGTCTGTGCCAGCCTGTGCCCCTCCAAGGGAGAGGGGAGCACTGGCTAGCTTTCCAAGTACTGTTGCCTGCTCGCCTCAGAAGTGCCAGAGGCCAGTCAAGCTGTGAGGTGCACTTTCAGATCTCACATAAAGAGCCTAAGTAGGTTGGTGTTTCCCCTGTAAAGGAGCATCTCACTGAAGAGAGAACAGGTGGATAAAGGAGCATTACAGTGGGTGGTTCAAATGGAGAAACGCCAGAACACAGGAGGAATGTTAGGAGTTGTCTCTAAAGGGTGGGGTCCACCGAGATCACAGATTTTCCCAAGTCAGAATGTAAGCTGGCCTGACTAGAGCTGGGATAGTCATCTACCCCAGACTTTGCACAGGCTTATCAGGCATTAAACTTATTAAGACAAATCCACCCACCCTTAGAAGGAAGAAGTTTTCACATTTTATACCACTTGGCTTTTAGCCCCACCTTTCTTCTGGTTTTAATCAAAGATGTGTGTAATTTTCCCTTAACAGTAATAACTGGTTTTCTTCCTTCCTTTCTTTTTTTTCTGTGCAAAGCTTTTGCGGCTCTCAGAATCAGCACTGTTTATTTTGAATTCCTAGCCACAGCTGAACTAGGTGAACAGGGCTAAAAAGACATGGTTTGGAATACAATTTGAGGAATTGCGGTCTGGAGAGATGTATTGTTTTAGTTTAGAGAAAGAAATGGAATTTTCTCTTGTAACTTAGTGTGAGTGTTTTGTGTGCCCAGGAAGGACTGACACCTGTGATTCCTTTCATCAGCTAGTGGACACCAGGGAGGGCTCACCTTTATTCTGATACCTGAGACCTCCTTCACCCAGGTTTAGCCATCAGATCTTTTTGACAAACAAAAGACGGGAGAAATAATTGGATCTAAGTCATCTGCCTCAGATCACACTGTGACTGTACTTCTCTGCCCATCATTTCTAGGTTCCTTCCAATTTTGGAAGATAAATGAAAATGCCTCTTATTATTTATTTGCGTATCATAGACAGGTCTCTCCCGGTCTCCTGAATTGTGGCCAACTTGACTCACCTCCCCCAGTAATGCCCAATTATTATATCAAGCTTGGAACACAGGAGCAAATTGTGTGAACATAAAAGGATTACATTGTTCTTTCTTTCAAAGTTATCTCTGGACTCAGAATCTAAACCTCTTTACTATTTTGGTACATTGATAAAAGATACTCTAATGTAACCTTAGTCATGTTATTCCTAAAGCTGAATTCCCAGACTGCCTTGGCTTTCTTCATTTATTCAGGTAAATGAGTAACCCCACTGATTAAGGGCTCTAAAGTAAACCAGCCTGCCTTTTGCCTGGACGACCCTTGGCCACCAGTGTAAGCCGTCCTGAATCAGTAACAGAACATACCTGTCTCAGCACTTCAAGTGTCTGGTTATAGCCGCATCAGTCCGATGAGTCAACCAAACCAGCTTCATTTGTGAAAACATTGCAGAGCACCGATTTACTCAGCTGGTTGTGTTTCCTGAGGATGCGATTCATCATACCCAGGAGAGGGGGAAAGAACAACATTTGAAAGCTCACTTAAGGAGGGGTGGATAGGGGTGTGCCTGGGTGGCTCAGTGGTTTAAGCCTTTGCCTTCGGCTCGGATCATGATCTCAGGGTCCTGGGATTGAGCCCCGCATCGGGCTCTCTGCTCAGTAGGGAGCCTGTTTCTCCCTCTCTTTCTGCCTGCCTCTCTGCCTGCTTGTGATCTCTCTCTCTGTCAAATAAATAAATAAAATATTAAAAAAAAAAAGAAGGGGTGGATAAAACACGATTCTTTCTGACAAATCTGTCTTTTTTATGATATGCTGAGGAGGTTTCTGGCATTTCTGTCTGGGGTAAGAGCTGGAGATGATGGCTTTGAGGCTGCATATGCCGGTGTGAGAACAGCTTGCTCCTGCTCAGCCTGAGACCCTGGGAGAGGAGGGGTTTTCTGCTCACCAAAAAAACAAGCAAGCAGGCCCTTTCTGGAGTTGGTGTCTTCCTCCCTGACTTTGAGGATTCACAGCTTTTGCCACATTTCTCTGACTTGCTCCAGGACTGCACGGCACAGTGAAGGCGCCTGCTCTGGTGACAGGGATCCAGTGTTCTCACTGTTTCCCCTTTTGTCACAGGCACAACTTCTTTACCAAGGAATCTTCGCTGGCTCTTGGCTCTGGCTTTGCTTTCCTTCTTGGCACGTCTGTATTCTTCTGTTTAGAAAACATTCCAGCCTGCAGATAAACTCTTTGCCGCAAGGGCCTTTATTTCCTCTGATCACAGTTTTATGGGAGCCAGTTGCCTTATGCCTACTTGTCTGTATTGGTGTATTTTGCAAGAACACTGGATTCCACCTCAATCTGGAATGCAGCTTGATTTAGGGATATTTGCGACTAGGTTCTATTCATTTATTCCCTTATATAGTCTACCAATATTTATTAAGTCCCAGCTATGTGCCAAACACTCAGTTATTCATTTATGTGTATACATTTTATTCACTAGAATTCTGCGGGGTGACTGGGATGACTGGCATCCAGGAGAGGAGCAGGCAGGAACGGACAGGGCTCACTGGATTTCCCCAAAGGCTCAGTGTACAGGGTGTATGGTAATGGCCAGAGCTGGGGCTTCGGGTGGGTTGGCTCTGTGAGAAAGAAGAGGTGGGGTTGGGTCCTATGTTATGCTGTGACAAGTACCCTCCCGCCCCCTAGAGTCCCTCTAGTCATCAGCCCAACAACCATAATCAGGATAGTCTCAGAAACACAGAATTTCTTCTTGGGAAAAAAGAGCACGTGTTGGTTTTGCTTCTAGGTTGGCCTTAGGGTAGAACTGGCTAAACAGAGGCAGGAACCAAGACGAATGTGTCTAAGGAAATAGGGGTGGATGCTGCAGCTCTCAGGGTGAAGACATAGATTCATTCAAGGCGGTGCAATTAGAGAGCTTGAGCCAGGTTTATCTAATTTTTCTGAGGGCAAAGAAATCTTTAATTGGCATCTTCTGAGTTTCAACAGTAAGTCCTATTCAGGTTTATATAGCTCCAGGCCATGATGAGCTCAAATGGAACAGAAATATACACAAAGAAATAAGCATGATATCCTGTACTGTTTGCTGTGAAAATACTGTAATTCTCAAGGAGGAGCAGCTAACTATCTATGGGCCTCTGAGAAGGGCTCATGGAGAGGGGGCATCTGAACTGGGAAATAAATTGCTAGGACACCTGACAAGTGATAAAAAGAGGCAACCTGCTGTTCCAGATAGAGGTAATTAAAAAATACAAAAAGTAAAGCATTTTGTTATAATTCAGTAAGGCTATGTGTATAAATTTAAGGAGAAAGGACAGAGCCAGTTGTGAAATGCAATGTCAAAAGAGAATCCATTCAGGAAGCTCATAGGTAAGTTTTGTGGATTTTCCCTTTGGTGACCATGGAGATATACCCCTCACAACTCTCTTCAAGAGAGAACCTGCCAGAATTGCACTTAACTGACAATCTTCAGTCGGAGTGCAAGTGAGGTCCACTACTGTTGGAAGCCATGCTGTCCTTCAGCAGCTCCATCCAATGACTAGCACAGTGGAAATCCCAGGGCCTAGCAATTTCTGCCCACTAGGGACTCCCACAGACACTCTTTGCTCCAAACCAGTCTCCATATTGGACTGGCCAAGACTCTCCCACAGCTGCACCTCAGTCTCATGCTCTGTTTTCATGATTCTTCCTGCCTTCTACTCTTTTCGTGATGTTAGACCTGCATTATGGTCTTAAGTCTTTCCTGCTTCTGCTATCCTTCATAGTTTCCAAATATCACTCCCAATTAATTTCTTGTATTTCTTTTTTTTTTATTTGTTTATTTACAGCATAACAGTGTTCATTGTTTTTGCACCACACCCAGTGCTCCATGCAGTACGTGCCCTCCCTATTACCCACCACCTGGTTCCTCAACCTCCCCCCCCCCCCCGCCCCTTCAAAACCCTCTGGTTGTTTTTCAGAGTCCATAGTCTCTCATGGTTCATCTCCCCTCCCAGTTTCCCTCAACTCCCTCTCAATTTCTTGTATTTCTAACCGTCTTGCCTCTGCTTCCCACTTGGGACCAGTTACAGTCTGAGAAATCAAGCGGCAATTTGGGGGCTGAATCATTCAATACCAAACTGACCAGGAGGACCCTATCCCAAGTGGTTTATGGGACACAGGTGATCCTTGGCACAAGGTGGTGGCCCGAATGCAGAACATTTTTTTAAAACCAATTTTGACTTAGAAAAGTCAAAATTGGGAAAGAAAAGTACCCTTGAAGTACCATGACTCAGCATTTGAAAGGTATGAGGGAAAACAAGGCACACAGAACAATGAAATTGGCTTGTTATTACTAAGTTGCATTGATGCCCTACATGGGGCAATAAGAAATCAAGAAACCAAGAGTAGTTAAAGGACAGTTAAAAACTAGGTGTGAGAACCAGATGGCCTCCTTGGTAGCTTACAAAGAAGTCTTTATCTCCTATAGGGAGAGAGTTGACATTGCTCAGGAACAAACTCAGAAAGACCATTGAATATTCAGCCAAGGCAGGTTTGTTGTTAAGGTCAGGGCCTGAGATGGGAAAACCTGAGAACCTAAGGGAGCAGAGGGAGAGGGAGAAGCAGACTCCCCACTGAGCTGGGAGCCTGATGTGGGGCTCAATCCCAGAACCCCAAGATCATGACTTGAGCCAAAGGCAGACACTTACACAACTGAGCCATCCAGGCATCTTCTAATTAAGACCAAGCACTTATTTCACGTGGAAGGCACTGCTGAGGGCTCGCCCTAGGAAAGACACAGGTGCTCCCTCAGGCACAACCCCTAGCTCCCCTCCTGGCTCCAAGGCCAATAAGTAGAGATAATATCAGCATAGCCAGCTGAGATTACAGGCCCTTTCAAGGGAGGAGATTATACTCTAGTGGAGCAGAGGGTACTCAATGGGATTGGATTTCAGGGGCACTTGATCAGCGGGTTGGTACATAAAACTGGGTAAGCAGGGGTTCTTTTACTTGGGTGGGCAATCTTTCAAGATAAGCAGTTTGTTTTTTAATTTTATTTATTTAATTAAAAAAAAAATTTTTTTTTGACAGAGAGAGAGCACAGGCAAGGGGAGTGGCGGGCAGAGGGAGAAACAGACTCCTTGTTGAGCAAGGAGCCAGACGTGGGACTCTATCCAGAATCCTGGATCATGACCTGAGCCAAAGGCAGACGCTTAACCAACTGAGGCACCCAGGTGCCCCAGAACAAGTGGTTTAACATCCTGCAAGGCCCCTGGAGGATGGTGCAAACTCACTTCTAGAGTAGCTTTGAGAAGCCTGGGTAAGTAATGGTCTATGATGAGTGAAGGTGAAATGCCAGAGTTGCTATGGCAGATGGTAGGGGAAGAGATTAAAAGTTTGAGGGAAGTGGGCATGCTGAATTAGATATATTATATGAGGCCTGAATACCCACAAAGATTCTGTGGGAGGACCCAGAGGACACTCCATTAGCGAAGGCCATAAGGTATGTGCTGGTGATAGGGGTACCCCCTTCACTAGAAGTTCAGTAGTTGCTGTCCCCTATAGGCTGGGGCTGATGTTAGGAGAGTTGGCAACAATTAACCATCAGAAGCCAAGAAGCCACAGTTACCATAGGAATGGCCAAAGGGGTGTGGCTGCATTTGTTGTAACCATGAATGGACACCGTTCTGAAAAATATATGGCAACAGGGCTTAGGGTAGAATTATGTCACAAGTTTTTGGTTCCATTTTCCATCATTAAGATATAAGAGGTCAGAAATTGTCAACTCACAGTACAACTAGGGATGTGCAGAGATTTAATTTCTTCATTTGACACTAAGTGATCTATTTCACCCAATCCCCTATCCACTAGTTAGTGAGGAAAACTTAACCAAATGCCAATTCAGTTTAAGTCTGGTATGATCGTTTGAACTAAGTTTCTAGAGGTGTTCATTCTCTCAAGGTGGCTTATTGTTCTCTGGCTGATTTCCTTCAAGCTGGTATCCCCGTGTAGAGGGGAAGGAGTTTGGCTTATGGGTAATGAGTTCCATATTATTATTAACTGCTTCATGGGGTAAAAAGCCCATAAACATAAATTGCCAGCTAATTACATGCTCCTGATCCCTCTTAGAGCATTTTTTTTTTCACCAAGGACTCTAGTTGATAAGTTTATTCTGTTTTACCTTCTGTTTTGTTGTTGGTTTTCACTTTGCATTCTTCTGTATATGTGATAACAATTTTGTATTTAATGACCACATAATTTCCTATTGTAATGGCCACTGGGGTCTTTGGAGATCAGCCCCAATGCCAGTTTGAACACCAATTTAAAGAAAGCCTCAGATTTTGCCGAACTTAAATTCTTCCTGCCAACTTAGAGTTGGGAAAGTATTTGGACTTAGAATTCTTTGGAATTGATGTTTCGTTCCCAAGAAAAGTTAGAGAAACAGTAATGTAGGAGGATTTTTCTTGTTTAGGCAGTTTCTTTGTGGAGGTCTCACAGGATGGCTTGTCATAGGGTCTCAGCTTTCCCTCACTTCTCCGTCAGCCTCCATAAGTGACCTGAAATGAGTTACAGTCTAAGTCCAGTGCTGTTTGTCAGCTTCAAACCAGTCCCCAGTCAGTATCTACACCTAAGACCCTCCTGGTTAGAAATTCTCAAGCTTTCCCTCAGCATAAGGATAAGCACGAGCTGGCAGGAGGCCTCCTCAGTTCAGCATTACCAGTGGGCTGGTGAAGTAGCTAGCTATTCCATGCATATCCACTCTGTCCTCCCGTCCCTGTGCCTATGAATCTGCTCTACCTGCCCCGACTCTTTTAGACCCTTGTCATCTTTCAGTGTTTTCTCAAATCCCACTAGAGTGTGAACTCCTTAAGGGCAGCTGCTTTGCAATCTTAGATTGCCTCGTATTTCCCAGGATGCCAAGCAGAGCAGCTTGCACATAGTCATTGCTTAATGAGTTTGATAGTTGAATAAATAGAACTGGGCAAGTAGTGGGAACAGTAGAGAGGAATGAGGTGGAATGCTGCAGAACCCCTCCCTTTTGAGTGAAATCATATGGGGAATCCATTGTGTTAAAGATGATGGTGGGTGGCCAAGGTCCTGTACTCAAAAGAAGGAAGGGAGAGAAATGTTGGGAGGGGCTCTTGAAAGTCCCCCCACGGCTCAGAAACCTGGTGAAGGCTCATGGTGGGGGTCAAGGGAGGGTTATGGCAGAACGCTTGGAGCTGGTGGGCTTTTGAGGAAGATGTAGAATGGAAACGGGAGGAGGTGGGTACAGAGAAACTTAGGGTATTGGGCAGTTTCGGGGTTTGCAATTCTAGCATATAGAAACAAGAACTCCATCATCCTTCTGTGTGTAAAGAGCCAGAGTCTGGAGATCTTGCCGAGGGTGTGGAAGACAAAGTGGGGAACCGATAGGGCTGAGCCTTTTTACTTCAATTATGAGAGATACAATTGGATCACGTGAGTCATTTTTAGATTTGGGTCAAATG
Organism: Meles meles; assembly: GCF_922984935.1. Classification (NCBI taxonomy): domain Eukaryota; kingdom Metazoa; phylum Chordata; class Mammalia; order Carnivora; family Mustelidae; genus Meles; species Meles meles. Next base: position 45,497,062 of record NC_060070.1, read on the forward strand.
GCTTGCATTGATTGTGTGTCTTTTTGCCTTGAGAGGACAGACATTTTTAGCAAAAGCATCCATGTGCTTTCCGTGTCACATAGCTCTGGATTTCCATCAAGGATAGTCACACAGGTTCTCTAACCTCTCAGCCTGTATATCTCGAGCTGGGTGAATGCTGGAGACACATGCACACAGCCCGGTATAGATTAGATATTAAGACTGAATTATACTACTAAGGTACATGGCTTAATTTATGCTCAACAGACTTGAGGCATTTTTGGGAAAGCTTTGGTAAAGGCTTCCATTCTGCTCATTCCTTCTCTCAGGTGGGCCCCTCCTCTTTTCCCCCTTGCTGAGTACAAACCATATCTCAGGACTTAGTTCAAACCCTATGCCTTTTATGACATCTTCTTGGAAGTCCAGCCCCCTCTGGGATCTCACCCTCCTCTGAACCCCAGAGTCCTTCTTCCTCATACCAAAATGGCTGGTACTTTTTGTACTAATGAAAGGAGGGTGCCTTGTCAGGGCAGAGGAATTAGAATATTTTTTTGAGTGTCTGCAGCGAATTACCATTCTTTATTTTTACAACTTTCTCATGAAGGTAATTCACATATTTAAAACATCCTCAAACATTAAAAAGACATTATCCCTCTAAATAACTGACATTTTACCAGCAGAGTTATGAGCAACCCCATCACTGAAATTCTTTCCTCTTATTTTTTTTTAAATACCACTAACAATAGGTGGAAGAACTTCTCTTCTTTGTGAAGCCTAAGAGAAGTTGCCTTCTCAGGGTAGAGAAATTAGGGAACATGTCCTCCTGCAAGCAACATAGCTACATGGACAATGGGCTTCTCTCCCAGAGGCCCCTTCATGCAAGGAAAAATAAGGCAGCAAATTGCAATCACTGAACCAGGGTCTTGTTTTGGGAGTGATGTGGGACCTGCAAATCCAAACCCCCTTCCCTGGGTGACTTTGATCTGAACACACATTGCTTATCCTATCAGTTTGCTTCTGTCATCCTCTGGTGGGTACTAGTTATAAACAGGACAGCTTCCAAATGGCTGCTTGTTCATCTACCAACCGTGAGTAATGACATTTTGGGATCTTGGTTTCAGTGTCTAAGAGAAAGTTATCTGTGGCATTTGTAGCCCTGTGGCAAATAATAAACATCCATTTAATTCATCAAATATTTATTAATGCCTAAGTACTATTGCTAATAGTAGGAAAGTGCATTTTTCCATTCCAGGGTGGGACTCACAAAGCATTGTCTTGCCTTCTAGGAAGTTCTTCTTCTAAGACATATTACTTAATAATAATAATAATCATGATAGAAGTAACTATTCAGTTAGTACTTACACTGTACTATTAACTTTATAAAATAAAACTCTCATGACACACTGGATTACTCATGGTAAGAAAATAGAAGCTCAGAGAAAGTAAATGATAAAAAAAAACGGGCAGCCATTCTTTTCCCAGAGGCTGAAAAACATCTCCCTGAGCAACCGACTCCTCCCTTTTGCTCCAGGCCATGTTCAGTCTGGAAGTCTGGCGGGATGGGGTCACTTGGAGGTGTTCATTTTCTCTTTCTGAGTGTAGCAGTCATTTCCCCAGTGAGGCTGTAATTGCTTTGAGAACAGGGACAGAAACGTCTACTTCTTCGCCTCCCCAAACACCTAGGTTGGTCTCTTAAAAAGAGTCAGTACTTAACTTACTGAGTGATTGGGTTATGGATTTCTAAGTGGGCCATCCTGGGTGTTGGTATGCTCAGGAGGAAGCAAAGACCCCACAAGGGAAAAATCTGTGTATCTAAGTGTCTGAGTATGTTCAGTGCAGCATTTGCTGTTTTCTCCCCATGGCCCCTACGAACCCATCTCTTGCTGGTGGCCATGCCTTCTATTTTCAAACACTTCCAAATATCCTCCTGGTTGCTGAGGGCCACTCTGTACTCCTGCATTCATAGCCCTCAGGCTGACCTGGGTCTGCAGCTGGTACATACACAGTGTTTGTTTTTATTTTTACCCTGTTGTGCTCTTCTGTCCTCCTCCCTCTTCCTTCTCTTTCTTGAACACATAGCCAAGGAAAAGATGCAGTTTTTGAGCTCTTTGCCAGAGCCGTCTTGCTTTTCATGTGACTTTGGAAAGTCCGTTTTTTGAAGGTAGTCATAAAACTGGATACTCAGAATCTTTGGCATTAATCAAGCAGTTTTATATTTGTAAATAAAACTGGCAAGAAATCACAACTTATTTGAATAAAATGAATTCCTTTTAGCCTAACACCAGAATAAAGTTAAAAAAATAACAAAGCAAAAGAAACAGTTTAAACATGAATAATTTAAGTTTAATCCTGAAAAGGCTATTTAAATTTTTATTTTACCCCAGAATAGCAGCTAGTAAAGATGGTTGTCTTTGGTTTCAAAGTAGGTTTTGAGAGTATCCACAGTTTTCCTAAGGTTTCCCATTTATTCAAGTCCTTGTTCTGAGCAGGGGACTGTGCTAAACTCTGGTCAAATTTTAATGCCTCTTTAAGACTCTGAGCTTGATCTGAGAATATTTGCTCTAATTTAAGATGTTAAATATAGATATTATAAAACAGGAGGGCTGGAAATGATAAAAATTAATAAGCAACTTTTTTATTACCACTTTTACGTGTATTTATTAGTTGATTTTAGACTAACCTTATCAGTAAGTTGAAAAATATAAGATGTAAATGTTAACATTCCCCTAAGAAATTTCTGTGTAAATTGTGTGGTCTCATTAAAAATATTACAGGTTGGCACTAAAATTATGGGCTTCTATTTTTACCACCCACAGTATTTGAGGAAAGTAGTGAGGGATAAAGAGAAGCTATTTAGAATCACAGAGTTGTTTGTACTATCCCGTGGGCTTCCTGGAACAGAGGCTTTCTGGAAATATCAAGTCATGGTATTTGTAGGAGGAAAGAAAATACGATGGAAGCATGAACGGAACGGTTAGCTATGTGTAGAGTCAAGGTTGTGGGTTGTATGAGTGGTTAATTGCTTGTCTCACTTGGTTGGGCTTTTGGAAAACTTGAGAAATTCCAAGTTGTTTTTCTAGTCAGTAAGAGCCGACATACTATTTGGGTCTGGTTAAGTCTCTATATTCTGTAAGGAATCGTTGAGAAATGGTTGAGAAAGATTCTTGAAAGCCATTAGCTCCCATATTCTTCGTCTTTTATAATCCCTGGGGACTTTGACAGTCTCCCAAACAGAATCAGAGAACAAAATATCCCGGACTTCTATTTTAGAACACTCCAGAACTGGGTCTTAGAATACAATATATAAAGTGGGTTAGATACAATAGTGGATTTAAAAGATAGGTGTAACTTTTCTAGGTAGGTGACTTTGTATTAAGATATAGACAGTGTTTATGCAATGTTTATTTTTCCATTTATTCAATACCAGCTAGATTTTTATTGAGTACTACAGCGGATGGTTTAGATGGCCCATCCCCCAGTTCACCTGCAGGTGTAGCAGACAGCTCTTATGCACACTGGCAGCTTCTCACCTTAAGGATCTCTGTCTCTTTGCTTCTCTTCCTGCAACCAGATTTTGTTCAGCTCACATGCAGTACTGCTGGAAATTAATGCTCCTGGGTCAGCCAAGAAAGGATGAGAGTCAGTGAATCAGTAGTCTGGCTTCACTGTCCCTTGGTGGGATAATTCTGAAGGAGGCTTCTCAGAGAGTCCTCAGTGGGACTGAGCCCTAGCTGCCCACAGTGGCAATGAGCTCATTGATGTATACTCTTTTAGTGGCCCTCCTTTACCTACTTTACTTTCCTCACTTGTGTTTCTTGGGATCATCTTCCCAGTAAACTGTATAGCTCAGGGTTGCCTCAGGGTTTGCTTTCAGAGGAACCTAGATACAGATAAATATATATTGTGACTAAGTCATCATGTTAGCCCAGATAAACTCTCAAGGATCTAATAATGGAGGCAGAGAAAGAACTGAGCAAAAGTACAGTACCAGAAGAATGTGCCCAACTACTATGAATGGTACAAAAATAACAGCTATGGAGGGATTCAGAGAAAAGAGGTTGGCTTCAGTGTGGGAGGAACAGGACCATGGAGAAAACAGGATAAAGTTGGGATTGAAAAATGAGTTGGCATTAAATTATTTCCCTATTGGTTTGAGAAGATGGCATTGAACCTGTGGTCTGACAAATAGATCTTTGACTGGAGGGGAAAAGAAAAGGAGGGGAAGAAAATTTATGGATTGTAGGTCATGGGTCATAGCCTAAGGGGCATGGTGATTAGGAACATAGATTTTATACACACTGTCACATTCAGTCCCCCAAATAACCATATGAGGAAGATATCCATCATGGTCAACTCAGGCTGCTGTAAAAACCATAGACCAGGTAGCTTATGAAAAACAGAAATTTATTCTTACAGTTCTAGAAGCTGGATGGCAAGAGATCAGGGTTTTAACATGGTAGGGTTCTGGCAAGGTTCTTTTCAGGATTGCAAACTGCTGACTTCTCCCTGTATTTTAACATGGTAGAAAGAGAACTAGCTCTCTGACCTCTTCTTATAAAGGCAGTAATCCTGTTCATGAGGGGTCTGCCTTCATGACTTAATTATCTCCCAAAGGTCCAATCTCCAAATACTGTCACAACACGATTAGGGTTTCAACATATTTATTTTGGGGGCACACATTCAGTTCATTGCCATATCATTATCTATAGTTTATAGATACAGATATTTGAGGTCCAAAGAGTTTAATTGGTTGGCTCAGGGGGACACAGATAGCATTTATAGGATCAAAATCTACATGGAGCCAGTCTTGGAAACTGGATGCAAACACAGCTGATTGAAAAGTGAAATATTAAGTGAAAGTATTCCATTGGACTATTGTGCCAAAAGAGATGTTCATTATTTACTTCCACCCCCATGTTCTGGCTTATTATTTGCCCAGATCAAACTTGGCAGACACTTCATTTTTTTATTTTTATTTTTTAAAATTTATTTTTTAAATTTCTTTTCAGTGTACCAGAATTCATTGTTTATGTACCACACCCAGTGTTCCATGCAATACGTGCCCTCCACAATTCCCACCACCAGGTTCACTCAACCTCCCACCCCCCGCTCCTCCAAAGCCCTCAGATTGTTTTTCAGAGTGCATAGTCTCTCATGGTTCATCTCCCCCTCCAATTTCTGCCAACTCCTTTCTCCTCTCCATCTCCTCATGTCCTCCATGTTATTTCTTATGCTTCACAAATAAGTGAAACCATATGATAATTGACTTTCTCTGCTTGACTTATTTCACTTAGCATAATCTCTTCCAGTCCCGTCCATGTTGCTACAAAATTTGGGTATTCATCCTTTCTGATGGAGGCATAATACTCCATAGTGTATATGGACCACATCTTCCTTACCCATTCATCCGTTGAAGGGCATCTTGGTTCATTCCACAGTTTGGCGATTGTGGCCATTGCTGTTATGAACATTGGGGTACAGATGGCCCTTCTTTTCACTACATCTGTATCTTTGGGGTAAATACACAGTAGTGCAATTGCAGGGTCATAGGGTATCTCTATTTTTAATTTCTTAAGGAATCTCCACACTTTTCCCCAAAGTGGCTGCACCAACTTGCATTCCCACCAACAGTGTAAGAGGGTTCCCCTTTCTCCACTCCTCTCTAACACATGTTGTCTACTGTCTTGTTGATTTTGGCCATCTCGATGTGGTTTTGATTTGAATCTCCCTGATGGCTAGTGACGATGAACATTTTTTCATGTGTATGATAGCTATTTGTATGTCTTCATTGGAGAAGTGTCTGTTCATGTCTTCTGCCCATTTTTTGACATGATTATCTGTTTTGTGTGTGCTGAGTTTGAGAAGTTCTTTACAGATCCTGGATATCAGCCTTTTGTCTGTACTGTCATTTGCAAATATCTTCTCCCATTCCGTGGGTTGCCTCTTTGTTTTGTTGACTGTTTCCTTTGCTGTGCAGAAGCTTTTGATTTTGATGAAGTCCCAAAAATTCATTTTCATTTTTGTTTCCTTTGCCTTTGGAGACATATCTTGAAAGAAGTTGCTGTGGCTGGTATTGAAGAGGTTACTGCCTATGTTCTCTATGATTCTGATGGATTCCTGCCTCATGTTGATGTCTTTTATCCCTTTCGAGTTTATCTTTGTGTATGGTGTAAGAGAATGATTGAGTGTCATTCTTCTACATATAGCTGTCCAATTTTCCCAGCATCATTTATTGAAGAGACTGTCTTTTTTCCACTGTACATTTTTTCCTGCTTTGTCGAAGATTATTTGACCATAGAATTGAGGATCCATATCTGGGCTCTCTACTCTATTCCACTGGTCTATGTGTCTGTTTTTGTGCCAGTACCATGCTGTCTTGGTGATCACAGCTTTGTAGTAAAGCTTGAAATCAGGCAATGTGATGTCCATAGTTTTGTTTTCCTTTTTCAACATTTCCTTAGCAATTCGGGGTCTCTTCTGATTCCATACAAATTTTAAGATTGTTTGCTCCAGCTCTTTGAAAAATGCTAGTGGAATTTTGATCGGAATGGCATTGAAAGTATAGATTGCTCTAGGCAGTATAGACATTTTAACAATGTTTATTCTTCTGATCCATGAGCATGGAATGGTCTTCCATCTTTTTGTATCTTCTTCATTTTCTTTCATGAGTATTCTGTAGTTCCTCAAGTACAGATCCTTTACCTCTTTGGTTAGGTTTAGTTCCAGGTATCTTATGGTTCTTGGTGCTATAGTAAATGGAATCGATTCTCTAATTTCCCTTTCTTATTTTCATTGTTAGTGTATAAGAAAGCAACTGATTCCTGTACATTGACTTTGTATCCTGCCACATTACTGAATTGCTGTATGAGTTCTGGTAGTTTGGGGGTGATGTCTTTTGGGTTCTCCATATAAAGTATCATGTCATCTGCGAAAAGAGAGAGTTTGACTTCTTCATTTGACAGACACTTTAAATCATGATTATTCAACAGATGAAGAGCCTAAGACCTGGGAGTTAAGATTATTGGTTCTAGGACACTGAATTATTTTTTAGATGGAGAGACAGTTAATTCCCATCTCAGTAGATACAGCAAAAGGCATTAGGGCTTTGACTTATATTTAGTTTCAATTAGAATAAATGATTTTGCATCTGGTCAGTTAAAGTAGATGATTAAAAATATTCTTTACCTTGGGGTGCTTGGGTGGCTCAGTCACTCAAACATCCAACTCTTTTTTTTTTCAAACATCTAACTCTGGTTTTGGTTCAGTTCATGGTCTCATGGGTCATGGTCTCATATGTCACGAAATCAAGCCCTGTATAGGGCTCTGCGCTCAGCAGGGAGTCTACTTGAGATTCTCTCCTTCTGTCCCTCACCTTACTTCCATGCACTCTCTCTTTAAAATAAATAAATAAATCTTAAAAAGTATTCTTCACCTAATATTCTTGTTTATCAGTAGACTTGATTAGGGTTATTTATTTTCCTGAACTTTGTCTCTAGATCTGATCTCAACTTAGTAATAGGAAAGAAGAGTGACTGTTACATATTTGGATAGCAATTAGCACTGCACTCTAAGCCTAGTTCCTAAGCAGAAAGCTGAAGCCTCTTTCTGAAAAACTGCTTGGTAACATCTTTTGACCTTGAGCTTTAAGCAGTATCACACTTAAAGCCCAGATTTTGAAAGGACAGACTTATGCTCAAAGTCATGCTCCATCATCTACATTGTCTGATCTTGAGCTGATTGATCAATTAATTTTCCCAAAACTCAATGTCCTCATCTATATGATAGAGATTATACCTTCCCACAGAGAGCACATAAGAAAAGTTATTAATCTTAGTACTTGTACTGAAGCAAGAGAGTTCAGAGGTTTAGCATGCACACTCAACCCAATGTCTGGTTTTCATCCTATATCGACTTTAGACAAAGTGAAGTGTCTCATTCTTCAGTGTCCTCACAGATGAAGTGCTTAGAAGAGTGGTGAGTCCATATAAGAATGTCATAAATGTCAGCCAATAGCTTTTACTTGTTAACAGAGCACTTACGGTCCCTGGGGCTGCTTCTGTGTGCTTGTTTAGGTGGCCAGGCCAGTCCAAAGGAGACTTCCATGAGCACAGGCTTCCAGGGGGATTGAGCCACCTTGCTATTGTTAAATTCAAATGCTAAATAAACCTCTCATTAGCTCAAGAATGTTCCCTCATGGGCTTCCTGGAGCCCATCTCTTCGAAATGTAATCATCAAAGAAGGTAAAACCCTATCTCCTGGTTTCCTGGGAGGAGAATCCAGCTCCCTCCTCGTGGGGAGTCTGCCTCTTCCTCCCCCCACCCCCCCCCACCCCCACCTTGTGTTCCCTCTCTTGCTGTCTCTCTCTGTCAAATAAATAAATAAATAATATCTTAAAAAAAAAAAGTTGGGCCTAATTACAACCATCCCAACTTAAAATGGCAATGCCCTACCTTCAGTCATAAAGATATGATAGAATTAGCAATTTTATCTTGAAAACTGATGGAATGTGTTATATCCACTTAGCTATACAAAAGATTTTCTTCTGTCTTTGTAACCTCTTTAGTGAATTGCCTGTAGCAAGCATCACATTCTGGTTGATGCTAATTCAATAATGCAACACATTGCTAATTCAGTAATGAAATTGTTTTCTCTCTTTTTTTCCTTTGTGGGGGGATTTGCCAAGTTGGGAGAAGATTTTGTTTTTAATTATATTTCCTCAACATTACCTTAGGTGACCACTTCAAGGAAATTCTGCAAAGCTAAGACAAAACTACTTCTGGAAAGGATCTAGGGCAGGGGCGAGGGTGGGTGTGTACCAGACTTGCTAGAAGGGTTCTTGGAATTGAGATGTTTGATTGTTTGAGCCATTAATGAATTAATTAATTCAGTATTTATTGAGCACCTACTGTGTGTCTGGCTCTGTGCTAAGGTCAGGGTGCCAAAGAAATACAGTTCCTCCTGATCACAGCCCAAAGGGGACATAAGAATTAGCTGTCGTTTCTCTTCCTGGGAATCTGGGATCTCTTTTAAAGAGATAAAGAACAGAAGAACTTAAGATCTCTCTTTTTTTTTTTTTTCTATTTTTTTTTTTATTTGTTTATTTACAGCATAACAGTGTTCATTGTTTTGGCATCACACCCAGTGCTCCATGCAGTACGTGCCCTCCTCATTACCCACCACCTGGTCCCTCAACCTCCCAACCCCCCCACTCCCCAGCCGCCCCTTCATAACCCTCTAGTTGTTTTTCAGAGTCCATAGTCTCTCATGGTTCATCTCCCCTTCCAGTTTCCCTCAACTCCCTCTCCTCTCCATCTCCCCATGTCCTCCATGTTATTTGTTATGCTCCACAAATAAGTGAGACCATATGATACTTGACTCTCTCTGCTTGACTTATTTCGCTCAGCATAATTTCTTCCAGTCCCGTCCATGTTGCTACAAAAGTTGGGTATTCGTCCTTTCTGATGGAGGCATAACACTCCATTGTGTATATGGACCACATCTTCCTTATCCATTCATCCGTTGAAGGGCATCTTGGTTCTTTCCACAGTTTGGCGACCGTAGCCATTGCTGCAATAAACATTGGGGTACAAATGGCCCTTCTTTTCACTACATCTGTATCTTTGGGGTAAATACCCAGCAGTGCAATTGCAGGATCATAGGGAAGTTCTATTTTTAATTTCTTCAGGAATCTCCACACTGTTCTCCAAAGTGGCTGCACTAACTTGCATTCCCACCAACAGTGTAAGAGGGTTCCTCTTTCTCCACATCCTCTCCAACACACGTTGTTTCCTGTCTTGCTAATTTTGGCCATTCTAACTGGTGTCAGGTGGTATCTCAATGTGGTTTTAATTTGAATCTCCCTGATGGCTAGTGATGATGAACATTTTTTCATGTGTCTGATAGCCATTTGTATGTCTTGGTTGGAGAAGTGTCTGCTCATATCTTCTGCCCATTTTTTGATATGATTATCTGTTTTGTGTGTGTTGAGTTTGAGAAGTTCTTTATAGATCCTGGATATCAACCTTTTGTCTGTACTGTCATTTGCAAATATCTTCTCCCATTCCGTGGGTTGCCTCTTTGTTTTATTGACTGTTTCCTTTGCTGTGCAGAAGCTTTTGATCTTGAGGAAGTCCCAAAAGTTCATTTTTGCTTTTGTTTCCTTGGCCTTTGGAGACATATCTTGAAAAAAGTTGCTGTGGCTGATATCGAAGAGGTTACTGCCTATGTTCTCCTCTAGGATTCTGATAGATTCCTGTCTCACGTTGAGGTCTTTTATCCATTTCGAGTTTATCTTTGTGTACGGTGTAAGAGAATGGTCGAGTTTCATTCTTCTACATATCGCTGTCCAGTTTTCCCAGCACCATTTATTGAAGAGACTGTCTTTTTTCCATTGAATATTTTTTCCTGTTTTGTCGAAGATTATTTGACCATAGAGTTGAGGGTCCATATCTGGGCTCTCCACTCTGTTCCACTGGTCTATGTGTCTGTTTTTATGCCAGTACCACGCTGTCTTGGTGATCACAGCTTTGTAGTAAAGCTTGAAATCGGGTAACGTGATGCCGCCAGTTTTGTTTTTGTTTTTCAACATTTCCTTAGCAATTCGGGGTCTCTTCTGGCTCCATACAAATTTTAGGATTATTTGCTCCAGCTCTTTGAAAAATATCGGTGGAATTTTGATCGGAATGGCATTAAAAGTATAGATTGCTCTAGGCAGTATAGACATTTTAACAATGTTTATTCTTCCAATCCAAGAGCATGGAACAGTCTTCCATCTTTTTGTATCTTCTTCAGTTTCTTTCATGAGTGTTCTGTAGTTCCTCGAGTATAGGTCCTTTACTTCTTTGGTTAGGTTTATGCCCAGGTATCTTATGGTTCTTGGTGCTATAGTAAATGGAATCGATTCTCTAATTTCCCTTTCTGTATTTTCATTGTTGGTGTATAAAAAAGCCACTGATTTCTGTACATTGACTTTGTATCCTGCCACGTTACTGAATTGCTGTATGAGTTCTAGTAGTTTGGGGGTGGAGTCTTTGGGGTTTTCCATATAAAGAATCATGTCATCTGCGAAGAGAGAGAGTTTGACTTCTTCCTTGCCAATTTGGATACCTTTTATTTCTCTTTGTTGTCTGATTGCCGTTGCTAGAACTTCTAATACTATGTTGAACAAGAGTGGTGAGAGTGGGCATCCTTGTCATGTTCCTGATCTCAACGGGAAGGCTGCAAGCTTTTTCCCATTGAGGATGATATTTGCTGTGGGTCTTTCATAGATAGATTTTATGAAGTTCAGGAATGTTCCCTCTATCCCTATACTTTGAAGTGTTTTCATCAGGAACGGATGCTGGATTTTGTCAAATGCTTTTTCTGCATCAATTGAGAGGACCATGTGGTTCTTCTCTCTTCTCTTATTGATGTGTTCTATCACACTGATTGATTTGCGAATGTTGAACCAACCTTGCAACCCAGGGATGAATCCCACCTGGTCATGATGGATAATCTTTTTAATGTGCTGCTGGATCCTGTTTGCTAGGATCTTGTTGAGAATCTTTGCATCCATATTCATCAGTGATATTGGTCTGAAATTCTCTTTTTTGGTAGGGTCTTTGCCTGGTTTGGGGATCAGGGTAATGCTGGCTTCATAAAAAGAGTCTGGAAGTTTTCCTTCTGCTTCAATTTTTTGGAACAGCTTCAGGAGAATTGGTGTTATTTCTTCTTTGAAAGTTTGGTAGAATTCCCCAGGGAATCCGTCAGGTCCTGGGCTCTTGTTTTTTGGGAGGTTTTTGATCACTGCTTCAATCTCATTGCTAGATATCAGTCTATTCAGGTTGTCAATTTCTTCCTGAGAACTTAAGATCTCTTAAAGGAAGTTTATGGATGTCTTCTTGGGATTGGACTTTGAAGAGGGCCTGAAACTCTTTTCTGCTAGACTGCTGTTCTTATATTGCACAGCTCCTCTCTTAATTATCTTTGTATAGCCAGACTGTATCTGAGTGCTTGATAGTCAGTAGGCAGACTGTAAATGGTTGTTGATTACATAAAAGAAGGAAATTAAAGTTTTCCCTATGGCCAGGAAAGACTCAGAGACAAATTTCACTAGGACCTTCACAGGTGTTTGTTGGTGATGCATTTTTCACTGTTCCTCTCCTGTGCATCATAATAATGTCATAATGTCATTATAACCTTAAGGGTTATAGTTTGCACTTTCCTGAATATTCCCCATTTCTCCCATTTTACTAGCTCTTTGTTATTCCATTCTCTTTTGGCTCTTTTTCTCCTTTTTCTTTCCCTTCTCCCTCAGCAACTTCTTTTCCTATTGAAGTTGAATACAACTGAAACATAACAATTGATTAACCATTTTAGTGGGACTATTTTTCTTTTGAAATATAATGTTTCTTCATTATGCAAGACATCCTTTATAATGTTTTCTTGTCATTCATGTCTGTCTCTTGACAAATTAATAGTAGAAAGTACACATATTGGTTTCTAGGCCTGCAGTAACAAACTACTACAGACTAGGTGGCTTAACCAACAGAAGTTTACTTTCTTATAGTGAGGTTAGAAGCCTGAGGTCAAGGTGTTGGCAGGGTTGGCTTCTTCTAAGGCCTCTCTTGGCTTGTAGACAGCTATCTTCTCTCTGTTTTCATGTGGTCTTCTCTTTGTACCTCTCTGTGTTCTAATTTCTTCTTACAAGCATAATGTTCATATTGGGTTAGGACCCACCTTAATGACCTTGTTTTAACTTACTTACCTCTTTATGATCCCCATTCTGAGGTACTGGGGTTAAGACTTCAACATATGAATTTTGAGAGAACACAGTTCAACCCATAACCATATGCCTTTAAGTTTGGTGGAGTTTGTTTGTTTGTATGTTTGTTTATTTGTTTATTATGTTATGTTATTCACCATACAGTACTTCATTAACTTTTGATGTAGTGTTCCATGGTGCATTGTTTTTTTTTCTTTTTTTTATTAATTATTTTTATTAACATATAATGTATTATTTGCCACCAGGGGTACAGATCTGTGAATCATCAGGCTTACATACTTCACAGCGCTCTCCATATCACATATCTTCCCCAGTGTCCATAACTCAACCACCCTCTCCACACCCTCCCTCCCCCCAGCAACCCTCAGTTTGTTTTGTGAGATTAAGAGTCTTTTATGGATTTTTCCCCCCTCCCGATCCCATCTTGTTTCGTTAAAGCAAAGATTGCTAAGGGTGGCTGATCATGAGAATTACCTGGGGAGAACTACCTCAAGAAACAAGAAAAGTCTCAAATACACAACCTAACTTTACATCTAAAGGAGCCAGAGTTAATACCAGTTCCTTTCATATGTTCCAAAAAAACAGAAATGAAAGGAAAACTTCCAAACTCATTCTATGTGGCCAGCATTACCTTGATTCCAAAACGAGACAAAGACTCCACTAAAAAGGAAAATTACAGGCCAATATACCTGAGGAACATGGATGCAAAAACTCTCAGTAAAATATTAGCAAATAGAATTCAACAGTACATTAAAAGATTATTCACTATGATCAAGTGGGATTTACTCCTGGGCTGCAGGGGTGGCTCAGTATTCACAAATCAATCAATGTGATACACCATATTATTAAAAGAAAGGTTAAGAACTATATGATCCTGTCAGTAGATGCAGAAAAAGCATTTGACAAAATACAGCAGCCAATCTTCATAAAAACCCTCAACAAAGTAGGGATAGATGGAACATACCTCAAAATCATAAAGGCCATGTATGAAAGACCCACAACAAGAAAAACTGAGAAAAACTGAGAGCATTTACCTAAGGTCAGGATGATCATATCCAAGGATATCCACTCTCAGCATTACTGTTTAATACAGTACTGGAAATCTTAGCCTCAGCAATAAGAAAACAAACAGAAATAGAAGGGATACAAATTGGCAAGGAAGAAGTCAAACTTTCACTATTTGCAGATGACATAATACTCTATGTAGAAAACCCAAGACTACACTAAATAATTGCAAGAGCTAATATATGAATTCAGAAAACTGGCAGAAGATAAAATCAATATGCAGAAATCTGTTGCATTCCTTACACCAGTAATGAAGCAGCAGAAAAAGAAGTCAAGGAATAAATCCCATTTGCATTTGCACCAAAACCATTAAGATACCTAGAAATAAACCTAACTAAGGAAGTAAAAGATCTGTACTCTGAAAACTATAGACCACTTATGAAAGAAATTGGACAGGACACAAAGAAATGGAAAAGCATTCTGAGTTCATGGATTAGAAGAACAGACATAGTTAAAATGTCTATACTACCAAAGCAATCTATACACTCAGTGTTATTCCTATCAAAACACCACCAACATTTTTCACAGAGCTAGAACAAACAGTCTTAAATTTGGATGGAACCACAAAAGACTCTCAATAGCCAAAGTGATCCTGAAAAAGAAAAACGAAACTAGAGGCATCACAATTCCAGAGTTCAAGCTCTATTACAAAACTGTGGTCAAAAACAGACACGTAGGTCAGTGGAACAGAACAGAAAACCCAGAAATGGACCCACAACCACATGGTCAACTAATTTTTGACAAAGCAGGAAAGAATATCCAATGGAAAAAATAGAGTCTCTTCAACAAATTGTGTTGGGTAAACTGGACAGCAATGTGCAGAAGATACTGGACCATGCTCTTACATCAGACACAAAAATAAATTCTAAAACAGAAGAAAGACCTATATGTGAGACAGGAAACCATCAGAATCATAGAGGAGAGCACAGGCAGCAACATCTTTGACCTCAGCTGTGGCAAGTTCTTCCTAGACATGTCACCAGAGGCAAGGGAAACAAAACCAAAAATGAACTATTGGGATCTCATCAACATAAAAAGCTTCTGCACAGTAAAGGAAACAATCAACAAAACTGAAAGGCAGGATGAGGAGCAAGATAGCAGAAGAGTAAGAGACCTAAATTTCATCGGGTTCTAGGTATTCAGCTAGATAGTTATCAAACCATTCTGAACACCTACAAACTCAGTAAGAGATTGCAGATAAGAATAGCGGCAATTCTATGAA
The DNA here is from genome assembly GCF_922984935.1 of Meles meles. Classification (NCBI taxonomy): domain Eukaryota; kingdom Metazoa; phylum Chordata; class Mammalia; order Carnivora; family Mustelidae; genus Meles; species Meles meles. The sequence goes on from NC_060070.1 coordinate 45,512,091, forward strand.
CAAAAAGCGACCACTTGCTGAAGGTAGGACCTTCGAAGAAGTGAATACGAGGTGATATATGGGAAGATAGACTGCGGGGGGTGGGGCTGGCTTCTGGCAAGTGAGAGAGCAGCAGAGCACAAAATCAGAACTTTTAAAAGTCTGCTCCGCAGAGGGACGGCACTCCAGTGGCTAAGTGGGGAGTGGATTCTTGCTAGGTCAGTGTGGTCTCAGGACCCTCAAGATCACAGAAAGACTGGGGGTGCCTGAGTAGGGTGGAGCTCCCAGGAATCTGAGAGGGAAGCCAGCTGTAAAGAGGAGCCGAGGAGGGAGCTCTCAGCTCGGGGTTGCATAAACCATGATAGCCAGCACAGTCGGGCCACCCCACAAGTGGCAGATCCAGGTAAACCTCCCCCTTCCCCTACTGGGAGGAGTGGCATGGGAATGCACTGCAGGAATCTGCTGGGTTTGGAGACTCCAAATGGGGCCGTGCACAAGAGATAGAAATGCTTGATTACAGGCTGGGTGAGCATGATGTGTGGCTGGAGACCAGGGAGACAGGAGTGATGGACTGCTTTTCTCTGAGGGTGCATTGAGGAGTAGAGCCCTGAGCTCTCAGCTCCTATGGGTCCAGAGATTGGGAGGTCGCCATTTTCATTCCCATCCTCCATAGCTGTACGGAAAGCTATCAGGAAATGAAAGATACCGAGAATGAACCTGAGCAGATTGCTTAGCCTGGCCCCTAGCAAGGGCGGTGCATTTCATCCTTGGGGGCAAAGACATTTGTGAATCACAACAGGCCCCTTCCCCAGAAGATTAGCAAGAACATCCAGCCAAGACCAAGTTCACTGATAAATGAAAACTGCAGAACTCCAGTGCTATGAAAATACAATGCATAGAATTCATGGCTTTTCCCCCATAATTCTTTAGTTTTTCAAAGTTAAATTTTAAAAATTTTTGTTATTTTTTTCTTTTTCTCTTTTTTTCTTGAATTTTCATCTTTCCTATTTTAACCAACATCTTATCAATACCTTTTTAAAAATCTTTTTTTTAAAAAAAAGATTTTATTTATTCATTTCACAGACAGAGATCACAAGTAGGCAGAGAGACAGGCAGAGAGAGATGGAGAAGCAGGCTCCCTGCTGAGCAGAGAGCCTGATGTGGGACTTGATCCCAGGACCCTGGGATCATGACCTGAGCCAAAGGCAGAGGCTTTAACCCACTGAGCCACCCAGGTGCCCTTTAAAAATCTTTTTTAATTCTCACTTTTATACTCATATTCTATCCCTTCATTGTATTTAACCTTATTTTTTTAGTACATATAAGTTTTCTTTCTTTATAATTTTGGGATACAGTTTCTTCTAATAGACCAAAATACCCTAAATCTAGTGTATGCTTTTGTTCTAATATCCAGCCTGATCAAATGCTTTCCTGTTTTATTTTTAATTTTTTTTCTTTTTTCAATCAACTTCTTATCAATTCCTTTTTAAAAATCCTTTTAAATTTTCATCTTTACAGTCATATTTCATCCCTTCAGCATGTTTACCCTTATTTTTTTATATATAACTTTTGCTTTCTTTAAAAATTTGGGGGGGGCAGTTTCTTCTAATAGACCAAAATACACCCAAAATCAAGTCTGTGGCTATGTTCTATTCACTGGTTTCGGGTCTCCTCTGACCTGATTAGTGTGTATTTGTCTGAGGACATTGTTACTCTTTTAGCATTTTGTTCTCTCATTCATCTCTACTTCTCTGGAAAAAATGACAAGGTGGAAAAACTCACCTCAAAAGAAGAAAGAACAAGAGGCAGTACTGACTGCTAGGGACTTAATCAATATGGACATTAGTAAGATGTCAGAAGCAGAGTTCAGAATAATGATTATAAAAATGTTAGCTGGGCTTGAAAAAAGCATAGAAGATACTAGAGACTCCCTTTCTGGTGTAATAAAAGAACTAAAATCTAACCAAGTGGAAATTTAAAAAGCTATTAATGAGGTGCATTAAAAAAATGGAGGCTCTTACTGCTAGGAAAATGAGGTGGTAATATAGAAGACCAAATGATGGAAAATAAAGAAGTTGAGAAAAAAAGAGATAAATAATTACTGGATCATGAGGGGAGAATTCGAGTGAAAAGTGATACCGTAAGATGAAACAATATTGAAATAGGGATCCCAGAAGAAGAAGGAAGAGAAAGAGGGGCAGAAGTTATATTGAAGCAAATATAGCAAGAGAATTTCCCTAATTTGAGGAAGGAAACAGGCATCAAAATCCAGGAGGCACAGAGAAATCCCTCAAAATCAATAAAAATAGATCAACACCCCATTATCTAATGGTAAAACTTAGAAGTCTCAGAGACAAAGCAAAAATCCTGAAAGCAGCTTGGGACAAGAGGTCCATAACCTACAACAGTAGAAATATTAGACTGTCAACAGACCTACCCACAGAGACCTGGCAGGCTAGAAAGGACTGGCATGACATATTCAGAGCACTAAATGAGAAAAATATATAGCCAAGGATACTATGTCCCGGTAGGCTGTCACTGAAAATAGAAGGAGAAATAAAAAGCTTCCAGAACAAATGAAAACTAAAAGAATTTGCAGACACCAAACCAGCCTTATAGGAAATATTGAAAGGAGTCCTCTAAGCAAAGAGAGAGTCTAAAAGTAACACACCAGGAAAGAACAGAGGCAATATACAGTAATAGTCACCTTAAAGGCAATTCATTGGCACTAAATTCTTATCTTTCAATAGTTACCCTGAATTTAAATGGGCTCAATGCCCTGATCAAAGACACAGGGTATCGAATGGATATAAAAAACAGTAGCCATTGATATGTTGTCTGCAAGAGACTCATTTTAGACCAAATGACTCCTCCAGATGTAAATCAAGGGGATGGAAAACCATTTACCATGCTAATGGACATCCAAAGACAGCTGAGGTGGCAATCCTTATATCAGACAGATTAGATTTTAAGCCAAAGACTATAATAAGAGATGAGGAAGGACACTATATCATACTTAAAGGTTCTGTCCAACAGGAAGATTTAACAATTTTAAATATCTATGCCCCTAACATGGGAGCAGCCAATTATATAAACCAGTTAATAACAAAATCAAAGAAACACATCAACAATAGTACACCAATAGTAGGGGGCTTTAACACCCACTCACTGAAATGGACAGATCATCTAAGCAAAAGATCAACAAGGAAATAAAGGCTTTAAATGACACACTGGACCAGATGGACATCACAGATATATTCAGAACATTCCATCCCAAAGCAACAGGATACACATTCTTCTCTAGTGTACATGGAACATTCTCCAGAATAGATCACATCCTGGGTCATAAATCAGGTCTCAACTGGTACCAAAAGATTGGAATCATTCCCTGCATTTTTTTCAGACCACAATGCTCTAAATCTAGAACTCAATCACAAGAGGAAAGTTGGAAAGAACTCAAAAACATAGAGGCTAAAGAGCATCCCACTAAAGAATGAATGGGTCAACCAGGAAACGAAAGAAGAATTTAAAAAAAATAATGGAAACAAATGAAAATGAAAACACAACTGTTCAAAATCTTTGGGTTGATCCTGCAAAGGTGTCAGCAAAGGTGATCCTGACAGGAAAGTGTATACCAATACAAGCCTTTCTCAAGAAACAAGAAAGGTCTCCAACACACAACCTAACCATATACCTAAAGGAGCTGGAGAAAGAACAGCAAAGAAAACCTAAGCCCAGCAGGAGAAGAAAAATAATAAAGTTCAGAGCAGAAATCAATGAAATAGAAACCAAAAGAACAGTAGATCAGATCAAAGAAAGTAGGAGTTGGTTCTTTGAAAGAATTAGTGAGATTGTTTTCCTTTTTTTCTTTTTTTAAGATTTTATTTATTTATTTGATAGACAGAGATCATAAGTAGACAGAAAGGCAGGCAGAGAGAAGGGGGGAAGCAGGCTCCCTACCGAGCAGAGAGCCTGATGAGGGGCCTGATCCCAGGACGCTGGGATCATGACCTAAGCCAAAGGCAGAGTCTTTAACACACTGAGTCACCCAGGTGCCCCAAGAATTAATGAGATTGATAAACCCCTGGCCAGACTTATCCAAAAGAAAAGAGAAAGGACCCAAGTTAATAAAATCATGAATGAAAGATGACAGACCACAACCAACACCAAAGAAATAAAACAATTATAAGAACACATTATGAGAAACTATACATCAGCAAATTTGACAATCTGGAAGAAGTGGATGCATTCCTAGAGACATATAAACTACTAAAACTGACCCAGGAAGAAATAGAAAACCTGAACAGACCCATAACCATTCATGAAATTAAAGCAGTCATCAAAAATCTCCTAACAAATAAGAGCCCAGGGCCAGAGGGCTTCCCAGGGGAATTCTACCAAACACTGAAAGAATAATTAGTACCTATTCTCCTGAAACTGTTCCAAAACATAGAAATGGAAGGAAAACTTCCAAACTCATTTTAGAGGCCAGCATCACCTTGATCTCAAAACCAGCAAAGATCCCATCAAAAACGAGAATTATAGACCAATATCCCTGATGAACATGGATGCAAAAATTCTCACCAAAATACTCGCCAGTAGGATCCAACAGTGCATGAAAGGGATTATCCACCACAACCAAGTGGGATTTATTCTTGGGCTGCAAGTTTGGTTCAACATCTGCAAATCGATCAATGTGATACAATGCATTAATAGAAGAAAGGACAAGAACAATATGATACTCTCAATAGATGCATTAAAAGCATTTGACAAGGTATAGCATCTTTTCCTGATCAATTCTCTTCACAATGTAGGAACAGAGGGTGCATACCTCAATATCATAAAAGCCATCCATGAAAAAACCACACTGAATATCATTCTCAATGGGGAAAAACTGAGAGCTTTTCAACAGTACTAGAAGTCCTAGCCTCAGCAATCAAACAACAAAAAGAAATAAAAGGCATCCGAGTCAGCAAAGAAGAAGTCAAACTCTCACTCTTTGCAGATGATAGGAGACTATATGTGGAAAACCCAAAAGACTCCACTCCAAAAGTGCTACAACTCATACAGGAATTCAGTAAAGTTTCAGGATAGAAAATCAATGCACAGAAATCAGTTGCATTTCTATACACCAACAAGAAGAGAGAGGAAAGAGAAATTAAGGAGTCAATCCAATTTACCATTGCACCCCAAACCCTAAGATATATAGGAAAAATCTAACCAAAGAGGCAAAGAATCTGTACTCAGAAAACTATTGAGTACTTATGAAAGAAATTGAGGAAGGCACAAAGAAGTGGAAAAACATTCCATGCTCATGGATTGGAAGAACAAATATTGTGAAAATGTCTATGCTACCTAGAGCAATCTATACATTTAATGCAATCCCTATCAAAATACCATCCACTTTTTTCAAAGAAATGGAAAAAATAACCCTAAAATTTATATGGAACCAGGAAAGACCCCGAATAGTCAGAGGAATGTTGAAAAAGAAAACCAAAGTTGGTGGCATCACAATTCCGGACTTCAAGCTCTATTACAAAGCTGTAATCATCAAGACAGTATGTTACTGGCACGAAAACAGACATATAGATCAATGGAACAGAATAGGGAGCCCAGAAATGGACCTTCAACTCTATAGTCAACTAATTTTCTGACAAAGTAGGAAAGAATGTCCAATGAAAACTGACAGTCTCTTCAACAAATGGTGTTGGGAAAATTGGACAGCCACATGCAGAAGAATGAAACTGGATCATTTCCTTATACCACACACAAAAATAGACTCAAAATGGATGAAAGTTCTCAATGTGAGACAGGAATCCATCAAAATTCTTGAGGAAAACACAGGCAGCAACCTCTTCGACCTCAGCTGCAGCAACTTCTTCCTAGAAACACTGCCAAAGGCAAGGGAAGCAAGAGCAAAAATGAACTGTTGGGACTTCATCAAGATCAAAAGCTTTTGCACAGCAAAGAAAACAGTCAACAAAAGCAAAAGACAACTGACAGAGTGGGAGAAGGTATTTGCAAATGATCTGTCAGATAAAGGGCTAGTATCCAAAATCTAGAAAGAACTTATCAAACTCAACACTGGAAGAACAAATAATCCAATCAGAAATGGATAGAAGACATGAACAAACATTTCTACAAAGGAGACATCCAAATGGCCAATACACACATGAAAAAGTGCTCCATATCCCTTGGCATCAGGGAAATGCAAATCAAAACCACAATGAGATACCACCTCACACCAGTCAGAATGGCTAAAAGTAACAAGTCAGGAAATGACAAATGTTGGCGAGGATGCAGAGAAAGGGGAACCTTCCTACACTGTTGGTGGGAATGAAAGCTAGTGTAGCCCCTTTGGAAAAGGCTATGGAGGTTCCTCAAAAAGTTGAAAATAGATCTACCCTATGACCCAGCAATTGCACTACTGGGTATTTACCCTAAAGATACAAACGTAGTGATCCAAAGGGGCATGTGCACCCAAATGTTTACAGCAGCAATGTCCACAATAGCCAAAATATGGAACAAACCTAGATGTCCATCAACAGATGAATGGATAAAGAAGTATTGGTATATATATGTAATGGAATACTATGCAGCACCAAAAGAAATGAAATCTTGTCATTTGCCACTAAGTGGATGGAACCAGAGGGTATTATGCTAGGTGAAATAAGTCAATCAGAGTAAAACAATTATCATATGACCTCACTGATATGAGGAATTGGAGAAACAAGAGAGAGGATCATAGGGAAGGGAGGAAAAAATGAAACAAGACAAAACCAGAGAGGGAGACAAACCATAAGAGACTCTTAATGTCAGGAAACGACCTGAGGGTTGCTGGAGGGGTTGGGGTAGAAGGGATGGGGTGACTGGGTGATGGACATTGGGGAGGGTATGTGCCATGGTGAGTGCTGTGAGATGTGTAAGACTGATGAATCACAGACCTGTATGCCTGAAACATTTAATACTATATATGTTAATTAAAAAAAGCAAAACTAAAAGGCAGCCTATGAAATGGGAGAAGATATTTGCAAATGATATATCTGATAAAGGATTAGTATTGAAAATCTATAAAGAACTTATTCAAACTCAACACCCAAAAAACAATAACCCATTTAAGAAATGGGCAGAAGACATGAATAGACACTTTTTCAAAGACGACATCCAGATGGCCAGCAGACAGATGAGAAGCTGTTCAACATCACTCATCATCAGGGAAATATAAATCAAAACCAAGATGAGATACCACCTCACACCTGTCAGGATGGCTGAATTAACAACACAAGAAACAACAGGTTTTGGCAAAGATGCAGAAAAAGGGGAACCCTCTTGCACTGTTGGTCAGAATGCCAACTGGTGCAGCCACTCTGGACTACAATATGGAGCTTCCTCAAAAAGTTATAATCAAAACTACCCATGTGACTTAGCAATTGCACTACTAGACTTTTACCCAAAGGATACAAAAATATAGATTTGAAGGAATATGTGCACCCAGATGTTTATAGAAGCCATATCAACCATAGCCAAACTATGGAAAGTGCCCGAATGTCCATCAACTGATGAATGGTTAAAGAAGATGTGGTGTGTGTATAAATATAATAGAATATTACTCCACCATCAAAAGGAATGACTTCTCACATTTGCAATAATATGCATGGAACTTGAATACATCATGTTAAGTAGAATAAGTCAGAAAAAGATGAATACCATATGATCTCACCCATATATTGAATTTAAGAAAGAAAACAGAAGAACCTATGGGATGGGATTTGGGGGGAAAGGTAAGCAAACCATAAGAGACTCTTAACAATAGAGAACAAACTGAGGGTTGTTGGAGGGAAGTGGGTAGTGAATGGGCTAGATGGGTGATGGGTATTAAAGAGGGCAGTTGTGATGAACACTAGGTGTTGTATGTAAGTGATGAATCACTGAATTCTACTCCTGAAACCAACATTGCACTGTATGTTAACTAACTAAAATTTGGGTGTTCTATGCAACTGATGAATTATTGAACTCTCTATCTGAAACTAATGATGTATTATGTGTTGGCTAATTGAATTTAAATTAAAAAATAAATTAAAAAAAAAGAGAATTACCAGGGGAGATCAAAAAAATACAGACTCTTGGGAGATTCCAGATTCTTAGTCAGAGGATCTGAAATGGGAATGTGAATACATATATTTAAAAAAAACCCTCTAGGTAACCCTCTAGGTGAGGTTGGAGAACCATCATTCTAATTCCTGATATGTTTATTATCATACTAGGAGAAATCAAGTTGAATGAAGAAGAATAATTGCATAGGAAAACCCAGAAGGATTATCTTTGGTGAGTAATTCTATGAAACTGCTGTTTCCTTTCATTTGGTTCCACTTTTTTGGGTCTTTTTCATTGCATTTCATTCTTACACATCCTCAGTAATGTAAGATCTTATAGCACCCAACAAATTCTGGTCTAATTTTTATGGTTTAATTAGGGGCAACTGTTGGACTTAGGTTCCCGATAGTTTCTGACTCATATACTGCTCTCTCAGCTATGAGTATTAGTTAGGTATCTAATTTATTCTCTGTGTGTCAGTCATGTTTGAGGATAATGTCATAAAGAGGGTTGTAACAAAATCTGCCCTCAAGAATTTCAGGGACTCTCATTGTTAGACTATCAAAGACATTATCTCCTAATGCTACCATATTATTACTTTAAACAAAATCACATCATTGGGGATTTATTATATTTTTGGTTGTCTTGACTGGATTCTTTGATTACCCCAGCCTTGGTGTCACACATTCACTGGTAAGGCTGTAACAAACCAGGGTCAGTTACCAAGGTTTTGTGCCTTGTGGCTGCCTCCTTGAGAGACTTAACATGATTTCTCCAACTGCCTTTTCCCCAGCATAACTGCAGCAAAGATGGTAGAACCACGAACTAGCACAACCCACCCTAGATATTTTGTACCTGTTTAAAACCAACCTCTCCAGAATGCTTACTATGATTCTACTGCAGTTATGTCCCATTTTCACTGAAGTTAAACTAACAGCTACAGTCAAAATTGGAAATAACATTGCTATGTGGCTTATGAAGGGATAACTTAGGCATTTAAACACGAAATATAATCTCTTGGTTAAAAAAAATCATGGAAAGTCAATAATAACAGGGATCTTTCTTCTTATAAAAAGTTTTTATCTAGGATCCCTTGAGAGTAACATACAAAAACTGACTACAGATTTTTAAATTTGCTTCATGTTAGAGGAAGAAAAGTGAAGGAGGCAGAAACAAAGGGATGAATGAATTCTGTTGTTTTGAATGAGAGTTCTAGGTCAATTTGCACTGTTGCTGCAGAATGTTAGCTCAAGTTATCTAATGCTATTTAACTTATTATTCCTTTGTTCCTTCTTTTGCCTATTTCTGGAATCATTTATCTAACATTTATTTAGCATTTATGTAGAGTGATAGAGATAAGGAAGAAAATAAACTATGTGTCCTCCAGAGGCTCAAAGTCCTCCAAAGAAGAGATGGACACATACACCAACAGTACAATAGGTGTGATGAGTGTACAAATGAGCTACACCCAGGTTAATGAAGAGCCTAGAAGATGGATTACCAACCACCTGGCTGGGGTGGAGTGTCGTTTCAGAAGAGGAAATACTGTGATGAGTAGAAAGAGGAGAAAAGCAGTTCATTCCAAAAGAATAGCATATTCAAATGAAAACATAGTACAAGTATGCTCATAACTTTTCATTTAGAAGATGAGGTAGCTGGGACAGCCCATTCTCCTGGATGTCATTCTTGAGGCTGCAAGATTGAAAACAGTAAGAAACATTCTATATCTCCAGATCTAATGAAACCTCAGCTGGGAGGGGTCAAGCATGGGGGAGGAGGTGCACGACTTTCCAGGTCATTTTTATTTCTAGGGACTACCTTACTGGCACTAAATAGGCATTAAATACATATTTGTTGAATTTGATTGAGTTGATTAGGTAGTTTTTTCACTTATGAAGATAAGAGGATGGTAAAGAACAATACATATCTTATTTGCCATGGTTGAATCGATGGTAATCAAATCTAAGCAATCTTTTTTCTTCTGGAAGTCTAACTATCATTATAAAGGGTTTCTTATGGGGCCAGCATTCCACATCAGTATGTGTTGTAGCTGCAGAACAAAGGGAAATAACAATCCCATTGCAAGCCAAAGAAAAAATATACCCACTCCCCCCAGTCATGTACACTAGGATTTGTACTCAGCAGTGCTTTAACTGATTCTCCAGCAGGAAGACATCTAATCTATGTCACTGTTACTTTCTCCTAGGAGAGAGAAGGACCCATAGCCTTTGTAACTAAGGACAGAAATCCTTTAAACAAGTGATTCCTGGATGCCTTCTTCATGCTGGGCTAGAGATGCTGCCAATGCTACACTATACTCGTGTAGACACTAGGATATAAGGATGGTTACAATATCCCTCCCATGCCCTCACTCACTTCCCCTCGCAATGTGACTCCGCCATTCCTCCTGTCCATTGGTGGAGTCTGTTTCTCCTCCCCCTTGAATCTGGGCAGGCCTGTAGCTTGCGTGATGGGTAGAATGCAGGGGGAGATGTGTGAAGTTCAGCACTCAAGCTAATGCCTCAAGAGGCCCTGTAAGGGGTTTGTGCTCTTACCCTCTAGGAACACTGCTTTCCAACAAAGAAGCTTTGATTAGCTGGTTTGGGACACACAGACCACTCAGCCAACAATACCAAATTTCAGACATGCGACTTATGCTGTCTTAGGCCACGTGGTCCAGGGGAGCTCTTAGATGGCTGCAGCTGCGTGAGAAATCAGGCGGACCAACAGATGAACCTTTTAGCTAACTCTGTGCCCAGTGTAGACCCACAGAATTGTGGGCAAATAAAATGGCTGTTGTTTTAAGACACTAACTTCTGCGGGTTGATGCACTAGTGATTTTTCGTTGCAAACCTCAGCATCTTATTCTGGCATCAGGCTAGAGTCTGTGACCTTGCCTCCTCAGTGCTTGGCCCCCGCCCAGTGGGGTGAATAGATGGCAGCTGCTCATTCATTCTCTCTCATGTTTATTATTTGCATTTAGCCTGAAAGGAGCTCTGTTCTCCAGGACGGAACTAACTCCAAAGCTCTTCAAGAACAGGAAAGGGAGTCCATCACACACAGCCAAAATCGAGCTTGTCCTAAATAGAGGCACACAGACTGAGAGTTGAGGGATCTGTGAACTCATTTAGCCTCACTCCCTCATTTTGGATTCACACCAGAAAGATGAAATGACTTGCTGGAGTCCTCACAGCTCATTAGTGCACACAGTCAGGACAAGGACCATTGTCACCTGACTACTAATCTTTACGGCTTTGAACATGAGTTGCACATACAAATTCAAACTTTTAAACTTGAATGGCGTTTTGAGCAAGTGGAGAGGCTAATCACTTCTAGGTATGATTTTGGAATTACCAGAAAAGCTTTCAAATACAAAAATGCCTTGGGAATACGGGTGCTGGCGACTGGGGAGAAGGTGGGCCTGACTTCAGCTGTCTCCTGACTCCAAATGGCAAACCCTATTCACAGTCATAAAGAAAAATGAACTTAGCAATTTTATCTTGCAAAATGAATATAATGGGTTCTATCTATTTAGGTATATAAAAAAGTAAGATTTTCTTCTGTCTTTGCAATCTCTAGCTTTATTGCCTGTGATCAGCATCATATTCTTGTTTAAGGCTTATTCAGTATTTTTTTTTTCTTTCTCTTCTGTCTTTATGGAAAGCTTTTCTAGGTTGGGAGGAGATTTTGTTTTAATTTATATTTCCCCACCAACTTATGACAATAACTTTCTTTCCATCTCTCTCCTTCTTTCTTTCCTTCCTTCCTTCTTTGTCATTTTTTGGTTCACCTGAGCTTTGTGTAGCATACTCATTTTCTTTTTGTCGAAGTGTATCCTTCAACAGGTTTTATCAGTAAAGGTCTCTGGAAAGTTATGTTTTTGTCTTTGTATGTATGAAAATGTGTTCATTTCCTCCAGATTCTTGGAGTATACTTAAGCTGGATATAGAATTCTACGCTGACAATGCTTTCATCATTTTTCAGACATTCAGCAATTGTCTCTGGCACACCTGGTTGGTGAAGAGAAGTGTTCTATAAACCTTACTGTTGCTTCTTTTCTCTCTTGTAGCTTCCGAAGTTTTCTGTTTATTCTTGATTTTTGGCAGTAGCTAAGCTTCTATTTTATTTATTTTGTTCAGTTTTATGTATTTTCCTCTGACATCCACCTAACTTTCTTCAAATCTGGAAAATTCTTGAAGATTTCTTTTCCTTAGTCTCTTAAGTCTTTCATTCTAAAACATCTATTAAACGTATGTTAGAACTTTTCAATTTAGCCATCGTATTCCTAACTCTTTTTTCATATTTTCTTTTTTTCTTTCTGTCCATGCTGTATTCTTGGGGATTTGCACAGATCATGTTCCAATTCATGAATGATTTCTTCACCTAGGTCTAGTCTACTGGTTAGCCTGTTTGTTGAGTCTTTCTGTTTCCCCTACTATCCCTTTTGGAAGTTTCTAGTTGGTTCATCTTCAAATCAGCCTATTCTTATTTATTCTGTACCTTCTGAAAAGTTTTATTTATACTTCCTTCTTTTTGTGAAGTTAAGATAGTCACTGGAAAAATCTACTTAATACTCACTATTAAGCTTAAATTCTCCTACTTTAGGGTCTACTGGACTTTTCCATTTTGCTTTCTGTTTCTTCCTATGTTTTATAACTTATGTCTAAAAGCTCAACTTCAGGAGGAGTTATCATTATTTATTTATTTGTTTATTTGTTTTGAAAGAGAGAGAGAGAGAGAGAGAGAGTGCACGCGTGAGTAGGAGAAGAGGGAAGGAGAGAAAGAGAATCCTAAGCAAGCTTCACGCCCCGTGCAGAGCCTGACATGGGCCTTGGTCTTGTGACTCCTGAAATCAGGAGTAGGACTGAGCCGCCCAGGCACCCTAGAAGGAGTTATCTTTAGAGGGGGTCCTGTCCATGCCCTGAGTTGCAGAGGTCTTTTGATGACAAGGCTCACTACTTCCGTAGCCCAAGTTCAATGAGTTCACTACTTCCAAACCATCTTTGACACCAGTTTCTCCCTTCCAGGTTCCCATATTGCATGGGTAATGGAAAAGTCGTTGGTTCTGCACCGGTGCATGATATAGGCTCAAAATTCAAACCTCGCAGTGTGTGTGTATGTGTGTATATGTATAAGTCGCTGTCAGAATCTCTGTTTATGAGAACCTGAGAAAGTCAGCCCACTTTTTCCTGCAACCTTGTTCATGCTGAAGAAGATTTTAGGCGACGTATATAGCTTTTCAGCACATTTTTGGACAGTCTGCTAAGCAGAATGCCCATTCCTCCTCCTTGATGTATGTTGGGCTTAAATCTTAAATTCCTGTCTCACAAAGGTATGAACATGCCAGGCCTTAAGTAGTCCAGTTTCTCCTAAGAACTGCATGGTTTTAAAAACTGCATATCTTCATGGTTGTATATTCCTACTTCATTACTGGCATATGAGGATATCTGTTTCATTTGAGCTCAGCTATGTCTTTAACATAGAACAATATATATGTTTCAGTTGTATTTTGAATAAAAGTGGAGACTTCTGCACCTAGTCTAATGCCATCTTGATGAAATCCCATAAGGCTTTGTTCATATTATTTACTTTCCCTAAAATGTACTTCTTGTCCCTTTCATATACTCATGCTTCATCCCCCAGTTACTTCCTCCTCTCCTGATTTCAGTTCAAATATAACTGATTCCAAGCTCCATAGATCAGGGACATGTCTATTGTTGCTCACCATAGTTTCCTCCACTCACAGAATGTCTGGCACACAGTAGGTGCTCAATAAATATTTATTGAATGAATGAATGGACAAATTAATATTTTGCTTGTGTAATAGAAGAAAATATATATTAGACTATTGTTGGGAATGCAAATTGGTGCAACCCCCCTGGGAGACAGTATGGAGGTTCCTTAAAAAGTTAAAAATAGAACTACCCTATGACCTGGAAATTGCACTACTGGGTATTTAGCCAAAGGATACAAAAATACTGATTCAAAGGGCACATGCATCCCAATGTTTGTAGCAGCATTTTCAACAATAGTCAAAATATAGGAAAAGCCCAAATGTCCATTGATGAACACACACACACACACACACACAGACACACTATGGAATATTACTCAGCCATGAAAAAGAATTAAATCTTGCCATTTGCCATGACATGGATGGAACTAGAGGATATTACATTAAGTGAAATAAGTCAGTTAGAGAAAGACAAATACCTTATGATTTCACCCATATGTGGAATTTAAGAAACAAAACATGAACATAGGGGAAGGGAAAGAAAAAATAAAAACAGAGAGGGAGGCAAACCATGAGAGACTTAACTACAGAGAACAAACCAAGGGTTGTTGGAGGGGAGGGGGGGTGAAGGGGATGGGGTAATTAGGTGATGGGCATTAGGAAGGGCTCGTGTTGTGATGAGCACTGGATGTTATATGTAAGTGATCAATCACTAATTACTACTCCTGATACTAATACTATGCTATATGTTAACTAACAGGAATTTGTTTATTATTATTTTTTAAGATTTAATTTATTTATTTGACAGACAGAAATCACAAGTAGGCAGAGAGGCAGGCACAGAGAGAGGGGGAGGCAGGCTCCCTGCTGAGCAGAAAGCCCAATGTGGGGCTCAATCCCAGGACCTTGGGATCATGACCTGAGCCAAAGGCAGAGGCTTTAATGCACTGAGCCACCCAGGTGCCCCCTAACTAGAATTTAAATAAAATTTGGGGGAAAACAAAGAAAAAATGTGTATTAGAAAGAAATCAGTTCTAGTTTGTCAAAGTTCTACCTGCCTCCATTTGTAATTCCTAGGAAAAGAAATATTCCAAATGTCAAGAGCTAAGATAAATGAATGATGTCAGTAAATCCAAGCCCATATTTATATATTTTTTTGAAATCTTTGACAACTCTCAAAGAACTATACAATGTTTATGACATACTTTTATCAATGTATTTTTATAAGTATGTTTAATTATGGTCCTTAGGAGAATAACAGGTGATTCCAATCTAACAGCTTCCAGTTTCCCCAAACCTGAAATTGAGTGGCCAACCTGTTCTACATTGAAGCCAGGTGCCCTCTAGCAAATCTGAAGGAGTGCAGGAAAAGGGCTTCATCAGGATCTCACAAAATAAAACCACAAAATAAAACCATGAACAAGTCTAAGAACATCCTAACATGACTCCACAAGCCCTTTTAAATGCAGGTCTGTGTCGCTGGTGGGATTCAGGTGTTGCATTTAGATTGAGTGATGCACAAAAGCAGGTCCTGAGTGGAGGAACATGTTTTAAATTAAGTCATGAAAAGTTATTTAGCTTTGTAACAAGGAGAAATGCTATGGCTGCCTCCTAGAATATACTGAATAGCCTAATTAAGTTAAATACAGTGTGCCAATTAAGCAATTATTGCTGAGGTAATCACAGGGGGTGCCCTTCCAAGGCTGCTCTTCTCACCTTCTTCCCCAAAGTCTCCTCTGACCTTCTTTGACTGGGGGAAGTCTAAGAACTTCTTCAAGTGTTGGTCAAACAGCTCTCGGGGACAAGACATCTACTTAGTATGTGGGAGTGACAGGGAGACCAGAGCTCCCTTCCAGCCCCAGAGGAATAAGGGAGTCTGGAGACAAGCCAGAGTATAAGGAAAATGGACAGATACCACATTTGGATGACAAGCACTGGGAGATAATATATGAGGAGCAGCTTGTGGTTCAGAACTGAGTGTTTTAGATGGTACGCACAGAGAGTTTTGGGTATTAGCTTCTTTGGGAGTCATGAAGTCCTTCCCTCTTGAAATGAGAGACCATTTTTTTTCCAGGTTATGTACTACTCCGTCTATTGCCCCTTCCTCACAGAATATATTTTTCATTCCTTTGTGTTCTCTACTGAGAGAGTAAATGAGATAATATAGAAAATACATGACCAAAGCTTGGCATATAATATCCTTAATAACTATTCGTTGATGCCTCTGACACTTTCTCCATATTTTTTTCTCAAGTGGTCACTACAACCAGTAGTCCATAGCAGGGCTTTTCCTCAGTAGGTGAGTTGAATTGATGTCAAGGGAGACGCCTCTTTGAGAGTTTGGAAGCCCAGAAAGGAGAGTTGGTGGGGCTGAGGGCAAAGTAATAGGTGGGAACCGGGTGAGTCTAGCACGCATATAACTAACTGGTGAACATCAGTAAACTTGTGTCAGCTTAAGATCCCGTCGCAGAGGCGCCATGGTGTTGTTGAGGGACTGTGAATTAAGCTAATGGATAGATTACACGAGAAGCAGGCCAGAATGCTCCAGATACAGGCTTGTGGCTGAGATTTGAGGCAATTAAAACAAAACCTTATCTTTAAGCAAGTCTGTTGACTGTGTATGTGAATTAGGGAGTGGAAGTTTAAATGTAGAATTTACTCACTGGTATTTCAAAATCAAGTAAAAAATACTGGTGATGTTGCTCTTTTGATGTCGGATCTTATCTGCATTTTTAGGGGCGTCTGGGTGGCATAGTCAGTTAAATGTCTGACTCTTGGTTTCAGCTCAGGTCATGATCTCAGCTTCATGAGGTCCAAACCCCTATCAGTGAGCTCAGCGCCCAGTGCTCAGGGTCCAACTTCTCTCCTTCTCCCTCTGCCCCTCCCCCTGCTCATGTGCATGTGCTTTTGCTCTCTTCCCCCCAAAATAGGGGAGAGAGGTGCCAGAAGTGGAGTGAGAGATGACTTAGCCTGTAATCGCGTTACAGTGGTGCCAGACACTGTGCAGGTAACCCTTAATTAACCACAGGAATCTGGGGTCAAATGAAGGACTCATCAGCTATTTCGATCAAGAAAAGGGATTTATACATTTAGGGAGTTATTGCTAGCATCAGCAGTTTTCCTTGATTTCTAGAACAACCGTTTCACCCTGTGACTGAGACACAAAGATTTGAATCACTCCAGGAAGGAGTTTGTGCCCGCAGTCCCATGAAGACTGTGTGGCTTCTTCCTTCTAGAGCACCCCTGGTGCAGGGCCATGAGCTCATCTGATTCATCTCCTTGAGGGGTCATCTGGTCTCTTAGTTTCCTTAAATTTGGAACAATTTTCCAGCTTAAAAATTTTTTTTTTAAATTTCTTATCTTTCACAGCATTAACATGTTTGAAGAGCCCAGACCCTCAACCCCCACCCTCACTGATATCTAGAAACTTACCTAATAGTCACTACCAGGTGATTGATAGTCTTTGACAGTCTTTGTTTAAACACCTTTTGTGAGAGGAAACTTAAAATGGCTCCAGGGCCAAGCTGTGAAGTTGTAATTCTCCCTCATCTCAGGACCTTGGACAACCAAAGTACTCACTACTAGCATTAGAAAATGTAACATTGATACATTTCTGTTATCTAATGTGGACTGTATTTCTGTGCTCAGATTTCTCCAGTTATCTCCAGTGTTCTCTAAAGCTGTTTTTTTTTTTGTCAAACCAGGATTTGATAAAATATTTTACCTTGTATTTCCTTTCACATAGTCTACAGTTAATCCAGTTGATGTAATTTCCTTTGCTCCAGAATAATTGCTCCGCTTATTTTCTTTTTTGTTTTCCTACATTGATGTTTTTGAAGAGCCCAGACAGGAGGTTTTGCAGAACATCCCTAAGTTTGGCTGTGCGTTAACAGGACTATTTTAGTTTTTCGATGGCTCTGAATTCTGAGAAGTCCTTCCTAAACTAAGCTAAAATTTCATTGTCATTTCTACCCACTTATGCTAGTTTCAAATTCTTCAAAGAGAATGAAAGTCATCTGCATAGTATTTATTTGTTGAAAAACAATGGATGAATGTTAATGAGCTTTCAGTAAAAATATCCAGGTGCTGGGTGATAAGACTTTTGATGTCTGGAAACATAGGACATGGTGCTCATCTGAGGCAGAGAACTCTCTGTCTAGGTGTCTGGTCCAGCAGTTACATTCATGATGGAAGAAAACAAAAAGCAATCTTAAGCAGAAAAGGTTGTAACACTTGGCATCTATTGTAATTTTTTTCTAGTTATGACATGGGGGTGAGGTTGAGGGGTGAGGGGTAGGGGGAAGCTTTGCTTAGAAGAACGGAAGAGATGTGTATATCACAGAGGTGAGGTGGACACAGTTCTTAACTGTAGCAGCAACGAATAGTGCCAGGAAGATTTTTAAAAAAAGGTTTCAGCCTTTTTTGTTTGTTTGCTAAAGAGAAAAATCATGCTACCTGTGTTTGATCTTATTGGAATCAAACATAATGCTTTCACATGTACATTTCTAGTGCACATTATTGGCAAACAAGCAGCTTAGTAATTCCTCCTAATAGGAATGTACCTTATGATCTGGAAGTCTGAATAATTCCTTCTTGATAAAAACGAATACTCTGTGTTTGGCAGTGTCCCTTACAATTTAACGCATAGTTACCAAATGCTCTGAGCAAAGCCCTCAGAGGATTTCATCCAAAAGCTGAGAACAAGGCTTAACCACCCAAGATGAGATGAAAGGTGAATGAAAGCCCAAGACTGAAACACCTGCTTAGTGGAAAATGTTCACAAAGCAGAAAGTGGGTGATTCCAAGGGAACTGTAAAAAATCATGGTTGTCAGAGGGAGGCAGAAGAGGGAGCAGTGAGGTGGAAGTCCAGTTCTGCCTTTAACCTTGAGAAAATTCACTGAACCTTTTTCCACATGGATTAAAATAGGAGCATTGGAGACAATGACTTTGAACATTCATTCCCATAGTAATGCTTTTTAATTCCATGATTCTCCAAGAAGGCTCTATGATGGAGTAATTTGTCATGGATAAGATTTGGTTGGGGTGGGAAGACTTGCAGTGGGTGAAAATAATCGACCACCCCCTCTTTAATGAAATGACATTAGTGGCACAACCTCCACCATTATTATCACTGATTGATCACCTCTGAGGTGTTGTGGGGTAAGAAGTGTTTTAATTGATAGCTGCAGGGAAAAGATTGATTTAAATCAGTGTTATGGCTTTCATTCTGTTCTGCCATGGGGCATTTCTAGATTCTACTCAACAGGATTTTAATTTGTATGAAGCATGTCCTCCTGAACCATAAACTGTATTTCTGGCATGGCCCTCACCCAAATCTCTTTTTGCTGTCAGTAGTCCCCTCTGGCTTAGGGGAACTTCCATGCCTCTCATAGTTAGATGCTGGGTGACTGGTTAATAAAATTAACCAAATAAGTGTGCCTAGGTAGCTAAGTCATTAGGGGTCTGACATTGATCTCAGGTCAGGTTTTGATCTCAGGGTTGTGAGTTCAAGCCCTGCCCAGTGTGGAGCCTACTTAGAACAAAAACCAAAACATTTAAAATTCATAGTTTCTCCACATTCACAGGACTACCTCTCTTTCGTTATTTCTACTGCCCAAAATGCTAATCACCTTAATAATATCTTTTGTCCTTAGTGCTTCAGCAGCTCCTGTTCCACTACCACCTGGGACTGTCAGTCATTTTTGGATGAACTCTCTTGATAGAATCTGTTGAAAACTATGAAATCTCACTCTGGGGCGGGGGTGGGCAGAGCAGGGAAGCACACACATGTGCTTATAATAATAATTTGTATAAAATTTCAAGAATTTATTATAAACCCTCATTTTGAATTGGTCATGAAATTATTATTATTATTATTATTTTTGTTAAGCCCACTTAAGAAAGGAATGAAATTGCCTTATTATATGGTTCAATTTGCTAATTTCCTCCGACCCTCAGGATGGTATAGTCTCAGGGACATGGTTGGGTCACCATGATTTCTGTCAGGCTGATTTCCAGGTTTTCACTTACAACGTACACTTTAAAATCCTTTTGCAGATCCAGCTGCGGGACTATCAGACCCATGAATCTGAACCAGGCTGTGTCTTCTATTCTGTGCTGGACAATCTTTCAGTCATCTGGTTTCCTTTTGTGGCTGTAACATTTGTAATCGCACCTTCATTTGCGTAGCTTCATCTGTCATGTGTGTTTTAGTCGTAGGGTAGGTGCCTATGATCTTTCCTCTTTCCACAGAGGAGAGGCCACCTCTAGCCCCTTCCCTGGGGTGTGGCAAGTCTGTAATGCTTCCATGTGGTCAGTCGCAAAGGTCATTTGGTTGGTCATTCTTTGGGGACACTAGGTAATAAGAACCTCCTAGATGAGTTTTGAACCTTTTATACAGTTTTCCAACTACCATGTATAACTTCTGCTTTTGTGGATTTAAAAAAAAATTAGGTTTATTCCTTCATAAATCTGTGTCAAATTTATTTTCCTTTGCTTCTTTCCTAGTTACCTATTTTCTCTAGTTAATATTTTCTCTCATTTAAATGAGAGAAACAGCCCTCTGTATCTGTCTTCCAGTTCAGCCAAAGGCAAAGTCTGGGCTTGCTGCTCCCTGTGCTGTGTTCAGGAGAATCTATTCTGCTGACAGAGGGACAGAATGGCCTCTGACCTTGAAAAGCCAAGCTGAATCAGCTCAGGAGTTCTGAGTCTCTTGCTTTCCTCCTGTCTGGTGTGAGGGTGCTTTGGGAAGGAGTTTCCCTCCCTCTTTCCTGTTTTGCCCCAGGCTGTCATCACTTTCTGCCTAGTTAGTCAGAACCCCTCAGGCAGTTTGGTATTGTTCAAAGCCTTCCTCTTCTGAGGTTCAGTTCTACATTTTTCAGTAGCCTCTAGCCATTAAAAAAGTGGAGCTAATTTCTATGAAGCTTTATCTGTTCTCACTGGTTGATGACAATTTTAGACTCAGAATTTAGGTGTCTATTTACATATGATATGGACTTGATCCAAAGTTGCAAGCTCAAAGAGTAGGAATGCCAGAATCCCGGAATCCCAGAAATGGAAGGACCTAAAACAGCAGTGGGTCTAAGTTTTATTTTTGTTACAGATAAACAATTTGGAACCTAGAGTTTTAAAAATAACATAGCTAAGATTTGAAAATGGAAAGCAGTTTCCAAAAATGATATGGTTTTCATTAGAATTTTATTTTATTTTATTTTTAAAAAGATTTTATTTATTAGACAGAGAGAGGGGCAGCAAGAGAGGGAACACAAGGAGGGGGAGTGAGAGAGGGGGGAAGCAGACTCCCTGCTGAGCAGAGAGCCTGATGCGGGGTTTGATCCCAGGACCTTGGGATCATGACCTGAGTCAAAAGCAGACTTTTGGCTGACCGAGCCACTCAGGCACCTCTAGCTTTTTATTTTTAATCTCAGAATGAAAACATAATGAGTCTTTCAGAAAAATATCCACATTCAAGTTATTTTCCAGGAAAGATAACTTTTGGAATTAAAAAAGCTTTAAAATGTATTTCCTGTGACATTAGGTATCACATGGAAGCTCCCAAAGAAGTCACAGAATTTGCTAAATGATGTGTGATGGTTTACAGTGGATACCCCTTGCTTCACCATGCTTGAGTCTAGGAAGGGGGGGTCAAGGAGGGGCTCATAGTCACTAGGCGTCAGGAACTCCTTCAGCTCCAACCTATAGAAATCCGAGGGGTCACAGTCCATCTCTGGTCCTCCCGCAGGTGTCCATGGTGGTCCCACTCTGGGCAGCAGGCTACTGTTTTACTGTCCCAACACAAACTGTTCACCCCAGAAGCCCGTTTCTACTATTTCGGCTTGTGTTGCTGTGCTCAGCATTTCCTTCATGCATGCAGAATTTGACCTCTTTTCACACTTGCCAATTTTTAATGGCTCCATATAAACATACCTTGATACTTCTTTTAGCTTTCTCACTCAGGATCTTGGTAACATCTGAGCATTATTGAACGGCACTGCTTAGGGTGACCTCAAAATACTATCTCCCCACAAGGTACCAGCAGTGTCCAAGTTCCCCATATCAGTAAATTCTTTCCTGGAGGTCAGTGACTCCCTTCACAGTGTTGTCCCCAATTTGCTTTTTCCATGTACCTGGTCTTGAAAGGGGACATGCCCAGCAGCTTGACACACGGGCCCCTGGTAACCTCTTTTTATTGGCTTCTCTGGCCTCATATCCCAAAGGGTCTGGACGCACTAATGCCTTCCCTTCGCTCCAACCTGTCAGTCCTCCTTATGTATGGATTCCATATTTACAAATTTGTCTCCTCTATGAAATATCAGGGCCCCAAATCATACTTGGAGAAATTTGGGGGTTGTTGTGTGCCTGCACAGGTGTGGAATGCTGAAAGATTTGAGTCACCCCAAGAGCTCATTCCCAGCTGAGGTCAAATAGGGTGAAACTCTGCTTTCTTATTTCAGCTGTCATTCTGTAAATAGGTATCCTTCTCGTGGTTTATTTGGTGCCATGTTTTCTGTGTCAACTTTTTTTTTGTAAGATCCTATGTATTTATTTGACAGAGAGAAAGATCACAAGTAGGCAGAGAGGCAGGCAGAGAGAGGTGGGGAAGCAGGCTCTCTGCTGTGCAGAGAGCCCGATGCGGGGCTTGAACTGGGACCCTGAGATCATGACCTGAGCCGAAGGCAGAGGCTTAACCCACTGAGCCACCCAGACACCCCTATATCATACTTTTTGTTGATTTCACTGTTTACGATGACCCCAAGCATAATGCTGAAGTGCTGCCTAGTGTTTCCAAGTGCAAGAAGTTCCTTATGAAGAAAATACATGTGTTAGGAAAGCTCTGTCCAGGTATGAGTTATAGTGCTGTTGGCTGTGAGTTCTGTGTTCATGAATCAATAATATATCTTAAATAACTGTCTTTAAGCATGAACACAGACAAAAGAAATTCAAGTATTGATCAGTTGATGAATATATAGTGACCACAGGCTTGTAGGAACCTAACCCTCCCTTTTCCCCTAAAAGCAGTGGTTCAGTGCTGGTTAATGTAGTGTTTGCAGGGACTTTGTAGAACTAAACCAATGCACATGACTACTGGTGAGGTAAAGCAGCACCCCGTCCCCCTTATTTGTGGTTTTGTTGTCTGAGGATTCAGTTTAACTCGGTTAACTGTGGTTTGGAAGCAGATGGTTCTCCTGACGTATCTTCAGAAGGTCACTAGTGGCCCAAACCTACGTCACAAAGCCAGCATCACTCATCTCAGTTCATCTTACCATGAGGGCATTTTATCATCTCACATCCTCACTAGAAGAAGAAGGATGAGAAGAGTGCAATGAGATATTTGAGAGAGAGAGAGAAGGAGAGAGACCTCATTCACATAACTTCTATCATAGTATGTTGTTATAATTGTTCTATTTTATTATTAGTTGTTGACCTTTTACTGTGCCTAATTTATAAATTGAACTCTATCACAGGTGTGTATGTATAGGAAAAACACAGTATATGTAGGGCTCAGTACTACCTGTGGTTTCAGGCACGTACTTGGGGTCTTGGAACATATCCCCATGGATAAGGGGGACTACCGTACTCTCAATTCTTTAAATATTCCCAGCACTTAACTATTCCAACTAGCATCTGTGCCTGAGGCTGTCCTCTTTCATCAGTGTCTGGCAGCTTTTCTCCAGCTCCTCAATCTGCCAGTCCCCTTTTACCCTTCAAGACACAATTCATTGATTCATCTGTCCCTTTGCTTAGAGTGTGCTTCACCTGTGACCCATTGTGTATGTTCACATAAATTATTTCCATCTGAATCTGAAGGATAATTTCAAAGGGAAGCAAAATCTCAGACATGCAGGTAGAGGTAACGTGGAAGGGTGGGGTGATCCTACAGCATTGCTTTGCACATACGGTGGGTCTCACGGGGAGGAGAGGGACAGTCGATAAGCTAAGCTTCTTGTCTTCTTCCTTTTTGGATAAATTCCCCCACACTCTTAGTTTCTTCTGCTGCTTTGGAGATGGCTCTGATTTGGAGACATGTGAATGATCTATGATGGAAAATACTTGAAGACAAAATATCTTACTATAAACTTATGTAGAAACCCTCAAATAACTGGCTGAAAGTTTCCAGGGGAGAAAAAGATAAGGAAGCCTCAAGAATGCAGAAATAAGTGGGTTTCTGGAGAGTGCCCCTCTGTCCCACCCTCCTGCCAGAGTCCCAGGAAGCCATACAGCCCTTTGTTGGAGCTGTAGGATTTAATAATGTGGTTGGGGGCTGAACCTTGTTCTCTTAACTAGAGGCGGTAGGACTTCAGAGTAGAGATGACCACAGTAGTTGCTGAGCCTGTAAGGGGCCCTAGCAGCCTCACAGAATCACCTACATCACACTGTGGAGCATAACTGCAGAATGACTCCCTAAGACAGAGAAGCAGAGCAAGGTGTGCATCATCCCTGAAGGGGCCATGAAGCTGAGTGAGGGATGGGTTTTCCACAAGCAGGTGGTTGAGGGGACTGGACCTCAGCTGTTGCTGACGTGTTCAGATGCCGTCACTGGTCAGGCTGTTCCTTTCCTTCAAAAGGTGTCTCCTCTCTCCCTGGACTTAGGCTCAACCATGGAGAACTACAAATTCATGGATACTATTTCTGCCACCCCAACAGAATGGAGGACTTACATAGAAAAGTAACAAAAACTCTAGCACCTTTCTTACACATGGACTCACCAAGATTTGTATCTCCTAGGAGGTTTTAAAACAATCAAAATAATCACAAAGCAAACTATGTTTACAGATATGCAGTAAAATGTCATAGTAAGCCAGGTCACTCAGAAAATACTTGTAGGTAAAATGTATTGAGATGCTTAAGTGGATATGTAAATCGGATTTTTATATTATTTCACAAAATATTTATATTTAATATAAATATAAATAAATATAAATATAAAATATAAAAATAAAACATAAAATATTTTATATAAAATATATAAAATATAAAAATAAATATGAAATATAATATTTATATTATTCCACAAAACCTTTCATTCACGCCTTTGTACAGACACTTCATATTCTAGGCCAGCATGTCCAGTGCGGTCTTCCGCCCCTGCCTGACATCTGGCCCAATGCCTGATGTCGCATAAGTAGGCAGTAACCAAGGAATGGGTACAAAGAACACATACCTGTTCATGACATTCTGGAAAGTTATCATGGAGGGCACCCTTGGGACCTAAGCTGTTCTCTAACTGGGAGACACTGTTAGTCGTTTACACAATCATCTATCCCTTCCTTCATGGGACTGGTGTGCTCATGCCTGGATAACAGCTATTCCTGGTGAATCCAGTCCTGCTTTCTCAGCCTCTCTTAGAGCTCTTGGAGCTCTGGTGGGTCTATGATCCCAGTACCAATAAGGTGAGGGTTTATAGCCAGAATATCTATCTTCTGGGATGTCTTGCACTTCACTGAGAAAAGGGACAGATGTATTGGGTGCAATGCCCATTCCCACTTCTTTCGGACTTAGATGCCTTAGCAGCCTTTTTACAACTGAGAGAGGAAGTTCAGCAGAACTGTAGAATGCTGGCTCTGGTGTTGATGATCAGAGGAGCCAATGCCAGGGCTGTCTGCCTCTAGGCTATTGTGGGAGTAAATAGACCCTGGTTGCTCAGGCTACGATTAGGTGTCCTGTTCCCTGCAGTCAAAATATTCCTACACGATTCACCGGTACAGATTAAAGAAGCTAAATATAAGACAAAGAAATTCAATCCAGCTTTACGTAGTGGTGGGTCGTGCCTTCCCTGTCCACCACCGCCCCCCCACCCCGCCTCCCCCCCCAGGAGAGTTTTTGAGAGATGGTCTTTCAGAAGGAAGTAGAGAGTCGTGGGAAGGAGAGGACAGCTGGTGCTGAAGTCCCAAAGAGAGCCCAGCGTCTCCATGCATTAAACACTGTGAGGCCAGGGTCAGTGAAATCCTGCCTTGGGGCGAATCTGTCTCACAGCCTGTTTTTCTAAGTAACAGGACCTCAGCACTGTGGGGAGCCAAGAGTTGACAGATGCCATGAGGCGATTAGTTCCTCAAAGTTCCTGACCACATGTGCCTCTTTCAATTTTAAATTAATTGAAAATAAAATAAAGCAATTCTGCTCTTCCGTTGCTGTCCAGGATGGTAACTGCCAGCCACACTCCCAAGTGTTCGGTAGCCACGTGGGGCTAGTGGCTAATGTGCTGCACAGCATAGATAATAGAACATTTTCATCACCGTAGAGAGCTTGATTGGACAGCTTTGCTTTGTAGGAACTGGCAAACATTTTGGGGTGAAAGACTAGTTAGTATATATTTTAGGCTTTGCAGACCAAAAAGCCAAAGTGAAGATACCCCGTGTTTCAGTGACAGCTATTCAGCTACTCCAAAGGAGCCCCAGATGCTATGTACACAAGTGGGCTTGGCTCTCTTCCAATAAAACTATTTGAAAATTAGGTCTGGACCGATTTGCTGACCCCTGCTTTAAAATGTTAGCTACTTCGATGTTGGCCTTTCTTGGTGACTTCAGCATTAACTGTCCTAATTTGATTCATACCCCTATCCCAACTGGGTAATCCATAGCATGTACATTTGATAGCATTCTAAAAATTTCACATAAAACATTATCAACATAGCTTAGAATAAATGTAAAGAATTAGAGCTTAAAGTTTTTTGTTTTTGTTTGTTTTCATTTTTTTTTTTTGTTTTTTGGGGGATTAAAAACACCCCTGCTTCTGCACAACTTTATATTTTTACATTTCCAAATTCTTTATCTCTGGTTCTCTCCATGAACACTAATATCTTGGTGATGATCCAAGTGCCTGGTTGAGCGTGTTGAGGGCCTAAAGCCAGCAAAAGGGATCACAGAAAATTCAATAAGTACAAATATCCTGATTTAGGCCAATCTGATTTCTTATGTCTGCCGAATTAGTCATTTTACAGACTGCCAACAGACCTCCCATTGTGCTGAACTAGAAGGCAGAAATGGTAAATACTAACCAGCTTTCTGACCTTGGGCAAATAATTCACATGATCAGGCCTGTGTTTCCCAACTTTACCTTCTAGCGCTTAAAGGTTGTGTTAGAGGTCTGCCTAATTAGCCACCAAGTAATTACTGCCCTAGCATGCACTCTTTTTATTAGATTATATCGCCCTCTTCTGGCTGCATCCTGTATCTGCACCGTGATTTCTCTCGCAGTGCACCTACCTGGCTGGCTTTGCTTCATTTAATTTAGCCCAGCCACTTGCTCAGGCCAGGCTCCTCGCTCCGCATTATTGTGTCATGAGTTGTATTTTGTTCATGAACAAGGAGACTCAAGTGTAGGGGGGAATTAAAAAGTCCCTTCACGTCTGTTTAGTTAATTAAAATAAATAAAAGCATACCATCCCACAGATCAGTTACAAAGGACCTTAGACAGCATGCCCCAAATTTAAAACACAGTATGCTGTTTTCAAATCTATAATTACTTCGTGAGAATATAAAAACACAGGCAGGAATGACATACATTAACTTCAGGATCGAGGCTGCTTCTGGGGAGGGTGAGAGGTAAACCGGGAGGAAGAACTTTGTATCTATAAAGTTTTATCTATTAAAAAGAAGGTTCTGACAAAAATATGGTAAAATATTTATGTAACAATGGGACTTGGTGGGGTAGATATCACAACATGATTTTATGTGTTCACACCACTTTTTTCTTTTACGTGTGCATCTGGAGATCTTTCTTTCCTACTCCTGGATGGTATTTTGGGCAGATTCCAGAGCTTTTGTGTTACTTTTAGGTATTAATTCATAGTCTGAGTTGAAAGTTCTTAAAAAAGCCCAATCTAAACAGAAGCTTTAATCTCTCACTCAAGCATCCTTCACTGTGCTTAGTGCCTGGACTTACAGGCTCAGCCTCTTCTTTTCCTTACTCTGTGCTGTCCCTTGATCACAGGGACAGCATGGAGTGCCCCCCCTCCCCCCACACACACAGAGGAAGCAGCAGCAGAAAGGAGAGGTCAGGGCAGAAAGATCTGACTTGACTGGCTCAGTTTGAGTTTTGGGTCAGTGCTCTCTGGTTACAGCAGAGGATATGGGGACACATCTGAGGCTATTTGGAGACTTCTCCATGAGAGAACTACCCATCATATCTTTGTCTGGCACCATTTTCTGCTTATGTTTCTGATGGTGCACCCCACCCAGAGTCTTGCTGTTGGGGTCTCCTCATCCAGGCAGGGAGACCTCCTGGATGGGCTTGTTTCCAGATGCCGCAAGGCTTGCTGTCTTCCATGAGGCCCTTCCTAGCTATAGGAGACATATCTCCTTCTCGTCAACTCCCAACGCTCTCATGGAAATTTCCTCTCTTCCCTTGGCCATCAGGGACACACTGAGGCCTTTACCAGTCTCTTGCCTTTATCAGGCTCTATGTCCTCTGGACTTCAGGAGCTTGTGGCAAGGTTTCTGTGGAAGCTGAACCTGCCCATTTTTGGAGTGAGCAAGTTGGGGAGGAGGTTAGCACTCATGGAACAAGAAGAAAGCCCAGATCTTTGACCACACTTTGCAAGGGGATCCTCTCTGCAATCTTTTTTTTTTTTTTTTTTTAAGATTTTATTTATTTATTTGACAGACAGAGATCACAAGCAGGCAGAGAGAGAGAGAGGAGGAAGCAGGCTCCCCACAGAGCAAAGAGCCCAGGATATGGGGCTTGATCCCAGGACTCTGGGATCATGACCTGAGCCGAAGGCAGAGGCTTTAACGCACTGAGCCACCCAGGCACCCCTCCTCTCTGCAATCTTAAGAACTCTTTGCCCTCTCTTCTATAGTCTGGCTAAGTGTCTCCACCCTTGGAAAAGCCTAATGGCAGATTTTTGTTTAGAATCTCGTATCTGTAATTGCCAGCCATAGGTATGGGTGTTTGTTCTCCGCAGGGCTGGTTTTACCCCTGAGTCTCCTTTTTTGTTTAGGTCTTTTTTTTTTTTTTTTAATGAACTTCATTCAAATGATTATTTGTGCATTTGTGAATCAACACATTTGTGAAGCTTGGGTATTTAAGTACATAATGGTTATGATATATTTTTTATTTTCACTTTATGGAAATGTATCTTAATATAATTTAAGCAGTTATTCTAACCACACACGGTATTCTACAAGTGAGGAAACCAAAGTCCAGGTAGATTAAAGTCATCTGCCCCAAATCACATATCCAGAGTCAGAACCCACTGATCCTGATTCCTAGCTTTTATGACATTGAAATCTGTTATGCCATTACCCAAAGCACAAAAAGTGTAGTGCTCAGTGTCTTTTGGAATTTATGTGAGTATGAGATTAAAAAATTTTTTTAGCTTAGGGACACCTGGCTGGCTCAGTCAGATAAGCAGCTGACTCTTGATTTCAGCCCAGGTCAGGATCTCAGGGTCCTGGGATCGAGTCCCACATAGGGCTCTACACTCAGACTGGAGTCTACTTCTCCCCCTCTGCCCCTCCCCACCTCTCTTTCTCAAATAAATAAATAAATCTTAAAAAATATTCTTAGCTTAGTTAATAACAAGGAATTTAGTTATCAAAGTATTTTTCAGAGGGCATCAAGTTAGAGGTAACGTTCTGAAATTTGGGAGTATCTGGGATCTTAATCATCTTATAAGGAATAATAAATACTTACAAATAGATACAGGTTTTGAGTCCACACACACACACAATGACATGTTGAAACCGAAGATGTATTGTTCCAATTAGCCTAGTGATTTTGGTAATTAACAGTTAAGCCTATTCTCATTCTATAAAAAGTAGACATGTGTAAGTCATGGTCCAATGCCAAGATCATTAATAGCTTTATTATGTCATTTAAAATTTAAACAACCATCTTCTGTCTTCCTGGGATTGTTTTCACAAGTATCTCCACCCATCTATCCAACAAACATTTATTTAGAGCCCAGAATGTCCATCTCCCTCCTGTCTCCAGCCCTGACATTTTTGGGAAACACATCCCAACCAAGGATTAGCTTGCTCAATCAGACTAACCACCAATGATAAATTTGTCTCTGCTATTATTCTGCCAGAAGGGGACTTCAAGTTGCAGGGCTTGTTTTAGGGTCAGTGATGAGGATGGATCTAAATTGTGAAGATAGTCGAGAACAGTCTTTGGAAATTTAGAGGTGCACCCAAGTGTAATGGATTTTTTTTTTTTTAAGTTTTGGGGGTTTCTGGTCATGTTTCACTCCTGCCCCGCTTCCATTGCTCTGTTCTCACTATTTGGTTTCACTGATTTCTTTTTTTGGTGTACTGTTTGTGTCTTCTTTCCTGTAAATAGGTTTGACTGGCAGTGAGGAGGTGAGTGTGACGAGTGTGACAGGAGTTTATGGTGTGTGTGTGAGTACGCATGCATATGTGTACAAGATGCCCAGAGTCCCAACTTTTAAGTAAGGTACATAGAGAAAACTCTTTTTCCTTTTGTGAATCCTCAATCAGGTGGAAGTTCAGAATGATGCTTCAGAGCACAAGCACATTTTCAAACACCATTTTTAGTATTTTTAACTTGTTTAAGAAGGCCATCGTATAATTTAAAGTATATATAAATTATATATATATATATAAAGTATATAAATTTAAAGTATGAAATTGCAATTCAATTATATATAAGATGAATAATATTCTTGTACTTAGGAGAACGACTTCTTCCTTCAGTTCACTGATGAAGAGAAAATAAACACTTGGGACTTTCCAGTCCCTTATCAAGAGTTTATCCACATGTGGAATGTGTGCATTGCATATTTTAAATGCGGGAGTAGAGGGCTATAGGAAGAGGGTGGGCTGTGGAGGGAAAGCACAACTTGGCTGCTTAGGGCAACCCTTCCACACCACTGCTTTGTGGTGAGGTCACCGTGGAACAAGGGCAGGTCTTTAGCTTTGCTCCTCACAAGTACAGTTTTGTGAATGCTGAGTACCAAACTGTGTGTGGATGTGCATGTGTGTACAATGTTAATTCTAGGAACATCCCATAGAACTAGTTTTCTGTGAAAAGCAGTTTGAGAACATTCTGCTCTAGGTAACTAGTAACAGTTAACTACAATCAAATCATTTTCTTTCTGGGATGGTATCAAAAACTCCATAAGTTTTTCAGAATTCCCCTCCTCTGGTCTTCTTCAACATCCTGTTAACATAACTTTAAATGGTATAAATAATTGATATTATGCAGCTTACATTGTGGTTTCCTTGTTGAGGTTTTAGAAGATATTCCTTTCCCTACATGAGATATGGGATGTATCTCATTCTTGATGGTAATAGTGGGGTACTCCTGTAGACAACTCATCTCATTCTTATATTCACATTTACTGGTTACCCATTTGGAGGGTATGGTGGGTTAAATCATGTCTTCCAAAAACTCATGTCCACCTGGAACCTCAGAATGTGACCTTACTTGGAAATAGGGTCTTGATAGATGAAATTAGTTAAGAAACATGAAATGAGACGTGTTTTGAAAGAAATTGCACTACTGGGTATTTATACAGATATAGTAACTAGAAGGACCATGTGCACCCCAATGCTCCTAGCATCATTGTCCACAATAGCCAAACAGTGGAAGGAACTGAGATACTCTTCAACAGATGAATGGATAAAGAAGATGTGGTCCATATATAAAGTGGAATATTACTCAGCCATCAGAAAGGATCAATACCCAATATTTGCATCAGTATGGATGGAACTGGAGGAGATTACACTAAGTGAAATAAGTCAAACAGAGAAAGATGATTATCATATGGTTTCACTTATTTGTGGAACATAAGGAATAGCACGGACAACATTAGGAGAAGGAAGGAGAAAATGAAGGGGGTGAAGGAGAGGGGAATACGAGCCATGAGAGACTATGGAAGGGAGTCAGACTGAGGGTTTTGGGTGTGGGATGGGTAAGCCCAGTGATGAGTATTAAGGAGGGCACCTATTGCATGGAGCACTGGGTGTTATGTGCAAACAATGAATCACGAAACACTACATCAAAAGTTAATGATGTACTGTATGGTGACTAACATAACAAAAAAAGGGAAAAACTGATTTTGAGATAAAATAATTCTAGACTTAATCCACTAAATCCACTTAATCTACTTAGTTCCATAATTGGTGTCCTTACAGAAGAAAGAAGAGGGCGATTTAGGCAGAGGACAGACACAGAGAAGATGGCCATGTGAAGACAAGGGGAGAGAATAGAGTGATACATGATACAGCTACAAGCCAAAGAGTCCTGAGGATTGCTGGGTGCCAGAAGCTGGAAGAGACAAGGAAGGATCATCCTTAGAGCCTTCAGAGGGAGGGTGGTCCTGCTGATACTTGGACTTTCTAGCCCCAACAAAATTGTGAGGGAATTTCACATTTTTGTCATTTAAGCCACCAAGTTTCTGGTAACTTGTGGAGCAGCCCTGGGAAACTAATGCAGAGGATGACAATTCTTGGTATTTCTTTTTTTTTTTTTAAGGTTTTATTTATTTTTTTGACAGACAGATCACAAGTAGGCAGAGAGGCAGGCAGAGGTTGGGGGGGGATCAGGCTCCCTGCTGAGCAGAGAGCCTGATGCAGGGCTCAATCCCAGGACCCTGAGATCATGACCTGGGCCAAAGGCAGAGGCTTAACCCACTGAGCCACCCAGGTGCCCCGATTCTTGGTATTTCTTCCCAAATTATTCTTTAGTTTGCAATTTACTGACTACATTCAGTACAGGGAATCTTCTGTTGAACGATCAACATTCCCAGCATTGTTATGACGTTGGCCTATGTTTCTAACAAATTATGAGTGAAAATATGACTATTTGCTTAATATAGTATTTATTTACTGATTTATTCATTTAAAATACATATGCATATATAATATTCCTGAAGATTGTGATTCAAGAAATATTTTCATAAGGTCATTCTTAACTGACAACATAGCACAACTCACGGTCAGAGCCCCAGTGCTGATTTCGAGTTCTTTGGTGCAGGGCGGAGAAAAAGAAAAGTTCTTTCTTTTTGGGACACAGAAACAACTAGGCCTAATGAGGATGATTATTATTTTTTGAAACAGCTGAAGTTTGGTTAACATCTTTCTCCCTCTTATCCTCTCCTTAGTCTTCTTGGCACATAGTTTCCTTATTTGTCTTAACCCTATCCCTAACCCTACCCCTCTCCAAAAAGGACAGTGTATGCTAAAATTATTACTAATAGCCACCCCCCCAGCCCCCAAACAAAATTCACTTCCTATGTACTCTATCTTTTGTAGGATTTGGTTAATGAGTTTACTTCTAAGTTATATTAATGGATGAACGCTTGACTTTCTTACAGTCTAGGAACATTAGCATTTTACGAGAATACTTATGTACTTGTTATCTGCCTTCCTTCTAGCCACTGAAAGTTCGGAATGCTCCTTAAAGTTTCATCTTTAAAAACAAAGTAGTTTCATCAGGACCCTGCACTATGCTTGATGTGTATGGGTAAGTCTGTTGGGGAGCCAGAGTTGCAATATTCACAGGACTAGAGGAAGGGGGCATCAGTCAGTGGCCTGAGGCCTCATCTGGGTGACCCAAAGTAAAGGGGAGTAGGATCTAGTTTAAGGAATTGAGGCAAGTGGAACAGAGTGGATACTGGGTCCGACTGTACTGTCTGTGCATCTTGTAGTTAGAGAGTTGATCTGATACTGGGAACTTAGCAGGAAGGTGTCAAGAGAAGAAGCTGGCCTAGTCACTCAATGTCAGTTGTATAAAGAAAGGAACAGAAATGATTAGGATGATCTAATACATTTTCTACCTTTTTAAAGGCAGACTTAGAGTGTTTCCTGTATTCTTGAGATCAGAAAAATTAATACCACCCATATCTACTTTAAAAAAAAGACTAGATTAATTTTGAATTAATTTCTGAGTCGGAACTCAGAGGAAGAAAGGACCAATTCTGTTGGTGCTGGGAAATGGGGAAAGTTTTCATAGAGATGCTGAGATTTTAAATTTTTTATTTTTCATCTTCCAATCTTTAAATTTAAAAAATTATGGTAAAATACACATTACTTAAAATTTGCCACCTTAACCATTTTTAAATGGTGTTAAGTTCATTCACATCCGTCTGCTACCATCACTACCATCCATCCACAGAGGTCTTTTCATCTTGCCAAACCAAACCTCTACCATTAAACAATAACTCCCCATTCTCTCCTTCCCCCAGCTCCTGGCTACCACCGTTGCACTTTATGTGTCTATGATATTGATGACTCCAAGTAGCTCATGTGAGTGGAATTATTTAGTATTTGTCTTTTTGTGACTGGCTTATTTCAGTTAGCAGAGCGTCCTCAAGGCTTTTCCATGTTGTAGCGTGTGTCAGAATTTCCTTTCTTCCTAAGGCTGAGTAATAGTCCGCTGAATACACATACCACATTTTCTTTATGTATTTGTTTGCTGATGGACACCTGGGTGGCCTCTACCTTTTGTGTTTTTGTGAATAATACCACCATGGACACGGGTATGCGTATGTCTCTCTGAGTCCCTTCAGTTCTTGTAGGTATATAACTAGCAGTGGAATTGCTAGATCTGATGCTTGTGACTGAGGGAAGAAGAATTCCCTAAGCAAAGCAGGTGGGAAGGGTATGCCAAGCAGAGGGAAGAGCGGTGCCAGGGCTGGGGAAAGAGAGAGTACCGAGCCTAGGGAGCAGCAGACACTGTGCTGTCGCTGGAAAACTAAATGGTGGAAGAAGGTTTGGAGACAGCTGGGGCCAAAGGGGGGAGAGAGAGCCTTACATGCCTGCTCAGGGTCTTTGGTTTTGACTCCATAGCTATTGGGGGGATGGTCTTAATGACAGTGTCACCCTGTCAGCTGAACATACGCTTGGGAAGGTCCACAGAGAGCCCTTCCAAAAGAGTTTAAATGATTTTCCCTTAATCAGTCCATTTCAAATAATTTAAAAAGTGTCTAGTATGTTGTTGACACTCAATAAATTACTTAATAATGGTAATTTTATTAGAAGAAAATAGAGGAGAAAATTCCTATGATCTCCAAACCCTGAGTTTCTTTAATGCGCCACAGACTTCCTGCATCCTTTTCCAATTAAATCAAATGCAATATCAGGCAGCTGTTGTCACAAATGGCCAAATGGCTTTTCTTAAGTGGCCACTTTTATACCCCTTTCTGCTGCCAGACAGAACTTTAATAGCATTAAGTACACTCAAACAGAAGAAGAAAATAAATAAAAATTTCCAATAGCTGTTAACTTTGGACATCTAGCCTGTAACAGTCCCAGGCCAGCTCTGCTCACCCAGAGGTTTTTGGGACTCGTATCAGAGAGAAAGTTATTAAAATCCTCACAAAGGCAAAAGTGTGCTGTAGAAATCTAGATGTGCCAGTACTTTATTAAAAACCAAATAATTTGTGTTAAACATATACATTCAAAGTGCTTGTAAAAACCATTTGCTGGAGAGAGAGAGAGAGAGAGAGAGAGATCTGGTGGGAGTCCAGAAACTGTTTTTTGAAATGGTACAGCATTTTCTGTTGGCCTTCTCCACGTCAAGAATCAAGAATTTGTTGTATCTACCAAAGCTGCCCTTTTTCAGGGCCTTGCAGGGTTTAAGGACGATGTTTGGATTTTCTTCAAAACAGGCTTAGGGAAAAGGCTGGTGAAAGAGCCCGTGTTTCAGATGAAACCACAGAGATGTATTGAGGTGATTTTACTCCAATTCCTGAGCCAGATGAATGCACCAGAATCATCTCTGAGAGGAGGAGCTGGACCCAGGGTGAACACATACCATACCTTGTGTAAATTCCTAGCATCTAGGTGGAGGTGAAATGAAATCTAACGAGCAACAAAACAACCTTCATGGAGAGAAAGCACCAAGAGCATGACTTGTCTTAGAATGTGGGTCTTGTTGGTGGGGGCTGAATTTTGTGGAAGAGGCGCTTTTGCTTATGTTTCTGTGTAAACACACACACACACACACACACACACACACATTTCTCTTCAGTGAAAGGAGGAACAATGTTCTTCTTTCTAGACTAATGTGACACTGGGGAGAAAATGGTGGTCCTGCGACTGGAATGCTTGTAGCCTCTCTTCATAGGAGTCAGAAAGGCTT
Organism: Meles meles; assembly: GCF_922984935.1. NCBI lineage: Eukaryota > Metazoa > Chordata > Mammalia > Carnivora > Mustelidae > Meles > Meles meles. The sequence goes on from NC_060070.1 coordinate 45,547,946, forward strand.
GATTTGGGCCTTACTACAAAGATTAGGATCCTCTTATCTTTAAAGCACAATGTCACCTTTGCTGTCTATGAGATGAGGACAGGAGCAAGTTGAGGACAGCAGATATGTGACTGACCAGTCGGTAGAGGTATATTGGCACTTCATATCCCTCACAGGAAATCTGTCTTGCCTCATCATAACCCAGCATCTACCAAAGCACAGTTCGAATGCTGATACATGAGAAATGAAGTTATTGCTTTGTTTTCTGTTTTTTTGCTGTTACTATGTTAAGCATGAAGTTGTCCAGGATTTCTAAGCCCCAGCCCTGCATCAAACTAGATGTGGTGTGGAAGGAAGATCCTGTCTCCAGTCACAATTCCACCTCTGACTTCTGTATAATGTGATCTATTTTCACACCTGTATAATGGGAGTACTGATGTCTGCCAGGGTCCCTTCAAAACATATAGTTGTATGTGTGTCAAATAGGTGTGAGATATGAAGTGTGAAATATGAAATATATGGGAATATAAGGGACTTGTTAGGGAATTAATAACAACATTATTATTGTATCAAAAGTAACAACATAGGCTTGGGGGAAACATGGGTGGAAGGAAGGGAGAGAGCTCAAAGGGACGCACTCAGTATCACCAAACAAGCTGCGAGGAAGGCATGCAGGATGTCTGTTTCCTAAATTGCTGTGGAACCTCCTTTTTTCCCTTTAAGTCAGGGTGACTTCACTACCAGTGTGCCCCAGAGCTCTTTGAGGTGACTACTTAGGTCTCTCTCCACTGGGAGTCTGCTCCTCTTTCTTTGGTCTCCTCCCTGCCAGATTTGAACTCCTGGCTCCTCACTCCTGCTCTGATTCTGTCTCTAAACTTGGTGTTTGTGTTTGGTTTCCCTGAAGTTTGACTCTTCCCTCTCTCTAGTTGAATTTAGCTTGGATTACCCCTGGACATTGCCAGAGCCCTCTTGGCTGACAACTGGCCTAGTTCAGCCATTGCTCCACTGTGAGTGGGGAACTGGGCAGTTTGAGCATCAAAAACTAGAACCAGCCTTCCCATGGGATAAACCAATAAACCTAAATTGGTCCCATAGATCAATGTGACTGTAAGCCTTGATTTTTCTGGGAATTTCTCCATTGTACCTATTCCCAATTCCATTGTGAATCTATTCAACCTCACCAGAGTTGTGTCCTCATATGGAGAACAGATGCCCATGGCAGCCATCTGGCTTGAAGGTATGGCTTGAAATGTTAGACAAAGGCAAGCAGGTTGTCCCTTAGAGACCAACATTCTACAAGTTTACCTGTGAATTTTATCTTAATTATGAGTGTCTGTGTAGATCTTCCCTAGTTCCTGGCTTCTGTTTTGTGGTCACTTGCATTATTATTCCTTCTTTCTGCCTCTGCAGTAATTTCCTTTTGAGATTTCATTTATTTATTTGAGAGAGAGAGAATGAGACACAGAGAGAGAGAGAGAGAGAGAGAGAGAGAGATAGTACGTAGGAGAGGGGTGAGGGTTGGAGGGAGAAGCAGACTCCCTGCTGAGCTGAGAACCCAGTGCAGGACTTGACCTGGGATTCCAGGATCAGGACCTGAGCTGAAGGCAGTTATTTAGCCAGCTAAGCCACCCAGGTGGCCCATTAAATTCCTTTTCAAGTCCATCCAATTCACCAGGTATTTATTGAGCTTGTCCTCTGTGCTAGGCACTGTACAAAATGGCTGACTCCTTGTAATAGCTAGTGGGTGGTTAAATGTATCTGGTGGGCATTTCCTTCCTTCTCTAAAATTGGCCAGCCATTGGGTATGAAAGACTTTTACATATAGCTGAGTCAGGATATGAAGGGGGTGGTGGTGTTCACACCACATTTTGGGAGAACTTGGGCAGGAACACTACCATTTTGTGTGGTACCCATGGCTGGGTAGGGACACAGAGAAAGAAAACTGAAGATGGCATTAGGAAGGGAGGGGTAAAGGATAGATGTCTCAGTTATATAATGCCTTACTATGTTATGGTTTACCAAGTTCTCACAAATATATTCTGGCATTTTTTTTGGCTCCCTATGAAATGGTATTACTGTTCCCCCTACTTTTTTTTTTTTTTACAGAAGAGGAAACTAAGGATATAAAGGCTAAGGGGCTCTATGAGATCTTGTAGTTAGATTGCATCTTCTATTTTTGTTGATCCTTGATCACTCCATCCCAGCCACACTGGCCTCCTGGCTAGTTCAGATAAGCCTTGGATGTTCCTGCCTTAGTGTCTTTGTCCTTGCTATTCCTTCTGCCTGGAATGCTTTCCCCCATTTAACTACATGGCCTAATCCCTTACTGCCTTACTAACTGCTTATACTTGTAATTTCCCCCCAGATAGCTCTACCCCCCTTTCCCAGCTTTACTTTTTCCACAACACCTCTGACTATCTAGCACACCATATATTTCATTTACAAATATTGTTTATTTATTGTCTGTCTTCCTCTGCTAGTGTACCTCCCTTCCTTCATGTAAGTGCCATAAAGGCTAGGATTTTTGTCTATTTTATTCACTGTTGTACCTCTACAGTGCTTACACCCATTCCTGGAATGGAAGAGATCCTTAATAAATAGTTGTTGAATGAATGAATAAAGTTAATGATCCAAGGGCCAAAGCCATTCCAGCTGACTTCCAGTCTTTTCTTCAGTGTACATTTCACAAGACAAGGCCACTGGACTCTGAATTGGTATTCAGACTGATGCAGAAGTGAGTTGGCATTACTGGTGGAGGTAGGAACTTATCATCCTGGAACTCCTTCAGAATAGGATGTATTAATTGAGAATTTAGAATTCATATAACTTGAAATTCAGAGCTATATTAACTCATACAGTGTCTTTCAGCAAAACAAAGGGGTTCAAAGTCCTCTTTATGGATATTGCCTCATATGAGGACTTAGGACACAGTGAGGACCTGTTCTCCCCTCCACATCCCTTCCTTGGACAAGGTAAAATCTGTACAGCTATACATTGAGGCCCTACTCTGGTGCCAACAGGGAAAACACAGCCATGTGCTGATGTGGGTACGTGGATTGTTAAACTGGGGGGAAGGAGGTTACCTGTTTCCTTCTTTACAATGTGTTCGTTGGTCACCAGAGCTGCCAGGCATGTTTTGTGGGCAAGAAGGAGAGAAAGGAATGTACTATATAGGGAGGGGAAGACTCCATTCAAGTCTCCCGCCTCAGAGGTAGAGGGAACCAGGCAACTTTGGAGCAGCACCTGGGAGGATGTGTGTGGTTACCTGAGAGGCTCTCCTGAGCTTGGTACTTCCCATCCCTGCTTTCTGTCCTGAAGGAATTTAGGGAGCCAGATTCATGAGTGAGAGCAGTGGATGCCAGGGAGCAGATGCAGTAATAATCTGGGAAAGTAAGGTAAGTGCATAAAACCACATGCAATATGGTATGTGATTTTGGATCCTTGGCGGGGACCCTGTGAGCTTGGCAGTGCATCCAGGCCTGGGGATGTAAGGAGAATGTTTCTGAGGCCAGGGGTATTTGCTGTGAGGAAACGTGCAACTTCCTGTGTTCTCTGGCCACATCCTTTAATGAATTCTTTCCATAAATGAACTGGACTGACTGGAAACATCAGGCAGAGTATCCACCATATTATCTTGCCTCCAGAGGATGGGTCTTATCTAGAGTTGCATATTTAGGAGACGATCAACTTGAGGCATTTGTTATTCTAGAAAGTTCCATGCTATTTTATCCGTTTGGGCCTTTGCTTGCCAGGCTGGTCTGCCTGGGATGCCTTTGCCAATCTGATCTGTCCCAATGGATGCATCTTTCACGTTTCTTCTTACCTTGGTTGTCACACTTGAAGAATCATTCTTGAAGCTTCAGTAGAATCTGCTCTTCATTCCCTTGTGTCCCTCATTGAACACAGTGTGAACCTCATAACTGTTCAGCTATAAGACGGGATGGAGCAGGTAGCATTGTCTTCTGAGACCATATACACAATGGGCATAAATGTTTAAAGCAACATGCTCGGGGTGCCTGGGTGGCTCAGTGGGTTAAAGCCTCTGCTCTCAACTCAGGTCATGATCCCAGGGTCCTGGGATCGAGCCCCACATCGGGCTCTCTGCTCAGCAGGGAGCCTGCTTCCGCCTCTCTCTCTCTGCCTGTCTCTCTGCCTGCTTGTGATCTCTGTCAAATAAATAAATAAAATCTTTAAAAAAAAAAAGCAACATGCTCAGTTTCATAAATCCCAAATTCTTCTCTGACATTCTTCCTGACATAGACTGTTCTCCAAATGATTAGAGGGGTAAAAAGATGAATTTCATGATATCTATATCCCATGATTGGGAGGCATCATTTGGTATGCAATGGCCTCCTTAGGACTGTCAGCTTAGAGGGCTGAAGAGGGAACTGATTTCAGGCAGTCATCCTCCTGGCAACTTTAGGGAGGGATATTTAACCCAGCTATGGGAATCAGAGTTTGAAAACTACTGGGTCAATACTGTATATGAATACAATGACATTGAAGGGTATGAACAAATCCACCATCAGGCTCACAAAAAGTTAAGGGAAACTGACTCTGATTTCTTTGCCTTTGGCTAGCCATTAATGGCTCATCTGGGTGGTGTTGGTTGATAGGCAGCATGGAATTATTAAGTAGAAGTGGGGAAGGCCTCTTAACAATGTTTTATTACACTTGTTTGTTTACATGTCCATCTTTTCCTTCCATCCCTTCTTAAGCTCCAGGTGAGATTTTACCCTGAATGCCCTAGGTACCATTGTATGTGATTAATTAACTTCCTTCCTATGTATCTGTTGTACTAGTTATATCTCATCTTGGGAAAAACGAGAAAGTAGCCCCTCAAATTGTTTTCTGTAGGGCACCAGCAGGACCATGCATAAGAGAGGCCATAAACTGCTTGAGGATTATATCTCCCTCTTTCTTATTACCAGGCACAAAGAACAATGCCTGGCCGGGAGTAGATATCCAATGAATGTTAATGAAATTAATGAATAAGTGAGTGAGTGAACATGAAATATCCATACTGATCTGGTTCTTTGCTCCTCTTTGCAAAAAACAATCTCTGTTCATGCCATTTGTGGACTGTCCTTCCATGGTCTTTCTGGAGCTCCCGAGAGACTGAAAAACACAGATGATAGCTAGACCATATATAAAAATAGGACTCTGACTCACAATGTGTAGTAGCCAGTCCAGGAAGCCAACCTACTACCCACAACTCAGACTTGTAGGAACTCAGACCACTGTTTTTAGCAACCAGTCTAGGAAGCCAAATAATAATACCTTGTGAATAATGGGCCCCAAATCTAGGACTTGATTAATAATTTCCATAATTTTGCCCCCACTTCCAACTTAGGAATAGTTGGAGAAAGTCTTAACCAATCATACAGGATGTGCCACTTTTAGTTAGCTCATCTACAGGTTCCTCATGCCAACCGCTTCTAGTCAGGGCCCTGTAGCCTTGTCTTTTTTTCATTGTATAGTTTTCCCATTCCTCTGCCCACTTCTGAGCCTCTGACAAATGCAAGAGATGGTGCCAGACTCCCTTGCTATAGCAAGCTTGGAATAAAAAGTCTTTTCTTGTTCTCATTTGGGTAATCTTCATTTATTCCCACTTTTTCTCAAGTACAAGTTCCCATGCGAAGTTTTCCCAATCCCACAATAATATAATTACTTCTTTTGATATTGATCTTTCTGGTGTTTGTGTGTCTTACCTCCACAACAAAGCACTAAGCCTTTGAAGGGTGGGTGCTGAAATAGCTTCTCCAACCTCTTCTCAAAGACAAGCACAGTCCTGTCACTTAGTTGACACTAATATGTAGTTGATGGATTTATTTTATTTCCACAGAGGCTGATAGTTTACATGGCAGAGTTAAGCTAGATGTTCACCAATTCATTGCCTTTTCCTGAGCACACAAGGAAACTATTTCTCAGCCTGTTTGAGGCTAGGTTGGGAACACTGAAGTGGGTTCTGGTCAATGAGAACATGAACAAAGATAATACATCATTTCTGGTCAGGAACAATGTAGAGAGGGCAGGCTTTGTCTATTCTCTCTCTACTCCCTGTGATTGGAAGCCAAGAACTCCAAGATGGTGCAGTTGCAAGATGGAAGGCCCCAGGGCTGCTTGCAGAAAGTGTCTCAGGATTATTGACTGACCAGTGCAATGAGCAAGAAGTAAACTTTGGGTAAGCCACTGAGATCTGTCTCCCTTCCAATCCAAAACTTTGACTAGTAATGTAGTTTCTTCCCTTCACTTGTGCCCTGCACCCTCCACTAAAAGTTTCACCAAAGCAAACAATTTAACAATATTTTTACCATTGCAAAATGTGTATTTGGTATGCTTGCTTCAAATACACTGTGTTCAGGGCTGGCTTCGTGTGTGTACATGCTGTGTGACTGCATGGGGCCCTGTGCTTAGAAAAGCACCACACTTGATTTAATGCTTTGATGTTGCTGTCTTAAAATTCATAATAATTTTTGAACAAAAGACCCAATATTTTCTTTATTTCCCCATATGCTGTGACTTTGATTTCCATGACTTATTCATTGCAAAACAGAAGCCTCTATCTCTCATTCTCCCTTAACCATTTTGCCCAACACCAACTCCCCCAAAGCACTCCACATTTTCATTTTGTGCTGGACCCACAAAATATGTAGCAAATTCTGACTGGTGACATGAGAATGGGATTAAGAATGAGTATGGGCTGTGATGAAGGTGGGGTAGATTGCTCTTTCCACAAGTGATGAACTGTGCCATTTAATCCTAGGGCTTCATGAACTTGAGAATAAAATATCTATGTTAAAATTTTCCATGCCATCATCACATCATAATCCATCACATCATAATCTCAGAAAATCATGACCCAAAGGAAACAAAGGAAATTGTCCTGCTTCTTTATTCTCCTCCAAGGGGCTGGTCCTTACCACCATGGAAAGCAGCTCTTCTGGAAGACCCATGAGCATGGGGAAAACTGACCAACATATTTTCTAAATTTACTTTTCCTGTGGCACATGGTTATCTTAAATCCTTCCTTAAGTGAAGAAAGGTATAAAAACATGAATATGATATGTGTTATGGGTTGAATTTTGATATCCAACTCCCACAAAAAGGTTATGTTGGAGTCTTAACCCCTAGTACCCCATAATGTGACCTTATCTGGAAACAGGGTCTTCATAGAGATAAATAAGTTCATTATGGTGGCTCCTTTCCAATAAGACTGATATCATTTTAATAAGGGGAAATTTGGACACAGAGATAGGCATTCATAGAGGAAAGATGACTTAAGGAGGCATAGTGAGAAGATGGCTATCTACTAGCCAAGGAAAGGGCCTGGAATAGATCCTTCCCTCATAGTCTTGAAAAGGAACAAACTTTACCGACACCTTGAATTTGGTCTTATAGCCTCACAAAATGCAAAAAAAGAAATTTCTATGGTTCAAATCGCCTAGCCTGTGACACTTTGTTATAGCAGCCATAGCAAACTAATACAGTATATGTGTGTAAAAATAACAACATACTAATAATTTCATCATTGCATATTTATCCAAATTATCCAATAGTATTCTAAAGAAATCTAACTCTATAGGGTACAAATGAAAATGAGTTTCATTGTTTATAATCAGACTCTATATAAAGAAAGAGATTTGGATCAATGCCATGAAACACACTTACCTTCAAAGGCCTGAATTATGCCATGAAGGAACTATAGTATTTTTACATGTATACTTTTGTGAATGTTTATGGGCATTTATTTCATTACAAAAATTCATGAGTTGGGCTGTTCTCCCAGAGTCTCAAGATGAATTTGGATGACATATCTTCCTTGAACTCTTCCTTTTTTTGTTTCAGTTTTGATCTGTCCTTGTAAAATAATTTTGGCATTCATCAAACTGGGAAGATCGATTTGGATTGGTTTTAGCTCTGACTTTATTCTTAAGTATTGTGAAAGGTGATGCAATAGCTCTGAGACAATTGTTGCTATCTTGTCTTACCTGGGCACTTGCTTATCAAACCTCTTTGGTCAGTTGGTCTTAATTGTGCATGCTGACTGAAGACTGTTTATGGAGACAGAAGGGAAGAAGGAACTTCAGAAACAGCAGGCATCCTGAAAGAGGAAGAAAATTCCTAGTTATAAAGTTGAGTGATCCAACAGCTATAGCGAAATCAATCCAAGCAAAACTCTAGCTATTGGGGAAACAAACTTCATTAGGGTGGGGATGTTTGACTCTGGGGTGGGTGATAAATTCAGAAGCTGAGATTTTGGATGGTGTGTTGTTTAGTTTTGCTTTAAAGACCTCTACATGTAGAGCCAGATGAACAATTCTAGGCACTTAAGAATTTAGAAACCTCATTTTCTACTGGCATCAAATAAGAAGTGAAATCTCAATTGAGATGATGGGGTCCAAACTAAATTCAAATGTGAGAAGTCTATAAATCATAATGCCAAGACTTGGAACACAAGGGATGCTGGCCATAGATTCTGGTTAGAGACAAGCCAATGTCAGGACTATGGCCACAAGATAGACAAGTAAGATCAGGAAATCAAACAGTGGTGCAGACATTCCTACTGGAGGTGCAGCCAGGTCTGTAAGCCAGGAATGGGACAGCCAAGAGTACCAGGCCAGCATGTGGACAGGACTTTGGTCAAGCAGAAACAGAGGTGGAATCAGTGCTTTGGGAAACCAGAAGTGGGTTCTGTTCTAATAATGCTCAACGCATGTCTCTCATCTGGGACACAGCAGTCCAAGGAAGATGGTGAATGGGCAAAGGCAGCTGGAGGAGGCAAGAGTGGGTTGTCCTTGGCCTAGAAGACTATGAACATGTAGGAGACCAGAGAACTCCAAATTTTTTTTTCTGAATTATGCCACAATTAGGGTTTTCTAGGTCACCAGCCCTTTAACATGGACCTATATGAATTATGGAACTAAAGTCATAATTATGTACTATAATATATACATCACATATAGTATGCAATATGTAATAATCCTATATGGTTTATTGGAACTAAACCAGATAAAGGCAAAATGTCACTTTGCTATTTTGAAATACTTACTTACTGTGGGAAAGAGAGCCAAAGGGCCTTTCATTCAACAAATAATTATTAAATGTCTTCCATGAACCCAACACTGTACAAAGCTGAGTGCCTGCTATGATGAAAGAGATTCAGTCTCTCACCTCAAAGAGCTCACAGACCAGAAAGGCAGTTAGAAGACAATAATCACAGTGCAGCTAAATGTGCAAACTAGAGCTGTGGGTCCAGTTACGGCTCAAGAGTATAAGAGGGGCTGAAGGGTAGTGGTCCCACTGGGAGGTGGTGGTGGCTAAAGGAAGACTTGTCTTGAAGCTATGTTTGCATACAAGCACATCATATCTTACTCAGGTTGTACACTGTTTGGTGTAGTAGAAGGATAGGGTTTGGTACCCAGAGCTGGGTCTATGATAAGACATAGGAGGCACTTATCTTGCCTTGGATGCCCCCCCCACAAAGTCAGTTATCAAGCTAAATAATATTTCAATGCAATATTTTTGAAAATAAAAATGTCAAAAAATTCATGATGAACAAAAAAATATCAAAAATTTCAGACTGGATCTGTGCTAAGTTGCCTTGGAACCATAGGCAAAAGGAAAAGTTAGTGATACCAGTCCTATCGTTGTCTAAAATTTTGATATTTTGTTCATCATGAATTTTCTGTATTTATTTTGTTTATTAAAAACCCTGCATTAAAATATTATTTAACTTCATTATGCTAGGTGAAGCAAGCCAGTCATCGAAAGACACATACTGTATGATTCCATTTCTAGATGTAACGAAATGACCTAGACATTCCAGATATCTAGAAGAGGTAAATTCCTAGAGGCAGAAAGTAGAATAGTGGATACTAGGGCTGGAGGGAGGGGAAATGAAGAGTTATGGCTTAATGAGTACAGGGATTCTGTTTGGGAAGATAAAAAATTCTGGAAATGAATAGAAGTGATAGTTGCCCAACATTGTGAATGCACTTAATGACACTGAGCTGCACACTTAAAAATGGTCAAAATCGAGGGAGAAGTCAAGATGGCGGAGAAGTAGCAGGTTGAGACAACATCAGGTAGCAGGAGATCAGCTAAATAGCTTATCAAACCATTCCGAACACCTATAAATCTAAAAGGAGATTGAAGAGAAGAAGAGCAACAATTCTAGAAACAGAAAATCGACCACTTTCTGAAAGGTAGGACCGGCAGAGAAGTGAATCCAAATTACGGAAAGATAGATCACGGGGAGAGGGGCTGGCTCCCGGCAAGCAGCAGAGCAACGGAGAACAAAACCAGGACTTTTAAAAGTCTGTTCCACTGAGGGACATCCCTCCAGAGGCTAAGCCAAGGTGAAGCCCACATGGGGACAGTGTGGCCTCAGGTTCCACGGGGTCACAGAAGGATCAGGGTGTCTGAGTGTCACAGAGCTCACAGGTATTAGAGTGGGGAAGCCGGCTACAGAGACAGAGCCGAGGAGTGAGCTCTCAACTCGGGGTTACCCTGAACCGTGATCTGTGGCACAAACCACTGCTCTGTGAGCCGGGACCCTACAAGATCTGGGGAGATCCCCCTGGAAGAGCTTAGGGATCTGCGGGGTTCAGAGACTCCAGGCGGGGCTGTGTGCCAGAGACAGAGATGCTTGGTCACAGACTGGGTGAGCTTGGAGTGTGGCTGGAGGCCAGGGAGACAGGAGTGATTGATCACTTTTCTCCGAGCTCTTGGCTCCTCTGGTCCAGAGATTGGGAGCCTGCCATTTTCATTCCCGTCCTCCGGAACTCTACGGAAAATGTTCAGGGAACAAAAGCTCCTGAAAGCGAACCTGAGTTGATTACTTAGCCTGGCCCCTGCTAAGGACGGTGCAATTCCGCCTCAGGCAAAGACAATTGAGAATCACTACAACAGGCCCCTCCCCCAGAAGATCAACAAGAAATCCAGCCAAGACCAAGTTAATTACCAAGGAGAACAGTGGAATTCCAGAAGGGAGAAAGCAAAGCATGGAATTCATGGCTTTCTTCCCATGATTCTTTAGTCTTGCAAAGTTAATTTTTTTTAATTTTATTTTTTTTCTTCTGCTAAATTTTTTTGAACTTTTACCCTTTCCTCTTTTAACATTTTTAACTAGTTTATCTTATCAATACCTTTCATAAAAAAATTTTTTTGAAACTTCATTATTATAGTCATATTTTATCCTTCATTGTATCTAACTTTTTTTTTTGTATACACATAGGGTTTTTTCTCCTAAAAAAATCTGGGATACAGCTTCTTCTAATAGATCAAAATACACCCTAAATCTAGCACAGGGCTTTGTTCTAGTCTCCAGCCTAAGCAAATTCTCTCCACCTTCTTTTTCTTTATTCTCCCGACCAACTTATCTTATCAACTCCTTTTTTAGAAATTAAAAAAAAAAATTCTTCTTTATACTCATATTCCATCCTTTCATTGTGTTTACCCTTATATATGTTTTTCATTCTTTAAAATTTTGGGAGGTAGTTTCTTCTAAGAGACCAAAATACTCCCCAAATTAAGTGGGTGACCCTGTTCTAGTCACCAGTCTAATATATATATATGTATTTTTTTTTCTTTTTTATATTTTTTCTTTATTTGTTTTCTTTTTTTTAATTTTTTTCCCTGAACTTCTTTTTACCCCCTTTCTCCCCACCCCCCCATGATTTAGGGTCTCTTCTTATTTGGTTGAAGCACATTTTCCTGGGGTCTTTGCCACTCTTTTAGTATTTTATTTGCTCCTTCATATATTATCTGGATAAAATGACTAGGCAGAAAAACTCACCAAAAAAAAAAAAAAAAAAAAAAAAAAAAAGAACAAGAGGCAGTACCGAAGGCCAGGGACCTAATTAATATGGAAATTGGTAATATGTCAGATCTAGAGTTCAGAATGACGATTCTCAAGGTTCTAGCTGGGCTCGAAAAAGGCATGGAAGATATTAGAGAAACCCTCTCTGGGGATATAAAAGCCCTTTCTGGAGAAATAGAGAAATAAAAGAACTAAAAATCTAACCAAGTTGAAATAAAAAAAGCTATTAATGAGGTGCAATCAAAAATGGAGGCTCTCACTGATAGGATAGATGAGACAGAAGAAAGAATTAGTGATATAGAAGACCAAATGACAGAGAATAAAGAAGCTGAGCAAAAGAGAGACAAACAACTACTGGACCACAAGGGGAGAATTCAAGAGATAAGTGACACCATAAAACAAAACAACAATAGAATAATTGCGATTCCAGAAGAAGAAGTAAGAGAGAGGGGAGCAGAAGGTCTATTGGAGAGATTTATTGGAGAGAATTTCCCTAATATGGCAAAGGGAACAAGCATCAAAATCCAGGAGGTGCAGAGAACCCCCCTCAAAATCAATAAGAATAGGTCCACACCCTGTCATCTAATAGTAAAATTTACAAGTCTTAGTGACAAAGAGAAAATCCTGAAAGCAACCCGGGACAAGAAGTCTATAATATACAATGCTAAAAATATTAGTTTGGCAGCAGATGTATCCACAGAGACTGGCAGGCCAGAAAGAACTGGCATGATATATTCAGAGCACTAAACGAGAAAAACATGCAGCCAAGAATACTATATCCAGCTAGGCTGTCATTGAAAATAGAAGGAGAGATAAAAAGCTTCCAGGACAAACAAAAACTAAAAGAATTTGTAAACACCAAGCCAGCTCTAGAGGAAATATTGAAAGGGATCATCTAAGCAAAGAGAAAGCCTAAAAGTAGTAGATCAGAAAGGAACAGAGACAATATACAGTAACAGTCACCTTACAGGCAATACAGTGGCACTAAATTCATATCTCTCAATAGTTACCCTGAATGTAAATGGGCTAAATGCCCCAATCAAAAGACACAGGGTATCAGAATGGATAAAAAAACCCCCACCAATATGGTGTCTACAAGAAACTCATTGAAAACCCAAAGACACCTCCAGATTTAAAGTGAGGGGGTGGAAAACAATTTACCATGCTAATGGACATCAAAAGAAAGCTGGGGTGGCAATCCTTAGATCAATTAGATTTTAAGCCAAAGACTATAATAAGAGATGAGGAAGGACACTATATCATACTCAAAGGTCTGTCCAACAAGAAGATCTAATAATTTTAAATATCTATGCCCCTAACATGGGAGCAGCCAACTATATAAACCAATTAATAAAAAATTAAAGAAACACATCGACAATAATACAATAATAGTAGGGAACTTTAACACTCCCTTCACTGAAATGGACAGATCATCCAAGCAAAAGATCAACAAGGAAATAAAGGCCTTAAATGACACACTGGACCAGATGGACATCACAGATCTATTCAGAACATTCCATCCCAAAGCAACAGAATACACATTCTTCTCTAGTGCACATGGAACATTCTCTGGAATAGATCACATCCTGGGTCATAAATCAGGTCTCAACTGGTATCAAAAGATTAGGATCATTCCCTGCATATTTTCAGACCACAATGCTCTGAAGCTAGAACTCAATCACAAGAGGAAATTTGGAAAGAATTCAAATACATGGAGGCCAAAGAGCATCCTTCTGAGGAATGAATGGGTCAAACAGGAAATTAAAGAAGAATTGAAAAAATTCATGGAAACAAATGATAATGAAAACACAACAGTTCAAAATCTGTGGGACATAGCAAAGGCAGTCCTGAGAGAAAAATATATAGTGATACAAGCCTTTCTCAAGAAACAAGAAAGGTCTCAAATATACAACCTAACCCTACACCTAAAGGAGCTGGAAAAAGAAGAACAAAGAAAGCTTAAACACAGCAGGAAATAATAAAGATCAGAGCAGAAGTCAATGAAATAGAAACCAAAAAAACAATAGAACAAATCAAAGAAACTTAAGCTGGTTCTTTGAAAGAATTAATAAGATTGATAAATCCCTGGCCAGACTTATCCAAAAGAAAAGAGAAAGGACCCAAATAAATAAATCATGAATGAAAGAGGAGCAATCACAACCAATAACAAAGAAATACAAACAATTATAAGAACATATTATGAGAAACTCTATGCCAGAAAATTTGACAATCTGGAAGAAATGGATGCATTCCTAGAGACATATAAACTACCACAACTGAACCAGGAAGAAATAGAAAACCTGAACAGACCCATTACCAGTAAGGAGAATGAAACAGTCATCAAAAATCTCCAAAGAAACAAGAGCCCAGGGCCAGACGGCTTCTCAGGGGAATTCTACCAAACATTTAAAGAAGAATTAATTCATATTCTCTGAAACTGTTCTAAAAAATAGAAATGGAAGAAAAACTTCCAAACTTATTTTATGAGACCAGAATCACCTTGATCCCAAAACCAGACAAGGATCCCATCAAAAAAGAGAATTACAGATCAATATCTTTGATGAATACAGATGGAAAATTCTCACCAAAATATTAGCGAATAGGATTCAACAGTACATTAAAAGGATTATTCACCACAACCAAGTGGGATTTATTCCTGGGCTGCAAGGTTGGTTCAACATCCACAAATCAATCAATGTGATACAACACATTAATAAAAGAAAGAATAAGAACCATATGATACTCTGAATAGATGCTGAAAAAGCATTTGACAAAGTACAGCATCCCTTCCTGATCAAAACTCTTCAAAGCGTAGGGATAGAGGGCACATACCTCAATATTATCAAAGCCATCTATGAAAAACCCACTGCAAATATCATTCTCAATGGAGAAAAACTGAGAACTTTTCTGCTAAGGTCAGGCACACGGCAGGGATGCCATTATCACCACTGCTATTCAACATAGTACTACAAGTTCTAGCCTCAGCAATCAGGCAACAAAAAGAAATTAAAGGCATCCAAATCAGCAAAGAAGTCGTCAAACTATCACTCTTTGCAGATGATATGATACTATATATGGAAAACCCAAAAGACTCCACTCCAAATCTGCTAGAACTTGTACAGGAATTCAGTAAAGTGTCAGGATATAAAATCAATGCACAGAAATCAGTTGCATTTCTGTACACCAACAACAAGACAGAAGAAAGAAAAATTAAGGAGTCAATCCCATTTATAATTGCACCCCAAACCATAAATATACCTAGGAATAAACCTAACCAAAGAATCTATACTCAGAAAACTATAAAGTACTCATGAAAGAAATTGAGGAAGACACAAAGAAATGGAGAAGTGTTCTGTACTCATGGATTGGAAGAATGAATATTATGAAAATGTCTATGCTACCTAAAGCAATCTACACATTTAATGCAATCCCTATCAAAATACCATCCATTTTTTTAAAAAAGAAATGGAACAAATAATCCTAAAATTTATATGGAACCAGAAAAGACCTCAAATAGCCAGAGAAATGTTGAAAAAGAAAGCCAATATTGGTGGTATCACAATTCTGGACTTCAAGCTCTATTATAGAGCTGTCATCATCAAGACAGCATGGTACTGGCACAAAAACAGACACATAGATCAATGGAACAGAATAGAGAGCACAGAAATAGACCCTCAACTCTATGGTCAACTAATCTTTGACAAAGCGGGAAAGAATGTCCAATGGAAAAAAGACAGCATCTGCAACAAATAGTGTTGGAAAATTGGATGGCCACATGCAGAAGAATGAAACTGGACCATTTTCTTATATCACACGCAAAAATAGACTCAAAATGGATGAAGGACCTCAATGTGAAGAAGGAATCCATCAAAATCCTTGAGGAGAACACAGGCAGCAACCTCTTCGACCTCAGCCACAGCAACTTCTTCCTAGAAACATCGCCAAAGGCAAGGGAAGCAAGGGCAAAAATGAACTGTTGGGACTTCATCAAGATCAAAAGCTTTTGCACAGCAAAGGAAACAGTTCACAAAACCAAAAGACAACTAAAAGAGTGGGAGAAGATATTTGCAAACAACATATCAGATAAAGAGCTAGTATCCATAATCTATAAAGAGCTTATCAAACTCAACACCCAAAGAACAAATAATCCAATTGAGAAATGGGCAGAGGACATGAACAGACATTTCTGCAAAGAAGACATCCAGATGGCCAACAGACACATGAAAAAGTGCTCCACATCACTGAGCATCAGGGAAATACAAATCAAAACCACAGTGAGATACCACCTCACACCAGTCAGAATGGCTAAAATGAACAAGTCAGGAAATGACAGATGCTGGCGAGGATGCGGAGAAAGGGGAACCCTCCTCCACTGTTGGTAGGAATGCATGCTGGTGCAACCACTCTGGAAAACAGCATGGAGGTTCCTCAAGAAGTTGAAAATAGAACTACCCTATGACCCAGCAATTGCACTACTGGGTATTTACCCTAAAGATATAAACATAGTGATCCGAAGGGGCACATGCACCCAAATGTTTATAGCAGCAATGTTCACAATAGCCAAACTATGGAAAGAGCCTAGATGTCCATCAACAGATGAATAGATAAAGAAGAAGTGATATATATGTACAATGGAATACTATGCAGCCATCAACAAAAATGAAATCTTGCCATTTGCAACGACATGGATGGAACTAGAAGTTATTATGCTTAGCGAAATAAGTCAATCAGAGAAAGACAACTGTCATATGATCTCCCTGATATGAGGAAGTGGAGCTGCAACGTGTGGGGGTTTGAGTGATAGGAAAAGAAGAAATGAAACAAGATGGGATCCGTAGGGAGACAAACTGTAAGAGACCCTTAATGTCACAAAACAAACCAAGGGTGGCTGGTTGGAGGGGGGTAGGGAGAGGGTGGTGGGGTTATGGACATTGGGGAGGGTATGTGCTATGATGAGTGCTGTGAAGTGTGTAGACCTGGCAATTCACTGACTTGTACCCCTGGGGCTAATAATACATTATATGTTTATAAAAAAATGAAAAAACTATATTAAAAAACTTTAAAAAGTGGTCAAAATTGCAAACTTCATGTTATGTACGTTTTCCTACAATAAAAGTCTTATTGACCTTTCTTCCTGAATGTTTTGGCATCCCTCTACTTTTGCCCAATTCCCATCATCCTAATCCCCACCCTTGCATGAGCACAAGGTTGAGAGGCAGCACAAACACAAGAAAGATCATGTGGGGGAGAGAGGAGGACCTGGCAGAGGAGATGTTACATGAGCTGAGCTTTAAGGAGGAGGAGGACATGAGAAGGCATTCCCAGGAGGAGGAACAGCACACAGACAGCAGAGAAGTGTGATAGAGAGAGTGTTGCCCCCCATTGGTTGACTCCTCTACTGTTGCTAAGAGGAAGCTACCTGGAGTGATGGTTCTGAGCTCTGTTTCTGGAAGCCAAATTGTGGTTCTGCCACTCATCTTCTTGGTGCCTCAGTTTCTCCATTTGTAACATAAAGATAATGTTAGTAACCACCTCTGAGGATTATCAAGAGAATTAAATGAGTTCCTATTTGTGAAGCACGTAGAACTCATCTTGCACACAGTAAGTTCTAAGTGAGTGTTAAAATATAAGAAATAAAGAAATAAAATAATGTTGCAGATCATCCTTTTGAGGCATTGTCAAAGAAGGCCAGGGTAAAATTCTGGGAAGTTTTAGTGTAGAAGCCCTATTAAATACAGGAATTTCTGGTGTCTGGGAAGCTAAGAGATCCAGGTAAGCAGATGTCCATATAAGGGAAAACTCTGGCACAAGGACATGATGCAAGCAGTCACAAGTGTGCAAGACAAACCTAAGAGCTCAGTGGGCTCCTGACCTCCCAGTGGGTAGGCTTTAAAACTGGAAGAAGGCCCACTATGTACAAGGGTTGGCTGCTATTCTCTCCTTTCCCAAGATACGAGCTGATGACTCAGTTTGCGGCAGGAATTTGGTCAATTGCTGAGAAAGGTTTATTGGCTTCTAGAATCTATTTTTTTGGAGGGGGTATCAGTTTTATAGATATGTCATAAAGACACAGACACCCGTGACAAGTTCACATCCAACAACTTGACGCTCTCTGCCTGGCAGTTAGTTGCTTTTCACATACTTATTGATCTGCCTGAAATGCTCCCCATTTCCCTTCTGTCTGAACCCTCTGGAACTCCCATTTGTCCTTCTGGTCTTAGTTTTAATGTCACTTACACAGGGAAACTGTCTCTACTCCCCTAGATGATATATGACGCCATGGCACTGTGTGCCTTTCCTTCATGTCCTTTGTCACAGTTTGTAATACGTTCATTTTGGGGATTATTTGTAGGTTGCCTGTTTTCTTCCTGACATAGCAAGCTCCATGAAGGGCAGGTTTTGTTTTTTGTTCACCATGGTATCGTTGATGCCTATGCTGTGCCAGGACGATGTAAATGCTTACTAAATATTTGTTGAACACAATGATATTTCTGTTGGATAATGAATGACTGCATTGATAATATGCCATATCCAGCCACCCAAAAGGGTCTCTTGGTTTTCCAAATCCATAGAGATTCCTTTGGTAGTATGTGATTGGCATGTTTGGGCTTGTAAGCTGCTTTCAGATCAGGATCGATCATACGCAATGTGTCTAATGATCAGGGCCCTCTCACTGCAGCTGAAGCTCTTAGTTGGTCTCCAGATTAACAACCCGAATGGCATGGGACCAGGTTCTGTCATCTTAAGTGGGCTGTCCTTGACCTACTGTGATTCCTGAGGGACCACCTCAAAGATCGCCAGGGGTGCTGGTCAGTTTCCTGGAGTGAGAGTATTACACAGAGTGGGATAGGTTGAACCCCCTCATGGTTTTGTCACACACGATTAGTAATGGGGAACAATGCCACTGAGATCAGGTCTAATGTGGCTGGCCGTATTAAACGGTAGAAATAATAATGGGAGAAATGTGAACCTCTCTTTGCTGCAGGGTGCATTGCTGAGGAAATGAAGAACGTCGCATTCAAAACCTCATTTCCTCTCTTAACTACAAGGGATTTTAGCATCAAAGGACTTCATGCCCAGACTTCAACATTGTAAAAATTCAGCCTGCAAAGGAAACCAGCAGGGGGCGCTGCTACCCTTTCTAAGACTCTTTTGGCTTGCATGGTAAGTGACATCTGGATTATGAACCAAAGATGATCAAGTCTGATATTTATGACACTCCAGTTACAAACCTGAAAAAAGAAAGGTTTATGGTGGTGTAATTTATATGCTTTCTTTAAAAGTCACATGAACCGAGTTTGTATAAGCAATCTGTTTGCCACTTAAAAATATCCTCATTTAGTCTGGGAAAATCACCTTGTGATAGAAAGGATGACCCAAGCTTTGGGAACATTGATTTAACGTGATCTAAATTCACACATCACTTTCAGGTCATCTGAGTTAGACGGGGCTGTAAGAACTTGGATGTGATTTCTCAGTATGGAAACAACTAAGGGAGATTGAAAGATGATTTTGATAAATGAAAGTGGGGGGAGTTTTCCATAGTTCTTACACTAAATATCAAAATCTGATTTTAGCTTGAGGCCTTCAGAGCGAGTACAACAAGCAGGAAGTTAGAAGGAAGTGAGTGGCCTTATCTGCAGAGGTCTAGCTGGTGTATCAACTCCCTAGGTCATGGCCCTGGTAGAAGGGGCCGGAGTTTTTGAAAATTTGTGCCACCTGAGAAGAGACTGACCCCTAAAGCCTCTCCATTTCCAGCTGGATTTTGTGTTTCTCTCAGGGGCATGTCATTGTGGACTGGAGTGGACAGTCACATCAGTCGCCCCAGGTGTCCTCGCTTCTGTTGCTGAATGTGAGGCAGATGCTCAAACAGCATGAGCCTCTCACAGTGGGGTGGGGGGTGGACAGCCCTTGCCCTCTCCGGGGCGGTCTGTCTGCGGAGCGCTGGAGGGTTGTGGCCATGTCCCCATTCTCCTTATATGATCCTGACTTCTTTGCTGGGTGCTACTGATAACCCCCATGTGTTCCTCTCAGGCCTTCTTTTTTTTTTTTTTTTAAGATTAATTTATTTATTTGACAGAAAGTACAAGTAGGCAGAGAGGCAGGCAGAGAGAGAGGAGGAAGCAGGCTCCCTGCCAAGCAGAGAGCCCGACACGGGACTCGATCCCAGGACCCTGAGATCATGACCTGGGCCGAAGGCAGAGGCTTTAACCCACTGAGCCACCCAGGCGCCCCCCTCTCAGGCTTTCTGATGCCTAGCAGAGGGGGCAGCTGCAAGCCCTGATGGGGGAAACGGAGGAGAAAAGGCGTTTCAGGAGACGCTCTGAGGTGGAAGGATAGCAGCGGCAAGGAAAGCAGACATTCTCCTCAGGCTTGGTGAGTGTTCTTCATTCACGGTTCTGGCCACAGACATTTCATGGGGAACATCACTGTTCGTACCTGTTTTTTCAGTCCAGGGGCTATTCCTAGCACCTCCAATTCTTTCATGTTAATAAGAAGGAGAGTTGACTTACCTGCCGTTTCAAGCCAGCAGAGGAGGAATTTCGGTGGAAGTTGGCCCCGCAGAGCTTGAGGCTTGGTTCAGTTTGATCTGGGGAAGCTAAATAATTATCAATCCACTGTTGAAAAGGGGGGGGCGCGCGAATATTTCATGTCATTGTCACATGCCGCTTTCCTAATAGAAGATCTATGAATCTTTCTTTCCTTGTGAAGAATAAAACACTCCAAAGCTCTGGAGTGTTTAGGAATTTGCCTCCCCTCACACCGGGCTCTCAGAAGCCGAGGGCTGCCAGTGGCCATGTGGGGGAGTGTGGGGGCCCTGGCTGCCTGAGACCCACACCTGTGCCTTGGCCCCCACAGAGATTAGAACAAGACTGCCAGCTCAGGGGCCAGAGCTGGGTGACACGGGGCACATAGCGCTGGCAGATGTTGGAATGTTTAGAGACAAGGGGCTGGCCCTATTTGCTGGAGTGGGATTGATTAATGGAGGTGGGGCCAATGCAAATCCAACAAGCCAAGGAGACTGCTGGCAGGAGAGCTGGTGTTTGAACACTTTTTGTAAAGACTTCGTGGAGGTCTTTAAAAACAGGGTAAGTCCCCATGTGTCTGGAGATTTAGTGGGAGGTCTTCCCATAAGCTTGGGTGTGGATTCGATGAACCCTCAAAGTCTTTTTAACATTCTGATTCTGTGGTCAAGATTAGACAGACACATGTGGCCACAAAAAAAAATAAAATAGGAATCCAATGGAAAGTTTTATGTTCTGTATCTTGAGTTCCTGCCTATTTCCAAATGGAAGCTAATCTATTGTATGCCTCAAGATCGATCCTGTCCTGTCTCTGTTTCAAAAGCTCAGTAGACCTGATTCTCTTCATCTTGACCTTAGCATTCTGCTTTAATGTAGAAACATTTATTCCAATCCTTTTTAAAAACCCAAAGCAACGGGCCTAAGAAAACGTACTCTCCTAGGATATTCCAGATGTACCTATTTGAAGTCATTCATTTAAACCTCTCATTCCCAATTCCATCAACATAATTTGGTTTCTCTCTTAACATTTACAATTTGTCCCAGAAGAAATAACTGCCATCCCAAACAAACCCGAACTCCCAACAAGTACCTTATAGAAACTGTCTTTTTCTTTGTTGGTGATTTTTGCTCGAAACAAGAGAGGATCTTGTGGTGTGATAAAATGTTTTGAATACCCAAGGAGGGCCTCCTTTTGAAGGTTTATGCATTGCAGTCTCTCTCAAGATTTGAATTTACTCAGAGAAGAAAGGTGAACTGCATTTGTTCCAAGTAAAATATACATCTGTATTATTCACCATCGCACTCTTATTCCATTATAAACAAATACTGACCTTGTTCTTGTGATGTGAAGCCAGAGGGGGTGTGAAATATAGCAAGGAGAGGAGTCTGATGCAGAAATATGAACGTTCCAAGCAACAGAAACACAATATTTAAAAGGAGTAGGGAAGGTCTCAAGTTGGTCTTTCTAATTACTATTCTGTTGCTGACCTTGGGGGAAATAATGCAATAGTTATCAGTCACTTTGGGAAAATTGCCTGTTATTTCAGATTGCCAGCTGGATTTTTTTTTTCCTTAGGATCCATTTCTTGGAAGTCCTTCTGTTTCTTTCTTTTGGCCTTAAGAACTTCTTTTGAGAATTTGTTTTTGGGTGAACTCTTGGCCTACATACTAGAAACCAGTTTCCACTTGGATGCCGAGCAAATTCCCTCCTTTCAGTGGGGCTGGGAGCTACTTCCCTGTTTGTGATTTTTCTTAGTGTGACATCCTAGGAAAGGCTTTTGAAAGGTGGAGGTACTTGACAAACATTATATTAGAAAAAAGAAAGGGAATACAGGTTGGGAGAAAATGCTCAAGATGTGGGATTTTAATGTCAAATGGAAACCATGCCCAGTGTTCAGTGTTTTCTCTTGTAAAGTAGGGATAAAAGGAGGATCAAAAGAGATAATACGGTTATTTCTGCTAAAGTGTAATATATGTCTTCTTAAATATTGAGGCATTATGGAATTTCATGCAGTAAAAATGATGGGGCTTATGGGAAAAATAGAATTGGGTAGAACATTCAACACCTGTATAGTCTAGTAAGGAATACCTTTCCAAAAATCCAATAAAAGTTTTAAACATCTTAAATACCTAATAATTTTTTTTTAAACTAGGGTATATAGAGCACTTCACCTTACCAAAAGCATGAGGTTTGCTTGGTGGCAGCATACTGTGAAATGTGGGGGTTTCTGAGTTCTGGAGGAAGAGAGGGAAGGAAGGAAACAGGACATCAGGTTCCGACACGGAAGAGCTTTGTCCCATTTCCCTTTGGTATTAACCTAAAACAGAAATCCAGTGTTTGTTGTTTTTTTTTTTGTTTTTGTTTTTTTTTTTCCATTTTATTTATTTTTTCAGCGTAACAGTATTCATTCTTTTTGCACAACACCCAGTGCTCCATGCAAAACGTGCCCTCCCCATTACCCACCACCTGTTCCCCCAACCTCCCACCCCTGACCCTTCAAAACCCTCAGGTTGTTTTTCAGAGTCCATAGTCTCTTATGGTTCGCCTCCCCTCCCCAATGTCCATAGCCCGCTCCCCCTCTCCCAATCCCACCTCCCCCCAGCAACCCCCAGTTTGTTTTGTGAGATTAAGAGTCATTTATGGTTTGTCTCCCTCCCAATCCCATCTTGGTTGTTTTGCCATGTCCTCCTTCCTTTACGAAGCTGCCCATATGGCTGTTAAGTGAGATGGGAAGCCACGTGGGTGGCCACTCTGCCTGATGTTGTGGTCTATCCCAGCAGGTGCCTGTCAGCCCAAGTCCAGCGGGTGACGCTTTCGGCATTTTCAGCTCTGGTGGGCAGCCACCTGACCTCATCATCAGTCCTGCCCCAGCACCCTCCCTGGCTGCCTCCTCAAGCTTGTTTGAGAGAGACTGCAGCCCCTACAATTCCCCCGTTGAACAGCTTTCTCTGAGGTTCTCTGCATCATCCCCGTGGTGTGCCCAAGACCAATTCCCTTAGCCTCTTGTTCTGGTGATATCACAAGTCCTCTTGTTTCTTTTTATGCTTTATCATTTTAAGCTGCTCTTCAAGATCCAGGGCTTTCCCTTTTCATTTACTACTTGGATTCCTCTACTCTTATTCTTATTCGTGTTTGGGATGTCACAGAAAAGACTTTTGGCAAGACGCCTACATGAATTTGGAAGGAACTGTAGATGCTCATGGGGCAAATCATGTAGGTCAAGTAGGGAAATGGATGGTGGGGGTGTTTATGTTTCTCCCTTGGTCACGGCATGTGACTCTTGGTGCTTTTGAATTTACTTGGTGTTTCTAGGTGATATCATTAATAGTCATCTTGTGAAGAATTATATAGCTACCACCGTTTTGTGTCTTGAGGACTGTATCCCCTATTTATCCATCTTGTATCAATCAATATGAACATTACGAACAAGTTTTGGAGCTGCAAGAGTGTGCATGAAACATGCGTCCAAGCCATGCCGGACACAGAATATAGTAAGCACTCAACAGTTGTCAGCTAATGATACATAAATGGACCTTTTTGAATTGGTAGCTCAGTGCTTTCAGTAGTATGGTAGAGATGCGTGCATGGTGAGATTTTCCGTTGTGTAATTAGTGAAGACAATTGGATGAACCCCTGTGGAATAAAGTGTGAGGTGGTACACGCACATCTTAGCTTTGCCTAATAGTAGCAGCGAGACTGTCAGAAAAACCCACTCCACATCTTCTACTTTCTCTCTACTCTCATATCTGAAAGATGGAGCCATTAAAACCTGCCTTTCCTCTGTACCTGCTGCTTCTGAATTTGAAATGGAAGAGTGAGTGAAAAGGCTTTCTGAAAACACTGAAGCATTACGGAAATGTACCGTCTTCATTCTGTCACTGAGTTAAGAGACCACAATGCTGGCTGGTGAAAATTGTTTGCAGGTCTAAAATGGGCATTTTTCTCCTCAAAGGATTACCCTGTTTTGCTTTCTCATTCCCGCCTCATGGGATAGCTGGCCACATGCCCTCCATAATTTGATAGATGCTCCAGAAATTTCTGTGGGTGGGCCTGTGTTTCCTTTTTGCTTTGCCTCACAAATACCTAGGTTCTTCTTGAAGCCAAATCAGGGTAGGTATGGAGGAACCCTAAAAACTATTCTCCTCATCCCCAAATATCTTCCTTTGAGGCTTTGGAGAGTGTCTGAAATTCTTCCATGAAGTTTATTTTGTTTCTTAATTTGGGCCGTGAACAATGAAACAGAGGTGGTGCCTAGGCGGTCATAAAGGGAGTGCAGTGTCTACACTGTTGTCTGAAACGCTCATACTGGAGTGAGTAAAAAATTCGGCTATCCTAAGGCCATCATGCTCTGAGGAAGCCCAAGCCTCAGAGAGAAGCCATGTGAGGTGCTCTTTGACAGCCCCAGCTGGGTTCTGCGGGAGTCAGTATAGCCCCGGTGCCAGAAATGTGAGTGAAGGACTTTCCAGATGGTTCCTATCCTCAGCAACTGAGTCATCTTCAGTGTATGAATCTTCTCAAGTGAGCCCAAAAGATAAACATGCCTGCTGTGCCCTGTTTGATTTCCTGTCATAAACAAATGGTTGCTTTGCCCCACTGATTTTGGGGTGGTTTGTTACTGAGTAATATTAACCAGAACTGTAGACAGCCATAAATGTCCACCTCAGGAAAATTTTGCCCCATCTTCTAAGCATGTTTACCTCCACAGAACAGACCAATTTAAAGTTGTATATAAATGAAAAGAAATATGGCATCTTTAAAGTTATGAATATAACCTTATATGTGAATAAGAAATGTTAATTGAATCGTGTTTTAAAGGACTAGTGCATTTAATCCTAAACATATGTGCAGGCCAAACTCTCGGTTAGTCCTTAAAAATAAGGATTCTACAGCCCAGCCTCAGACCATGCTCAAACAGCCTCTACAGGTGTGGGAATTGACATGTCAATGTTCAGAATCTTTCCCAGCTATTAAGAGACACACCCCTGGCTGAGGAACATTGATTCAGATATTCTACAAGAGCCATTATTATCTACAGGCAGTTGGTGTCAGGCTGATAAATTGATGAAAATACAAAATGTGAAAATGTGTGAATCTTAAGGGTTGATTGAAAGTTGAAGTTGGCCTTGTACTCAAGTCGTTCAAAGCATATTTCAGACATGTTAACAAATTGCCAATTCTGCATGACTAGTTAAGGTAGGAAGGACAAAGTGTGGCGTAACTCAGATATGTTTGTTTTTCCAATGCACTCATTCTTCCTAATGAATTAAATTCGATTGTTATGTGTTGAAGGGTAGTGGACCCACAATTACCATGATGAGTGAATTAGGAACCCCCAAAAGGTTTTGAAAATAGCATGTTTTGAAATCAAATTGACACAAAACATTAGCATAGCATTTGGAATCCTTCTAAAGTCCTTGGCACACCCAAACGCACACAGTATTACTGCTTGGGGTTGCCCTCTACGATCCCTCATTGCTCCATCTTGAGTGTTTTCCCTCCTTTTGGCAAGCATGGCCGGTCACATGGAGGCCATTCACAAACCACACGTGGTCCTCATTAGCACTTCATTGCTTTGCATCACAAAGTCTAATACCTGGGTGATTAATTGGATGCTATCAGCAGTAGACTTACTGAGAAGGCAAGACCACAAAATGAAGGCTGAAGGTGTCATGGCATTGCATAAAGGCTCTGTTTAGGATACTTGTATTTTATGATGACTAGAGTTGAATGTGTGGACTTTCCCCCAGAGTGGTAGGTGCCTGCTTAATGATTCCCTCTGCTTAATATAATTGGAAAACACCTTCTCCATTTAAAAATTCATATTTTGAGGATTTTTTAGAGCCCACGGCAAGGAAAGTAGATGTTGACTTTATGTTCTCTGAGGGGTGAACAGGGAGCTGAGAAAAAGTGGTGTGACCTCCCATTTCGCCAACGTCACCAATGATTTGACAGTTGGTATAGATTATGAAAAATAAAAAGTTTGGGATCTGGGGAATTCTAAGAATGTTATGGAGAGAGACTATGTTGTTTAAAAAGTTCTCTGATATAAAGAGGGAAATTTGATTTTCTAGTTCATGGGGGGCAAAGTGTTTATAGTGCAGTGGTCTAGAGAAGTTTGGGACATGTCTAACAGCATTAACAAGTAGTAATGGATTATATTTCAGCAGACACATATGATTTGGCAGCAAAACCAAAGACAAGATCCTTTGGATGAATGCAAAGTAGCAGCAGGCCAGTTTGGGGATGTAATAAACATAAGCCACAGCAGTGGGTAATACATGTGGATACCATCTTAGTTATGTGTGTGTGAGGGAAGGTTCTAGATCTTTGAGGGTATCTGTGCTGTTGGCTCCAATGGGAGATGAGCTGGGCCTGGAATGCAGGATGCAGGGTTAATATTGAGATGTACATGCTGTGAAAACAAAAGACATCTAAATCTTGCACTCCCAGTGGGGGCAATATCAGCCTCCAGGGGACAGATAATGGTCTTTGGGGGGAAAATATCATAATATCATAAAATATTAATTAATTAATTTGAGACAGAGAAAGAGAGAGAGACAGCACAAGCCAGGGGAAGAAGCAGAGGGAGAAGCAGACTCCCGCTGAGCAGGGAGCCCGATGTGGGACTCAGTCCTGGAACTCCAGGATTATGACCTGACCTGAAAGCAGCTACTTTCAAATGAGCCACCAAATGAGCCACCCATGCACCCTCATAAAATATTTTTTAATATGTGAAGCACAGATATATACAGAGTACACAAACAGATAAACAGGGTATCCGTGGCATTAAAATTTTATTAGGGTTGGTTGCTGGCTTTAAAAAGTCTTCTGTGGGAGGTGGGCAATAATGTGAACAAATTTAGTCTAAACAGAGGAAAAGTTATCCCTAACACAAAAGTCCAAATAAGTTGAAGCGTTTCCATTGTATGGAACATTCTTTGCAAGTTCATGTCTGGAAAGGCACAGGCCCATTGGAGGGAATATCAGCAGATTCTCGTGAACAGCTCTGCTATTTCTCTCCTGACATCCCCAGAGATGTTAATGTATATCTGCACCAGTGTCTTACTTAGAATGGGACCTTCATTTGAGCTCTTTCTTAGAAAATGTGTATACTAGGCCTTGCCATGTTTCTTTGCAAGAGATTAGTACAGATAATAACAGTGCATCCTAATCTTGGAGTGAATGGGCAAGTACAACTCAGAATTATGCCCCCAAGCCTCTTTAATTCTAGTGTAACGAGGTCAAGGAACAGCCAGTATGTGTGTTTTCTAGTTCTTGCTTATACCGCCTCAGGAGGGACCACAACTCCTTCCACGAACCCTTTAGTAGGCCCTAGGTGAGTTTCTCTCTATGTCCGTGGGACTCAGGCTCCTCATACTTTCCCCCTGTCTCCAGTCTCTGTTGGTGTCCACTTCTCACAGGGTAACTGGGGGAGGGAACTTATCCCTTGTCACCGGCCCTGTTGCTGGTGCCACCTACCCCAAAGGGTCACTGGCCTCCCCAATCTTCATTGCAGCCCAGCCCCAGAACTGTCTTGGAGAAAGGGAGACCATCCTCCGAGCTGAGTGCTCTGATGGGGCCTCTAGGTTGGTCTGGAGCAGATGCTGTATCCTTGCCTTCATGGTCCTCACCGTTGCCATCCCTCCTCTAAACTCTTAACAAGATGGTTTTCTTCCCATAGGATCCCTATGTCTCTGTGTGTCTTAGACTGCTCAGGTGGCTATAACACAGTGCCATAGACTGAGTGGCTCACAGAAAACAGAAGTTTATTTCTCACACTTCTGGAAGCTGGAAGTCTGAGATCAGAGCAGCACTATGGTTGATGAGGGCTCTCTTCTCAGTTGTAGACTTCTCACTGTATCGTCACATGACAAAAAGGGCTAGAGAGCTCTGTGAGGTCTCTGTTATAGGAGCACTAATCCCATTCAGGAGGGCTGCTCCCTTGTAACCTAACCCAACATAACCCACCTCCTCACACCACCACACTGGATTAGGATTCCAACGTGCGAATTCAGGGAGGAGACGAACATTCAGACCATCGCACCATATAAATGAGCTCACTCATTAGACAGTAGGCGAGAGACTACTCCCGGCCTCAAACCCAACCCTCTGTCAGTTAATTCCCAGAATTTTCATGGGTTGCTTTTTACTGGCAAAATGTTGGTAAGTACCCTGGCTTATTTAGAACCTGCCAACACGCAGAGAAAAGAAGTGGGAGAATGAATTTCTGGGAAATTTTAGCAGAGCATGAGAGACATTTTTAAAGAGTGGCACAGCAGAACCTTGGAGACACCTGGAGCTGGGGAGTGGCTAGCTAGGGAAATGAGCAGGTTCTCACAGAACCGGGAGAACTAACACAGCAGAGAGACAGTAGGGCCCACCATGCCTCCTTTAACACAAGTCTAATCTTTTGTATCATTGGTTTACAACCCCAAGTCCATTAGAAGATTTTCTTTGGGGATAAAACCCTTCAATTTCATAATGAATGGCAAAGTAGAAGTTGGGTTATTATTACAAAGGTTATTATTATAATATTCTTTTTTTTAAAATGCCAGCTTTGCTGTACCTTATCTCTGTGGAAATATATGGTTATTTAAACATTGACTTCCAACTTTCTTTAACTGAAAAATTAACCTATTTGCCCAGGAGCTAGAGAAAACTGTGATTCTCCTAAAGGGAATCAGGAAATAGGTGCTGAAAAATAGAATGAATGCAGTTTGCCTACTTCCAAGAATGATACTGTATCTGTGTATTTCTCTATGTATCTCTGTCTCTGTCCCTCTCTCTATGTCTGGGAATATCTCCATCTCTGTCTCTCTATCTCCGGTAATCACACACAGCACAAGCATTTCCCAGTCAGAACTGAAGCCCCTCTAGGTGCCAGGCATTAGCATTTTGTTAGCTAGATTGTAGATGGCTGGGGAGGGAGAGGGGCCTTCATGTGGTCTAGAAATATACCTGCCTTTTAACCAGTTGCTACAGACATCTTGATGGATAGCCGTTTAATACTTTTTCTTTATTTAGATTTCCCTTTAATTATCTTCTCCTTTAATGAGCTTTTCATTTG
Source organism: Meles meles (assembly GCF_922984935.1). Lineage (NCBI taxonomy): Eukaryota > Metazoa > Chordata > Mammalia > Carnivora > Mustelidae > Meles > Meles meles. The sequence continues at coordinate 45,577,342 of NC_060070.1, forward strand.
TTTATTATGATTTTGTAAGGGGCTAGCAGCAGGAGACAAAAATGATGACAGTGTTTTGTTTTTTTCTTTTCCTTATAGTAGACATGTGGGCAAAGATGGAACTTAGGGAGACCTGGGTTGGTGAATATGGCCAGGGCAAAGGAAACCATTGTAAACCAAATGGTTTTGCTATTGGAGGCCTCCTAAATTTTGAATGCTGTTTGCAAGAGTGATTTATTTGCAAAGAGGTACTGCAGGGAAAGGTTTTTTGTATCTCTGCTGTTGAAGGCCACCCAGTACAATAGTGTAAAAGTTTCTAGGATCAAGTATGATTCCAGACTCACTGTTTAGTTATTCGAAGACTCATTGGTCTTCTTAAGAGGGTGAATGGAATTAGAAAAAAAATGGGTAAGGCCTTTTTACGCTCCATTTAGTCCAAATAGTCCAAAAGTGCCAAGAAAATGTTCTCAAGTTCATGTCTTACATGGTAGACAGCTTTGAGCTTGCTGGACTGTAATGTTTATCATTTTGCTGTTTTTATGTTACTGCTCCTAGTACCATCATTTTTCCAGGGTAGTAACATAGAGCTACTTTTCATTTCTAAACTTTGATTAAATCTGAGAGGTTGAAAAATGTAATGATACATCATTTCTCAAAATTTTACTACAAGTCTTATCTTACAATTGTTGGAGTCATATATAGGTTTATGGTTTGAAGTACAACCGAAGTATTATTCATGGTTCAATTAAGGTAAGAAACTCTATTCCTTTTCTTACTGAAAGTGTTGTAGTATACAGCTGGATCCCACCTGTGAATACTGGGAAGAGAGTTTCTAATAATAACATTTCCTTTCGTGGGCCACCCACCCCCTCTAGCATCAGTTCCAATCCATATTCATTATTTTTTTCCCCAAATCATCACTTCTGTCCAAAGCTAGCTTTCCCCCATTTAAATTCACTGAACTGAGTGCCTTGTACGTGGAATCCCTTTGGCAAGAAGTTTGGACCATGGCACATTGTGATTATAGATTATAGGTTATTTGCTCATTAGATTTTGTCCTTAAATGAACCATCCTAGAGCATTTTTCTTTCTTTCTCTCTCTTTTTTTTTCTTTCTTTGCTTCTTTCTTTCTTTCAACAAGTGTTTCTTTAGTATCTAGTACGTGTACCGTGTCTCTTATATAACAAGGGCTGCACAATTACTGGCTGCATGAATGAAAGAATGAGTTCCAGTAAGTCTCCTGGTGCTGATCATCCAGCAATAAACAAAAGAGGTAAACTTCTTAATCTCATGGAGCGTATAATTAATGGGGAAAGAAAGTAGATATTAAAAATTATGTATAATTATTTAATGAATATTTTATATTATATATTTTATAATTATATCACGAATCATTTAGCTATTGCTACTATATAAGCTATTAAGGAAAAGCATATGGTGCTAAGCATATTTTTTTAAATTACTTTTCAGCGTAACAGTTTTCATTGTTTTTGCACCACACCCGGTGCTCCATGCAATATGTGTCCTCCCTAATACCCACCACCTTGTTCCTCCAACCTCCCACCCCCCGCCCCTTCAAGACCTTCAGGTTGTTTTTTAGAGTCCATAGTCTCTCATGGTTCACCTCCCCTTCCAATTTCCTTCAACTCCCTTCTCTTCTCCATCTCCCCTTGTCCTCCATGTTCTTTGTTATGCTCCACAAATAAGTGAAATCATATGATAATTGACTCTCTCTGCTTGACTTATTTCACTCAGCATAATCTCTTCCAGTCCCGTCCATGTTGCTACAAAAGTTGGGTATTCATCCTTTCTGATGGAGGCATAATACTCCATCGTGTATATGGACCACATCTTCCTTATCCATTCGTCTGTTGAAGGGCATCTTGGTTCTTTCCACAGTTTGGTGACTGTGGCCATTGCTGCTATAAACATTGGGGTACAGATGGCCCTTCTTTTCACTACATCTGTATCTTTGGGGTAAATACCCAGTAGTGCAATTGCAGAGTCATAGGGAAGCTCTATTTTTAATTTCTTGAGGAATCTCCACACTGTTCTCCAAAGTGGCTGCACCACTTTGGTGCAGGAATAGTTACACTATTCCACCAATAGTGTAAGAGGGTTCCCCTTTCTCCACATCCTCTCCAACACATGGTGTTTCCTGTCTTGCTAATTTTGGCCATTCTAACTGGTGTCAGGTGGTATCTCAATGTAGTTTTAATTTGAATCTCCTTGATGGCTAGTGATGATGAATATTTTTTCATGCATCTGTTAGCCATTTGTATGTCTTCATTAGAGAAGTGTCTGTTCATATCTTCTGCCCATTTTTTGATATGATTATCTGTTTTGTGTGTGTTGAGTTTGAGGAGTTCTTTATAGATCCTGGATATCAACCTTTTGTCTGTACTGTCATTTGCAAATATCTTCTCCCATTCCGTGGGTTGCCTCTTTGTTTTGTTGACTGTTTGCTTTGCTGTGCAGAAGCTTTTGATCTTGATGAAGTCCCAAAAGTTCATTTTCACTTTTGTTTCCTTGGCCTTTGGAGACATATCTTGAAAGAAGTTGCTGTGGCTGATATCGAAGAGGTTACTGCCTATGTTCTCCTCTAGGATTCTGATAGATTCCTGTCTCACGTTGAGGTCTTTTATCCATTTCGAGTTTATCTTTGTGTACAGTGTAAGAGAATGGTCGAGTTTCATTTTTCTATATATTGCTGTCCAGTTTTCCCAGCACCATTTATTGAAGAGACTGTCTTTTTTCCACTGTATATTTTTTCCTGTTTTGTTGAAGATTATTTGACCATCAAGTTGAGGGTCCATATCTGGGCTCTCTACTTTGTTCCACTGGTCTATGTGTCTGTTTTTGTGCCAGTACCATGCTGTCTTGGTGATCACAGCTTTGTAGTAAAGCTTGAAATCAGGTAATGTGATGCCGCCAGTTTTGTTTTTGTTTTTCAACATTTCCTTAGCAATTTGGGGTCTCTACTGATTCCATACAAATTTTAGGATTATTTGTTCCAGCTCTTTGAAAAATACCATCGAATTTTGATCGGAATGGCATTAAAAGTATAGATTGCTCTAGGCAGTATAGACATTTTAACAATGTTTATTCTTCCAATCCAAGAGCATGGGACGGTCTTCCATCTTTTTGTGTCTTCTTCAGTTTCTTTCATGGTGTTTTGTAGTTCCTCGAGTAGAGATCCTTTCCCTCTTTGGTTAGGTTTATTCCCAGGTATCTTATGGTTCTTGGTGCTATAGTAAATGGAATCGATTCTCCAATTTCCGTTTCTGTGTTTTCATTGTTAGTTTTTAAGAAAGCCACTGATTTCTGTACATTGACTTTGTATCCTGTCACGTTACTGAATTGCTGTATGAGTTCTAGTAGTTTGGGGGTGGAGTCTCTTGGGTTTTCCATATAAAGAATCATGTCATCGGCGAAGAGAGAGAGTTTGACTTCTTCCTTGCCAATTTGGATACCTTTTATTTCTCTTTGTTGTCTGATTGCTGTTGCTAGGACTTCTAATTCTATGTTGAACAAGAGTGGTGAGAGTGGGCATCCTTGTCGTGTTCCTGATCTCAACGGGAAGGCTGCAAGCTTTTTCCCATTGAGGATGATATTTGCTGTGGGTCTTTCATAGATAGATTTTATGAAGTTCAGGAATATTCCCTCTATCCCTATACTTTGAAGCGTTTTAATCAGGAACGGATGCTGAATTTTGTCAAATGCTTTTTCTGCATCAATTGAGAGGACCATGTGGTTCTTCTCTCTTCTCTTATTGATTTGTTCTATCACATAGATTGATTTGCGAATGTTGAACCAAACTTGTAACCCAGGGATGAATCCCACCTGGTTATGGTGGATAATCTTTTTAATGTGCTGTTGGATCCTGTTTGCTAGGATCTTGTTGAGAATCTTAGCATCCATATTTATCAGTGATATTGGCCTGAAATTCTCCTTTTTGGTAGGGTCTTTGCCTGGTTTGGGGATCATGGTAATGCTGGCTTCATAAAAAGTGTCTGGAAGTTTTCCTTCTGCTTCAATTTTTTGAAACAGCTTCAGGAGAATAGGTGTTATTTCTTCTTTGAGAGTTTGATAGAATTTCCCAGGGAATCTGTCAGTTCCTGGGCTCTTGTTTTTTGGGAGGTTTTTGATCACTGCTCCAATCTCGTTACTAGATATTGGTCTATTCAGGTTGTCAATTTCTTCCTGGTTCAGTTTTGGGAGTTTATAGTTTTCCAGGACTGCATACATTTCATCTAGTTTGCTTAGCTTATTGGCATATAACTGTTGATAACAACTTCTGGTGTTTGTTTCTATTTCCTTGGTCTTAGTTGTGATCTCTCCCTTTTTATTCATAATTTTATTAATTTGGGCTTTCTCTCTTTTCTTTTGGATTAGTGTGGCCAATGGTTTATCAATTTTATTGATTCTTTCAAAAAACCAGTTTCTAGTTTCATTGATATGTTCTACTGTATCTCTGCTTTCTACTTCATTGATCTCTGCTCTAATCTTGATTATTTCCCTTATATGTGGAGTTGGTTTGATTTGTTGTTGGTTCTCCAGTTCTTTCAGGTGTAGAGACAGCTGGTGTAGTCTGGATTTTTCAATTTTTTGAGGGAGGCTTGGATGGCTATGTATTTCTCCCTTAGGACCGCCTTTGTTGTATCCCATAGGTTTTGGACTGAAGTGTCTTCATTCTTGTTGGTTTCCATGAATTGTTTAAGTTCTTCTTTGATCTCCTGGTTGATCCAAGCATTCTTAAGCAAGGTGGTCTTTTGCTTCCAGGTGTTTGAGTTCCTTCCAAACTTTTCCTTGTGATTGAGCTCCCGTTTCAAAGCATTGTGATCTGAGAATATGCAGGGAATAATGTCAGTCTTTTGGTATCAGTTGAGTCCTGATTTGTGACCCAGTATGGATGCTAAGCATATTTAACAGAGGGACCCAACTTAGTCTGGAAGAGAGGACAGGTCTCCCTAAAGGAATGGCGGGTTAAAATGAGACCTGAAGGGTGATAAAATTGCACTGAGGAATAGTCACATCTCTCCAAATATTATGGCATCTTTGCACTCCAGAGGGAGTCTAGCACCAGTGCCTGTGCCAAGTAGTAGTACTCAATACACAAGAATAAGTAAACCTAAAACGTGAATATTGAACCTGTCCTATTATGAACCAGTCACTGTGCTGGGTGTGTTAGAGAAGGGGTGGGTGGACACCAAGGATGAGGTGTGGGGCAGGGAGGAGTTTCCCTCATCATCTTCCTCAGCCATCATAGATTCTCTTTCTAGTGCCCTCTCTCACTGTTACCCCACTTTCCCTCAGCAGAGATCCTTAGCTGCCTCTTTTCAGACAAACTGAGTGCACTGGTATGAACTTTCTCAGCTTCCTACTTCCACTCTATGAACTTCCTTTTTTGCACTCTCCCTTCCCAGCCTTATCATGGATCTCAGAGACATCTCTTCCTCTAACCAAACTGATTTCTCCATCTGTGCTCTTGGTCAGATCCTTTTAGATTTCTTTTAGGACTGTGCTCAAATTGTTGAATTCAAAGGAATCATTGTTATTTTTCATTTTTTTAATACTCTTGTGGGAATTTAATGCTTTTGATTGTGTCTTTGTTCTTGAAGTATTCTCCAGCTTCAGGACTCTTTTTACTGTAACATTGACCCTGGTCTCCCTCCAACTGGTGAATATTCTGCTCTTCTCAGTCTCTTGTATTGGCCTCTTCTCCTCTATTTGCTCCTAACCTGGTAGAGGAACACCAGCTTCTGTCCTCTGCCTTATTCCCTACATACTCCTTCATAGATCTTTTTACTCCTCTTGTTTAATCTGCAACCTATATGCATATGGTGCCCAAATCCATGGTTCCAGTCCAGACTTCACTTCCAGTCTCTAAAATCATTTATCTAACTGCCTTTTGGATGCCCCACTTGTATTTTGTACAATTGCTTCAAATTCAGTTGTGCAAAATTGAGCCCATTCTTTTCCTCACAAACTGACCTATTCTTCCCATTGTAGTTCCCTACTTTGGTAAATAACACTGCTCTACACCTTGTCATTCCAATAAAAAAAAAATTGACTGTCATCTTTGACTCTGCCCTTTCCTTTTTTCCCAATTCCTAATTGGTGAACAAGTTGTGAATGAAGTGTTTCCTCTATGCTCCTCCTGTCTCTTCTGCCACCAATTTATTTCAGGCTTTCCTCTTTTTTACCTGGATTATTGCAATAGCCTTCTACCTGGGATGCTTCCCTTCAGTCTCTGAAATCACCAGCACATCCTCCATGATGCTGTTGGAATGAGCTTTCCAAAATACAAATCTGATTATATCACTCTCACTTTAAACCCTTCAGTGGTTCTTCATTGCTAAGGGTAAGCTCCAAACTCTTTAGGTATATTTCATGGTCTTTCATAACTGGATCTTCTCCCTGCTCTGGTCTTACCTTTTTCTATACCTCACCGAGTGCTATAGTTCCTCATACTATTTCATGACTGCATGCTCTGCCCTTGTGTTTTACTCTGCTTAGAAAGCTGTTTTCTCTTTCGATTGTAAAGATTTAGGCCCTTCTTAAAACAGTGCAAGGACCAAATGTTTCTCAAGCATGTCTGTCTGCATGTGTATGAGTGATATAATTCACTCATATATACCCAGCACACAAAAACAACTAATTTAAGAGTGAAGAAAGGAGATGTCTATATTATAAGATTTTGGTTATGCATACATCATCCTTTTAAAATTATCAGGAATAGCAACACAAAGATTTTAATATATTGGTTAGGAATTCTTCTTCCATATAGAAGACTCTCAGTGAAACTGTTGGTTGACCAACTATCTGATATTAAATGTAACAGGCCAAAAGATTTCCATAGCTCAGTGAGTCAAAGGGGGTGGGTTGGGGGCAGGGCACAAAACTGTGACACAAGCCCAGAGAAAGAGTGAAGGAAATATAGGAGGCTTCGGGTCTATTGTTGGTTTCTTCATTCAGTGCCTTGGGATATTGGTAGAGTCAAGTGACATCTGGCCATCAGGTGGCAAATACCTATGTTGACAGGGCTGTGGGCAGAGTGTGGGTCTTCCTGACTATACCAGTCCTCTCTTATTTTGGTAAAGTGAGCCTACAGGTCAAAGGGCAGGTTTATTTTATTTTATTTTATTTAGGGCAGGTTTATTTTAAAGTTCTCTCTTGGCTACCTCTCCTTTTCTCTTTGTGGAGATAAAAGAAAAGGGGGCAAAAAATGGGAAACAGATGAATTTCCAAGTCTGAGGATACATAGGCTCCTGAGAACAGTCTGTTAAGTGACTCTGAGAATTGCCTACTGAGTTCCACAAAGCCCCAGAAGTATATTTGGTGCTTCTTTCTAGCTGGCAGAGTAAAAGGCAGTTGGCACTGAGGAGAAAGCCAACATTAATAAATAGGGTAAAAGGCTGGATTCTTTCTAAATGTGCTGCTGAATTTGCTAATAAAACCACTTATTTACTTTAGCAAAGCCATAGGTTTAGCCAGACTTCAGTTTTATAGGTTTAATATAATGTCAACATCATTTATTATAATCCTGCTCTTAAAATTTTTGCCTTTAAGAATCTCGAGAAAGAATAAATTAGGAAATATATTGGACCTACAAAAAGTGGAGGCAAAATTTTCAATGGAAATTTTATAGTAAAGAGTAATTTGGAAGAGGATTTCAACTTTGTTTTCAAATTAGTTTTAGTCTGAGAGAATTTCGGGAGTGACAAACCTATTTGGTTCTGTAAAACATTATACTCTAGGCCGGCAGTCAAACTCCCTAATGCTATCAGGTTTCCTCTCTTGAATAGAAAAGACAAAACAAAACAAAACCCAGGGGTCTTGGTAGGGCTGCTCTGGAGAACAATTTTATATTCCTGTGACTTTGAAATGTAGCTCCCATTGATCTTATTAAACCTCTGTGAGAGGAGAATAGCTGCCACCTAGTGCTGAGCTTTTAAGTGTTACGAAGTCTTAAATGCTGTTCGTTAGAATGACTAGAAAATCTGCTCTCACCATCAGGGCTCTTTCTTGACCCTATAGTACTTGGATCCTTTCTGACATGGACTTGCATGCCCTGTTGTAGGGGTTTCTTTGAGTTCCTTTGGATCCATCTGATGGAGAATTTTTCACATCTAAGGAATCTTCAGAGTGAGCTTGTCCACCAGGTTTCTTTCTCAGGAACCCACTAGTAGGTCCAGAAAGACCATTTCCTCATGTCAGAGCTACAACAACCTAGGGTTTTCCAACATCTCTGTCACATGATATCACATTAATTTGATGTTATGGCTTTTAAACTCTCAAACATCCAGTATGGCTCGTGTTCAGTTTGAGAGGTATATGTTAACCTCTCAAGAGGCCTCCTTGCAAGACTTGCAGGCTGGCGTGCTAGGTTGTGCCCAACCATCCAGGCCTGGTGACTGCATTTTCCACAGGCTCACTAGACACTGGTATGTACACCACAAGGCTGACTGGTTTGTCTATTGTGAGAGGTGTCCCTGGTGGAGGTTGGATACTTGAAAGTTGGCAAGTACTTTTACTCTTGAAAGTTTCTTGGTAGGAACAGAGCAAGAGCCATGAGAATCAGGATCAGGCAGGATCAGGCAGGATCAGGCAGGACTTTTTTTTTTTTTTTCTTAAGCCATGGGGTATCTGCTCTTCAGTGGAGGGCTCCTCTGGAGCTCTCAGACTTATTCTTTTTTATAATTCAGCTCTTTCCTTCCTTGACAAGATTGAGTAAATATTGACAAATTCATACTCTTTAGTTAAAGAAGTTAGTTCACCTATGCTTTCTTCAGGTATGTTAAGGCCACTGGTAAAACTAAAGATTTTGTTTACACTTCATCAAGACTGAATTATTTTTTTCCAGCTTTCTGCCTTCTGTTTTTGGTGTGGAAACTATAGGCTTTCTGCAGATATCTGATGTCATTTGCCATGTGTTGCTTTTAACCAGTTTAACCCTTGAGACTGAGGGGTTCTTAACTCCTTATGTACTAACTAAAGCATATGTTTGCGATGTTTAATTAAAGTGAATTACAGTTTTTGTTTTGAGAATTTTCAACATGATTAGAAATAATAAGATACTAAAACAATGTTAGAAAATATGTGCCTTAGAATAATTACAAAATGACTGGTAATTTTTTCATTTGGGAAACTCAGAAGGGATGTTGAAACTTGTTAAAAGATGTAATAGAAAAGAGTAACACATTTATAATAGCAAAATAAGCCAACAGAAAGTGTCAAAACATGTATGAGGAAAACTGTAAAACATCCTGAAAAATACAAAAATGGACTTGATCACATGAAAATGGATACCAAGTTCTTGGGTAGAAAGACTCAACATCATAATGATGTTAGTTCTCTCTAAGTTAACCTATACATGTAAGTCAATTCCAATAAAAATATAATGTTCTAGAAAGAAGAGCAAAGATGCAACAATATTCAGGAAACCTCTTAAAAGACCAATGAGAAGAATGAATTCTATCAGCATACTGAAACATATTATAAAGCTTCTATAATTGAAATAGTTTAGTATTGGTTCATAGACAATAGAAGTGTATAAACCAAGTTGCACATGGATATGGAGGTTATTATACAGACAGCATCAGTGTTCAGTGGGGGAAAAGATAGAAATTTATTTGGTTAATTTGAATTGTATAAAGAACTCCCATATAAACTTTCTGAAGATTTCCCAAGATATTTACTTTATCATTTCCATTCTTTCACCTCTATACACACACACACACACACACATTTATATATAAATATTGTGTGTGTGTGTATATATATTATATATAATTATGTAACTCTTCTCAAGTACACAATCATATCCCTTTACCTGACAATATTTTAGTGCATATTTCCTAAGAACAGAGTATTCTTTTTTAAATTTTATTTTTTATTTTTTTTTAATTTTATTTATTTATTTATTTGACAGACAGAGATCACAAGTAGGCAGAGAAGCAGGCAGAGAGAGGGGAGGAAGCAGACTCCCTGCTGAGCAGAGAGGCTGATGCGGGGCTCAATACCAGGGACCCTGGGATCATGACCTGAGCTGAAGGCAGAGGCTTTAACCCACTGAGCCACCCAGGCGCTCCAGAACAAGAGTATTCTTATAAGTATCCATAGTACAGGTATCAAAGTGAGGGTTGCTGGAGGGGAGGTGGGTGGGGGGATGGGGTAACTGCGTGATGATGTAGTGAGCTCTGGGTGTCATGCAATTGATGAATCACTAAAGTCTACCTCTGAAGCTAATAATACACTGTATGTTAATTAATTGAATTTAAATTAAAAAATCAAATTTAGAAAATTTAATATTGATAAAGCACTCTAATATACAATCCCAGATTCTAGTTCTGTTAGTTATTCCATAATGTCCTTCATAGTTATTTTTCCCTAGAAAAATATGCTAATTCAAGTCACATATTGCTTTTAATGATCATATCTGCTTAGTTGCCTTTCTTTGCTTTGTGCCATTGCTATATTTTGAAGAATATAGACCAGTACTTTTAGAGAATATTTCTTAATTTGGGTTTCTGTGATGTTTCCTCTTGATTAGATTCATATTATGCTTTTTAAAAATGAGTAGTGGTGGGATAATAACATAACCATGTGGAAAAACTATAACAGGATAAACTTTAAATGTTTTAGAAATCTATTATAAAAATGAAATAATACTATTACTAGATTAAAACACAGATGGATTCCTTTATGAGAATTATTTCCTCTAATTCAAAGTCCATAGGCAGTATGGGTTGATAAATATATAAGAAAAAATTTCTTTAATGCCCTCCCCCCAAATAATATTCATAAATATAGTAAGCTGGCAAAATATTTGCAATTTCTCTCACAGATAAAGGATTAATATCCTATTATTTAAAGGATTTCTAAAAACAAAAAAAGCAACAATCCTACAGAAAAATGAATAGGAGAGATTGATGACTCATAGCAAAAGAAATTCAAATAGTTTTTAGAAATGGAAAAAGATACTCTATCTTGTTTCTAATTAGAGAAATATAAATTAAAACCATACAGAGATACAACTTACCAGCTATCACATTGGAAAAAAATTCCAAAATTTTACATTAAATACTCCCAGTTTGAGGAGAAATAAGTATTCTTGGGCATTCCTAGTGGAAATGCAAACTATCAGGACTTTGACAATATCTAGCCAAGTTACATAAGCATTTATCCTTTGGTCAAGCAATTCTGTTTCTAGAAACGTATCCCAAGACATAATATATTTCCAAATTTATGCCTCCAAGTTCTGTACAAGACAGTTTATTAAAATAGTATTTGGAATGGTAAAAGACTGGAAATAGCACATGTGTCCTCTCTAGAGGACTGGTTGAATAAATTATGGTGCAGCCACCTGCTGGAGTGATATGTAGCTATAAAAATAAATGAGGAGCACTATGTAAGGATAAAAACAAACAGAAATGAGGATGTCTATATACTTTCACAAAGTGATCTCTGGGATATGTTGTTAATATATTGCTAAGTGGAAAAAGTAGAGAAAAGTGAGCAAAGAAAGGGAATATATATACGCACACACACAATACATATATGTGTGTATATATATATGTGTATATATATATGTGTATATATATATATCCCCTCTCTAAAATATCAAATAAAAAATGAAAACGTGGCCAACAGACACATGAAAAGATACTCAATATCACTAATCATCAGGGAAATGCAAATCGGAACCACAATAAGGTATCATATCATACTTGTCAGACTGGCTGTGATCAAAGAGAAATTAAAAAAAAAATAACAACTGTTAGCAAGGATGCGGGGAAAAGAGAACCGTCTGTTTTTTGGAATGAAAACTGGTGCAGCCACTGTGGAAAACAATATGGAAGTTCCTCAGAAAGTTAAAAATAGAACCATATGATCCAACAGTTCTACTTCTGGGTATTTAATTTGAAGAAAATGGAAATAATGAATTTGAAGAGGTATATGTACCCCCTGTGTTCATTGAAACATTATTTGCAACAGACAAGATATGGAATCAACCCAAAGTCCACCAACAGATGAATGGATAAAGATGTGGTGTATATGCATGTATGTGTGTGTGTATGTGTATGTATGTATGTGTGTGTGTGTGTGTGTGTGTGTGTGTATATATATATATATATATATATATATATATATATATTTCTCAGCCATAGAAAAAAAATAAAATCTTGTCATTCGCAACAAGGATGGACCTAGAGAATATTATGGTAAGTGAAATAGGTCAGTCTGAGAGAGAGAAATACCACTTACTTTTACTCTCATGTAGAATCTAAAAAACAAAACAAAACAAAACTGTTAGTTACTAAAGGGAAGAATGGTTAGGAGATGGGCAAAAATAGGTGAAGGAGATTAAGAAATAAAAACTTCCTGTTATAAACAAATCATGGGTGTAATGTACAGCATAGGAAAATATAGTTAATAATATTGTAATAACTTTATGATGACAGATGATAACTAGACTTATGGGGATCATTTAGTAATGTATAAAAATATTGAATCACTATGATATACATCGGAAACTAAGAGGATATCATATGTGATTTATACTTCAATAAAAAGAGAAAGGAAACAAATGCAACTATCAAGTTGGTGACATATAACCACATGAAAGTCTATTCCAATAGATTTTAAAACATCTCTCATGGCATATTCCCTAACATCAAAAAACATTCCTTAGAGAATTTTCTGACTTCAGCTTTGCCATACAAAATATATAAGGTGAGCCCAGAACACCTTATTATAATATAAAATGAAGAATTTGTTAAAGGCTGTGGGATTATGACAATAGAACTCAGGAGCTAACTTGAAGGGATTCTTATTAGTTAAAAATGGGACAGATGTCACCTCATGCTAATTTAGCCATTCAAATGGCTAAAATCAAGAAGACAAGAAAGAAGTGTTGGTGAGGATATGGAGAAAAAGGAACCTTTGTGCACTGTGGATGGGAATATAGATTGGTGCAGCCATTGTAGAAAACAGTATAGAGTTCCTCAAAAAATAAAAATAGAAATACTCTATGATTCAATAATTCCACTATTGGATATTTACCTGGAGAAAACAAAAACACCAACTTGAAAAGATATACACATCCCTTAGCAATTCGGGGTCTCTTATGATTCCATACAAATTTTAGGATTATTTGCTCCAGCTCTTTGAAAAATACCATCGAATTTTGATCGGAATGGCATTAAAAGTATAGATTGCTCTAGGCAGTATAGACATTTTAACAATGTTTATTCTCCAATCCAAGAGCATGGAATGGTCTTCCATCTTTTTGTGTCTTCTTCAGTTTCTTTCATGGTGTTCTGTAGTTCCTCGAGTACAGGTCCTTTACCTCTTTGGTTAGGTTTATTCCCAGGTATCTTATGGTTCTTGGTGCTATAGTAAATGGAATCGATTCTCCAATTTCCGTTTCTGTGTTTTCATTGTTAGTTTTTTTTTTTTTTAAAGATTTTATTTATTTGACAGAGAGAAATCACAGAGAGGCAGGCAGAGAGAGAGGAAGGGAAGCAGGCTCTCCGCTGAGCAGAGAGCCCGATGTGGGACTCGATCCAGGACCCTGAGATCATGACCTGAGCCGAAGGCAGCGGCTTAACCCACTGAGCCACCCAGGTGCCCCTCATTGTTAGTTTTTAAGAAAGCCACTGATTTCTGTACATTGACTTTGTATCCTGTCACGTTACTGAATTGCTGTATGAGTTCTAGTAGTTTGGGGGTGGAGTCTCTTGGGTTTTCCATATAAAGAATCATGTCATCTGCGAAGAGAGAGAGTTTGACTTCTTCCTTGCCAATTTGGATACCTTTTATTTCTCTTTGTTTTCTGATTGCTGTTGCTAGGACTTCTAATTCTATGTTGAACAAGAGTGGTGAGAATGGGCATCCTTGTCGTGTTCCTGATCTCAATGGGAAGGCTGCAAGCTTTTTCCCATTGAGGATGATATTTGCTGTGGGTCTTTCATAGATAGATTTTATGAAGTTCAGGAATATTCCCTCTATCCCTATACTTTGAAGCGTTTTAATCAGGAACGGATGCTGAATTTTGTCAAATGCTTTTTCTGCATCAATTGAGAGGACCATGTGGTTCTTCTCTCTTCTCTTATTGATTTGTTCTATCACATAGATTGATTTGCGAATGTTGAACCAAACTTGTAACCCAGGGATGAATCCCACCTGGTCATGGTGGATAATCTTTTGAATGTGCTGCTGGATCCTGTTTGCTAGGATCTTGTTGAGAATCTTAGCATTCATATTCATCAGTGATATTGGCCTGAAATTCTCCTTTTGGTAGGGTCTTTGCCTGGTTTGGGGATCATGGTAATGCTGGCTTCATAAAAAGTGTCTGGAAGTTTTCCTTCTGCTTCAATTTTTTGAAACAGCTTCAGGAGAATTGTTGTTACCCGATTTTAAGCTTTACTACAAAGCTGTGATCACCAAGACAGCATGGTACTGTCATAAAAACAGACACATTGACCAGTGGAACAGAGTGGAGAGCCCAGATATGGACCCTCAACTCTATGGTCAAATAATCTTCGACAAAATAGGAAAAAATATACAGTGGAAAAAAGACAGTCTCTTCAATAAATGGTGCTGGGAAAACTGGGCAGTGATATATAGAAGAATGAAACTCGACCATTCTCTTACACTGTACACAAAGATAAACTCAAAATGGATAAAAGACCTCAACGTGAGACAGGACTCCATCAGAATTCTAGAGGAGAACATAGGCAGTAACCTCTTCGATATCAGCCACAACAACTTCTTTCAAGATATGTCTCCAAAGGCCAAGGAAACAAAAGTGAAAATGAACTTTTGGGACTTCATCAAGATCAAAAGCTTCTGCACAGTAAAGGAAGCAGTCAACAAAACAAAGAGTCAACCCATGGAATGGGAGAAGATATTTGCAAATGACAGTACAGACAAAAGGTTGATATCCAGGATCTATAAAGAACTCCTCAAACTCAACACACACAAAACAGATAATAATATCAAAAAATGGGCAGAAGATATGAACAGACACTTCTCCAATGAAGACATACAAATGGCTATCAGACACATGAAAAAATGTTCATCATCACTAGCCATCAGGGAGATTCAAATTAAAACTACATTGAGATACCACCTGACACCAGTTAGAATGACCAAAATTAGCAAGACAGGAAACAACGTGAGTTGGAGAGGATGTGGAGAAAGGGGAACCCTCTTACACTGTTGGTGGGAATGCAAGTTAGTGCAGCCACTTTGGAGAACAATGTGGAGATTCCTCAAGAAATTAAGAATAGAGCTTCCCTATGACCCTGAAATTGCACTGCTGGGTATTTACCCCAAAGATACAGATGTAGTGAAAAGAAGAGCCATCTGTACCCCAATATTTATTGCAGCAATGGTCACGGTCGCCAGACTGTGGAAAGAACCAAGATGCCCTTAAATGGATGAATGGGTAAGGAAGATGTGATACATATACACAATGGAGTATTATGCCTCCATCAGAAAGGATGAATACCCAACTTTTGTAGCAACATGGACGGGACTGGAAGAGATTATGCTGAGCGAAATAAGTCAAGCAGAGAGAGTCAAGTATCATATGGTCTCACTTATTTGTGGAGCATAACAAAGAGCACGGAGGACATGGGGAGATGGAGAGGAGAGGGAGTTGAGGGAAACTGGAAGGGGAGATGAACCATGAGAGACTATGGACTCTGAAAAACAACCAGAGGGTTTTGAAGGGGCGGAGGGGTGGGAGGTTGAGGAACCAGGTGGTGGGTAATAGGGAGGGCACGTACTGCATGGAGCACTGGGTGTGGTTCAAAAACAATGAACACTGTTAAGCTGAAAATAAACAAATTAAAAAAAAAGATATACACATCCCTATGTTTACTGCAACATTGTTTACCATAGCCAAGACATGGAAACAATGTGTCTATGAATAGATGAATGGATAAAGGAAATGTGATATATATACACAATGGAATATTACACAGCCATAAAAGGATGAGATTATGCCATTTGAAACATCACGGATAGACCTAGACGGTATAATGTGAAGTAAAATAAGCCAGACTGAGAAAGACAAATACCAATATGATTCCACTTATAAAATGAATTGTAAAAAATGAGTAAACAAAAAGCACAATCAAAACTATTAATACAGAGAACAAACTGATGGTTGCCAAAGGGGAGGCAGGTAGAAGGTTGAGCAGAATATGTGGTGGGGAGAGGGAGATACAGACCTCTAGTTATGGAATGAGTAGGTCACTGGAATAAAAAGCAGAGCATAGGGAACATAGTCAATGATATGGTAGTGGCGATGTAATGGGACAGATGGTGGCTATACTTGTGAAAACAGCATAATGTATAAACTTGTCAAATCACTAAGTTGTACACCTGAAACTAATATAGCGTTGTGTGTCAACTATACTCAAATTTAAAAAAAAAAGGGGGATAATTTTAGCATCAGTAAACAGTGGACTGATAAGTGCAATAGATTGAAATATACAAAATACTAATTTATGAGTTCCTAAAGATAGTAAAAGTAAAATCAGAGATGTCTGGGTGACTCAGTGGTTTAAGCCTCTGTCTTCGGCTCAGGTCATGATCTCAGGGTCCTGGGATCGAGCCCCACATCGGGCTCTCTGCTCAGTGGGGAGCCTGTTTCTCCCTCTCTCTCTGCCTGCCTCTCTGCCTACTTGTGACCTCTCTCTCTGTCAAATAAATAAATAAAATATTTTTTTAAAAAAAGCCTCTGCCTTTGGCTCAGGTCATCATCCTGGGGTCCTGGAATCGAGCCCCACATCAGGCTCTCTGCTCAGCGTGGAGCCTGCTTTCCCCTCTCTCTCTGCCTGCCTCTTTGCCTATCTGTGATCTCTGTCTGTCAAATAAATAAATAAATCTTTTTTAAAAAAGTAAAATCAGAAAAATCTTTTTAAGGATGTTAGCAAATGAACTCAATTTTTTGAAAATGGATAAAGGGAAAGAATTAAGCATTTTACCTTTTTTTCAAGGTGCCTCAGGGTAATCAAATTGTTGATGAAGAAATCATTCTCTTTAAAGAAATATTCAAGCTAAATGAAGAAAGAGTAGAATGAGAATCATCTCCATTTTGCAACCACTGACAATAATTCCAACCTGAAACAGCTGCTAATATCACAAAAAGAGACAACTAGGTATAATGATGTCATGTGCTTCTTGATGCCTGTATTGAACCACTCATGGAGTATTTTTGTCAAAAAAAATCAAACCTGAATTTAATCAAGCCTCTAAACAATTAGTAGTTTACAGGAGGAAATAGGTGAAGAAGGACATATTAAATGACACCATGGGTGTCAAAATTCAGAGTGTGAGAAATGATTCAGGAAAAAAACCCTGGTTTGTTCAATAACAAACTGCAAGAGAGAGAGAAAACAAGACAAAGTACTACAGATTAAGATACAAGGCATATCGATTGCAATATAAGGTCCTCAATTTGAATGAATAATAAGTTTGATTATTGACTGGATGTTTGATGATATTAAAGAATTTAAAAATTTTCATATATGTTAATGGCTGTGTTAAAAAATAGAGGGGGAGGGGGCTATGGACATTGGGGAGGGGAGGCGAACCATAAGAGACTATGGACTCTGAAAAACAACCTGAGGGTTTTGAAGGGTCAGGGGTGGGAGGTTGGGGGAACAGGTGGTGGGTAATAGGGAGGGCACGTTTTGCATGGAGCACTGGGTGTTCTGCAAAAACAATGAATACTGTTACGCTGAAAAAAATAAATAAAATGGAAAAAAAAATAGTCCCTGTCTTAAAAATGGACTGAAGGGCACCTGGGTGGCTCAGTTAGTTGAGCATCCAATTCTTGGTTTCAGCTCAGGTCATGATCTCAGGGTCCTGGGATCCAGCCCTGTGTTGGGCTCCTTGCTCAGTGGGGAATGTACCTGAAGTTCTTTCTCTCTCCCTCTCCCTCTGCCCTGCCCCCTGCTCCCACATGCATGTGCTCACACTCTCTCAAATAAATAAGTAAATTTTTAAAAAAATTAAATTCAATTAGCTGACATAAGGTACATCATTAGTTTTAGATGTGGTGTTCAGTAATTCATCAGTTGCATATAACACCCAGTGCTCATCTCACATGCCCTCTTTAATGTTCATCACCCAATTACCCCATCCTCCCACCCGCCTCCCCTCCAGCAGCCTTCAGTTTGTTTCCTAGAGTTTCTCGTAGTTTTTCTCTGTGTCTGATGACTTCCCATTCAGTTTTCCCTTTCTTCTATGATCCTCTGCAATGTTTCTTATATTCCACATATGAGTGAAACCGTATGATAATTGTCTTTCTCTGATTGACTAAATAAATAAATCTTAAAAAAATAAAGATAGACTGAAGTGTTTACTGATGAGATTGTATGATGTCTGGGATTTGCCTTAAGGAATCCAGTGTTGGTGGAGTGCTGTGAGTTAGTTATTGATGTAACATGATTGGCCGAAAGTTAATAATTGTTGAGACTAGGTGATAGGCGATAGGTTCATTATGCTAGTCTTCTATTTTAGTGTATGTTTGATATTTTCCATTTTAAAAAAGGAGACGAGGTATACTTAGAGATAGGACTTTCTATCACCCACAGGTATGGTTAAACCATGGAATATACTGGCCCTTTTTTCATTAAATAGGAAGCTTAATTGCCATTTCGATTCCATATAAACTTTAGGATTATTTTTTCCATTTCTTTGAAAAAAATTGATGGTATTTTGATAGGGATTGCATTAAATATATAAATTGAGTATAGATTGCTCTAGATAACATAGACATTTTCACAATATTTGTTCTTCCAATCCATGAGCATGGAATTTTTTTTAATACTATTTTATTTTATTTTCAGTGTTCCAAAATTCATTGTTTATACTCCATGCAATATGTGCTCTCCTTAATACCCACTACCAGGCTCACCCAACACACCCCACCCTCCTCCCCTCCAAAACCCTCAGTTTGTTTCTCAGAGTCCACAGCCTCTCATGGTTTGTCTCCCCCTCCGATTTCCCCCAACTCCCTTCTCCTCTCCATCTCCCCATGTCTTCCATGTTATTCCTTATGCTCCACAAGTGGGTGAAACCATATGATAATTGACTCTCTCTGCTTGACTTATTTCACTCAGCATAATCTCTTCCAGCACCATCCATGTTGCTACAAAAGTTGGGTATTCATCCTTTCTGATGGAGGCATAATACTCTATTATATATATGGACCATATCTTTTTTACCTATTTGTCTGTTGAAGGGCATCTTGGTTCTTTCCACAGTTTGGCGACTGTGGCCATTGCTGCTATGAACATTGGGATACAGATGTCCCTTCTGTTCACTGCATCTGTATCTTTGGGGTAAATACCCAGTAGTGCAATTGCAGGGTCATAGGGAAGCTCTATTTTTAATTTCTTGAGGAATCTCCACACTGTTCTCTGAAGTGGCTGCACCAATTTGCATTCCCACAAACAGTGTAAGAGGGTTCCCCTTTCTCCACATTCTTTCCAACACTTGTTGTTTCTTGTCTTGTTGATTTTGGCCATTCTAACTTGTATAAGGTGGTATCTCAGTGTGGTTTTGATTTGAATCTCCCTGATGGCTAGTGATGATGAACATTTTTTCATGTGTCTGTTAGCCATTTTTATGTCTTCATTGGAGAAGTGTCTGTTCATGTCTTCTGTCCCTTTCTGACATGATTATCTGTTTTGTGTATGTTGAGTTTGAGGAGTTCTTTATAGATCTTGGATATCAACCTTTTGCCGTAGTGTTGCAAATATCTTCTCCCATTCCGTG
Source organism: Meles meles (assembly GCF_922984935.1). Taxonomy (NCBI): domain Eukaryota; kingdom Metazoa; phylum Chordata; class Mammalia; order Carnivora; family Mustelidae; genus Meles; species Meles meles. The sequence goes on from NC_060070.1 coordinate 45,597,127, forward strand.
GGTTGCCTCTTTGTTTTTTTGACTATTTCCTTTGCTGTGCAGAAGCTTTTGATCTTGATGAAGTCCCAAAAGTTCATTTTCACTTTTATTTCCTTTGCCTTTGGAGACACGTCTTGAAAGAAGTTGCTGTGGCTGATGTTGAAGAGGTTACTGCCTATGTTCTCCTCTAGGATTTTGATAGATTCCTGCCTAATGTTGAGGTCTTTTATCCATTTTGAGTTTATCTTTGTGTATGGTGTAAGAGAATGGTTGAGTTTCATTCTTCTGTATATAGCTGTCCAATTTTCCCAGCACCATTTATTGAAGAGACTGTCTTTTTTCCACTATATATTTTTTCCTGCTTTGTTGAAGATCATTTGACCATCGAGTTGAGGGTCCATATCTGGACTCTCTATTCTGTTCCACTGTCTATGTGTCTGTTTTTGTGCCAGTACCATGCTGTCTTGGTGATAACAGCTTTGTAGTAAAACTTGAAATCAGGCAATATGATACCCCCAGTTTTGTTTTCCTTTTTCAACATTTCCTTAGCAATTTGGGGTCTCTTTTGGTTCCATACAAATATTAGGATGGAATGTTTTTCCATTTTGCTGTGTCTTCCTCAATTTTAATTGCCATTTTGGAATTTTCAGAGTATTATGAAGAAAGCAGATGTATTCTCTCTAAACTGCCATGGGCCTTCCTCAAAGTTTTATGTGCACTTGATTACTTCTAGCTCAAATGTATCACCTCTAGGACACTGAGAGGAGCACTAGTGATTTTGATTCCACATGACCAGTGACTGCCAGCTATGTGCTTCCCTAGCTGATTCTTACCAGGATCACTAATGATTTCCAAGGTCAGCTCTTGCAGCTTTCTCCCAGAAGGCTGCACCAGTGGAGTGCTTTGAAGAACTCAGCTGTGCCTTGTCTGTGAACTCAGAGTGTGAAGTGTATGTGGCTATCTCTACTTCCGCTCCAGAAGTATTTCTGACTCCCCTCTGTGTAGTCTGTCGGTGACTGATCCAGTGCTAAATGGGGTCAGGTGGACCTCTCACGAGGAGCCAGGCTAAGAACTCCATCTTAGTTTGCTGAGTGAGGCTGTCAACTGAAATTGGTTTTTGGAAGGCAAAAGTAGATTTCCCTTAGCATTGCCAGAGCTGTCGTTCCCACCAGTGGTATTTTAATTGCATACCAAGCAGCTGTCTGCATATTTTGTTGTCCAACTTGTCTAAATTTGTCCCCAAATGATTCCAGTGCATTTTCTTTTTCAGCGTATCTTAAAGGAGGATGTGTTGCACAAACATTTCTCAGGGTGAGGTCGCTCACTGTCTGGAACTGATACAATGACTCTACCTTATTCTGACATTAAAATTAATATTCTTGAAATGGCGCAGTCCTTTCACACTTTTGGAGGCAATATTAAGATTTTAAGAGGGATAAATCATTGCTATGTTACAGTTGAGAAAATTTTTGTCAACTTTAGACTATTTCTGTTTTGACTATATAGTCTAGAAATAAAACTGGGTATGTTGATCTCACCACATTTTATTACCTGTTCCCATGGGTAGCTGAGGGCATATTCCCACAGATGGGGGTTCTAAAATGTCTCCTTGGTGTGACTTGAGAAATAAGGCTTAAAGCTATTAGATTATTTCTGGATTGGGAAGCAGGGGGCTCGTACAGAGCCAGAATCCAGACCCTTTCCACACTCACCCTGGTTGAATCTGTTGATGTGGGCCTGTGCCTGTCACACATTCAGAGCTTTTTTATCCCTAGGCACATTGTGTCCAGAAAGCATCAGTGTGAAATGGAGAACAATGGCCTAGCCCAAGTGTGTGTGTGTGGTCACTTATCAAGATCTTATGTCTTGATCTGAGGTCAGAGCTGAGTCAACTGAGGTGTCTGGAATTTCACTCTAACCATGTGTTATTTCTGGATTTTCTGTGTTAGATGCATCATTTCAACTTGGAGAAGGAATAGTAAAAAGAAATCCTCATTTATTTTTAAACATTTTGCTCTTATGATGGGGAAACCACATCATCAAAGTGCTTCAATATCTGATCTAAAAATAAAAGCAGAGTTTCATGGCCAAAAGTAAAGTGATGTAAGTTCAAAAGCACTCATTTAGTTCACAAACACTGTGGAAGTTTCAATACTTTCTAGCATTGGGCCGAGTATGGGGAAACTGAGGAAGACAAAGTTTCTTTCTTCAAAGAGTTCTCAGCATAAGTAACCTGAAATCTATAAACCTGGACCTTTAACATTCATGGATTTGATACTGGAGATTTTGACTCTTCTCAAGGTATCCTCAAGGCCTAACAGAGAGCCATTTAGAATTTTGCCGGGACCAGATCATGGTCAGGGGAAGGGCTCACTGAACTGGTGATTGAGTCCAGCAGGCTCCTCCATCCCTTCTCTCCCTCCTAATCAATCCTTTTGGAACTCAGTTTTGCTCCTATGTACTCCAGTACCAATTTTATAGTAGAGATTATAGGTTTGGTGATATTGAGGGATTTGCTGATATGTGAAAATTTCAGGAATGCTGAGCTAAGGTGGAACAGGAAAGGAGAGCCATCAGAGAGGCATTGACCCAGATGGGTCAGAGATGACTCCGTGAAAGGCCCTAGCTGAACCCAAGAGTACTGGTAGGAATCGGCCAGAGAAGCACATAGCTGGCAGTCACTGGTCATGTGGAATCAATGTTACATTCTGTGTAGAGAAGATAGCACATTCAGAGAGCAGTGACATTCAGAGGGGTGACAGCCTGGCATAGTTTGGAGGGAAAGTAAGCAATTCAGCCATTCAACATTTGACAAATATTTATTTACTGAGCATCTCCTACATACTTAGGTTCTGTTGTAGGGGTTAGGGATATGGTGGTGAACCAGACTGATAAGCTCCTGTTTTTACATAGCTTAGGGAAGGTAGTAATTAAACAGTCAATAAATAGGGGCACCCGGGTGGCTCAGTTGGTTAAGCAGCTGCCTTTAGCTCAGGGCATGATCTCATGGTCCTGGGATTGAGCCACAAATTGGGCTCCCAGCTGAGCGGGGAGTTTGCTTCTCCCTCTCCCTCTGTGCTCTCTCTCCCTCTCTTCAAATAAATAAATAAAATCTTTAAAAAACAGTAAATAAACAAGTTAATTTCAGACAGATGTAGTTGCAAACTTCTCCTGGGGCTTTGCATTAAAAAGGATGACTATTTATTGATAGGATTAAATGCCTAATTATGACATTTTACTTTATTTTATCTTTTAAATATTTTATTTATTTATTTGACACACAGAGAAAGAAAGCACAAGTAGGGGGAGCAGCAGAGGGGGAAGGAGAAGCAGGTTCTCCACAGAGCGGGGAGCCTGATGTGGGACTTGATCCCAGGACCCTGGGATCATGCACTGAGCCAAAGGCAGATGCCTAACCAACCGAGCCACCCAGATACCCCTAATTATGACATTTTAGAGGAAGTTTTATGTTAAGGCTGAAGGGTCCTTTTGACTATCTCTCAAATCACCAAACATGAGGTTGGTCTTATTCATGGGAATGAGTGGGGGCATAGGCAGTATCCGATAAGGGAAAAGAAGAGACACTGAACGTGTTAGGGTAAGAAAGAGGAGGGAGAGAGTAATAGAATAAGACCAGGGTGCATATTATGGCATGGATTATGAATAATAATTGTTGGCATTTTGGAGTGTTTATATTGATTAGGCATGGTGCTATGTGGTTTAGATATATTAACTTATTTTATCCTCACCACAACTCTTAAAGTAGTTACTGGCATCACTCTCATTTTATACATATGGAAACTGAGGCAGAGAGGTTTGACAACTTGTCTGAGGGTTTCAAGCCAGAGGTGAGACTCCCCATGAGTTTCACTGTGGCCACCAATGGCCGGGGACAGCACAGTGGCTTCTTTCATGCTGCATTCATTTACTGTGCACACAGGATTGGGAGACTCGTCTTTGGAGTTCTGGAGCCAGCTCAGACTTGTGATTTTGCAGAAACAATTTTAGCCTTTCTAGTGTCATAGCTTTGGGCACAACTCTGTTTTACCTTCTGGGGCTATCACCTGGGTGGACTTTGAGGATCCAAGGAGAAAGGTGAAACCCAAGAGAGGGTGTTATCAGAATCTCTGTTCTGCTCCTGTGAGGACCACTGGGATGGCCTCTGAAAACCCTGCTGCTTTAGAGTCATGGAAATGAAGCAGGAAAGGAAACATGGAAGTTCCTGCAGTGATGTCATGACTCTGAGAATCTAGAGGAAAATACCTTTGAGAAAGGTAACTTCACAGCATTCTTGGGTCATTTATTCTTGTGTCTAACCACCCTGTGATCAGCACATTTCTTTTCCTCTTTTAGTTTAATAGTTAAATGTGACTTTATTGCAGATAAAACATTTCCTATTCCCATCTTTGATATAACCTGTATCCAGAATTTTCATTTATTTGGGTTAAATACTCACCTTTTCAACAGAGCTTTGTCCGAACTCTCTCTGGGAATTTTATACTGTTACCTCAAGCCTGAGCAATGTGTTTTGGGGAGGATTACATGATGCATATAAATTTACATGGACTGTCCCACTCAATTTGCCAAAATACTTTGGAATTATAATTGGATCATTGTGTATTAGTTATTGCAAAATTGCTTCTTTGTATGGAAATGAACATTGATTTGGATGATGGTAGACAATGGAAACCATAATAATATTATTGAAATAATGTTACATGAGGGCTTGTGCAACAGAAGCCCAAGTCCTGGCTCCACTGCTCACTGGCTACCCCAGAACCTGGAGCTTCAATATTCCTTCCTTCAGTTTATTCTGCTAAAAATAAGAAGTTTGGATGAGATGGTTTTTAAGTTTTTTCCAGTTTTCAAAGTCAAAGACTTTAAACTCTTAGAGACAGCAAGTAGGATGGTGGTTTGCAGGGACTAGGAGGATAGAGGAAAGGGGAGCTGTTAGTAGGTATAGGGTTTCAGTTTTGCACTATTAGAAAGTGCTAAAGTTGCACAACAGTGTGAACACAGTGAATACTACTGTATTGTAGATTTAAACACTGTATATATATGAATTATATATAATACATATATATGTATTATATGTGTGTGTGTATGTATATATATATATTCCCACAATTAAGTAGTCAGGGACTCTAGTGGGTTTCTATGTTTTATACCTCAGTAAGAATAAAATTTTTTAAAAAATTTAAAACACAAACACACTAAACTTGCAAGTCATATTTATCTTGAGGTCCACTTGAACTCCTAGACACATCTGACTAACTCCTTACTTCAGAACACATACTCTCTCTACCTCTGTCTTTTTCTGGGAAGTCTCTGTAGAATTGTCCCTTTGGAGTGCATTTTACTGACAAGGAAGTTGTCACAGTGTTCCCAAAGAAAAGATTGCTTGGCTGGATTTATTTATCTTCAAGAACTTTTCCCTCATGATGGGCCTGGAGAAATTTAGAATTTATCTCCAACATGGGAAATATTATCCCATAAGAATCTTCTTCAAAGCTTGTCGTCAAAGCCAGAGAGTTGGCAAAGGCTTACATTTGGTTTTGGAACAAAGCGAACCGAAGTGATTGCTGCTTCTGTTCACAGTGTGTGCCTGAAGGAGGTCCTCCACTTTGCTTTTTCAACACTTTTTTGGATCCTCTGTGTTGACATGGTAACTTGGAGGAGAGCTGAGCTGCTCTGTGAACATCAGAGCATCAAAATCTAGTGGGGGCAGGGTGTGCTTCGAGGTGGGCTGAGTTAAATGCTGTGAGCAGGAGCAGATGTCTGCTTCCTTCCAAGCAACTTCCACCCCACCCCTTTCCCTACATGGTCTTCATTTATTTATTTAGTACCAGTAACATTTCTCCATTGCGTATATTGATACAGAATATATTTAGTGGTGCTAAAGCTCCAGAAAGTTTTAGAAAGGAAAATGTGAATATTATTCTACTGAATATTTAGAAGATCAAGACCACTGCCTGCCAAAAAGGAAAAGAAAATAGAGATTCCACAAAGGGACAAATGCCCTTAACAAAGGTGAACTTCCTTGAGCTATTCCTTCTGTTGGGATGTTGTGATTCCTGTCTTATCTCCTGTAGGTTATGGAAAGCTGTGAACTAACTTGAGGCACAGATTGACTCTGCATGTTTCCTTTATGGTGAACTCTTGCTTTTGGATCACTTCAGGGCAGAAGAGAGGCAGTGCTTGGGGGGCATGTGGCTTTGTGTTGGTGGTGGTGGTAGTGGGGGTGGTGGTGGGATGGATTCTCCAGCTGAAACCAATAAAATCCACCTTCGAAGAATTCTTCAAAGTCAGATGATGATTTGACAGTCCCCAAATGCTCACACAATTCCAACAGCTGTGTAGTCCTCAAAAAAAAAAAAAAAAAAAAAAAAGAGAAGAAAAACAAACAAGTTTCATTAAAAAAAATAGAAAATTGTTCTGAATTCCTCTTCCCACCCTCTCCCTATGTCTTCCTCTAGGCCTATGATCATAAGTACTTACTTCTCAGTGATGTTAATTCATTAATAATTGCAAATATATGTGTTCAGACATCTCTGAAGTTGGCCACAACATTTCTTTATTTTTGGTAGAAGTGTGGTCAACTTCATCCCCATTGATTTTATCTGATTGGAGAATGGGCTCCCTGTTAAGTGTGTTTAGGGGCCACTATCAGCCCCTGGAGTTTTCCATTTTGATACATGGCTAAGAAAGCATCCAGGTTCTCTACTGGGTCTGGGTTATCTCTTAAGTGAGTACTACTTCACACCTTGCAATTTGTAGAGGAATGGTGCTGAGTTGCTACCTTAAAAATGTTTTTCCTCTTCTTTTAAGGGTTGTAATAAATGGTATTCTCATTTATCTGAAACTTGCACAAGAATGCTTATGGTAGCATTGTTAATATTAACAAAAGGTAGAAACAGCCCAAGCATCCATCGATAGATAAATGGATAAACAAAACATACTACATACATAAAATGGAATATTATTCAGTCATGAAAAGAAATGAAGTACTGAGACAGTGTACGATTTGGATGAACCTCAAAAAAATTATGCTAAGTGAAAGAAGACAGAAGATACATATTGTATGATTCTTTTTATATGATAAACCCAAATTAGGCAAATCTATAAAGTCAAAGAGCAGATGAGGGAGGGGAGAATGGTATGGGTATTTTAGGCCCTTAGACTTGGCACAGTTGCTATTTAGCTTTTCTCCTTATATTCTCTCCCACAAATATATACATTCATAGTATATATTTTTCATCATATATCATTCATAATGTCATTTTCTTAGTGGCAAATGTATTCTTTTGAAGAGTCTATGCATCTGTGTTCAGGACTAGCCCTGATTGCAAGTGAGGAGAACTCTGGAAAATTGGTGGAATCTCTGGAACAGGCAACTTGAGGTGAATAAACTTTTAGCCTTTCAAGGCCTTTTGGGTCAGACTGCACAATTGTAGCTCCCTTCCCCTTCCACTGCCCTTGCTCCTGCCCCTTCTCCTCCCTTCCCTTCCCTTTCTTTTCTTTCCCCTCCCTTCCCTTCCCTTCTCCTCCCTGCCCTTGCCCCTTCCCTGCTCCTCCCCTCCCCCACCCGCCCCTCCCTTCCCCTACCCTGCCTCTTCTCTATCCCATTCCATCCCTTCCCTTCCCTTTCCTTTCCTCCCCTCCTCTCCTCTTCTCCTTTCTTCCTTTCTTTATTTCTTTTTTCACTGAACATTTCCTTTGTTTCTGTTCTTTTATTTATTCAATTTCCTTGACTGGTTTCCTGAGGAAAGAGTTTTTCTCCTACCTGGTCCTCACTGGAGCATCAAAGTGATGGGAGATGCTAAAGTGAGCTTATTTGTAAAAGTAGAACACCATAAATCCCACTGTCACTGGGCAATGGTAATTTATATTCTGGATGAGAGTGCCTCAATAGGAGAGAGAACACTCCCGGAGGAGGTTGTAGTGTAGATGGGGAGAATGTGCTCCCCTCTTCCACTTATGGTGTTACAACAACTTCTGGATAGAATTATATTTCAGTTTGGTGGTCTTGTTCCTCTTTTACATCTCAGCCACAGGAGACAAGGAGAACAGTTTTTCTTTTAAAACCAAGAACAACTTAATGTTGAGTAAACTTAGTGTTGAATCACTTGGGGGTCACATGAACCAACCAAACTCAAGCTGAGGCACTATGGGATTCAAGTTCCATATACTGAGGATGAACCTCAGTCTTCTTGTTCATAGGGAAAGGACTGTGACAGCTTTTTAAAAGATTTCTGGACTGCAGATAACTTAGTCAATATTGAGATGAGTTAAGTGAAAATTAATTAGAAACACACACATTGCAGTTTATCTTGAAGCACACAGATTTTAAAATTATGGAGGTTAATTAGCATAAAAGTTGGAGGAGTTTCAGCAAAATGTTTCTTGTTTTGCTTTTGTAGACAAATCTTAGATAAGCATTCAGATTATCCAGAAGATTCTGAAACCAGACCAGATTATTGATTGTTTACAAATATTATCTTGTCTTTCCAATAGGTGGTTCTTTCATAATAGTTTCAAAATGAATATAAGAGGGACAGTTCTAAAAAAGAAGGTATTCATGTAATAACATTATTGTTTTTTGAGTAAAATATAAAATTAAGGCAACAGAAGTTTCATTTGACCTATTCCTGTATGAGACTTTCATGTTTCTCCCAACTACATTCTCAGAGTGCCAAAAAGGAGTACCCCAAGTCACAAGTGATTGGATCATGTGTGGGCATGTGACTCAACATGGATCAGTCAGATTTTATCACCTGGAAAAATATGGAATTGGGGAATGGAGACTATATCCTTTACTCTGATATCTGAGGAATCATGTTGAATTGGAGGATGAGGTTGCCACTGATAAGTGGTTAATTAAATTGAGAAGCTGGCTTGAGGAGAAAAGATAATTCAATATATGTACAGAGAGACACACAGTATAAGAGAATATTTGTTCCCAAAGAGAGAAAGAGCAAAGGTTCCTGGTGACTTTCCACTTTCCCTAAGGCCTGGCTCTGGTTCCTCTATTTGGTCTTCTTGAGATTTCCTAGTGTTCTCACAATAAAGTTTTTCCATTCATTCTTGCTTGGGTGAATTTCAATTTCTCACAACCTCCATATGATCCCCAAATAATTCAACCCTCTGCCTGTTCCCCAGAGCTAGCACCTCTAGGGCAAATGGTGATTTCCTCCATTTTAAAGGCTTTTCAGGGATGGAGATTCCAACTCTCATAAAAGCCTATTGCAGTATTTAGAAACCTTTAATTAGAGTCTTTCTTATTCCACATCAAACTTTTACAGAGATGAGAGCCCTTTTTTTGTTGTTGTTGTTCCTTTTTGCCCAATGAGATAGGTAATAGTTTCATTTCTTAGTCAAAGTTGACTTCAGATCCTTCATTAGTATTTCCCAAATTTGTTTTCATAAGAATCACCCAGGAGGCATGAATTAAAAATTCAGATTCCCTGTGTCTTTCTCTGGATCTGATCCAGGAAGTCTGGGGTGGAGCTAGAAATCTGTATTTTTAACAGGCATCCTTAGTGTTTCCTATAATCAGGGAAGTTGAGAAACATTATACTTAAGGATAGTTAATAAGTTATCCCTTGTGATTTACTGTCTCCAAAAAATTTCCTCACCTCTAATTGCCTCCCCACCTATGTCTACAAGTTCAAACTCTTCATTCTCTTTAAGGCTCAGAACAAATGCCAATGTCTTTGTCATCCCACAGCTGGAGGAAATCTCTTCTTTTATTTCAAGTATAGGAAGATAATTCTTGAACAGTGCTTGGTACAGTACAATCTATCATTGACCTTATCTATAGTTCTTTATGGAATTTGTTCTACTTACGATTATGATTTTTCAGCTTCTTATTGAATATCCCCTGTTTGACCCTGCACTCATTCACTCTGGAATTCTTTGGAGCACTCCACAGAGGGATCTGTAAAAAGTAGGTTCATGGAGTGCCTAGGTGATTATCATTAGGTGTCTGACTTTGGTTTAGGTCATGATCTCAGGTCCAGGGATCAAGCCCTATTTGAGGCTCCACGCTCAGAGGGGAGTCTGCTTCTCCTTCTCTCTCTGCCCTTCCCCCCTGTTTGTGTTCTCTCTCTCTCAAATAAATAAATAAAATCTTTTTTAAAAAAGTAGATTTATGTGGTATGTGTGTAAGGACCTCTTCCCTGGAAACCATCTGACATCAGATCAGGGGTTACAGTGGAGCGCTTCTCCCCTACCCCCTGCCCCATTGGTAAAATTTACTGAATTCTCTCAGACCTAGTCCAAAGAGGACTTGGTTCTTAATGTGTGTCTCCCTACCCTATCCTGCTGAGAGGGGCTCAACAGTTTGAGATCTTTATCAAGAATATGTAGATGAGAGTGAGTGGGTACAGGAGATGATCTTGGGTAGAACACAGAATTAGTCAAGAGGTAATGGTATCTTTCTCCTCTTTTTGCCTCATGGAAGAGGGAGCATTTGATTTTTTCCTTTGACTGTACAAGATGGGAAATGCTCAGAATATTCTTTTCTCTATAGTTAGGAATGGGTAGTAGTTTCTTCTCTGAAAGTTATTGTGCCCCTAAACCCCAAACCATCAGAAGGTGTGACACTGTTCTTGAGGAAAAGGAGTAGAAAAGAAATGGCAGAAGGGAGAGGGAGTTCTGGGATGAGGTGGAGGGCAGTTTCCATGGTGTCTTCCCATTGTTTGACTTGACAAGGAAATCTGGGAGTTCTTTGTGGTCAAATGGAGACCTCAAGCGGAGAATGAGCTTAAGTAGCCTTAATTTTAGTAGAAACACCTAAGAGTGGTAGCCATTTGGGTGAGGGTACCTAAGTCCCAAAAGGGTATGGATTGGGCCACCCATTTTTGTGAATGATGGTGGGGAATAAGAGGCAGAGCTGCAGAGCCTCAGCAGCCTTCTCAACTGGGGAGCACAATGCAAGGAGAGGTCACTGAGTGCCCTCTGAAGAACAACATGTAAATGCCCATGAGACAGTCAGCATTTGGCTGCCATGGTGAAGGAAGCAGCAAAAAGGAACAAACAAAAGGGACAGTGGATTTTCTGTCTATGATTTTTGGCCACTGAAGCAAGAGAGTGTCACACCTCTCCCAGAACTCCCCATAGAAGCTTTTGTAATGACTATGTGCTAGAGGGGTGTAGAAAGGAGGGAAGTGAGAGAGAAGAGTGGGAGAGCAGACCACTCCCCACCTCCCCAACCCAAGTAGCTTGAATCAATAGTTCAACTAGAACTGGAGCAAAAAGAAAGCTTTATACAGGACCAGAGATGGTTTTAATTGCCAAACATCATGGAAAAATAATGGAACTGGAACCAAGATTTTGCTAGTAGAGCTACTCAGCAGAAAGGGGATTTTGAAATGGTGAAATTAGTAGCTATTAATTAGAAAATGTCAATAATCCAAGCTTATACTTCTTAGTCTGGCCAATTACATATACAATGAATGGATTTTCTACTGAATTTCATTCTGTCATTTTCCACATATGGACGGTAGATCAACCCCTGTGCTTGAATAAGGGTATGACCGATACTGTTACAATGGAAAGGTTATTGCCAACTCTTGCACAACAATACCATGTTGTGACAATGGTATTTCTGACAATAATATAAAAATGGTATGCAGATATACTGAGCTATCCATTATTATGCAGTTCCTTTCCTTCTTCTTTTGGAACTACTCTTTGACTTTAATTTTATGTGTGTGTGTTTACCATTTTACCACAGTATTATCAACATATAATAAATTATATACAGTTAATATGTACAATTTTATGTTCTAACATATGTATACAACAGTGAAACCATCAACACAATCAAGATAATGAACATATGTGCTATTCCCCAAAGTTTTCTTGTGTCTTTTACAATCCTTCCCTCTTAATACAAACCAAAACCACAGTGAGATACCACCTCACAGCAGTCAAAATGGTTAAAACTAACAAGTCAGTAAATGACAGGTGTTGATGAGGATGCAGAGAACTGGGAACCCTCCTACACTGTTGGTGGGAATGCAAGCTGGTGCAGCCACTCTGGAAGACAGTATGGAGGTTCCTTAGAAAGTTGAAAATAGACCTACCCTACAACCCAGCAGTTGCACTATTGGGTATTTACTCCAAAGATACAAATGTAGTGATCCAGAGGGGCATGTGCACCCCAGTGTTTATAGCAGCAATGTCCACAATAGCCAAATTATGGAAAGAGCCTAGGTTTCCATCAACCATGAATGGATGAAGATGTGGTATATATACACAATGGAATATTATGCAGCCATCAAACCCCCGAAATCTTGTCATTTGCAAGGATGTGGATGGAACTAGAGAGTATTATGCTAAGCGAAATAAATCAACCAGAGAAAGACAATTATCATATGATCTCACTGATATGAGGAATATGAGAAACAAGACAGAGGATCATAGGGGAAGGTAGGAAAAATGAAACAAGACAAAACCAGAAAGAGACAAACCGTAAGAGACTCTTAATCTCAGGCAACAAACAGAGGGTTCCTGGAGGGGAGGGGGTGGGAGGGATCGGGTGGCTGGGTGATGGACATTGGGAGGGTACATGCTATGGTGAGCACTGTGAATTGTGTAAAACTGATGAATCACACACCTGGACCCCTGAAACAAATAATACATTACATGTTAATTAAAAAAAAAATCCTTCCCTCTTGCTGTTCTTTTCTACCCTCCTCATGCCCCACAGCTTCCATCTCTCAAGTTTCCAGGCAACCATAGATCTGCTCTTTGTCATTTTTATATTAGTTTGCATTTTAGATAATTTTTTATAAATGGAGTTATGCAATAGTTATTCCTTTTTTGGGGCTCCTTTCACTCAGCGTAGTTATTTTTTAATTAATCTATGTTGTAGTGTACTAACAGTTCATTCCTTTTTTTTTTCCTGAGCATTTCATAATATGGATATACCATAATTTCTTTATCTAAACATTTGATAATGGCTAGTTGGATTGTTTCCAGTTTTGGCCATTGTAAATAAAGTTGGTGTAAACATTACTATACTTAGAGATTGGAATGACTAGCTCACATGGTAAATAAATATTTAACTTTTTAAGAAATTACCAAACTGTTTTCCAAGATGGGTACAACATCTTATGTTCCTGCTAACAGCATATGAGAGTTTCATTTTATCCACACCTCTTCTGTTCAATTTTCTTAATTTTAGACATTCTGTGAGGTGCTTAGTGGCATCTCATTATGGTTTTAATTTGCATTTACCTAATGACTAATGATAATGATGATTAACATCTTTTCATCTTGTGTGCCATCTATATGTTTCCTTTAGTGAAGTATGTGTTCATATATTTTGTCCATGTTTTTAAAAATTTGTTTCTTTTCTTATTATTGTGTTCTGTTGAGAGTTCTTTGTGTATTTTAAACACAAGATGTTTATCAGATGTATGATTTACAAATGTCTTTCTCCTAATCTGTGGCTTGTTTTTTACTCTGTTAACATTGTCTTTTGAAGGGCAGGAAGTTAAAAAATGTTCAAGTCTATCTAATTTTGTGTGCTTATTTTTATTTATTTACAAATCATGCTTTTGATGCTATGTCTTATGCAAAGAAATCTTTGCCTAACTTAATTTTGTATCTGTTGTTAATCCATAAGCATTCCTAAAGAACATCATTTTGGTTTTAGCCAGGTACCTTGAGATCACCAAATTCTATTCCCTTATTTTTATAGTGTTCCTGATTTGCTGCTGAATGTTCCAGTGAAATTGCATTGCTTATCCTGCCAGTCAAGTTGCTGATAAAGCCATTGATGAATGTCAACCATCTCACTCAATGACATCCCTTAGATTGATGTTGAATATAACCAAATTTTGGGTTTAGTCCTCTAGCTGATTGTGTACTCACACATTAGAATATGAGCTAGACCAGATATTGTTCATTGATTCATAAGAATGTCATATTAGAGGTATCAGAATCTCTGGAACTATTTCTTTTTCTTTTTTGACATCTATCTATTGAAGACGAAGACTAAATTGACCTGCCATAATTCTCCCTCTGGGCTCTCCAAACATTTTACATATACCTATCTTTAGACTCACCTAACTTAGATAATGATCTGCACTAAGCATAAATAATAAGTGACATGAATGAGCACATTTTCAGATATATGGTGGCTAAAAAATATCCTTCCAACCTCTTCTAGATACTAGTCAAGTTGATTTAAATTTTTGGTAACATTCCTGTTATTTTTTTAACTGAAGGAAGCATACCACTATTCTTTCTTTTTCTTTCTTCCTTTCTTTCTTTCTTTCTTTCTTTCTTTCTTTCTTTCTTTCTTTCTTTCTTTCTTTCTTTCTTTCTTCACCACTCTTCAGGGTCCTCTACTGAATTCAGAGCTCTTCTGCCTCTTCTCTTGACTTCTTTTCATGAGGTTTGCAGAGAACTCACATTCCATCATAAGGAATTCTCCTCTACACTAGGTTTTTATTGTTCAGGTCATCATAAACCTCTTATATTTGTGGCTCATAATCACTCTTCCTGGGTGTGTTGCTTCCAGCTCCACACATGTCTTAGAACGAAGTTTACTCATACTATTTTCAACCACAATTCAACATGCTTCCATTTGTGTTTTTTCTGTTTTCCATCAGATTTCCAATTCTTATCTTTCCCTTCTTTGACATATTAGCTATGTTGGAGACTCAGCCTTATTGACTTTTGTAGAACAATCAGACTCATGATTCTTCTATGCATCTGTCCACCATCTTGCTACAAAGAGGCTAATTGTCTTGACAAGCCAATTTGTCAACATGAAAGTATATTTTATGTGAGTTCTCTCTGTAGCCCCTTGAGAAAATTTAGAGATTTGAAAGTATCTTTTTGCATTCAGCTTCAATATGATCTTGACAATTCTGGGACATTCTAAAAAATATAAAAATAAATGAATAAATGGTGAATAAATAAATAAATAATATCTTCATGCCCAGTGGGTTTTTGAATGGAATATTTATAGTTGACTCATGAATATTTGCTGGATTTATTCAGTGATGAATAAATCTGGTGCTTGATAACTATCAAGCGTCATGCTTTGGATGCCATCTTCTTTTACCTACTTTCCCTAGGTTACTGCTTTACTGTTGTAATAGCTCCGAAGAGAGGATTTTGGATTGAAGTAACATGTGAAAATGTAGTCATGAGTTCCTTACAGTCTCCAGTGGAAATTTGTCCACATCAGAGAACCTTTGCATGAGGTGGCATGATTGGTTTTATATGTTCCAGGGAGGCCTAGTATTTGACAAGCTGGGAATGTTTTGGATTAAAATGGAAGCAGGTTGGCAGAATGATGTGGGGAAGCTTGCATAATGTATAATGCCTGTCAGCACCCTGCCCTGATCGAGCCAGTGCTTATGAGTCCCTCAGTTTAATGAGTCCAATATACACCTATGAGTTTTTATAAGCTAACACCAAAGCAAGTTAGAAAGAGTTGAAACACATATGTTTTTTGACCAACTGTGATATTTCCAGGGACTCACCCATGAGACTTTAAAATGCCTATAAAATTTTCTATTGGAAGCAGTTTCTGGCAGCAATGGTGTGCTTAGGGTCTAAATTTACACAGAGCTGTGAAGGTGTATCACCTTCATGATCTGAAGATCTGCCTTATGGTGATTCCTTCTTCCCCATTATTTTATAGTCATGTGTTCATTTATTTTGGCCAGAAACTAAAACCTTTTGCTTAATCTAATGTCCCTTGACCTATACAGTTATTCAAGTTTAAAAAATCCTGACATTACCAAAAGCATTCATAGGTAGTAGAGTTGGGTGCTTATAATAGAATTATCTGATTAACTGAGGCTTGACAATGAATCCATTTTTGTTTCCTTTCTTATTGATGAAAATCTTATTTGAACATTTTCCCAACCTTAGTAAGTTTAATATAGTAGGCATAAGATAATTTTTTCCCAATGATTGAAGGTGTCTGAGGTCACATATATGAACATTTACTTGCATTCAGAACAGTTCTTAGCATACAATAGGTGCTTGGTGAATATTCGCTGAGAAAAAGTGAGTGAATTGTACAATACTGCCATTACAGAAGATGTAAGAGAAGAATTTAAGTCTGCAATGACCCCAGGGCATGCATTGCCTATTTTTCTGTAAAAGATTGTTTTCTACCCTTTATTTTTTTCCGAAAGTGGAATGCGGAAAGAATCACTCGGTTTACTGTGAGAAATTTAGATGGGTTCTGATTAACTAACAAATATTTTTCTCCTTGTGTCGTTTGTAGAAAAAATATTCAAAAAGAGTGACAGTATTAGTAAGAAACAGGTTTGCTCAGATGTAGCTTAAGACACTGTAAAGCTGTCTTGAGCATTCAAGAATTTAGTGGGCTTTGTGTGTGCCAAAACTCTTTATTTAGCTTATACTATTCCAACTCCAAGATCAGAACGTTCAACGAACCACAGAGTCAAAAGGAGTGCAGCTCAAGCCAAAGAGAGTGACAGGATACACTGTGTATGTTGTATATTGCCCTCTTTTAAGAGATGCTTTTTCAAAGAAGACATGAAATGAGAATTCCCTAGTCAGGCTCTCTACTCTCATCATTACAGCATAATTGGCACGATGGTTTCCCTGACATCTGTACCAAAGATGTTGCTGATTGCTGAACGCATGATATTGGCAATAGTTGTCAGCTGTTCTGGGTTAGTGTAGCTGATGTAATCACCCAAGTTTCATTCATAACAAGCGCTCATCTTATATGGCCCCTTAACCACTTGAATATGGATTTGTGCTGTACAGGTCAGAGTTCAAGTATATATGCAGGATGAAGCAGTCCAGAATGTTCTGGTAGGTATTTTATTTGCCAACAATGTTTCTTTCAGTTCTGTCCAATAAAAATAGTTTAAGCGGATGGATGGTGTGGAGAGACAAGGTTCTTATACCTATAGGTCTCTCTGATCTTTCATCTTTCCCCCTGAGATCTCTACTACACTTTTCATCAAAAGCACCAGATACACACTTCTTCAGGATTGATTCTCATGCCTGTTGCACAGCAATTGATGATGTGTGCTTTCCTTGTGTAGCCATGTGGATGGTGTAACTGATCTTCCTTGTTCAGCAGTTAATAAGCACTTTGCTTTGCCTGGCAGGCTCCTACTTCTCTTTTAAGACTTGGCTCAGGCATCCTCTCTGTGAGACTCATTTCTTGACACCCTCCTGCCCCCAACACTTCTGCTTCTGCTCTCATAATATCATGTGTTTATGTCTGTCAAAGCACTCGTAGCACTGTATTGAAATTTTGTGGTATATATCTGTCATCCTTTCCAGAGTGTAAGTTTTTCTAGGTCAGTGGCTGCCTAGGATTTCAACTCCCATTTTTCTGATTTCAATCCCCCCAACAAACTCTTCACGCTTTGTCACACATGGGTTACAAAGTGAAGCTATGGGTGCCTACGCTCCAGAAATTTGTAAGAACAACACATTTAAACATGCACACAGTGTTACATGAATGCACATAATCAAATCCTTTTAAAGAGACAGGCCAGTATCTGAGGACTCTAGCAAAGCACATACCAGAGGCCAAACTCATTTAAGAGTTAGTTGTTCATTGTCTGAAGTTTCATATTGTGAGCATAATCTGTATGTAGAAGTGGATTGGCTGGAAATATTTGGTCTGTGCTTTACTTCCCTCTGATTTTTTCCCTCATAGTTTTGTAATAAGATGGGAATCTTAAGTGGTCTTACAATAGAAAGAATGATGTTGGTTCAGACTAGGTCGCTGTGAGCCCGTGATGAGTGGACCAGAGGAGGGCTTCACTTCTTTCCTGCATTAACTGTGAGGGGTAAATGCCACCAAGTGGGCTTAGAGAGTTTTCCCAAAATGCTTAATTTCCCTCCTGAACAGGAGATAGCAGAGTTATGGAATCCCAGTGTTGGAAAACACTTCAAAGATTCTATTAATATATTGATTAATAGATAGATGGAGTAGATAGTTCTAACTTTCCAAATCCACAGTGCTCAATAGTTGTTTAACAAACCAACCGTTAGCTCCTTTCCCAGACAAATGCTTTGCATTAATGTAAGGTGGAGATACTTAGATTGATTTGCTTTGTTAGCCTGATCCATTACAGATATCACTTAATATTCCCAAGTGGTGTGTATATGTCTCTAGAGTGAAATTCAAAAAATATTTTACCAATATATATCATAACAGCACATGTCTTAGTCACATTCTCAGGTGCACAAAAAAGTAACTGCCTTTAGTTTCCTGTCACTTGAATTTATCTCCATCTCTCCATCTACATCTTTGCCTAAAATGAAATCTTAGAAAATGCCAGACAAATATAGTCATTTTAGGTTAAAACTGAGTCTATTCAAAATTGACTTCTGCCTCTTTCCCAGGACCATGCCGTCATTTCTCCAGGATTCCATGCAGGAACTCTTGGACTCCCAAGTTTGTGGGGGTATTCTATACCTCCACCAATTGTAGCTAAAGAGGTGGCGAACATAGGCCCAAGGATTATAAGAAGTTGTCATTAGAGTCTAACTCCTGCTGGCCCTCTAATTCTTCTCTAGTAAAGATGGAATCTTTACTAAGTCTGGACTAACAAACTCATTATAACAAATATTCCGTGCTTATTGTTGAAACCCAGACTCAAACAATGTGAAAAATTCGGGGTTTTTCATCTCAAAAGCCCTCCTCGCAAAGCCACTGTTTCTTCTAAAGATTCACAATTGTATTTTTAACCTCAGAAACTGAATCTGATCACTGTGTGTTGGATCCATTGTAGTTGATTTTATTATAAACCTTATGGCTTACATATACATTATATATGTATAGTTTCCATGAGTAAATATTTTAAAAAATGAACCTGATCAGTAACTATCTGCATCTTTGCAATAGTGCAGCTCTGAGGGTATGAAGTTGGAGCACCCTAGCTGGCTGGACTGGTGGTGGCAGGGACTCTAGGAAACAAGGACATGCATTATAAATTCTTCAAATAATTATCCTTCCACATATATGAAGCCATTCATTTTTATAAGTCTGATGGGACATTAAATGTTATGGTGCTTCTAATTATAATGAAAGTTTATTCTTACAGTCTACTGAAGAAGTCAATTTTTTGCCTCTTAAAGTTATTACCCATGATCAATAAAATATGGAAGAAGATAAATTTTTGTTATAAGTTCTTCAGAAAAAATTTATTATTTCAGTAGAAATTATTATTTAAACATAATTTTATTTTTACATATTTTTCATGTTTTTTTTTGAGATAAGTGTGTATTTTGAGGGGGTGGGGTTGGAGTACTTTATAGCTAGTGGAATTTCAGATTGAAAGTGTCAGTAATATTGTGAGTTTTTAGCAGTTGCCCTGGCCCTTGTCCTGCAGGCCCCTGGGACCCAGGGGAGAGTAGAACCACTAGAACTAGGCTGCCTGATTCCACATCCTGGCTTCTCTCTCTCTCTTTTTTGTAGTTTCAAGTTTTTCTTTAAGTTAGTTAACATACAGTGTAATATTAGCTTCAGGTCTAGAATTTAGTGATGCATCACTTACATTCAATACCCTATGCCCATCACAAATGCCCTCCTTAATACCCATCACCCATTTAACCCATCCCCCCACCCACCTCCCTTCCAGCAATCCTGTTTGTTTTCTATAGTTAAGAGCTCTTTTGTGAATCACCTCTCTGTTTCCCCCTACGTTCTTCTGTTTTATTTCTTAAATTCCACATACGAGTAAAATCATATGATATTTGTCTTTCTCTGACTGATTTATTTCACTTAACATAATACCCTCTAACTGTCCGTGTCATTGCAAATGGCAGATTTCATTTTTTGATGGCTGAGTAATATTCCATTTTACACACAAACACACACACACACACACACACACACACACATCTTCTTTATCCATTCATCAGTCAGTGGACTTTTGAGTTGTTTCCATAATTTGTCTATTGTATCAACAGTGTTGCTGTAAACGTCCTGGTGCATGTACCCCTTCAAATCTGCATTTTTGTATCCTTTGGGTAAATACTTAGTAGCGCAGTTGCTGAATCATAGGGTATTTTTATTTTTAACATTTTGAGGAACATCCATACTGTTTTCAGAGTGGCTGTACTAGTTTGCTTTCCCACCAACATTGTAAGAGTGTTTCACATCCAATACCAGTTGTTTATTATGTTGTTAATTTTAGCCATTCTTACAGGTGTGAGGTGATATCTTATTATAGTTTTGATTTGTATTTCTGTGATAATGAATGATGTTGAACATCTTTTCATGTGTCTGTTCTTTACTTTTCTCTTAATGAGCTGCTATAGGACCCCTCTGTGTCTCAACATCCGTATCTGTGAGATAGCAACAATAACTCTATTGCAGAAGATTGTTGTGGGGATAAAGTGAGTTACTGCATGTGGAGAGTTAGGCCAGGGAGTGAAATCTTAGCCATTAAACCTTGCCTTTTATCCAAATCCAAATGCACATTTTTTGTCTCCCTAAACATGACATCCAAGGGTCATAATCATTAAATTGACTTCTTTTTTTAAAAAGATTCATTTATTTTAGAGAGAGAGAGAGAGAGAGAGAGAGCGCACGTGCAAGTCTGAATTGGGGAGGGGCAGAGGGCAAGACCTAGGGCGGAGCTCAACATGGGGCTCAATCTCATGACACTGAGATCATGATCTGAGCTGAAATCAAGAGTCCAATGCTCAAGTGACTAACCCAGGTTCCCCTAGATTGACTGACTTCTCACAAACAGAAGTCAGACAGGTGAAAGGACTTGTTTCAAACTATTGCTGTTAATGGATGTTGTCAGGTTACATCCCTGGGCAATTTTGGGATATTTACCATGTGTCAAGTGCTGTACTGGGGTGGATGGCAGGAACATGAAGTGGCCTTAAACATGGTCTGACTCTAGGGAATTTAGAAACATGGCAATAAAATGGGTACATGAAAGGTAGTTTTCAGAGAAAAATGGTTTATGCAAAGGGTCAGTTGAAACCATAATTGTGTAAGGAGAGTTTAACTTGTGCTGACTTGGGCTGAGTGTCCAGGACTTTGTGTGTTGTACTCCTCTTCATGCTTCTTGTGTCAGGTGAAAGGTATCTTTCTCCTTCTTCTGGAAGCTTTCCCTGACCCTACTGCAAGTCTCCTCTGACACATAGGGCAAAGAATGGGAAGGGCAATCCATGGAGGAGGAACAAGCATAAACAAAGCACTGAAAACATTGGAGATCTTATGTGCATTTGGTTCTGTGAAAATGTAGTGTGTACCATGGGAAGTGGTAGGAATGTTGCTGAGGTAGGGCATGTGATGGTAGGCTGTCAGAAGCTTTTAGGCAAAATGTTGTTATGATCAGGCTTTACATGTTAGGAAACAATCCAATGTCAGTGTGGAGGATGGTGTTCCTGGGACAGGACCAGAGATAGAGAAACTGTTGGGAGGCTATTGTAATAGTCCAGGTAAGGGTTGTTGCTGGTACCTACTAGTTAAGTTATGATAGGCAGAGAGAGGAGGGGATGGATTCGTGAGCTATTCAGGAGGAGAAATCTGCAGAGTTCAGGAGTGATATGAGTGCTTTGTGTTCATTAGAAAACATCATTGCTTGAAATGGGGTTCTTAGGAGAAGAAGCAGTATTAGACAGATGGGAATCGTGAGTGTGAAGAACCTATCAGATGTCCAGATAGAGGAGGCTTGTTGAGGTTGGATGTGAGTTAGTTACTGGCATACATGGGTGAACTGGGCCAGGACAAGTGTGGCCTGAGCAGAGTGGTAAGCCAGGATAGGTCTGGGAAACACTTGTATTTCAAGGTTGGAGGAGGAAAAAGAGACCCAAAGGAGCCTGAGAAAGAACAAAAGTGGGGACAGAAACAGGAGTGCAGGGAGTGGGAAGGAAGTAGAAGGAAACCGGTGTGGATTACTTTTGAAAACTTGGCTTGTAAGGTTTGGAGAGAGAAACAATAATTAGAAGACAAAGGGCACTAAGCATGATACCCTCTAGTTCCATCCACGTCGTCGCAAATGGCAAGATTTCATTTCTTTTGATGGCTGCATAGTATTCCATTGTGTATATATACCACATCTTCTTTATCCATTCATCTGTTGATGGACATCTAGGTTCTTTCCATAGTTTGGCTATTGTAGACATTGCTGCTATAAACATTCGGGTACACGTGCCCCTTCGGATCACTATGTTTGTATCTTTAGGGTAAATACCCAGTAGTGCAATTGCTGGGTCATAGGGTAGTTCTATTTTCAACATTTTGAGGAACCTCCATGCTGTTTTCCAGAGTGGTTGCACCAGCTTGCATTCCCACCAACAGTGTAGGAGGGTTCCCCTTTCTCCACATCCTCGCCAGCATCTGTCATTTCCTGACTTGTTCATTTTAGCCATTCTGACTGGTGTGAGGTGATATCTCATTGTGGTTTTGATTTGTATTTCCCTTGAATGGAGCACTGGGTGTTGTGCAAAAACAATGAATACTGTTATGCTGAAAAAATAAATAAATTTAAAAAAAAGAAATAGAAAAAAAAAAGAAGACAAAGGGCAGAAAATAGGTAAGCAAAGGGAGGTTTGAACAGGGAAGACAGGAGAAACCTGCTGGGATGGTTCAGGCATGGGGCTGTGACTGCAAGAACCAGAGTGAGAACAGAGAATAGGAGAGAAGAAAAGGACACCGTGGGTATTAAGAAGGAAGGCTTTTCGGGCTGGGAGACCTGCAAACGATGCTGCTGTTGTCAAGAAGAAGGTCATCCCTGGTTGGACTATTTCCAGGGATATGTTCTTCTAGCTTGATCATAGTATGGAAATTCTAAGCAGAACAGGATGTAATAGTGTTATTATTTAAAATCAGATTCTGTTTGTAGATACTAGCAAAAAAGTGTTTCAGTGATGTTTTTCAGGAGAACTCACTTCTTATTTAAATGTACTGAGACTGTGCCTTAAAGTGACAAAGGATGATAATATCAGTTTACATCCCTTGGATGGCAGGCAGGCAGTATAGCATACCGAGTAGACTCCCAGACTCTGCTAGTTCCCACTTTAAAGATGGGCATTCAAGTAGAATACCTTCTTGAAACTGTTGTTTTGATGACTCAGTGAGATCATTCTACACATAAGCGTAGTGGCTGGACACAATAAGCACAGAAGTAAAGATTAGTTGTTATTGTTATTCCTATAGTGGCAGTGACTCTTACATGTGATTTTTATGCAAATTGCAGTTTATTGAACAGAGTTCCAGTAGTTTGAAATTTATGGTAATTATAATTAGTAAACTTATATTTGCTTCTGAGCTGTTAGTTAACAAAATAAAATTTACAGAAATTATTAAAAGGAAATAATTATCTACTTAAGAAAGCTGCTTTTTCACTGTTTTAAGAAGGCTCTTCACATACACGTGATTAAATTCCATGTAAACTAAAGCTAACAGGCAGATCATTGGGGTATGTTCCAAGTTATTCAAATTTGTTATGGAGTGCAGAATGTCTACTAAATAACATTTAACCCAATGTAGTCACAGGAGATGTAGCCTTAAAATTTATTTGTTTATATATATTCTATAGCAGAAAAATTCTACTGAATTCAGGAAATATTTCTCTCAAATAGGTCAGAATTACCAAGGGGTTTGGTAGCTTTTTGTTTACTTTTGGGTGTGTATAATTTTATTGCTGAGATTAGGAAGGGCTTTATTTTATGTTCCCTCTGAAATATGGCATTCTCAGGGACTGTACTCTACATATGGGAGGTATTCAATAACTATTACTAGTATTTATGCAGGAATAAAACAAAATTTTTGTAATCATTTCAGAAATTGGTTCATTATTGCATGCAGCTTTTTGGAACACTTTAGTGTTAAATTTAGTCAGCTAGTGTCAGGATGGGAAGATATCTCCCTTTAATTAATGGTTTGATTTTCTTCTAGAACATATATTTATAAATTATTTCCCTTTCTTTCCCAGAGATTAGACTAATTCATTATGGATAGGCTTCTTGGAAATGTGATGCTTAGCATCATCCTGTGGTTATTATATTTATGAACAACATGAGTCAGGTTTCTTCTCATGGAGGATTGAGGTTTCATATCAAGGAGTATTCATTTATAATCTCATTTCCTCCATAAAACTCTGTGAGATATGATATATTTTAAGCTCAATCTGGAAAGACACTAAAATTTGTAACAGTCTTGAAGTAAAGTTGTTTTCTAAAAAGGTTTTCAAATAACCATTGATTTCCCTTTTCACAACTGTGGTTTTGGCTAGTTGAATGAAAAAAAAAGAGACAAATTTGGGTGTTCCATGCCAGGATGCCTATCAGAAGAGCATTTACAAATAAGAGAGGGCCAGGCCCTTCATTGTCCAGGGTGAATTTTAGGCTTAAGTTAAATCAGAAGAGAAAATTATCATATAATCTTTCACTTCTATTCCAGATGAGATTACTCATTGATCCTGACCAGATCCCCCTCCCTCTCCCCATTTTACAGTATCTGTTTCCTGTCTTTGGAGAAAAGCACTGTCTTTTCAGAAACAAATCTGAAGAGATTCCAGCATGGTCAGTGCGGTCTAATTTAGCTGATATAGAGGTTCAGGTTTGAGGGAAAGGATCTGAACTGGGGAAGAAGATCCCCAAGCATCCAGAGTCCCATCTTGACAGTATTTTGGGTCTTTATTCTCAGAGATCTCTAAAATATCTCTTAGCAGGTTGTACTGAATAAGGTATTCCAATAAGATAGTCTATTTGTTATAGCACTCCACTAAACCCAGTAGTTTATGTGTTCTATAACTTTATATCCAGCGATTAGCCAAATGATATAAACCTCAGTGGTGAAATAAGTCTATGTCTTCCAAATCACTGTTTTAGTTTTTCCATCTAAAAATATGTATTGAAAAATGGCACACTTACCAAGAGCAAAACAAACAAAAAAGCCCCCCCTTTTGAAGGCTGATGGCTGATAACCTTTGACAAAAGAAATGAATCCTTCAAGAGAGCTTCTGATTGTAAATCTAAAGAACGATTCAGGTTAATGGTATGTAATTAAAAACATTTAGTGAATCCTTTTTTCTTAAACATGTTTTTATTTCCTGCCCCTAATTTTTTCACTTCTATTTCATCTATTCATTGAAGTTTCAAATTCCCTTAAAAACTAGATGAAATCTTTTCTTTCCCAATTATAAGTAAGATTTCAAATGCAAATGGAGCATGGAGGTTGAATAATTAAAATTCACACTAAGGTATAAATGACTAATACCAGAGTCTTTTCACAAAGCAGGGATCATTTGCTACTCAAAGGAAGGGCCTGAAACTGGTCTGTACTAGGAGAGGCATAATGCAAATTGGATGTGTTGTTCACCATTTCTTCTGTTTCCGTGTGACTCTGTTTATGTCTTGAATCAATAGATTGACTCTATATATCACCAATAACACATTCATCACCTCTGCATGTTATCTCTTGGCTTTTGTAAAGTGTATAGAATTGGAATAATTATAACTCAGGCTATTCATAGATTAAAAACATATGATTTGAAACAAACATACCTTTAAGAAAAGACAACATTTGGAACTTGTTATCTTTGTAAGAATGTTTTTTTTTTCTTTTTGAAAAGACAATCGTATGGGATTCTAATGGTCTGGCTGACCTAAGAGAGGAGCAGTAAAGGGCTTAATGCTTTTCTTTCCTCACGCAGTTTTCCTGGCCAGTGCCTGCGATTTGAATGATTGGCAAGCTCTGTAACTGAGTTCTTGGGAAAACAAATGATCTCATAGATGGAGCTGTTCCATGTTAGGAAGTGCAAGAATTATGAAATGCAGTCACAGCGGGGAAAGAAGTTTGTTTGCATTGGGATGGCGACCTTTTGTTTCTAAGGTACCATAGAGTGGATGTGGCTAATAAATGCCTTTACTGTGGTTATGGGGAGAAATTCTGGTTTCTTTCACCCCCTCTCTTCCCATTTAATTCTTTTTGTTTTTATTTTTTGTTTTTTGGGTTTTTTTGATCCAGGTTTTTGGCAGCATCTCTAAATCATGTGATATGCTTGAGGCTACCAGGTGAGAATACCTTTTGGCTTGGATTTGATTCCAGGAAGCAGAGCTTCCTGGTTCCTGGCTTTTCTAGAACATTCATTCCCTATAGTCCCCTCAGTGGTTTGTAGTCATTTGTCTATGTTGAAGTGATATATATTGTTTCTGCTGTTGTTGTAGGAATTCAACAAGAGTTTAACTAGTACCCTTTCACATCTTCTCATATATTGAGGAAGCTGTAGCAAGGCCGAGAGGTGGAGACCTCGCCCTGGGGAAAGACTTGTTCTGTGACGGGATTCTGGCCAGGAAGAAGAGTTCACAGTAGTCAGTCCCCAGCACATCTGGTCAGCTCAGACACATAGTTGGTTCTCTTCCTTCTGCATGCCTGGGTGGCTCCCAGCAACGGAGCTTCAGCTTTTATCTTTCTACTGTCTGCTCCTTAAGTGCTTTCCTGGACCCTTGGGCTCAGAAGATTATTAACAGAGAAGAATCTTCTCCCTCCATCTTTCTAGTTTTGATCTCTAAGCTGATTCTGACCCCCCCTTTTAAAATAGACTGTTTTTTAGAAAAGTTTTGGGTTTACAGCATAATTGAATAGAAATACAGAAATTTCCTGTATACCCCCCTACAACCTTCCTCACTATCCATATGTAGCACTGCAGTGGTACATTTTTGCAACTAGGACCTACATTGGCTCATCATTATTACCTGGAGCCCATAGTTTACATCAGGGTCCACTCTTGGTTGTACATTTCATGAGTTTGGACAAATGTGTAATGACATATAGCCATCATTATAGTATCATGCAGATAATTTCACTGCCCTAAAAATCCTCTCTTCTCTGCCTATTCACCCCTCCATATCTCCTAATCCTTGGCAACCACTGATATTTTTACTATCTCCATATTTTTGCCTTTTCCAGAAGGTCATATATTTATAATCATATAGTATGTAGCTGTTTCAGGTTTTTTTCCCCACTTAGTAATATATATTTAAGATTCCACCATGACTTTTCATGTCTTAATTGCTCAATTTTTTTAGGTGCTGAGTGATATGATAGTCCATTGTCTGAATGTACTATAGTTTATTTACCCATTCACTTATTGATGGCAATCTTGGATGCTTCTAAATTTTGGAAATTGTGTAAAGCTGCTATAAATACTCTTGTGTGGCTTTCATGGGAACAAATTTTTATAAAATTTATAAGTAAATTTTCATAGGGTCTCCTGAGTGACTCAGTCAGTTAAGCATCTGCCTTCAGCTCAGGTCATGATCCCAGGATCAAGCCCCACATTGGGTTCCTTGCTTAGTCGGGGCCTGTTTCTCCATCTCCCTCTGCCTGATGTGCCCTCCCCCCGCGCCACCCCGCTGCTTGTATTCTCTCTCTCTCTCTCTCTAATTCTGTCAAATAAATAAATAAAATCTTAAAAAAATAAGTTTTCAGAAATTTTCAACTTCTTTGGGTAAATTTTACCAAGGAGTGTGATTTTTGGATTGTATGGGAAGAATATATTTAGCCAAACTGTCTTCCAAAGTGGCTGTACCATTTTGCATTCCCACCAGGAATAAATGAGAGCTCTTGTTGCCCCATGTCCTTGCCAGTATTTGCTGTTGTCAGTGTTCTAGATTTTGGCTATTCTAATGGATAGGTAGAGGTATTTCACTGTTTTTCTTTTCATTTTCTTCTCTCTCTCTCTCTTTTGGTTAAGATTTATTTATATATTTATTTGAGAGAGAGAATGCACTCAAGCTGTGGGGAGTGGCAGAGGGAGGGGGAGAGAGAGAATCTCAAGCAGATTCCCCACTGAACATGTAGTCCAATACAGGGCTTGATCTCAAGACCCCAAGATCATGACCTGAGCTGAAATCATGAGCCAGAGGCCTACCAACTACTGATTACTGACTGAGCAACCCAGGCAACCCCTCATTGTTTTAATATGCAGTTCTCTAATGACATTTGTTGTTGAGAATATTTTTATATGCTTATTTGCCAGCTGTGTATCTTCTTTGGCTTGGTATTTATTCAGCTCTTCAACCCATTTTATAAATCAGATTATTCATTTTCTTATTGGTAAGTTTTAAGAATTCTTTGTATATTTTAGATAGGAGCCCTTTATCATATAGATAAGCTTTTTGCAAACATTTTCTTCCAGTCCGTTGCATGTCTTTTTATTCTCTTGATCATGTCTTTTGCAAAGCACAAGTTTTTAATTTTAATGAAGTCCAGTTTATCAATTTTTCTTTCATGTCTTTGGTGGTATATCTAAAAAACCATTCCTATACACAGAGTAATCTAGATTTTCTTCTATGTTGTCTAGTTTTATAGTTTTGTGTTCTATTTAGGTCTATGATCTGGTTTGAGTTACTCTTGTGAAGGGCATAGGGTCTATACCTAGTCTTCTTTTTGCCTTGAGTATGTCCAGTTGTTCTAGCACCATTTGTTGAAAAGTCTATCTTTTCTCCATTATATTGTCTTTCTTCCTATGTCAGTGATCAGTTGACTATATGTGGTTCTATTTCTGGGCTCTCTATTCTTTTCTATTGATCTACATATCTGTTCTTTCACCAATACCAGACTGTCTTGATTGTTGTAGCCTTAATGACAGTCTTAAAGTTAGGTAGTGTCAGTCTTCCAACTTTCTTCTTTTCCTTCAATATTGCATTGGGTGTTCTGGGTCTTTAGCTTTTCCATATAAACTTTACAATCAGTTTGATGATATCCAAAAAATAACTTGTTTTTTTTTTTAAAGATTTTATTTATTTATTTGACAGAGATTACAAGTAGGCAGAGGCAGGCAGAGAGAGAGGAGGAAGCAGGCTCCCTGCTGAGCAGAAAGCCTGATGTGGGGCTTGATCCCAGGACGCTGGGATCATGACCTGAGCAGAAGGCAGAGGCTTTTACCCACTGAGCCACTCAGGCACCCCCCAAAAATAACTTGTTGAGATTTTGACTGGATCTATAGATCAAAGTTAGAAGAACTGACATCTTGACAAGAATTGATCCTGATTATTCTTTAAGTTCAGATTTGTTCAGGCAGGTATGATCTTATTATAACCCCATGAGATAAGCAAACTATAGAAATCAAGGATCAGAGAAGCTGGGTAATTAGTTCAAGGTCACCAGGTGAGAAATGATAGAGACAGGATTTAAGTGTCTCATAGACCTTGCTCTGAGATAGTTTCCAAGGTAGTATCACGTAGTGATTCAGGGAGCAGGCTCTGGTGCCAATATAGCAGATTTTAAACCTTGGCTCTGGCACTTGCTGGATGTATGACCTCTCTTGCTTCAGATTTCTCGTATATGAAATAGAGTGGTAATAATAGTACCTGCTTCACAGAATTGTTTGGGGGGTTAATGGAATTGGTCATGGGCAATGATGTGAACAGTGTCTGGAACACAGTAAGAGCTTAATGAGTTTTAACTGTTGCCAGTATGCCCATTCCCTGTTGGTCATAACACCCTTTGGAGACTGGGCCTTAGCATGTGGGCAATTCAGACTAAATATTATAGAAAAGGAAGTGACCATTTGGCATGTCTAGAAGAATGCCTACATGTTGGTACAGAGGGAGCTTTGAACCTAGTAGTGGTGAGCCCATGTGATAGTGCGATATCTTTTATTCCAAAGTCTGATAAAGCCTTAAAATGGAAATAACTCCGCAAAAGACAGATCTTGCCTTCAAATTTTTCCAAGGTATAGATGATTGGTATGTCAGATATTTTTCTCAGCACAAAAAGATTGCATACCAGAATTTGGGATCAGGGGCAGAACAGAAAGGAAAAAGATGTTTAAAGAGAAAACTAAATTGAATTTAGATTAACAAATCAATTAAATTAAATTAAAATGAATTTGATTTCTCCCTAATAAGAGAAGTGAAAACCCAAATACTAAGAAATGGTATTTTGTTACAAATATTATCATCATAAATATTATTACACTATTAAATATCTAAGATTTTTTTTTTACAACCTTTCTCGCCAAGAACCATTTATTATCCTCTTAGGAGTGAAAAAGCCCCTGTTGAAGAGGTATGATCTATACAATAGATAGATCTATACAATAGATCATCTCTCACATGGGCTTGATACCTTTAAAACTTTTAAATTGATCTATAGACCAAAGCACTTTTGATGGATGTTTATTTTTGGTTTGAGACTGGTAGGAGAGGATGAATTTTGGGATTCTCCTTAACATTCCCTTGCTACTTTGTTTCTAGTTGGATCTTATATACTTGGATTGAGTATGATAGCTATTAGTTTGTCATGAGATTATGGCTAAATTCTGTAGCATCTCATTTTAGGCCTCTATCAGGGCTGCTTGCTGCCTAATTCCTCTGTCTTCTTATGACCCTTCCATGACAGCCAAGCCTGTCATTTCACTTTGCTCTACATCTCAAGTACTCTCACTTTCTCTAAGATTTCTTTTTAGTGCTTTTCTGTCTAGTCAGAAAGCCCTCCTACATTTTTAGTCAACACAGGTACCTTGCTTCCTCAAACAACCAGCTCCGGAATCATTTCTTGTGTTACTCCCCCTAAGTCATCTTTTATTTCTCACTAGGTCACTTGCCCTTTGTCTATGCCAAACAGTCTTACCCTTGGCAAGATGTGTGTGTGTGTGTGTGTGTGTGTGTGTGTGTGTGTGTGTGCATGCTTGGTTTCTTTTTAGTTCACATGGGTACTTATTGTTTTACAACTAGATTATAAATCTTTATTGGCAGGGATTGTTCTTTCCCTCTTCTGTAGGAATTCTGAGATCTGTACTGAGTACAGAAAAGATGCTCAAGAAATACTTCTAGTCTTAAAAACTCTGGTATCTTGAGTAAATCATTCATGTTAGAAGTCATCAAGGAAACCTCACCTTTATCTTCTGTTGCCATATGTAAGCTGTCAGTTGTAGTAGGGAGATTGGACTGGCTTAGTTTCTCTCAGACTTTGGATTCCATGGACCAGTAGAATATTAAAAACATATTTTGGGGCATAGAATTGAAATGTTAGCTTTTTACTTTGCCAATTATGGACAAAATACTAAGTACTATCTCATATAGTTACATCAGTTCATAAAAGGAAGGACATTTATGCACTAAAAGAATAGAAATGACATAATCTTAAAGTATATTCTTTTAAATTAAATAAATTTAACTTTATAAAAAGCTCATTGGATTTTTCTTACTGTTTCTAATTTTTCCACCCATGAGTGAAAACTGGCATACACTAACAGGGTGCCCTGATCAGATCAATTTCCCTTATTTGGTCCTCTAAATATCTCTTTCTTACTTATTTTGGAAATGGTCCAGTGGCCCCAAATCATATTTAAAAATCCATTACAGTGGTAAATAAAATTATTTAAAAATTAAGGGTCATTATTCTGATCATTTCCCTATCTATATTATTACACAGAGTTGAGAGTCAAGTAAAGATATGCTCTAGTGCAATATCAAGTTGACTTTTGGATCACCTGTGTCACAATTCCATCTATAACTTACTATGGCCTTTTCTTGTTTTATCTAAAGACTTCTGTAAAATGACATAATGAGTACAATATTTGTAGCATGTGATGTTTTGTTAAAAAATTTAATTTATGAAAACTGAATATACCTAGTTTCATTCAGAAGATTTAGAAAGAAGTGGCTATTTGTCTGTATTTCTGCACCATTATTACTGGGATTCTAGAGCATCAAGAGTCCCAGAGAACATGGAAGCCAAAGGCAGAGCATGCGGTAAGCTCTTGCCCAAATGACAAAACATCAACTCTATGGTCCTCAAGGAGAGATGAGGCTTATAAAGTTATCACAGAAATTTCATATATTAACTTTGGTTAGCAAGGTACAGAAAGCAGGAGTTAGAAGCTGTGGTTAGCTGTCTTCCCACTTTGCTTTCTGGAGCCAGCTGTGGTCTCTGGAATTTTAAGTCACACTTGATTTGTGAAATGCATGATAGCCCTGATAGACTGCTCCAAGTATGTGTGAAGTTTCTATACTCTTCATGTACGAGGTTGCAGGGACAAGATATTTATTTCTCCTCTAGGTTGATTGTGTGTGGTCAAGACATTGGAATAACATTCTCTTTGTATGAGGCCATTTGAAAGTTCAGTGCAACTTTGTGGGCACCCCTGAAGCTCAGTTCCATGTCCCCAACTCAGAGGCCTTCATGTCCTGGGAAGTTTTATTGAGTAAATGAATCTTAACCTTCAGCTACCTGGACATCTCAATTAAAGAGAACATTCTGGTTTCTAAATCATACCTCTCACCTTAGATGTTACTTAGGTGTAAGGTATAGAAAGAGTTGAGCATTACAGTATATAATGTTAACTGAATTCTAAAATTATTACTCCCCTATTTCTGAACATTTTAATAGGAACATTTTTATAGCAAAACAGCATAACCTTAGTAGTTTTCTTACTGACCTGCAGGATTTGTCCGATTATGTTTTTTTGTTTGTTGCAAATGGAGAAGACACACTGAATATTTGATCTCTGCTCTATCTTGCTACCAAAGTCTACTATTGAACCAACAGTATGGCATTGTTTGAGGTCTACAAAATAGACAGCATAAGACAGAAAGGTATGGCAGATTGGGATAGACTCACCAAGTTGGTGTGCCATCGTGATATGCCTCTAGAGATATAAGGGCGTAGGTGAGGGGAGGCGCTCCGTGGATGGCATATTGGGAGAGATCATCACTTTGATTCCAGGTTGCAGTTACGGTCATCTGAAAGTAGTTAGAGGTCAACTATGGAGAGACTCCTTTAAGCATTTTACATGTTTTTGAGGAAGATAAAATTGTTGTGGTAGAAATGTCTTCCTGTTCAGCGTCTGTGCTGTCCATTATTATCTATGGTTCACTTCTCTGTGACTTAGTTTTCTCACCTATAAAAAGGAAGCTAGTGGGAAGTCTTTGCTGTCACTCAGGAGTGTAGGCTGACAGAGGCTCTGCTCTCAGAAACATGTGGTCTTCAACTATGGGTGGTGGTCTGATCCAGTTACCCAGAAGGGGAGGAGCATGGAAGATGCCTTGAGAGAGACTTAGAAATGATTCCTACCACTTGCACACATCCTACATTGGTTTCATCTCACCACGGGTCCACATCTCACTGCACAGGAGGCTAAAGAATGGGGGTTAGTTGTGTGCTCAGGGAGAAGAAGAAACAACATGGATTTTGATGAAGAGTCTAATACCAAATGTATTAGTGCTTAACAAAGTGTTTTTGTTACTATGACCTCCTAGCTTAATGTACTCTGTATGCTCAGAAAATCTTCATTTATTTACTTGTTTATTCATGCCAAGGGTATTTGTTAAGATCTACTTTGTGCCGCTTATCTTGCCCAGTTCTGGTAGCTAAAATGAAGATGATTTTCGTTATTTATTTATTTATTCTTGGTAGCAAAAGAGAGAGACTCCAAAATTTCAAAACATATGTGTTGTGTTGCATCATAACCTATAATTGAAAGCAGAAGTCATATGAAACCCTCGTTTCTTTTGCATCAGCCTTATACATCTTCCAGATCTCCTTTCTGACTTGGCACAATTCTCACTGAACACATAGTGAGCATTCAAATATATCTGTTGATTAACAGTGTATTTATTTGATCAAGGAGCGAGTGTGCCCGAAACCCATTAATAAATATGAGTCACTTTCTCCACTATGCTCCCTGATAGGATTTGAATTCTAAGAGAATATTTTGGTTTTTATTAGGGATTTTGGCTAACTTCATTGACCACTTCATTTAGTACTGTGTAGACAGGACCTTTAGTTCTTGGGGTAATAGATCTTATGGGACCAATTTGGTTTTATTTGGGAAAGCAAATTTCCCTCCTCAGAATGAGATCTGATTTTCATTAGATGGGGTTGCTACAAGATTATTTAGTGAAAGTAATGTCCAGAAGCTTCTGACTCAATTCAAATTTAACTTCTTTTCATCTGCCTGCATCCCTACGATGGCTGAGTCTGGAAGCAGGTTGCAATTCCATTTGGGAAGCTACCATTAACACAATTTGGTCTGAAAACTTAGTTCTTTATGGAAGACAAATGAGAGGATGAATACTTGGGCATGACTTTCTCTAAGAATAAATTAGGGATTAATATTGCATTGCAACTAGAGTTAGCCAGTAATTATTCTTTGCACCATGCTTTCTCAAATAACATAATCCTTGGGTGAATCACAGAAATAAAAGGAAGGAAGGAGAGCGCTAGACCAGCTCAGGGGGCAAGTTGCACGGGAAAATATGCCAAACCACCTAAAGCATATTTTAATTAGCCACAGTGGAGCAAGCACTAATTTAGCTATGCTTTGGACTCAAGACACCTTGAAGCAGCAAGAGGGATTTGGGAGGTTGAATAGCTTTAATTTTGTCCAAAGAAAACTATTATATAACACATCTGTTGGTGGTTAACAGATCTTCAGCATGTCTGAAAATATTGTATATTTAAAGGATATAACTTTGGATTCTCTGCTTTTTCATGTATTCAGTGGTAGAAAGGAAAACTTAATAGAAATGGGGCTTCCAGAACTTTTAGAACATTCTAAGAAAAAAATTCCGTCAAACTTCATAGCACCTGAAGGTGTCTCAGCCATCTAAGGACACCTTAAATATCCCCTCAGCCTCGGTGCTATGTACGCAGAAGAGTGTGCTGGTAATCACTGCATTCAAAATTGCTGATCCTTGATGGCTCTCAATTTCATATCATACACTTTCTCTTCTCATCTGGATAATTATCTTCTTAGCAGATCTCACAGGAGACTGGAGCTGGGGAGAAGGTGCTGTATGGATTGGGAATGGGAGTACAAAGCAACTCAGGATATCTTCCCTTTAAAGGCTGGTTGTTAGAGCAAAGAGGCATCTAGAATTGATTTTCATAGCTGCTGGGCTGCTGCTTCCAATTACCCTGTAAAACATCTTGGGGTTGCTCATCTCCCCATTGGGGCTTTTGGACTTTGGAAGGTCCCTGGAAGAGATGCAGTGGTTCTCAATGCTGGCTGCATGTTTGAATCTCTTAAAGAGCTTTTAAGAAATAAAGATGCCAGGACTCCCTCTCAGATATTTGATTCAATTGATTTGGGTGGGGCCACGCCTTGTGTATTTAAAGGTGATTGCTGCGTGGTCAGCATTCACCTGAGGCCACAGAGACAGAGCAGCTTTGTATTTACCAAGGCCCCAGGGGACAGTTCCACTCTAGATGAGTTGCTTTCTCCCACAATAACTTGCAATTTGTCTTTTTCAAATCCTAGTTCAATTTTTCTGCCCTTATCACTGACTCTTCTGTTAGTAGACAGTTTTAGACTAGGTGTTACATTGTTCCTTAACATTGGATACTAACCAGGGATAGTTCTCATTTTTTCAGTTGATCTACATTGCTTATAATATGCTATATCAACTACCAGAATTTGCTGGAATAAACCTCACCAGTGACTGATTAGGGCCAGGTTAACTTCTCTCTGACACTTTGAGTTATTTTATGGTTTAGTTGGTTTCCTGTCAGCCAGTGATATGTGAAATAAAATTTGGTGTGTATTATTTTTTTTTTCCCCCTTTTATTAATTTTTTCAGCGTAACAGTATTCATTCTTTTTGCACAACACCCAGTGCTCCATGCAAAACGTGCCCTCCCCATCACCCACCACCTGTTCCCCCAACCTCCCACCCCTGACCCTTCAAAACCCTCAGGTTGTTTTTCAGAGTCCATAGTCTCTTATGGTTCGCCTCCCCTCCCCAATGTCCATAGCCCGCTCCCCCTCTCCCAATCCCACCTCCCCCCAGCAACCCCCAGTTTGTTTTGTGAGATTAAGAGTCATTTATGGTTTGTCTCCCTCCCAATCCCATCCTGTTTCATTTATTCTTCTCCTATCCCCCTCCCCCCCCATGTTGCTTCTCCATGTCCTCATATCAGGGAGATCATATGATAGTTGTCTTTCTCCGATTGACTTATT
Source organism: Meles meles (assembly GCF_922984935.1). NCBI lineage: Eukaryota > Metazoa > Chordata > Mammalia > Carnivora > Mustelidae > Meles > Meles meles. The sequence goes on from NC_060070.1 coordinate 45,633,020, forward strand.
TCACTAAGCATGATACGCTCTAGTTCCATCCACGTCGTCGCAAATGGCAAGATTTCATTTCTTTTGATGGCTGCATAGTATTCCATTGTGTATATATACCACATCTTCTTGATCCATTCATCTGTTGATGGACATCTAGGTTCTTTCCATAGTCTGGCTATTGTAGACATTGCTGCTATAAACATTCGGGTACACGTGCCCCTTCGGATCACTATGTTTGTATCTTTAGGGTAAATACCCAGTAGTGCAATTGCTGGGTCATAGGCTGCAAAGAAGACATCCAGATGGCCAACAGACACATGAAAAGGTGCTCCACATCACTCGGCATCAGGGAAATACAAATCAAAACCACAATGAGATATCACCTCACACCAGTCAGAATGGCTAAAATGAACAAGTCAGGAAATGACAGATGCTGGAGAGGATGTGGAGAAAGGGGAACCCTCCTCCACTGTTGGTGGGAATGCAAGCTGGTGCAACCACTCTGGAAAACAGCATGGAGGTTCCTCAAAATTTTGGTGTGTATTATATAGAATGTCTAAGAGTAAAATCAGACACGAGAAGTTCAGTGATTCTACAGTGAAAATATCCAAACCACATCTATACCTAAACCTTTTACAGTTGACATCCCTGTTCTTTTTAGGCTAAACATGCCTGTTTGTATGATACAGTTTATGTAAACCATATTTTGTGAATGAAGTTGGAATGAGTTCCTGTGCAGTGCTAAGTTGGCTCACTGATCTAAGCCTGTAAATTTGCAATTGGTTATAATTTTCGTTCATAATTCAGTAGTCTCATTGTCCTATAGACCAAATACTCTTAGTTCTGTATTAGATAGAGCCACTTCTTTGCTAGATCTGCAGTTAGGAAAATATTCTTAAGAAAATCCAGTTCTTAACATCAATAATCAGCAATAAATTGAATAGGTTGGGAACCTATTATTTGCTTTGCTAAAAAGTTCATTACAGGATTTCTTTGGGGATTCAATTTACTTATTTAAGGTGGATCACACTCATAAGAATGTGATAGCTTATTGATTCCTTACAAGGGGCACCTGTGTGACATTCCATGTGAAATTTTAATGCAAATGCACATAAAACCACAAAGTTTATAAAGGCATTAATCAATTAGTAGGTGAAATGCTTGGCTAGTTCGTATCCTTCTAAAGACAACAGACCTGGGGAAGCAGATGACCCCAGGAAGAAAGAGTGGGGAGCATCGGTAGATTGAAAATGGAGGAAATAACCCCAGGGTTGGTTCTACCACTTGCTTCATGTGAAAGATGACCTTGACTGAGCTTGATTAAGCCTCACTTTCTTTCCAGTCCTAACAGCCTAAGTTGTGGTTCACTACTGTATTTTCATCTTTGTTTCTGTGTATCACATCATTGCCTCCTCATGCTTAGGACCAGCATTACTATGGTCTTTAGTGCTGATGGCTTATAGTATGGTGTTTCTCATTTTCCTTGTTAAGTTCACTGGTGGTCTTTAAAGGATATTTCATTTTTTAATTTTTAAAAATATTTATTTTTAGAGAGTGAGCACAAGCGAGTGAGTGAGCATAACCAGAGGGAAGGGCAAAGGGAAAGAGAATCCTTAAGCAGACTCCTGCTCAGTGAGGAGCCCTATTTGGGGCTCAGTCTCACAACCTCAAGATCATGACCTGTGCTGAAATCAAGAGTCAGACATGTGGGGCGCCTGGGTGGCTCAGTGAGTTAAAGCCTCTGCCTTCAGCTCAGGTCATGATCCCAGGGTCCTGGGATCGAGCCCTGAATCGGGCTCTCTGCTCAGCAGGGAGCTTGCTTCCTCCTCTCTCTGCCTGCTTCTCTGCCTACTTATGATCTCTGCCTGTCAAATAAATAAATAAGATCTTTAAAAAAAAAAGAGTCAGACACATAATTGCCTGAGCCCCCCTGGTGCCCTGAATTTTTAAGTTTTTAATGAAAACATGCTTCTTACAGTCTTCTCAGGACATCTTAGGAAGGGGCCAATCACTGACTGCCTCAGAGGAAGGGTTGTGGGTCAAGGGGGTTTTAAAGAGGTGAGGGAGTTGGTAAGAAGTTGGTGTATGAGAGAACAGGGAAACATATTGAAGAAGGTAGGAGTGGGATGGGAGAAGTTTTTTTTTTTTTTTAAATTAATTTATTTATTTTTATTTGCTTATTTACAGCATAACAGTGTTCATTGTTTTGGCATCACACCCAGTGCTCCATGCAGTACGTGCCCTCCCTATTACCCACCACCTGGTTCCTCAACGTCCCACCCCACCCCACCCCCTCCCGCCGCCCCTTCATAACCCTCTGGTTGTTTTTCAGAGTCCATAGTCTCTCATGGTTCATCTCCCCTTCCAGTTTCCCTCAACTCCCTCTCCTCTCCATCTCCCCATGTCCTCCATGTTATTTGTTATGCTCCACAAATAAGTGAGACCATATGATACTTGACTCTCTCTGCTTGACTTATTTCGCTCAGCATAATTTCTTCCAGTCCCGTCCATGTTGCTACAAAAGTTGGGTATTCGTCCTTTCTGATGGAGGCATAATACTCCATTGTGTATATGGACCACATCTTCCTTATCCATTCATCCGTTGAAGGGCATCTTGGTTCTTTCCACAGTTTGGCGACCGTAGCCATTGCTGCAATAAACATTGGGGTACAGATGGCCCTTCTTTTCACTACATCTGTATCTTTGGGGTAAATACCCAGCAGTGCAATTGCAGGGTCATAGGGAAGCTCTATTTTTAATTTCTTCAGGAATCTCCACACTGTTCTCCAAAGTGGCTGCACTAACTTGCATTCCCACCAACAGTGTAAGAGGGTTCCCCTTTCTCCACATCCTCTCCAGCACACGTTGTTTCCTGTCTTGCTAATTTTGGCCATTCTAACTGGTGTTAGGTGGTATCTCAATGTTGTTTTAATTTGAATCTCCCTGATGGCTAGTGATGATGAACATTTTTTCATGTGTCTGATAGCCATTTGTATGTCTTCGTTGGAGAAGTGTCTGTTCATATCTTCTGCCCATTTTTTGATATGATTATCTGTTTTGTGTGTGTTGAGTTTGAGAAGTTCTTTGTAGATCCTGGATATCAACCTTTTGTCTGTACTGTCATTTACAAATATCTTCTCCCATTCCGTGGGTTGCCTCTTTGTTTTGTTGACTGTTTCCTTTGCTGTGCAGAAGCTTTTGATCTTGATGAAGTCCCAAAAGTTCATTTTTGCTTTTGTTTGCTTGGCCTTTGGAGACTTATCTTGAAAGAAGTTGCTGTGGCTGATATCGAAGAGGTTACTGCCTATGTTCTCCTCTAGGATTCTGATAGATTCCTGTCTCACGTTGAGGTCTTTTATCCATTTCGAGTTTATCTTTGTGAACGGTGTAAGAGAATGGTCGAGTTTCATTCTTCTACATATCGCTGTCCAGTTTTCCCAGCACCATTTATTGAAGAGACTGTCTTTTTTCCATTGAATATTTTTTCCTGTTTTGTCGAAGATTATTTGACCATAGAGTTGAGGGTCCATATCTGGGCTCTCCACTCTGTTCCACTGGTCTATGTGTCTGTTTTTATGCCAGTACCACGCTGTCTTGGTGATCACAGCTTTGTAGTAAAGCTTGAAATCGGGTAACATGATGCCGCCAGTTTTGTTTTTGTTTTTCAACATTTCCTTAGCAATTCGGGGTCTCTTCTGACTCCATACAAATTTTAGGATTATTTGCTCCAGCTCTTTGAAAAATATCGGTGGAATTTTGATCGGAATGGCATTAAAAGTATAGATTGCTCTAGGCAATATAGACATTTTAACAATGTTTATTCTTCCAATCCAAGAGCATGGAACAGTCTTCCATCTTTTTGTGTCTTCTTCAGTTTCTTTCATGAGTGTTCTGTAGTTCCTCGAGTACAGGTCCTTTACTTCTTTGGTTAGGTTTATGCCCAGGTATCTTATGGTTTTTGGTGCTATAGTAAATGGAATCGATTCTCTAATTTCCCTTTCTGTATTTTCATTGTTAGTGTATAAGAAAGCCACTGATTTCTGTACATTGACTTTGTATCCTGCCACGTTACTGAATTGCTGTATGAGTTCTAGTAGTTTGGGGGTGGAGTCTTTGGGGTTTTCCATATAAAGAATCATGTCATCTGCGAAGAGAGAGAGTTTGACTTCTTCCTTGCCAATTTGGATACCTTTTATTTCTCTTTGTTGTCTGATTGCCGTTGCTAGAACTTCTAATACTATGTTGAACAAGAGTGGTGAGAGTGGGCATCCTTGTCGTGTTCCTGATCTCAACGGGAAGGCTGCAAGCTTTTTCCCATTGAGGATGATATTTGCTGTGGGTCTTTCATAGATAGATTTTATGAAGTTCAGGAATGTTCCCTCTATCCCTATACTTTGAAGCATTTTCATCAGGAACGGATGCTGGATTTTGTCAAATGCTTTTTCTGCATCAATTGAGAGGACCATGTGGTTCTTCTCTCTTCTCTTATTGATGTGTTCTATCACACTGATTGATGTTTTATTTAAAGGTTTCTTTCCTTGTCTTGGTTTGCTGTTGAAATTACACAGATGCCAAATTGGTATTATTATTATTTTTTAGAACAAGTTCATGAATTGTACTTGTTGATTTGAGGCTTTTCCCAAGCACTTGAAAATAAAGATTACTGAGAACAAATCTCTAGAAGTTAATCTACCTGAGTGCAACTATGCCAACTATCCAGACCATAACTCTGGATTGATGTCAGGTTGGTAATCAGAGCATGAACAAAGTTTTCTATTTTTCCTAATCCCTTACTGGCTCTCCTGGGCACTACCAAAGCCAAGTTGAGGAGTTCTTAGGGGTGTGGCTACAAAGCTGGCCTAACTGTAGAATCCTTTGACGTTTCTGTGGGATTTTTCTTGTTGCTGTTGTTTCTACTCCATGGAAATCCAGGATGAGATCCTGCTCCCCTTGAAGCAGCAGGTAGGAGAGGAATTCAGCTAGAAATGGGCAGGACCAGCAGCCCCATCACTGAGAGAGCAGTTTAGGAACATTGTCATTTGAAGTTGTATTAGTGTTGAATGAAAATTTTTCACAAACCTGGAAAATGTTGTATTACAATGAGTTAGTCTGCCCTTTTAAAAATTCTTTTTTAAAAAAGCCACTTTATAAATCACTCTTTTAAAATATTATTTACTTACTTACTTGAGAGAGAGAATGAAAGTGAGCACAAACAGGTAGAAGAGCAGAGGGAGAGGAAGAAGCAGACTCCCTGCTGAGCAGGGAGCCCGATGCGGGGCTTGATCCCAGGACCCTGGGATCATGACCTGAGCTGAAGGCAGAGGCTTAACCCACTGAGCCACCAGGCATCCCATAAATTCTTCTTTTGATCAGTTTGTCTTACTTTAATCATACAGTAAGATCAGTGGATATGTTGACAGACTGGGGGAGTTGACACTAACTCAAGGAACATTTTAATTTTTTCCCCACTTTTCCCCTTCCTTTTTGTTTGCTGACTACTTCACTGGGCCAGACATCCTTCTCCCAGGTGCCTCATGACTCCCTTTGACACTGAGACCCCTCACTGTCACTTACTTCCTGGGGAGTGTGACATGGTACTGAGCTCTTTGATACTCTCCTTCATTCTGCCTTCCACCTCCTTATGAAGATGGTGGGATAATGTATGGTTTCCTCCAAGCTTTTTAAAGGAGGGGCCAATCTAGCAAATTAATTTGGGATAAAGGATTCATGGACCACAATAATCTAAAGCAAGAACCTACAAACCTTTTCTTCAAAAAGTCTGATAGTAAATATTTTAGGCTTTGTGGGTCATGAGGTCTCTATCACAACTAGTCAACTCTGTCATTTTGAGAAATCAGCTATGGACAATCCAGCATACCTCGGTTCCAATAAACCATTATTCATGGAATACTAAAACATGAATTTCATATAGTTTTCATTTGCCATAGACTGTTTTTCTTCTTTTGAATTTTTTCAACCATTTATGAATGTGAAAACTATTCTTCACTCACATACCACACAAAAATAGGCAGCAAGCTTGATTTGGCCCTGGGGCCATAGTTTGCTGACATCAGGTCTAAAGTATAAGTTCTTTCAGATAGTCTTCCCATATATACTGAGACATTACATTTCTTTAACAAGAGAAATAATTAGCAATTTCAGGTCTTGTGTGTATGAGGGATAGAGGGGAAGTTGTCAACAGCTCTCAGTCATAGCTCAGGACCCAATGCCTTTCAATCTTGCTTCCTTAAAAACAGCTGGAGAAAGAGCCCCCTCTATTAAGTGCATTTGGTTAGCCCTGTATAAATAACTCCATGGTTGAGTAGGTTTCACTGAATAAAAAACTCATACTTCTCATGTACGTTCTAGAGTCCAGAAGGTTCTGATTCACAGTGTGGGCCAATCATGGAGATCTATTCATTTATCTTCAGAAATACTGCTATTTCTTTCCTTTTCTTGAGTCCTGCTGTACTCTACTAACACTCTTTCATAGTGACCTACCTTCCGTGTTTCCTTCTTCTTTAGAGTATGCCAATGTTGGGAGTATGTAACAACCTTAAAAATCCCAGCAGCATAATAAGTAAAGGTTTGTAATGGTCCAGGGTAGATTGATGGCAATGGGCTGGTGGGATTCAGGTTGGGGTAGATGTCTCTGCTCCATTCAGTTCCTCAGGGACCCAGGCTCCTTCACCTAATGGTTTGGTCATTCCCCAAGACCTTGGAGTATCCTACTGGATCTGAACAGCAGATAACAGAATATAGAGAGGATCTTATGACGGGTGCTATAAGGGCTAAGCTGGGAGCCCAGCTGAAGCTCTTGCCAGGAGCCTCCATTCCTCTCCATGAAGGCCTTTCTGGGGGACTGTTTGGACTTTCTCACAGCATGGAAGCTGGATTCCACAAATAAGTGCTCTCAAAAAAGACAGGAATGAGAAAATGCAAGTCTTTCAGATCCCGGGCCTGGAAAGAGGTACAATATCCTTTCTGTTGGTTATCCAATCACATAGACAGCTCCAATTAAATCAGAGGAGAGAGATCTTACCTTTTCCAAAAGAAGAATTTCAGAGAATCTGCAGCCACCTTGATTCTACTGGAATGTTACATTAAGAGTTGATCTGAGTGAGTACAGGTGCATGATACTAACAAAGAAGTCCATCTCTATTCACATCTGCTGTGAACTCTGCATCAGCCATTCTGGGAGCATGTTGGGGCTGCAAGTTGATTGTCTACAGCAAGGCTCAGCAAACTACAGCCTGTGAGTCATATCTGGCCATTGTCTATTATTGTAAATAAAGGTTTACTGAAACTCAGCCATCCTCACTCATAGATATATAGATAGATAGATCGATTGATCGATCTATATTTGTGGCTGTTTTAACAGCAGAGTTAAATAATTGTGATAGAGGCTATATGACCTGTAAAGCCTAAAATATTTACTCTTTGACCTTTATAGAAGACATTTGCTGATGCCTCTTCTTAAAAGAACCAAAAAAAGGGGAGGAGTCAAGATGGCAGAGAAGTAGCAGGCTGAGACTACATCAGGTAGCAGGAGATCAGCTAGATAGCTTATCTAAACATTGCAAACACCTACAAATCCAACAGGAGATCAAAGAGAAGAAGAACAGCAATTCTAGAAACAGAAAATCAACCACTTTCTGAAAGGTAGGACTGGCGGAGAAGTGAATCCAAAACGACGGGAAGATAGACCGCGGGGGGGAGGGGCCGGCTCCCGGCAAGCAACGGAGCAAAGGAGCACAAAATCAGGACTTTTAAAAGTCTGTTCCACTGAGGGACATTGCTCCAGAGGCTAAACTGGGGTGAAGCACATGCGGGGTCAGCATGGCCCCAGGTCCCGCAGGGTCACAGAAGGATCGGGGGTGTTGGAGTGTCACGGAGCTTGCAGGTATTAGAACAGGGAAGCCAGCTACAGAGACAGAGCCGAGGACTGAGCTCTCAGCTCGGGGTTACCTTGAACCGGTCGCAGGCTGGGTGAGCTCAGAGCGCGGCTGGAAGCCGGGGATACAGGAGTGATTGGGCGCTGTTCTCTGGGGGCGCACTGAGGAGTGGGGCCCCAGGCTCTCGGCTCCTCCAGGCCAGAGACTGGGAGGCCGCCATTTTCATTCCCGTCCTCCGGAACTCTATGGAAAGCATTCAGGGAACAAAAGCTCCCGAAAGCGAACCCGAGCGGATTACTTAGTCTGGCCCCCGGTAAGGGTGGTTCAATTCTGCCTCGGGCAAAGACACTTGAGAGTCACTACAACAGGCTGCTCCCCCAGAAAATCAACAAAAAATCCAGCCAGGACGAAGTTCACCTACCAAGGAAAGCAGATTCAATACAAAGGACAGCAGCGGAATTCCAGAGGGGAGAAAGCAAAGCACGGAACTCATGCCTTTCTCCCCATGATTCTTTAGTCTTGTGGTCAATTTAATATTTTTTTTTCAATTTTTTTTCTTCTTCTGCTAAATTTTTTTCAACTTTTACCCTTTTCTTTTTTAATGTTTTTTAACTAGTTTATCTAATATATATATTTTTTCTTTATTTTTTATGTTTTTTCTTTATTTGTTTTCTTTTTTAAATTTTTTCTTTTTTTTTTTTCTGAACCTCTTTTTATCCCCTTTCTCCCCTCCATGATTTGGCGTCTCTTCTGATTTGCTTAAAGCGCATTTTTCTGGGGTCTTTGCCACCCTTTTAGTATTTTACTTGCTCCTTCATATACTCTTATCTGGACAAAATGACAAGGCGGAAAAATTCACCACAAAAAAAAGAACAAGAGGCAGTACTGAAGGCTAGGGACCTAATCAATACAGACATTGGTAGTATGTCAGATCTAGAGTTCAGAATGACGATTCTCAAGGTTCTAGCCAGGCTTGAAAAAGGCATGGAAGATATTAGAGAAACCCTCTCTGGAGATATAAAAGCCCTTTCTGGAGAAATAAAAGAACTAAAATCTAACTAAGTTGAAATCAAAAAAGCTATTAATGAAGTGCAATAAAAATGGAGGCTCTCACTGCTAGGATCAATGAGGCAGAAGAAAGAATTAGTGATATAGAAGACCAAATGACAGAGAATAAAGAAGCTGAGCAAAAGAGGGACAAACAGCTACTGGACCATGAGGGGAGAATTCAAGAGATAAGTGACACCATAAGATGAAACAACATTAGAATAATTGGGATTCCAGAAGAAGAAGAAACAGAGAGGGGAGCAGAAGGTCTATTGGAGAGAATTATTGGAGAGAATTTCCCTAATATGGCAAAGGGAACAAGCATCAAAATCCAGGAGGTACAGAGAACCCCCTTCAAAATCAACAAGAATAGGTCCACACCCCATCTACTAATAGTAAAATTTACAAGTCTTAGTGACAGAGAGAAAATCCTGAAAGCAGCCCGGAAAAGAAGTCTGTAACATACAATGGTAAAAATATTAGATTGGCAGCAGACTTATCCACAGAGACCTGGCAGGCCAGAAAGAGCTGGCATGATATATTCAGAGCACTAAACGAGAAAATCATGCAGCCAAGAATACTCTATCCAGCTAGGCTATCACTGAAAATAGAAGGAGAGATAAAAAGCTTCCAGGACAAACAAAAACTGAAAGAATTTGCAAACACCAAACCAGCTCTACAGGAAATATTGAAAGGGGTCCTCTAAGCAAAGAGAGAGCCTAAAAGTAGTAGATCAGAAAGGAACAGAGACAATATACAGTAACAGTCACCTTACAGGCAATACAATGGCACTAAATTCATATCTCTCAATAGTTACCCTGAATGTAAATGGGCTAAATGCCCCAATCAAAAGACACAGGATATCAGAATGGATAAAAAAACAAAACCCATCTATATGTTGCCTACAAGAAACTCATTTTAGGCGTGAAGACACCTCCAGATTTAAAGTGAGGGGGTGGAAAACAATTTACCTTGCTAATGGGCATCAGAAGAAAGCTGGGGTGGCAATCCTTATATCAGGTCAATTAGATTTTAAGCCAAAGACTATAATAAGAGATGAGGAAGGACACTATATCCTACTCAAAGGGTCTGTCCAACAAGAAGATCTAACAATTTTAAATATCTATGCCCCTAACATGGGAGCAGCCAACTATATAAACCAATTAATAACAAAATCAAAGAAACACATCAGTAATAATACAATAATAGTAGGGGACTTGAACACTCCCCTCACTGAAATGGACAGATCATCAAAGCAAAAGATCAGCAAGGAAGTAAAGGCCTTAAATGACACACTGGACCAGATGGACATCACAGATCTATTCAGAACATTTCATTCCAAAGCAACAGAATACACATTCTTGTCTAGTGCACATGGAACATTCTCCAGAATAGATCACATCCTGGGTCCTAAATCAGGTCTCAACCGGTATCAAAAGATTAGGATCATTCCCTGCATATTTTCAGACCACAATGCTCTGAAGCTAGAACTCAATCACAAGAGGAAAGCTGGAAAGAACTCAAATACATGGAGACTAAACAGCATCCTTCTAAAGAATGAATGTGTCAACCAGGAAATTAAAGAAGAATTGAAAAAATTCATGGAAACAAATGATAATGAAAACACAACAGTTCAAAATCTGTGGGACACATCAAAGGCAGTCCTAAGAGGAAAATATGTAGCGGTACAAGCCTTTCTCAAGAAACAAGAAAGGTCTCAAGTACACAACCTAACCCTACACATAAAGGAGCTGGAGAAAGAACAAGAAAGAAACCCTAAACCCAGCAGGAGAAGAGAAATCATAAAGATCAGAGCAGAAATCAATGAAACAGAAACCAAAAAACAATAGAACAAATCAACAAAACTAGGAGCTGGTTCTTTGAAAGAATCAATAAGATTGATAAACCCCTGGCCAGACTTATCCAAAAGAAAAGAGAAAGGACCCAAATAAATAAAATCATGAATGAAAGAGGAGAGATCACAACTAACACCAAAGAAATATAGACAATTATAAGAACATACTATGAGCAACTCTACGCCAACAAATTTGACAATCTGGAAGAAATGGATGCATTCTTAGAGACATATAAACTACCACAACTGAACCAGGAAGAAATAGAAAACCTGAACAGGCCCATAACCAGTAAGGAGATTGAAACAGTCATCAAAAATCTCCAAACAAACAAAAGCCCAGGGCCAGACAGCTTCTGAGGGGAATTCTACCAAACATTTAAAGAAGAACTAATTCCTATTCTCCTGAAACTGTTCCAAAAAATAGAAATGGAAGGAAAACTTCCAAACTCATTTTATGAGGCTAGCATCACTTTGATCCCAAAACCAGACAAGAATCCGACCAAAAAAGAGAACTACAGACCAATATCCTTGATGAACACAGATGCGAAAATTCTCGCCAAAATACTAGCCAATAGGATTCAACAGTACGTTAAAATGATTATTCACCACGACCAAGTGGGATTTATTCCAGGGGTGCAAATTGGTTCAACATCCACAAATCAATCAATGTGATACAACACATTAATAAAGAAAGAACAAGAACCATATGATGCTCTCAATAGATGCTGAAAAAGCATTTGACAATGAACAGAATCCCTTCCTGATCAAAACTCTTCAAAGTGTAGGGATACAGGGCACATACCTCAATATTATCAAAGCCATCTATGAAAAACCCACCGCAAATATCATTCTCAATGGAGAAAAACTGAAAGCTTTTCCGTTAAGTTCAGGAACACGGCGGGGATGTCCATTATCATCACTGCTATTCAACATAGTACTAGAGTCCTAGCCTCAGTAATCAGACAACAAAAGGAGATTAAAGCATCCAGATCAGCAAAGAAGAAGTCAAGCTATCACTCTTTGCAGATGATATGATTCTATATGTGGAAAACCCAAAAGGCTCCACTCCAAATCTGCTAGAACTTGTACAGGAATTCAGTAAAGTGTCAGGATATAAAATCAGTGCACAGAAATCAGTTGCATTTCTGTACACCAACAACAAGACAGAAGAAAGAGAAATTAAGGAGTCAATCACATTTACAATTGCACCCAAAACTATAAGATACCTAGGAATAAACCTAACCAAAGAGGTGAAGAATCTATACTCAGAAAACTATAAAGTACTCATGAAAGAAATTGAGGAAGACACAAAGAAATGGAAAAATGTTCCATGCTCCTGGATTGGAAGAATAAGTATTGTGAAAATATCTATGCTACCTAAAGCAATCTACACATTTAATGCAATCCCTATCAAAATACTGTCCTTTTTAAAAAAAGAAATGGAACAAATAATCCTAAAATTTATATGGAACCAGAAAAGACCTCGAATAGCCAAAGGAATATTGAAAAAGAAAGCCAAAGTGGGTGGCATCACAATTCCGGACTTCAAGCTCTATTACAAAGCTGTCATTATCAAGACAGCATGGTACTGGCACAAAAACAGACATATAGATTAATGGAACAGAATAGAGAGCCCAGAAATAGACTCTCAACTCTATGGTCAACTAATCTTCGACAAAGCAGGAAAGAATGTCCAATGGAAAAAAGACAGCCTCTTCAATAAATTGTGCTGGGAAAATTGGACAGCCACATGCATAAAAATGAAATTGGACCACTTCCTTACACCACACACAAAAATAGACTTAAAATGGATGAAGGACCTCAATGTGAGAAAGGAATCCATCAAAATCCTTGAGAACATAGGCAGCAACCTCTTCGACCTCAGCTGCAGCAACATCTTCCTAGGAACATCAGCAAAGGCAAGGGAAGCAAGGGCAAAAATGAACTATTGGGATTTCATCAAGATCAAAAGCTTTTGCACAGCAAAGGAACCAGTTAACAAAACCAAAAGACAACTGACAGAATGGGAGAAGATATTTGCAAACGACATATCAGATAAAGGGCTAGTGTCCAAAATCTATAAGGAACTGAGCAAACTCAACACCCAAAGAGCAAACAATCCAATCAAGAAATGGGCAGAGGACGTGAACAGACATTTCTGCAAAGAAGACATTCAGATGGCCAACAGACACATGAAAAAGTGCTCCACATCCCTTGGCATCAGGGAAATACAAATCAAAACCACAATGAGATATCACCTCACACCAGTCAGAATGGCTAAAATGAACAAGTCAGGAAATGACAGATGCTGGCGAGGATGTGGAGAAAGGGGAACCCTCCTCCACTGTTGGTGGGAATGCAAGCTGGTGCAACCACTCTGGAAAACAGCATGGAGGTTCCTCAAAAAGTTGAAAATAGAGCTACCCTATGACCCAGCAATTGCACTACTGTGTATTTACCCTAAAGATACAAATGTAGTGATCCGAAGGGGCACGTGCACCCGACTGTTTATAGCAGCAATGTCTACAATAGCCAAACTATGGAAAGAACCTATATGTCCATCAACAGATGAATGGATAAAGAAGAAGTGGTATATATACACAATGGAATACTATGCAGCCATCAAAAGAAATGAAATCTTGCCATTTGCGACGACGTGGATGGAACTAGAGGGTATCATGCTTTGTGAAATAAGTCAATCAGAGAAAGACAACTGTCATATGATCTCCCTGATATGAGGACGTGGAGATGCAACATTGGGGGTTAGGGGGATAGAAGAATAAGTGAAACAAGATGGGATTGAGAGGGCGATAAACCATAAGTGACTCTTAATCTCACACAAAAAACTGAGGGTTGCTGGGGGTAGGGGGAGTTGGGAGAGGAGGAGTGGGGTTATGGACATTGGGGAGGGTATGTGCTATGGTGAGTGCTGTGATGTGTGTAAACCTGGCGATTCACAGACCTGTACCCCTGGGGATAAAAATACATTATATGTTTATAAAAAAATAAGAAATAAAGAAAAAATTTAAAAAAAGAGAGAACCAAAAAAAAAAAAATCCCCATTATTATGACTGAGTACTTTTTCTTCAAAAAGCAGGATCTGCCTTTGTGATTGATATGAGGACAAGCACATTACTAAGGATCATGAGTTGCCCTGGCTTTGAGAACAAAGCCCTTAAAAAATGTGCAGGTTGTTCATTCTGCCATCAAATCACCCAAGTTTCTGGCAGGATGGAATTTTCTGGTAATCTGAGTGTGTTCGTTCTTGGCAACCCCTGCCCAGAACCTTGGCAGCAAATTATATGTTTCCTTTCACCATTTTTCTCAGAACCTTCCAACTCCATTGCTTGCAACCATGATTACAGTAGGCAAGACTGTGAGTGTGTTTTTCCAGCCCAATACTTTCATGGGGCTGATTTAGCAGGCTTCTGAAGCTGAGTTGGTCTGGACTTTGCTGTGGGTCTTCTCAGACATCATTGATATTATTGTTGTTGTTGGAGGATCTTTATCACTTGATACCCTTTTATATATATATATATATATATATATATATATATATATATATATATTTTAAAGATTTATTTACTTGAGAGAAGGAGAGAGAGAGAGAGTGTGTGTGAGTGTGTGTGAGTGGGAGGAGCGGCAAAGGGAGAGGGAGACAAAATCTTTTCTTTTTATTTTATTTTATTTTATTTATTTTTTCAGCGTAACAGTATTCATTCTTTTTGCACAACACCCAGTGCTCCATGCAAAACGTGCCCTCCCCATTACCCACCACCTGTTCCCCCAACCTCCCACCCCTGCCCCTTCAAAACCCTCAGGTTGCCCCAGCCTCCCACCCCTGACCCTTCAAAACCCTCAGGTTGTTTTTCAGAGTCCATAGTCTCTTATGGTTCTCCTCCCCTCCCCAATGTCCATAGCCCGCTCCCCCTCTCCCAATCCCACCTCCCCCCAGCAACCCCCAGTTTGTTTTGTGAGATTAAGAGTCATTTATGGTTTGGAGGGAGACAAAATCTTAAGCAGACTTCCAGCTGTTTAAGGAGCAGGGAGCCCTGATGCAGAGATCCATCCCCTGACCCTGAGATCATGACCTGAACCAAAACCAAGAGTCAACCGCTTAACCAACTGAGACATCCAGGTGTCCTGACACCGTTTCTTTTAAAGTGAAATTCCAAGCACTGGCCTTATGTTTTCTGTTTGTTTTTAAGTCATTTCTAGGTTATCTGTATTAGTGGCATGTGTGTGTATGTGCTGTAAGGATAAATTAAAAATGAAGAATAATCTTATCATGTCTTTACAGTTGACATTTGGAATTCTTTTTAACTTTATTTTATTTTTCCAGTGTTCCAAGATTCATTGTTTATGCATCACACCCAGTGTTCCATGTAATACATGTCCTCCTTAATATCCACCATCAGGCTCACCTAACCCCCCACCTCCCAAACCCTCAGTTTGTTTCTCAGAATCCACAGTCTCTCATGGTTTGTCTCCCCCTCCAATTTCCCCCAACACACTTCTCCTCTCTATCTCCCAATGTCTTCCGTGTTATTCCTTATGCTCCACAAGTAAGTGAAACCATATGATAATTGACTCTCTGCTTGAATTATTTTACTCAGCATAATCTCCTCCAGTCCTGTCCAAGTTGATACAAAAGTTGGGTATCCATCCTTTCTGATGGAGGCATAATATTCCATTGTATATATGGACAATATCTTCTTTATCCATTCATCTGTTGAAAGGCATCTTGGTTCTTTCTACAGTTTGGCGACTGCATCCATTGCTGCTCTGAACATTGGGGTACAGATGTCCCTTCTGTTCACTACATCTGTATCTTTGGGGTAAATACCCAGCAGTGCAATTGCAGGGTCATAGGGAAGCTCTATTTTTAATTTCTTAAGGAATCTCCACACTGTTTTCCAAAGTGACTGCACCAACTTGCATTCCCACCAACATTGTAAGAGAATTCCCCTTTCTCCACATCCTCTCCAACACACGTTGTTTACTGTCTTGTCTTGTCTTGTTAATGAATTCTTTTTCTTTCTTCCTCATTTTCTTTCTCCATGAAGCAGCTCTTAAATCAAGTATTCACAAAAAATCCACATTGAAAATTCACATGTAAAAGGCCTGACTTTAGAAGCCTAAGAGTCACTTTTCAAACATCCCCCCTCTCTCTGTGTACTTCTCTGTCCCTCTTTTTCTTCTGCAAGAACAGAGTGGGATTACGGTAACACTAGTGGCTTGGAAACATGATTAGATCACATGTGCTGTGTTCTAGTTACTTTATGGGTTCCTTGGCTGACAGTTTGTCTAACGGCAATGGGAGAAGGTCTTTGCTTAACTTATGCTTAATCATTTCACTATTCAATACCAAGGAATAAACAGAAACCTAAAGATTTCACTCCCCAAGGAAACTGTAGACTTGAAGGTATTCAGACTCATGCTCTCTGCTTTCTCTAGGCTCCACATCAACAAGAAATTACATATTTTCCTTTACTTTTTTATTATTTTGCAAATTCTAACTTTTTAAAAAATTTTGTCCCTTTGGTGTTAATCTGAAACAGGCCATTAGTCTAAAACAGCAGAAACATTCACTGATTTGATTCCTTCACACCTTATAAATGTATAGCAGAAACCAGAATCATAGAGGTGTGTGTGAGGTAGGTTCCCTTTACCACTTTAGCCCATCAGGTCAAGCCGGTCAATATCAGCACAGGCTGTAACTATGTTATTACCCCTTCATTCATTGGCTTCTATTTACTATATTGGGAACAGAAGAGAGACTTTACAGGCAAAGAGAAATGGCAGGGGAGAGGCGTACAGGACTTAACAATATGGAAACATGGGTTTGGGGAAATGCATCCTCTCCTCTGAGATAAATATATATGTTCTCTCCTTAAGAGACCGTGAAAGCATGCTGGAAGTTTCTTGTAAGTAAACACAACTATTCCTATGCTCACATTCAGAGAATTGCCCTCTTCTACCTGCAGACATTTCTACTCTTCCCTTTCACAGGAAGCCAGAATAACCAGCTGAATCAGTCTGGGCCATTGGTAAGGTGACCAAAGTTATATTCAAATTACACTGACATTCCTTCCCTGGGATGCTATTTAGCACATTAGCCCAGTTGAGATTTACTAATTAATGCCCGAGTGTAGTAAAAACAGTTTATGTCTTTTTCAGATGAACACATTGCATAAAGTGCTTCTGCTTTGGAGGAATTGGTTTCATCTTTGGCATCTTTAAGTAAGAATGAGGACGCAATCCTGAGTATAACGCTTTGCAGATAGGGCTGTAGGGCAAAAAGATGGCAGATGTCTTGCTTGAGTTTCTGAGCTGGCCTTTAACAGTCTATGAGTCATGGCCTTCCTTTCTCTCTCTCTCTTCCCCAGTCTTCCTCCCCCACTCCTCAACTGGATTATCTCCATTAATCCCTGTCTCTCTCGGGGTCAGCATCTATGACAGATCATGGCCTTCAGCTCTAGCCACTAAAGCTTGTGGCTTTTCTTCTTTCCGTGCAGAGTCTCCCAGGCAGAGTTGTCCTATGTCTGTGTATTAGGAGGACAGTTGATTTCTAACAATTTTCCAGCGACTTCTCTTGGGCAGATGCTCAGCCTTTTGGACCCTGGTGTTAGATGGCTTCAAGGCTGAGAGAAGAGAGTGAAGCTACTCTGTGTGAGGCAGAAAAAGAAATTTGTTCAGGTGCTTGTGTGGCTCCCTTGGTTAAGGATCTGACTCTTGATTCCAGCTCATGTCATGATCTCAGGGTCCTGAGATTAAGCTCTACATCAGGCTCTATGCTCAGAGGGGTCTGCTTGAGATTTTTTCTCTCTGCCACTCCCCCAAGCTCATACTTTGTCTCTCTCTCCCTCTCTCTGTCACTCTAAAATAAATAAATAAATAAATAAGTAAATCTTGAAAAAAAAAAAGAAAATTTTCTGGACTGCTGAGAAGTTGTGGAGGATGGAGAGTAAAAGGCCATAGGGTAGTGGGAAGCCATGCAGTGTGTGACCAGTGAAATTACCAAATTCACACATCAGTTTACAAGAACAGATTTCTTTGTGGAAAGTGAAGAAAAGGCCAAGTTTGTGCGTGGATTAGTGTGGAGTGAAATGGTTAGTTCGATCAATACTGATGGCAGCATTGGAAGACATCTCATGGAAACATACCCTATGGAACTTTAAGAAACCATGGGGAGTTTAGACTGTCATGGACCATGGAATTGAGGGCTCAAATCAAGTGTATGTAGGGTTGTAGGGTTGAGAAAACCTCGGGGGAAATCTAGGGTATACTGGCCAATCTGTTGGACAAGAGAGCTTTGGTAAAGTATTGAACTGGTACATGTATGGAACCCTTCACTCCTCCAGTTGAACTTGGCAAGGAGAGGGCTAGAAGTTTTCGCGCATTTTTTTCCCTTAGGATTTAAGTTAGGATATGTTTGAATGAAGTCAGCAGAGAAGGACATCTCTCACTACCATATACTAGGAATGGGGTGCAGGGAAAAAACTCAGAGTAGCTAGTGGACTCTTTGATAAATGGACTATAGTTCTCTGTGTGCCTGCCTTTGCTTCTCTCTCTCTGTCTCACAAGAGGCAACCCAACATTGGAGGGAACAAGGTGGGCTGTGAAGTCATAGTGCCACCTGGATGGGCATTTTCCCTGTGCAGAGGAGGTCCCTCTTTTTCTGATTCCCATCCCCTCAAGGCTAAAATGCCTTGATCAAGTACTAAAGGTTTTTGTTCATTAATTAGAAATAAGGTCTAAAATATGTGTTCTTTCTTTCTATCTTATTTAAATTCAGTTAATTAACATACAGTATATTATTAGTTTCAAAGGTAGAATTTAATGATTTATCAGTTGCATATAACATCCAGTGTTTATTAAATCAAGTGCTTTCCTTAATGCACATCAAGCAGTTACCTCATCCCCTCACCCACCTTCCCTCCAGCTACCCTCAGTTTATTTCCTATAGTTAAGAGTCTCTTAGAACTTAAGAGGTTTTTCTCCCTCTCTAATTTCATCTAATTTTATTTTCCCTCCTTCCTCTATGATCATCTGTTTTGTCTCTTAAATTCCACGTATAAGTCCATCATATAACTGTCTTTCTCTGATCGACTTATTTTGCTTAGCCTAATACCCTCTAGTTCCATCCCATGTGGCTGCAAATGGCAAGATTTCAGTTTTTTGATGGCTGCATAGTATTCCATTGTGTATATATACCACATCTTCCTTTTTTTTTTTTAAAGATTTTATTTATTTATTTGACAGAGAGAGATCACAAGTAGGCAGAGAGGCAGGCAGAGAGAGTGAGAGGGAAGCAGGCTCCCTGCCAAGCAGAGAGCCCGATGCGGGACTCAATCCCAGGACCCTGAGATCATGACCTGAGCCAAAGGCAGCAGCTTAAACCACTGAGCCACCCAGGCGCCCCATATACCACATCTTCCTTATCCATTCATCTCTTCGTGGACATCTGGGTTCTTTCCATATTTTTATTTGTGGACATTGCTGCTATAAACTTTGGGGTGTAGGTGCCCCCTCGAATCACTATGTTTGTTTCCTTTAGATAAATCCCTAGTAGCGCAATTGTTGGGTCATAGGGTAGTTCTATTTTTAACTTTTCGAGGAACCTCCATGCTGTTTTCCAGAGTGTCCAAACCAGCTTTCATTCCTACCAACAGTGTAAGAGGGTTCCCCTATCTCCACATCCTAGCCAACATCTGTCCTTTCCTGAATAAAATAAGTGTTTTGGAAAGAGGCTCCACCTTGATTTAAAAATCACACTATGGTCAATGTAACGACCTGGGATGGAGAGTGGGGAGGAGGCAGAGTGTGAGGAGGGCTGGAATGTGGGAAGGAGGTAACAGTTTTGGAAGGTCCACAGTTTTAGACACTCATACATTTTTTTTGAAAGATTTTATTTATTTATTTGACAGACAGAGATCACAAGTAGGCACAGAGGCAGGCAGAGAGACAGTGAGAGAGGAGGAAGCAGGCTCCCTGCTCAGCAGAGAGCCCAATGTAGGGCTCTATCCCAGGATCCTGGGACCATGACCTGAGCCGAAGGCAGAGGCCTTAAACCACTGAGCCACCCAGGCGCCCCTAGACACTCATACATTTTAATCCTTGCAACAACTCCCTTGAAGATGGCATCATTTTCTTTAGTTTACAAATGAAAAGAATTAATTTTTTTATACAAGTAGTAAAACTAAGGCACTGAAAGATATGCACTACCATTAGATACCCAGCAGTGATGAGCTGAAGGGAGGAAAGGTACATCAAAGGGAACACACTGTCCTGAAGAACAAATTTCCTATTTCCTGACTTGCCTTGGGATGGCTGTGATGGTTGCTGGGGCTGGGGGAGGAGAAGGGAAGGATTAGGTGAATCAGGGAAGGGCTAAACCTGAGAGAGAAGAGAAAGAAAAGTAGCAAAGGTAGGGGAGTGGGGAGGAATGAGAGAAGGGCTCAGGTGCGCAGCAATAGATATTTGTATCTATTGACGGTGAATTTCCCTTTATGCTCTATCTGAACAGAATAAATTCAGTAAGACGTCATAATTGAAATTCAGCAAAAATAATGTGCGTGGTCTGGAATTGGTTTAAAAAAATCAGAACAGTCTAGGAGAGATTCTTTATTTTTTTGACTTGAAAAAGTTGCAGATAAATGTGCTTCTGATCAGAGGGGAAGCAGGAGAGGGCACTGGGCCAAACATATGTAGGCAGGTGCTGTACAACTTCTCCACACAGCTCTGCCAAAGCACCCCATGGGTGACCTTGGCATTTAATGGAAAATGTGTATTTCTCGGTGCACACATTAAGAGGAGGATGAGACCTCCCAGCTGATCTGGATTTGATATCAAGACAATATGTGAGCACATCACTCTGAAGGTGTCAGAACAGGGAATTCCCTTTTCATGTTTTGTTCTGCCCCACGCCTCTACCCAAACTCACTCCAATGCCCTGGTTGTAGTTTATCCAGCAACAAAGTATGGGAGCCTTTTTATCTCCTAGAGTAATGAGGCTGCTGAACATCAATGTTGGCGGGTTTTGAAAAAATAACAGAAAGTAATTCTGCCTCTTGACCCACTCCCCTTATCTTTAGAATAAGCCAGTGTTGCTGCTTTGTGCCTTAACTTTCTGTGGTTAGCAAACAGAAGGTCAGAGAAGTGAAGCATCATGAGGTGGAGTGTATTTACACCATCTCAGAACAGGTACAGCGGAGGCCTTCAGCTTCTGCCACACGGGGTCTTAGATTCCTAGGGCTGCTGTAACCAGTTACCATAAATTGGGTGGCCTGAAACAACAGAAATTTATTCTCTCACATTTCTAGAGGCAAGAAGTTCAAAACCATGGTGTCATCCATTATGCTTCCTCTGAGACTCTGGGTAGAATCCTCCCTTTTCTCTTCCTAGCTCCTGGCCGTGGTCGTCCATCCTTAACATTCGTTGTCACATGGTGTTCTCTGTCACTGTCCTTACATGCTTTTTTTTTCTCCCTCTTCTTATAAATACAGCAGACATATTGGACTATGGCTCACCTTATTGGCCTCATCTTAACTTGATTGTATCTGCAAAGACCGTTTTGCCAATTAAGGTCACATTTCAGGTACCATGAGTTAGAATGTCAACATCTATTTTTAGGTGACACAATTCAAACTGTAACAGCAGGTGTTCAGGTCTGCTGTGCTGGTTGCTGGTGCTACAGTAGGATCTAATTATGCTTGCTGATTGGCAGGGCGTGGGGGCAGGAGCCTGGCTGGGTGAGAGAGTGGGGAAAGGACAGAGTCATTTGAGGTCTGTTGTGTTCCTTGGCTCGTCCCAATGAGACAAGTTTGTGGCCTGTGGAGAAGTGCTGCAGACTGAGCTATCAGGAAATACTGGGAGGCTCAGGCCACAGACAGTCATGATGTAGTGTGCAGAAAGGGAGAGGAAAAGAGACTTTCTTTACTCTTTTCAAGGAATACAGTGTGGCTTTGGCACAGTGAGAATACCAGGGACCCAGCACTACTTAGCACCTTGGAGGCTGGCAATCTTAAGGGTGCTGGGAGAAAGTAGAGATATTAATGGAAATAAATGGCAGTGGCAAGATGAGGCCCTCTCAAGATGGTTGGGATAGGAGTGGAGGGGCAAGGGAAGAGTCAAGCCCCAAGGTCTCCCAGAATTGTTGGCTCTTCCATAGAGAGTAGGAGAGCAGAAGAGGGTGTTATCCATAATGGCCCCTGCACAGCTGGGACTTCTCCAGCAAACCAGTCTCATGGTCCCCAAGTCTTCAGAGACCCATGCAGTATGAGTAGGACAGCCCCTTTTAGGGCTGACCTTAATCATAGGTATAATGGGACTATAAGGCAATAATCTTTTACTAAATTGAATTGGTTTAGAGGTGGGCTATAGGAGACAATGAAGTTGATTTTTTTGATTACAGACTTAACTTAAAATAATGTCCCTTTTCAGGCTGATCAAAATGATACAGACTTTTGCCTTTGGATAGAGGGTCCCTTCAAAACAGTGCTCCCTTTTTTTGAGACATCACAAGGGCTGCAGGAAAATGCATGACTGCTGCTGATACTGGTGGAGGGCTCTGGCTGGGGGAGGGAGTGATCTCACCTGAAACACTGTGGCTACTGGCAGGTTGATCTGAATAGCAAGTGATCACCTTTGATAACAGAAACTGAAGTGACGAGGGTTCCATGGAGGAGTTGGGGAACTGGGAAAGGGACCATTAGCCACCTGCCTGAGTCCAACCCCAAATTCAGGGCTGGAGAGTAGAGACTGGTGGGGAGTGTGGTAGAGCTGAGAAAGGATCTCAGGAAAGGGCACAAGAAGAACGAAAGACACACTATGTCTAATTCTTATGGGTCTAGAAGAAATCTCTTTTATACCTGGAGGGGATCACTGGTGGGAGAATTCCGAACCAGTTAGTTTCTCTTCTTGGTTGTTAACCATCCTCCTCTAGGCACCAGGCTGCCTGACTGCTCTGAAGGATATTTGGTTCCAAATATGACATTAACAACAGAGATGGCATTATGGTTGTACCATTTCAGTGCCTCCCTGATTGCTACTGGGAAGAATGCAAAGATCTTAGCTCCTTTATGAGTCCTTATGAAGGTCAGAGGTGTTTATACCTGCTCTGCCAGGCAGTCACCGAGAGTATCTGAGTCTGACTCTGGTTTCTAGTAAGTCCATGCTAGCATCTGGGATGCCAGCAACTTGCAGATGTACGGATGAAAGATCATCACGGTCTTCAGTGAACTCGTACTTGCAAGAGGCTACTAGCTTAGTAACATTCCATTCCATTTAGTGACCAGTGACTATTTCCCTCCCAGCTTTATTTTAGTCATGTTCTGCCACGAGTGGTTCTTGGAGCCTTCGATATTAAAATGTCGTGACTTTTCTTGAAACATTACATTTCTCATGAGCTAACTCTTTGGTGGTGACCTCTGTGACCTCCTATTTTCCAGGTCCATAAACTTTATGAGCTATTTGATACATTTACTCTTCCTAATTTTATCTTTCATTGTCCTCTTCTTAAGTCTTATTACTATTTAGTAAGTTAGGGCTCATCCAGTTGAAAACATATTCCTGGGCCCAGGTTAGAACTCTTTTGAATGGTTATAATTTGAAAATTATTAATTTGCCTTTCTCTTCTGTCTTATAGAAACAGAAGCTTTGCTCTGATTAGCCCAAGGCATGCATTGGTTTCAGAGAGAGGAGGGCTTGTTTCTGGCACGTGTGGTGAGAGAGGATATTCAGTTTTTTCTTGGTCCATGTCAGTCAGGAAAGCAGAGCCACTTTGAGGATGGTGGGAAGAGGACTTAATGTAGGCATTAGACCTGCAAACTTGGAGGAGCTGGGGAAGTTGTCATCTAGAGGAAGGTTGGGGAACAGTAGAGAGACAACCCTTCCTGATGTCTTGGTGCTAGTGGACTTGTGAGAACTTGCAGGAAAGCCCAAGAAGCTGAACACATGTGGCTGCTGAAGTGAGACCATGAAGGGAACTTGTGAAGAGGTCTACAGGAAGCTATTAACCTTGATAGCTCCTGCCCTGTAGGTACTTGTCCAAGTGTCTAGTGGTGCTGCTAATCAGCAAGGTCAGCAGTCAATCTTTTCTCACTCCTCATTCGGACAAAGGTATGTTCTGTTGGCATTTCTTCTGACTTACTCAAAGTTTGAACAGAGGGTAATCTGAAATGTTCTTGCTGATCAGTTATTGCTAAGAGGAAGTCTTATGTTTAAGGAACAGTGTGTGGGTGGATGAGGAATGGCTGTTGTAGCCACTGCTCTGTCAGAATGGTGATTTGCTGTGGTTTATCACCACGTTTGAAAGATTCCCAGTTCACTTTTCCGGAGACATAAATTCTCCATAGCACAAAATGAAAATTTCAACACTCAAATCAACAATGCCTCAAACGTGCAAGCTTCAGGTCTCTCACCTGTCTGACAACGTCTCTGCCAAGTAAATTAAAAAGAGTGAACAGAATACCAAGAAGGATGTATCTTTCTGACCTTTAAGTTTAAAAGTCTCAGAGTGCCTGGGTGGCTCAGTGGGTTAAAACCTCTGCCTTCGGCTCAGGTCATGATCCCAGAGTCCTGGGGATCAAGCCCCACGTTGGGCTCTCTGCCCGGGCTTTCTCCTCTCCTTCTCTCTCTGCCTACTTGTGATCTCTGTCTGTCAAGTAAATAAATAGATCTTTAAAAAAAATCTGGGTTAGTTGTCTTATTCATTTGTTCACTTTCAGGGTGATGGCCACCTCGACTTGATTCATTCTCTCCACTCTTTTGGGGGCTCCCATTGTGCGTATGTTGTTATATTGATGGTATCTTCACACATCTCTGAGGTTCTGTTCATTTTTTAAAGTAATTATTTCTATTAACATATAATATATTATTTCCCCCAGGGTCTGTATTCCCTCCAGTTTGTGGTCACTAAGGTTTCTGCTTGGTTTTGTCTTTTAAATTAATTTATTAAAAATTTCTTATTTTTATTTTTAAGACTAACTTTGCAGGGATTGAGTTATAGCTTATTGGTCAGCAACCCATTGGTCAAAAGATTTCCTTAAATGACTTGACCCAGTAAGTATTCCACCTTTTGATAAGGCGTGTGTGTGTGTGCATGCATGCATGTGCCCACACACATGTTGGGGATCTTCAACTCTTAGGTAGTGTACATGTGTAAGTCTATCTTAGCCTTCCCTTCCTATTTGTGCAGAACTTCAAGGTCAGCCAGAGGTGAGTGACTGGCGCCCTCTCTGATCTTTCTTGGGCATGAACATAGCCCTACACATGTGTATGATTTTCTAGGTTCCCAGTAACACATCAGAGCTTCTCAAAGCCCTTTATGGAAGTCTCATTTCCCAGATTTTCCTTTTATATTTTTTGCCAGGATTTTATTTGCCCCAGTTGGTACTCCAGTGTTAGTCAGATGGAATGTTAAATAATTGAATCTGATTGTTTTCATAGATGCCCTGGGAATGGGACTTTTCCTGTGGAGATGAACTCTGAGTCAGTCAAATACATAGCACCCTGTGGATGTGACTATTCCAGGGAATTGTGAGTCAGGTCCAATAGTGAGGATTTACAGAGCCTGCCTGACCCTCTGGTACCTTCCAGGCTAGTGGCTGTCAAGGCATTGGTATGGAGCAGGGGCGGGGGGGAGGGAAGGGAGGTAGGGAGGTAGGGTGGTAGGGAGGTATGAGTAACTCAAGTTAAAATGTCCCTGGTCTACTTGCCAAGGCTTAGTAGTTTCTCTTGAATAAATTCCTTAGACTGCTGCAAGCCTTTGACTAATTTCCAAAGTTCTAAAAAAATTGATGTTGAAAATTTTGCCAATATTCTCATGGTTTTTATGGAGCACTGGATTTATGGATGTCCTGATTCTGCTATCCCAGAAGCCATCTCTCCCCCTCTGCTAGTTTCATTTTATATTATGTGTTGGTTGTTTCACTCTTCATGGACAAAATGACCAGGAAGCATCATTTCTCAGTCCAATGAATTCAAAACACAATTCGTATACAACTCTGGACGAATACTCTGTTTGTTTGCACTACACTGATTATAATTCCATGGAAGAAAAAAAGTACATCCATACGGAATATCCTTGGACTCCGGTCTTTTGTTTTCAATGTCTGAGAATGTGGCACTGGTGTAAACATTCCAAACATTCTGGATGTAATTCAGCAATATCAGTTAAACAGAAAGAATTTAAAACAAATACTGGTGGGAAGGAACCTAACATTTATTGAGCATTTAGTACATGCCATTTCATAAGAAAAATATTATCTTAGGTTTCTAATGCATAGTATTCATGCAGTGAATTCTTCTTTTGGTTCCTGCACCAGAGGTAGGGGAGAATTACTGAAAAAGAAAATGCTTATAGGCCACTTTAATATACTACACTCCCTCAGTATAATTTTTGCTTATTTCTATGTGTAACTAGCAATGTTGTATGTATATGCACAGTGAGTAATGAATGTTGAATGAATATGTTAATGCACATATATATTTAAGTTTTGCTCATTTTGGCTTTTATAGATGCTGGTAAATTTGTTTTTGATCCCCTTTCTCTAATAGATCCTAAGTAATTTGCCTGTTTCTTTTCATTTCATCAATGTTGTGGGTATAGGCCCATCCTTGTGCACAAAACATGCTCAGAAAGTTGCTGACTTTCTGACCGTCCACTGCAAAACCCAATCTGAGGCTGGGGCATGCCATCCCTGTACCTTGAGAGAATTCTATCCTAGTTCACAAAAAGATGAAATTTCTAGAATTCTTATATGCTGAGACATCAGTGCTTACAATATGTCAAAAATGAGGCAAAGTTGAAGAGAAGATTTTTGTTCTTCTTTGCTATTCATAATAATCACAACTATATGCACTTATGGATACATAGTTACCCAGAGGAGGGGAAAGTGTCTATGTAGATTGAATACCCCCTCCTATCTGTCTTTCTCATCCCCTTCAGTTTTCCCCAACCCACTTTAGCCTAGCAGATTGAAGTTAGAGTCCTGATGGTACAGCAGTGGGGTTTGTGGGAAACTGAAGAGGGCTGGGGACATAGCATATTGAGGTAGACCAGGGCCTGAAAGAGGCAGAGAGAGCAGAGAATTTTTGGGTTTTTGCTTTCTCTCTATTCTCAA
This sequence comes from Meles meles, assembly GCF_922984935.1. NCBI lineage: Eukaryota > Metazoa > Chordata > Mammalia > Carnivora > Mustelidae > Meles > Meles meles. The sequence goes on from NC_060070.1 coordinate 45,659,926, forward strand.
AGTGTGTGACAGTCTTTCATATTTATCTCAGCAGTGCAAGGGAACTTTGAAGAAAATGAAGAGAGAAGTCACTTCTAGATCAAGTTCCTGGGTATGCTTTTTCTGTCGTTCTTACCATCGTCTCTCAGAATAACTTTTAGGGAAAGGTGAAGGTATTTGGCTCGTGCATTGCTTCTGAGAGAGCTAACATGAGTATCAGATTCAAAGTCCTGGGAGTTCTGTCCAAGTTCAAAGGTGAGCTTCATGTTGCAGAAGGCCTCGGAGCTTTTCTGGGGGATCCTGGTCATATTCATTGCTCGGGGCTGGAGGTTAGAGGGCAGACTGCGGTCTGGAAATAGCGTAGATCTGCTCTGGATCAGGGCTGGGACCTGTTGTAGAATTGGATTCTAGTCATCCTTTTGTTTGTCGGCATAGGTAATGGAAAGGATAGAGTAGAACTTAGTAAGTCATACTGAAATCCTGTGTGAACATTTGTATTTAAAGTTTTAACTGGTAAAATTAGAAACGAAGGATTAACATGTCTTTTCAGGATTTTGTGGTGACAGCTTGACTGTCATGTATATGCAGATAAATATTACGTTAAGCACAGAACTGTTAGATGTTTCAAAACTGTTTACAGGAGTGATAAATGTTAAGAGCCCAGATTGTTCCCAAATTTGTACTTGTGGTACCTCTTATCTCCTTGCTGTGTTATGTGGAAAGTGAATGAGATATGACGCATAAACCAAGAACTTAAGGATAAATTTTTTTTAAAAGGACAGATTAGAACCCTAGGTTTGACTTTATAATTTGGGCTCCTGACCCTCTCAGCTTCCTGTACTCTCCACCCACCCCAGGCCCTTCAACTTCCACAAATGTCATGATCATACAAAATCTTTGGGATCATGGGTTCTTTCTTTGTCCGAGTCTGGAGTGGAAACCATAACCCTGGGACGGTAAGACCTGTTGTTTCGTGAACATGTTTTTGTTCTCTAAAGTTTATTCTTGTATTCTTGTAGTTAACAGTATTTCAGTGTATTTCTTCATGCTAGTTTGGACTTACATTGGCAAAAGTGTGCTGTTATGGGGGTGAGGAAGCTGGTCAGGGTTTACCGGCCATGAGTAGAGATGATTCCTTTGGCACTCCCCATCAGGTTCTACTCCAGAATTTCTTTTCTGATGCACTTCCCCCCCCCCCCCCCCCCAGGGTGGAGTGTCTAAATCTAGACACTAGGGGACGTGGTGGAGACTCCTTCATTGTTGCACTATGACCTCCCCTCTCATGGTCCCGCTGTGGTGGTGTTGGGGGTCTCTCATCCATGCCTTTCACGAAGCTATGTAGTATGGGGTGGTGGGGACACACGAGGGTCATTCTGCTGCTTCCACCATCTTTTGGAAAGCTGCTTAGCACCTATTCTGGGTAATTATTCAGCCCAAGAAAGGGGCACTTTGGGGAGATGTGATATTGTGGCTTTTGCTGGGGGCAGGGGGTAGCTCACCATTCTGTGCAGTATATTAGGAAGATCTGAGGAGGAGGCCCATCATCAGCATCCCTGAATTTTTTCCAGTTACACCTTGAAGGTGGCCATGGGAAATCAACAAACAAGATAAGGTAATGTCTGTCCACACCTAGGACAGATAGATAGAGATGGTTTACTTTGAAGAGGGGAGAAGCAGTAGGGTTGACTGACTTCACGCAGGTACAAAGTAGAATAGAGAACTGATTCAAGAACTAGATCCCATTTTTTTTTCCACGAATTGCCAGATGTTTCTCATTACATTTCCCAGATCCCCTTGCTAGGTACAAAAGGAAAATATATATGCATCGTTGTTCAATATTTATTTACTAAGCTTTTTATTTGCAGTATGTGAAGGAGACTTTAACACGAGAGTTGGCATTTGGTGGAGTAAAGCTTGTTAAGTCTGATGGATTGAGACATCAGATTGGCTAGCATTAATATTAACATTTTTCTTGTATGTGCTCGATAGCTTCCAGTTCAATTTCTTTTGAATTTCAGTGAGCACATGGTTTCTAATATAGGAGCTTTGCAGTGCAGAAAAGACAAGGCTTTCCTGGATGGACAGGTCAAGACAACTCAAGTACAGTAGAAGAATTGTTTGTGTGTTGAATTGTTTGTATGTTGAAGTTGAAGATGAAGCCCACACTTAGGGTCTAGGGCAGCTTTCTGTATTCTGTAGAAAATGTGAGAAATAAGAAAATGAAAATGATCTGAAAGCCATGTTCATCTCCTTTCCTGACAAAATCATAGGTTTGACTGTAATTTAGTCTCAGACCTCTAACTCTTGTCAATGGAGTAGTAGTCTTTTCTCTTCTCTCCCTAAGCATTTTTGGCCATCTCTGTAATATCACTTACCACACGTTAGGGCAACTTATCCATCTGTGTGTTGCTCTCCCCACTACATTTTTAGGGCTTGGGTCTTAGCCAGCACTTAACACAGAGCCAGGCCTTGGGAAGTGCTCGATAAATGTTTGGTGAGTGGAGTTGCTTTAGTGGCTGCCTACACATAAATAAATTCTCTTTCCTCTCTTGGTTTTCTGTTCATCAGGCCTCCTGCTATCCTCCCGCCTGCTCTCTCTACAAGTGCCTGTTGTTTTAATTTATTCCATCAAAATAACTGCAATCATCACATTTCTTTCTGATCTTTGCCCACTGTTTTCATTCCTATTGATATGCCAAAATTAGAGCTGGAGAGGACTTCTAAGTTTCTCCATAGTTCTCCTTTTGCTTAATCATTGATTGGAATCTTCTCCTTTGGACATTAAATGTTTATTGGAACCATATCCACATTGTACTTTCTGTCCAGTCAGAACCAAGCATAGGGTGTGACTAAACTATATCTTCACAATCCCTTGGGAAGGAATACATGGATTTTGACACATTATAGACACTACAGTGAACAGACAATGAGTAGCTACTCTAGGTTCTGAAGCCAATTAATAGTAAAGCCAACAAAACCAGTAGACGTTCCAGTTCTCAGGTTAGTATGTTATCTGGGGCCTTAAAGATCTCCCTAATTATCCTTAGAAAACTCCTATGAAGGAAGGAAGAAGAGAAGGGGGAAGGTAGAAAGGAAGGGAGGGAGGAAGGAAGGGAAGAACAGAAGGAACCAGATCTGTATTCAGTACTTTGGTTTTCCATAGGAATATCAATTTTATCCCCTGAGAGAATATCTACCAAAGCTGGGGTTTATGCAGAGGGAAAGGTCTTACTACAGTGCTCCTTGAGACTGGCAAATCTGGATACTTTGTTTTTGTAGAGATCTGGAACTTCTACTTCTGGAATTGTACGCTTTATATCATTATGTTTTATATCCTGTTCTTCCTCTGTAAACATTAAATAAGTATTTGTGAAATTATTAAAATAGTACAATGTTATGTTTTATATTTTGTAGCTGAGTTAGAAAAATAAGCTGCTAGTTGACTTCTAGCTTCTACTTTTTCATTCTTGAAAGAAGGCATGACTGTAATCCTTATTTGGATGCTGCTAGCTGGATGAAATATTTTAATAGTCAACTTCACATTTGAGCAATTTTTTTTTCAAAAGCAACTTTATTCACTGGGCTCTCCATAGACAGTCAAATCACACATTTTAAGAAAATAGTTTTCCCTACATTTTGGGGGAAAAAAGTGTCAGCATTGACTGCATAGATCTTAAACCATCAGATCATCTGGGAATTTACTGTGTCACATGCATTTCAACAAGGCGTTCAAACAGTCTCTCAGGATTTCAAACACTCCTGGTTATGAAAACACATTTTCATCTTTATTTTTCCAAGCTGTCTCCTTACATACAGCACTTCAGAAAACTCACCATTACTGGTTTTACTGCCTGATTGCTTAAGAGTTAATTGGTTCAGCACCTGGGCAGGAAGCTATTTTGGCAGAAACTCTGTTTTCTTCAAGTTCTAGCCATAAAATTCTGGATAGCGAATTGTAATCAGGCCCTCCTTTTTACTACAGAGCACACAAGAATACTAATGTGTTAGGTGATGGAATTGTGGAGCCCACTTTTGGAATATGGACATAGTTTCTTATTAATAATGACCTTTAAGGAGCACCTCTCTTACTGGCTTTGGGGTCTACATTATTAATACTCATTTAAAACAGATCAGTTAATCTCCTGTACTTTCTTCTTACTACAGATTCCCCCCGAATGTATTATTTCATGCCCTTAGATAAGATGCAGGCTCGATTCCTTGGCCTTTGTCTCTGATTCTCCTGGGTTGTTAAAGTGGAAAGGGGAGGTTGAGAACATTTGACTAGTGCATTTTAAATAAGGCCACCCCTGACAAGTTTCCTACCTGTGTTTCTCAGCACCTTAAGTGTTGTTGTCACATCTTTTACATAATCTCTGTATTAATTTATGACAGTGAAAATTTGTAAGAGGGTAGATCACAGCACACTTCTCCATACCCCCAGTCTGACAAAGAGAAGCCAATTTGCTATCCCAGTAGTTGGTGTGGGAGGGGTTGCAGGGGAGCAGGAAGGGGGCAGGAGAGGCATGGAGATTTAGTAACTGCTATTGAGATCCTCGTTATATGTTTTTCCATCAATTGCGATCCTCATTATGGTTTTCTAGAAATACAGCAAAGAATGGAATTCCCTTTAAATTACTTTTGGCTATTGCATTGTGTTTCTTGAATGCATTATAGCTCCAAGACCAAACCATGTGGGGCCACGTCCCCTTAGGGTTATATGCCTGTCCTAACAAAAGACAACTTCCTACATGTACTTAGCCTTCCCATAATTCTTTGTCCACCTGAGCCCTTCTACTCTTGTTCTATAAAAAGAACAGAGCACTGGCAGGTTGCATATAAGGATTCTGCAGAGCTCTGTGTGCTTCTCTTAGTTCCAACAGGAGCACTTATTTTCCCAGCTTATGTAAAAGAATATTACTCCCCTATATGCTGCTTTCTAATCTCATTGCCCTGTTGCAATCCCTTCCCTTTCATGGGTGAACATAATTCTTTTTATTTTATTTTATTTTTTTAATTAACACATAATGTATTATTTGTTTCAGGGATAGAGGTGTGTGATTCATCAGTCTTACACAATTCACAGTGCTCACCATAGCATATACCCTCCCAATGTCCATTACCCAGCTACCCTATCCCTCCCACCCCCTCCCCTCCAACAACCCTCTGAGATTAAGAGTCTTTAATGGTTTATCTCCCTCTCTGCTTTTCTCTTGTTTCATTTTTCCCTTCCTTCCCCTATGATTCTTTGCCTTGTTTCTCAAATTCCTCATATCAGTGAAATCATATATAACTATCTTTCTCTGAATGAGTTATTTTGCTTAGCATAATACCATCTAGTTCCATCCATGCTGTTGCAAATGGCAAGATTTCATTTTTTGATGGCTGCATAATATTCCATTGTATATATCTATACATACACCACATCTTCTTTATCCATTCATCTGTTGATGGACATCTAGGCTCTTTCCATAGTTTGGCTATTGGGAACATTGCTGCTATAAATATTGGGGTGCATTGCCCCTTCAGATCACTACATTTGTATCTTTGGGGTAAATACCCAGTAGTGGGTAAGCATGATTCTAAATGGTTTTTGCATCTTTGCTTTTCTTTGTAGTTTCACCACATTTTGTGCTCCTAAACAATATATTCACTTTGCATGTTTGGGAACTTTATATATGCGAATCATGTTCTATATGTCCTTCTGAGACTCACTTTTTTCTACTTAACATTATGTTTCTGTGATATATATATGCTATTGCTCGTAGCTGAAATTCAGTCACCTTCACTAATGTATACATCTCAGTTATGAATATATCAAGTTTATCATTTCTTCTGTTTGTGAGTGCTGAAAGAGGGGGCATGGGAGGTGAATATTCTGACATCTTGCCTGACTAGAAGTATCTATTTATGCTTATACCTGATTGGACATAAAGTTTTTGTTTGGAAATAATTTTTTCCTCAGAAGTTTGAAGGCATTGCCCTACTGTCTTCAACCTCTGGTGATGACACCGAGAATTCAGAGCCATGTAGGTTCATCACCTTTTGTAGAATATCTATTTTAACTGTTTAGAAGCTTGAGGGAACTTCCTTTGATCACGGTTCTGAAATTTCATCATGGTGTTTGGGTGCCTTTATTTTCATCCACTCTGATGGGCACATGCTAGGATCTTGACATTTGGCAATTCTGTCTTTCAGTCCTAGGAAACTTCCTTGAATGATGTCTTCATTCTTTTATTTCTGTATTCTACTTCTCAAAATTTTCCTTGGATATAGGATTTCCTAGGGTAGTCTTCAAATTGTTTTATCTTTTCCTTGCTATGTTCCATCTTTTAATATTTTTGATATAGTTTCTGTGAAATTTTTTCTCAAATTATTCTACTGAAGCTTTTACTGAGTTTGTCATTTGTACTGCTGTGTTGTTGCTTTCCAAGAGTCCTGTATTATATTCTGAATGTTTCTTTTTAAAATTTAAAAAGTAGTTTCTTGTTCTTGTTTCATAGTTGCAATAGCTCTTCTCTTTTTTTGGTGATAGTTATAACATATTTTTCCTTCTCTCTATGTAGTCTTTATTTCCTACTCGTTGCCTTTGTCCTGTTGATTTGGGGCCTTTACTTTAAAGCTGGAGACTTCCCCAAGATATTGTTGATCTGTGTCTGCCTGGTCATGCATGAGACCAGGGCCCTGAAAGGCCAGTTGTACTCATGGGTGGGTTCTGGACAGGCTTTACTGCCAGATGACTGTCTGTGTTGTTTCCTTGGGGAACGCTGATGTTTGCATCTTTAGGTTTTTTTCCCTTGAGATGGTTAGATTCCCCAGAAAAGACTTAAGTCTAGAACCTATATACCTGATTACCAGTATCCTGGGAAGCAACTGGACAAAGAGTGGAGAGTTTCAGCATTTAGTATATTAAGTTTTATTTAATCTCTTTGTTTTCATTCAGTATTATCTTCTCTTAATTATGATTTCTGATTCCAGAAATTTGTTTTACCTTCTCCAAATAATATTCTAGTCTATTGTTTACATGAGGGAAGAGATGGGAGTGAATATTTTTAAATGGACTTTCAGCCAATCCTCCAGTTTTTGTCTCCTATTCCCATGTCACTTTCCAAGAGTATCTGGTGTCCCCAATTCTTGAGGTTTTTGGGTGTTACACTGTAAATTGGATTGAATTATGGATTTCTCATCTGGCTTAGACCTTTCCTGGGCCAATTAGCTATCATGATCTGCTTTCTAATTTACAGGTTTTCCTCGGACTTAATCTGTCGTCTGCTTTTCTTTCTTTTCCCCCTCCTCCTTCTTCCTTTCTCCTCCTCCTCTGACTCTTCCTCCTCTTTCTTGTATATTTAGTGACAAAAGAATCATTAAAGAAAAGGTTTCTAGGAGAGGGGGTTGCTATTTGTTTACACTAGACTTAAGAACATATGGTTTCATACTGCTTTGGAGTTCTGGATTTATAGGGTTAAATGATGATAATTAATATGGTAGTTGGTGATTTTCTTCCTTTCCTTTTATTTTTTTTACTGAAAAGTAGGTAAAAAAACTGTTTCTAATAAAGGGTAAATAACAAAACCATAACTCCATATAAACAAAAGAATGGTTGCTGTTAAATCAAGAACTGCAGAACATATCCTTTCAACAAATTAAATGGTCAAGAACAACATTTTTTTAAAAAGTTGCATAAGTTTCCCTTAATCTATTTTCTTTAATATTTCACTTCAACTGAACACTAGCTGGGACGCAGAAATTCTGTTGGAGTTGTTTCTTTTATTTTGATGATACTGAGTAGAAAGGGTAAAAAGGAGGGGGAGGAGTAAATATTCTTATAGGGAACTTAAATCCTGTAAATAGGCAAGCCCCCAAATTTATTCTTCTGTGCAATCTTTTTTAAACATGGAAAAAAGATTCTGTCTTAGACATCTAGCATAAAGAACGGTATTCATTTTTCAGTTTTCAAATTTTAAAGTGGAATTTTAAAAGAGGAAAGTATCCCAAGAGTCACAGGAACAAAACCTGCAGAATTTCAAATGAGGGGCGAGGTGGGGGTAGAAGGAGAGCAAACTCTGTAGTTAAAAGCAGTTCTGGATAAAAGAATAAAATTCTCTAGGGATCAAATCAGCTGTGAGCCAAATTTTAATCTCTATTCTTTTCCGAGTTGAGAAGTTCCCTGTTGCACATGTGCCTTGATTGTTAGAACTGAAACCCTTTCTTTGCCTGCCAAATCGCTGCCTGCCTGATTTTAATGATCAAGCTGTAGAGAAGCTCCAGTTATGATGGTTTTAAAAGAAAAGATGGAAAACCAGTAAAGAGATTTGCTAAGCAAAGAGGGAGTCAGGAAGGGAAAGTTATTTTAACCTAACAGTCTATAGAAAATAAACCATATACCTTGGGTTTTGGCTAGTTTTACAGCTGGTGAAAGGGTCTGGAATATCGTTGAGATGATAGAAGGTGATGTGTTGGGAAGGCTCTGAAGTCAGAGAGGTACTAAAGGAGCCTGGGGTCCTTCTCATGATCTGCTTTTCTCTGCTTCCTGCCAGGGGCGGAGGTGTGGCTTTTACATCGAGTTTACTGACGTGCCTGTGCCACCCAAGTAAACCAGGTGACTGCACTGCCTCTTAGGTACCTCAGGCTGTCCAAACATGGCCCAAGAATGGGAAGAGCCTGGAAATTCAGAATTTGGTACCTCAAATGAGAAGTGGGGTTCAGAATCTCTTGAACTGGTGCCTTATACTATCAACTGACTGTGAGTTCCCCTGTGTTTTTACCTTGCTTCCCTATAGAGATTACCAGGAGCTTGAGGCACAAGTCACAGGCATCATTCATTCATTCAGCAACTATTTACTGCTTGTCTATGACATTGTAGTCATTTTGCAAGTGTGGAAGGATATAAAGGTGACTAGCAAGCTCGAGGAGTTTAGACTCTCTTTTTTAGTGTTTTATCATTTATAAATGAATTTTCATATACATAAGTTAACTGATTTAATCTTGAATAATAATTCTGATAGACAGTTGATCTTTATTATTTGTAGATTCCATATTTATTTGCTTACATGCCAAAATTTATTAGTAAACCCCAAATCAATAGTCACAGTTCTTTTGTGGATGCTCATGGACATGTGGGTGCTGAGAGCAGTGAAAAATCTGAGTTGCCCATCCAGTTCATCCCCAGTTGAGTCAAACAGGGCGATTCCTTGTCTTCTTATTTAGTTCTCATGTGGTCAGTGCGTGTCCTTTCTGAGATCTATTTCATGACGTGTTTTTTTTGTGTGTGTGTGTGTGTGCATGCCTTTTGATGGTTATTTCTTTTTAAAAAATGGCTCCCAAGTGTTGTGTGGAAGTACTGCCTAGTGTTCCTAAGTGCAAGAAGGCTGTGATGTGCCTTACAGAGAAAATGCGTAGTTAGATAAGCTTCATTCAAGCATAAGTTGCAACACTGTTCACAAATTGACAATATATATTAAATAAGGTGTTTTAAAGTGGCAACACGCATAAATCAAGATATGTACTGATGAGTTGATGAAAATGACCAGGGACTTTCTGAGACCTAACCCTGTATTTCCCCTAGGAACAGTAAGTTGGTATTTGCTAAATTTAGTGTTCAGGGTGATTTTATAGAACCCAATTACCATGAATAACAAGAATTAACTTTACATGTTACACCTATTCTCATCTTACAGATGGAACAATTGAGGCTCAAAGAAGAAATAACTTATTTAAGAATGTCACTTTTAGAGTGGAGCTGAGGTTCTAACCATATCATCAGTTCAAATATAATTTCTTTAAATTCATCAAATGCATTGCCCAAGGTAAACCTCCCAATATTGTTGGAATAAAAGATGCAAATACCTCTTGGGCTTGTTACTCTGGCAAGTGATATCTATTGATTTTGGTTCAGTGCTGCTAGGAATATAAAGTGTATTTGCAAAAACTGTATTTTTAGAGTTGTTTCGTGTGTATGGAGAGGTTAAGAGGGGGCAACCCAGTTGTCCTGTTGAGCTATTTTGATACGACTATGTTGTCCCACGCAGAAACTCATCAGCTCCCTGTCTACATACCCTCAGCTCCTCTGCAGCAGCAGCACAAAGCAGCAGGTATAGCTACAACTCATGGAGAGTTAAGAGCTTGGGATTGGCTGTGAAGTTTCAGAGGATGATGGTCATGGAGGCGTGTGGAGGCAGGCAGGGACACTCAGGGAGCCAGCAGTCTGGTCACTCCCCCTGATTCTGGGCAGCATAGATTCATGGTTAGGAACACAATGTCTGGTATCAGATTTTTTGAGACTGGAATTCTAACTCGTTTTACTAATTGTGTGACTACTTTACCAAATCTCTTATTTTTAATAAGATCTCTGGCTCTCAGAATTTCAGAATCTTGTGGGATTAATCTGAATCCATGTATGGATATGCATAAGACTTTAGCACAGTGCCTGGAGCATGGGAAGCACTCAATAAATGTCAGTTATTATTTACTCCAGCTAAAACTGAAGAGCTTGAAAACACATATCTTGATAGTTGCAAGAATTGTAGAAGAAGATAGGTGACGATTTCACTGATAAGCCATAGAAATGAGATGGTCTTGATACCATATATAGAAAATGCTACAGACTCCACCAAAAACACTAGAACTGATAAATGAATTTAGTAAGGTTGTAGGATACAAAATCAATGTATGGAAATTCATTGTATTTCTATACACCAATAATGAAGTAGTAGAAAGTGAAATTAAGAAAACAATCCCATTTATAATAACACCAAAAAGAATAAAATACCTGAGCATAAACTTAACCAAGGAGGTGAAAGACCCATACTCTGAAGGAGAGAAATTGAAGACTGCACAAACAAATGGAAAGATATACTGTGCTCATGGATTGGATGGAGAAATACTATTAAAATGTCCACAGTACCAAAAGCAATCTACAAATTTAGCGCAATCTCTATCAAAATACCAATAGCATTCTTCACAGAACTGAACAAAATAATCCTAAACTTTGTATGGAATCACAAAAAACCCCAAAGAACAAAAACAGTCTTGAAAAAGAAAAGCAAAACTGCAAGTGTCACAATTTCAGATTTCAAGTTATACTACAGAGTGGTAGTAATCAAAACAGTATGGTACTGGCACAAAAATAGACACAGAGATCAATGGAACAAGATAGAAAGCCCAGAAACAAATCCATGATTATATGGCCAATTAATTTTTCACAGACGAGGCAAGAATATGCAATGGGAAAAAGACCATCTCTTCAATAAATTGGGAAAATGAAACAACTTATGTTAAAGAATGAAATGGGACCACTTTCTTACACCATACACAAAAAATAAACTCAAAATGGAATAAGGACCTAAATATGAGACCTAAAGCCATCAAAATCCTAGAAGAGAGCACAGGAGGTAATTTCTCTGACATTGCCCATAACAACATTTTTCTAGATATGTCTTCTGAGGCAAGGGAAACAAATGCAAAAATAAAGTATTAGGACCACCTCAAAATTAAAAACTTCTACACAGTGAAAAAGCAATCAATAAAACTAAAAGATAACCTACTGAATGGGAGAAGATGTTTGGAAATTACATACCCAATAAAAGGTTGGTAGCCCAAATATAGAAGGAATTTATACAACTCAACACTCAAAAAACAAATAACCAAATTTAAAAAATGAGTAGAAGATGTGAACAGACATTTCTCCAAAGAAAACATACAGATGGCTAACAGATACATGAAAAGATGCTCAACATCACTCATCATCAGAAAAATGCAAATCAAAACTGCAATGAGATAGCACCTCACACCTGTCAGAATGACTTAAACCAACCATATAAGAAATAACAGGGGTTGGTGAGGGTGTGGAGAAAAAGGAACCCTTATGCACTGTTGCTGGGAATGCAAACTGGTGGAGTCACTGTGGAACACAGTATGAAGGTTCCTTAAAAAATTAAAAATAGAGGCGCCTGGGTGGCTCAGTTGGTTAAGTGACTGCCTTTGGCTCAGGTCATGATCTCAGGGTCATGGGATTGAGCCCCATGTGGGGTGCCCTGCTCAGCAGGGAGTCTGCTTCTCCCTCTTCTCTGCTGTTCTCCCTGCTTGAATTCTCTTCTCTCTGTCAAATAAATAAATAAATAAAATCTTTTAAAAAAATTAATTACACTATTGGGTATTTATGCAAAGAACATGAAAACTCTAACTGGAAAGGTTATCTGCACCCCTGTGTTTATTGCAGCATTATTTACAATAGCCAAATTATGGAAGCAGCCCAAGTTGATAGATGAAAGCATAAAGAATATGTGGATGGATTATTATTCAGCTATAAAAAAGAACAAAATCTTGCCATTTTTGACAGCATGGATGGAACTAGAGAGTATAATGCTAAGTGAAATAAATTAGTCAGAGAAAGAATAAATACCATATGATTTCACTCATATGCAGAATTTAAGGAACAAAACAAATGAGTAAGGGGAAAAACAGAGACAAACTAAGAAACAGACTCAATTCTAGAGAACAAACTGTTGGTTATCACAGGGGAAGTCAGTGGGGGGATGGGTGAAACAGGTGATGGGCATCAAAGAGTACACGTACCACCATGAGCACTGAGTACTATATAGAATTGTTGGTTCACTATATTGTACTCTTGAAGATAATGTAGCACTGTATGTTAACTATAGTGGGATTAAAATTTTGAAATTAGTAAAAAAATAAAAAGAAATGAGACAGAACTTTTCTCATTCTGGAATGGTTTAAGGTGTTTCTGGACTTGGTATTGGCCAGGAAGGTGGAGGAGCTTTAAAGGCCTTTGTGATTCCTTTCAGTTTACTAAGTCAATGACTTCTACTTCTGTCTCAATACACCCATCCCTCTTTTATTCACTGGTTACTTTTCATGGAAGAAAAGTGCTAGAACTTGAAGGAAGTGGATACTTTCTTGTTTTAACTCATTTTCCCACAGAATCTGTTCAGCTCTTGTTATCTGCTTATGGACTTTCATAACAGAATCTATTTTATAAATAAAGTAAATTCCAAAAGGTCATGTACAAGTTAGTTGTCTGGAACTTTTACTAATTTCTTGATGTAATGCTATAAATGGCATTTTACGGTTTTAAGCAAGTCCAATCAAATACATTTAATGCCAGCCATTAGTAAATTCAAAGTGCTTATTATACTACTATGTGTTCTAGGTTGTAGGAATTGGAGGCCTATGGTACAGGAGAATAGGAAGGAGACAGAAGGTTTCTTTATGCTGTGGGGTATAGATTGACTGCAGGCAGATTTCCAAATCATTATGCTTTCTGGGAAGTCATTTTCCAATCGCCAATTGCACACCCTGGCTTTTTCCCCAGCTCTCTTATCTTAGGGGCACTTGGGTGCAGCAATTACATATATTTCCTTTCTGTGAAATTAGAAGTTTACCACTGAATATCTTAAAGGACAGCTAATACCAAATAGATACTAACAGGAAAAAAATCTGACTGAATTTCTTACACTAACATACCTGGGTTGCTAGTTAACTTTCTAGTGGTATCCTGTTTTTAAAGAAGGGCCAAGCAAATATTTATCAGCAGAATTCTAGGGAGTTTAAGAAAGTGAAAATGTACACTTAATCAGAGCTGGGAGAGAACAAGGATATTTGGGGTAGGAAATACCAATCTACCTTTCAGAGCCAAAACTGAAGCCTTGTTTCTAAAGTTGGGCATCCATGTATCAGCCTGGCCAGAGGATGCGGTGTATCTTCCTAGAGTGTCAATCATCCTTATAGTGGCTGATTTAAAATATACAAACAAGGCAGAGGATCTTAGGAGAAGAGAGGAAAAAATGAAACAAGATGAAACCAGAGAGGGAGACAAACCATAAGGGACTCTCAATCTCAAGAAACAAACCGAAGGTTGTTGGAACGGAGAGGAGTCGGAGGGATGGGATGGCATGGTGATGGGATACTGGGGAGGGTATGTGCCACAGTGAGTGCTGTGAAATGTGTAAGACTGACAATTCACAGACTTGCATCCCTGAAACAAATAATACATTATATGTTAATAATATGTGTGTGTGTGTGTGTGTGTGTGTGTGTGTGCATACACACACAAATATAGCAATGTTAGTTACAGGATGTTAAATCATTTGAATAAAACATTAGACTTCAGTCACATTGCCTGCTCACAAGGGGCCACTTCAGGCTATGCTAGCAGACATTTGGGGACCAGTTTGCAGACTCTGGTCACCTGGATCCTCAGAGGAAACATTTGAGAAACCACATAGAACTTTTCCTGTGTTTCAGTTTCTTTGCTGTATGATCTCATAGTTTCCCTGAAGGTTCCACGTTTCCCCAAAAGCTAGGGTGGGGGAGAGGGCAGGCGGTGGGTCACTCAGACTCTAGTGTGTTCGAGTTTGCAAGTACTTTAAAATCTTCTAAGTTTCAGCCTGTTGAAGTGAAAATTTCTGGAACAAAATGAGTAAGATCGTCTTGACCTTCTGGCAGTTCCTACATTCCAGCCAAGGTATCTCAGAGATTTTCTTTCTCTTTTTCTTTTTTTTTTTTCATTTTATTTTAATTTATGTTATTTCTTTTCATTGTTCCAAAATGAGGGGAATGTCATTAAAAGAAGTAAAAGATTGGGGGGGTACATCATGTTATTGTTGATAATACACTGGAAAGTTTTTTGGTAGGTTAAAATTGTGTGTGTGTGAGAGAGAGAGAAAGATTTTGTCTTTTCCCTCATTTCTTTAATCCAAAACATTAGGTAAAATCAGTAATGAACATAGGAAAATTCCAAGGACAGAACTTTCCTGGGCAGTAGAGGGGATTGTGAGATAAAGGTATTTGACCCCTGACTAAAGTTGATGGAATACAGGACTGGTTTGTAAATGCCTTAAGTATACTAGGATCTTAAATCTAGGTAGGAAGAGAAGTGGGATTTGGTTCATTTCTTCCTTTCTTCTAAAAACAAAAAGGATTAAATCTCTTAATCTAGGCTTAGCGTGGAACCCAAACCACACGGTGTAATCAAGAACAGGAAATTCACCCATGTGGCTATCTCTATGGGTCTTCTATTTTCAGTATTAAAAACAGACCTGCTCTCAATGAGCCCAGAGTGGACCTTTATTAGGGCGGATATTTCCAGTTTGGCTAAAGCCTACCCTGGGTCCTGAGAAACTCAAAGAAGTGTGTGCACAAGGTCACGGTTAATAAGGGATAGGAAAAGGGAGAATTAATTACCTGCTTTTGTATATTAGAGAACACAGTCATTTCTGTTACTTCCTTCACTCAGCCATTTGTCTCTCATTGCTTTCTCTGTATCAGGAGGTTTGACGGGGTCAAGCCCAAGTAAGGAATATACGAAATTCACAGCTGCTATAGGGAAACTCAGATTTTAAAAATTGCGAGGAAAACCCCGAGGTTTTGTGCATTGAGCCACTGATCTTAGAGTCCCCCTACGGCAGATTTTGTTGTTGTTGAAACAAAACTTTGTCCGTTATCCAATTTCTCACTGTAGCACTTAGTTAACAACTTAGGCCCAAACTCAAACTTTGGCATGTCTTGTGAAGATTTGAATGCTTATTTTAGACAGTTACATTTTGAAGGTCTTCTCTGTTCTGGAAAGGCAATATATGGCTGGGGAGAGAGGAAAGGAGGGAGAGAGGGAGAAAGAAACAATAGTTTTGGCTGCTGTATGTATAAAGCACTTGTACATGAGAAATCATAAAAGAGCCCCAAAGATTATTTTTTCCACTGTGAATATGAGTTCCAAGCCCCCAAATTTGGTTTTCTCATTATGGTCTTTAAGAGGGGACTTGGGCTAGTGAATTCCCCAGGTAATTTTGCCATCTTGCCTTATACATCTTTGTGTGGTCAGAAAATTGCATGTGCAGGCCTATAAGTAAAGATGGCTGCCTTTTAGAGATGGTGTGGTTGGTAATCACAATTGGCTCATTCTCAGTTTGCACACTCTGAGTCCTAACAAACAGCATCAGCAATACTTCCTGGCTATACTCAGTCACCTTGAACTTGCATACTGATAAGACTGGGGGTAGAAGGCACTGCCTAACTCAAAGCAGTGGTATTGTTGTAAAACCCTTGGTGTTCTCATCTCAAAAGGTCTCAAGTGAATGTGGTGGGTTGCTCTTGTTATCATATTGAAATACAGATGTTTCTAGGAAAGGTTCATATCGAACACTTAGAAAGAAGACGAAATGAAGAACTCCCCAAAGTAACTCAAGATATTCGGTATCCTTGGAATGTGGCCATTTTTCTTTCCTGAGCCTTGCTACCAAAATTAGAGACCACAGCAAGTTATAAGAAGAGATTCCAGTGGGACACTGATGATATCACCATTCGCCATCTTCTGATGGAGTTGCTTGGTACCAAGAGCTCCTCTGTGAATTGTAAGGTGCCACTCAGAATTGCAGACGTGCTCATCCCTCTGTCAAAGGAGAGGAACCAACCAAAAAGAAACTCCACTTTAGAAAAAGGAAGACACTTGGAAAGGATGTGGAGAAAGGGGAACCCTCTTACACTGTTGGTGGGAATGCAAGTTGGTGCAGCCAATTTGGAGAAGAGTGTGGAGATTCCTTAAGAAATTAAAAATAGAGGGCGCCTGGGTGGCTCAGTGGGTTAAGCCGCTGCCTTCGGCTCAGGTCATCATCCCAGGGTCCTGGGATCGAGTCCCGCATCGGGCTCTCTGCTCAGCAGGGAGCCTGCTTCCTTCTCTCTCTCTGCCTGCCTCTCTGCTTACTTGTGATCTCTGTCAAATAAATAAATAAATAAAAATCTTTTTAAAAAAAATAGAGCTTCCCTATGACCCTGCAATTGCACTGCTGGGTATTTACCCCAAAGATACGGATGTAATGAAAAGAAGGGCTATCTGTACCCCAATGTTCATAGCAGCAATGGCCATGGTCGCCAAACTGTGGAAAGAACCAAGATACCCTTCAATGGATGAATGGATAAAGAAGATGTGGTCCATATACACTATGGAGTATTATGCCTCCATCAGAAAGGATGAATACCCAACTTTTGTATCAACATAGATGGGACTGGAAAAGATTATGCTGAGTGAAAGAAGTCAAGCAGAGAGAGTCAATTATCATATGGTTTCACTTATTTGTGGAGCATAACAAATAACACGGAGGCATGGGGCGATGGAGAGGAGAAGGGAGTTGAGAGAAATTGGAGGGGGAGATGAACCATGAAAGACTGTGGACTCTGAAAAACAATCTGAGGGTTTTGAAGGGGTGGGGGGTGGGAGGTTGGGGGAGCTTGGTGGTGGGTATTGTGGAGAACATGTATTTCATGGAGCACTGGGTGTGGTGCATTAACAATGAATTCTGTTGCACTGAAAAAAAATTAAATTAAAAAAATGAAATCTTAAAAATAAAAAAAAAAGAAAAAGGAAAAGGAAGACACTACAGTTTCTCAGCAACCACATAAGATGCCTGGTACTTGCCTAATTAGGGTTCCACTCCATCTCATAGCACAAAGAAGAATAATTAAACCACAATCATATTTCTTAAAAAAGAACTGTGGGGTTTGAGCCTCTCTGGGTCAGTGAAAGACTCCCTGGGACTTGCATCTCTAGCTCTTTACGTGTGTCTCTTTGTAGCACTATCTTGTAACAGAAGGATGTTGAAAATGTCTCAGAGGAGAATCTGAATATAGGTCACACATTCCTAATGGGTCTGGTTCTAGTTCTTGTAAATTTATGTTATATTAATGTGATTTTGTATTTTCCACCCAGGGCTAGACAAGCTGAAGTCCAAAAATACATCCAAAGGAATAGTTCTCCAGGGTCGCAAATGAGATTTCATTGTGTCTTATAGACAGCCAGGCTTGAAGCTGTAGAAGAAGAAATTCAGGATATTTTCCCAGGTCCCAGCCTCACCTCTCTGCGTATTCAGCTGAGGGCCGTGTGTCTTAACTACATCTCAGAAGATTACCTTCCCCCAGTGCTAGGCTAGGCTGCTTCCATCTGCCTTCGTGGGCTGTGGTTCTTGGACACTGCTGACCCATTGACCCATCTCTGCAGAGATAATGTGGACCACGGCCAGAAGCATACTACCAACGCTTTTTTGCTTTCAGTGTAGTTCCTTTGCCTGATGCTGTTTGCAAAATGCATTTAGAATTGACCTTCAGATGTGAGCTGACAATAAAGGAGGATTTACATGGTGTGTGTGTTCAAGTTGGGTCTCTTTCTTCACTGCCGTATCCTGCCTTCAGTGTGAGTCACGGTCTCCAATTCCCTACAAAGCATCCTTTCCCTGAGATTTGAATCGGACTCGGGTTCATTTTCTCTATTAAATTTATGTTCTGCTTGTCTCCTTGCTTCTACTTAAAGTCTGGAGACATATGGCTGTTCAAGAAATGCCTTTCCAGGAGAGATGCTGGCTTTAAGCTATGTGGTGCCAAAGGAGAATTGTTTTTCCCAGTTACTTTGCCTGCCTGCCTGATGGTCAAAACCTGAGATTCTTTCAGAAAATTTCAAGGTTTATGGTGGCGAGAAGAAGATATGTACAGCTTTATTCTTCTGTGAACACAAAACGTTAGAAACTCTGTGCCAAGCTGCTGAGTTCTGAACCTATCAGGGGAGAAGAGAACAGAGATGAGAGGAAGAGGAGGGAATGAGAAACTGTCTTGCCCCAAATGTCTCAGAGCCCCTCTGAGAGATACATTCCTTTGTTCTTCTGCTTCTCTTCCCTACCCCTCTCTGATCTGCTTTCTGCCCCAAGGCCTACCTGCAAGGACTGCACTGATGGGCTCTGGAAACTTCTAGCTCTCCCAGTGCTTAGCCAATGCAGATTAGAGGGAAGGAAGAGAATGAGGCCAAGGTTTTCATTTCCTAGTCCCGTCTCACTTAGGTTGTCTTGGCCTGGACATTCCCCTTGACATGAGGTACTTTCTTCTCTCTAGAAAGCCAGTGTTCTGTGATTCTACTTCTAGTTTCTGGTACCCTCTTCCTCTCTTTGACCCTTTGGGCTTAGGGGTGAAGGCAGCTCTGCTACTGTTAACCCCAGATTCCTGCACTCTCCCTGCACTCTTCCCATTCATCCACTTATGGCTGTGTGTGGTCAGTCCCTTTGGAAATGGTCTCTCCTTGAATTATCTTTTTTTTTTTTTAAGATTTATTTATTTTAGAGAGAGGAGCAAGGGCCTGCATGGAGGGGGAGGTGCAAGAGGGAGAGGAGAGAGAGAATCCCAAGCAGACTCCACACTGAGCTCCCAGCCTGATATGGGGCTCATCCCACAATGCTTGAGATCATGACCTGAGCTGAAACCAAGCTGATGCTTGACCGACTGAGCCACCCAAGAGGCTCTCTCCATGAAGAATCTTAATTTAAATATATATCTGATCTGTTAGGACTCTGGCTAATAGAACCTCTTTGAACTTAACAGTTAAATGATTTATTTGGCTAATGAAATTCATCAAATGAAACAAATTCATCCTGGTAAGGTTCAGTCTATATCCGTACTAGAGTATGAAGAATGAATCAGGTTTTAGGGCACCTGGGATTTTTTTTAAAAAGATTTTATTTATTTATTTGACAGAGAGATAGAGAACACAAATACGAAGAGCAGATGGCAGAGGGAGAGGGAGAAGCAGGTTGCCCACCAAGCAGGGAGCCTGATGTAGGGTTTGATCCCAGGACCCTGGGATCATGACCTGAGCCGAAGACAGCCACTTAACTGACTGAGCCACCCAGGTGCCCTGAGCATCTGGGATTTTTAATTTAGAGATTTGAAGGAAGGGAAAGGAAGGGGGAATTTTTGAAGCATGGTTGGGATAAGAGGGTTGGGAAAGGACAAAGGCCAAAGGTGGGCTCCATCACAAAGAATTACCCCTGCCTGTGGCATGAGGAGGGTGGTTGGCGAGTGCCCACTGTTTCTCTGCCTAAAAGCTTTTCTCAGTACATGCTGCCTCCAACCCCCGACCCTGCCCATCACAGTGTATGTGCCATGCCCTTTCAGCAAACAGATTAAGCAGCTTGTCCCAGTGCACACAATTAGGAACTGGCAGTCGGGATTTCGGCCCAAAGAGTCTGACTTCACAGCCCAGGATTTTACCCACTAAATGTATGCATTTTAGTGTGCATGGTTCTTAGTGTGTCCAGGCCACAGAATAAATGGAGAAACCATTCCTTTGGTAGGAATCTTGGGATTTCAAGCATTTCAACCTGGCGGGACCAGAGAGTTCAGAAACATACGAAAACTATGGAGACTTACAAGAAAGTGGAACAAAATCCATTTGGAGTTTGTGACCACCATTCAAATGTTCCTCGGAGACATTTTTATCATCTCGAATTTGTGAGACTTCTTGTAAAGGGATGTAGGGAAAAAGCCAGAAACCACAGGGAATGTCAGTCCGGAGAAGAACTGTGAGTCAGTAATAATGACTTTCATGCTCACCATCAGCCAGGATTTCCAACTCACTATCAACCGAGTTTGTCACTGAATCGGCCACCTACAGCCCGCAAACTCTTTATC
Source organism: Meles meles (assembly GCF_922984935.1). Taxonomy (NCBI): domain Eukaryota; kingdom Metazoa; phylum Chordata; class Mammalia; order Carnivora; family Mustelidae; genus Meles; species Meles meles. The sequence goes on from NC_060070.1 coordinate 45,680,362, forward strand.
CCACTAATAATCCTCTAAGCCACTTAAGCACTGGATTTAAATATTTCTCAGCTGTTTTTCAGACAGGTTGTGCCAAAGAACTGTTTTGAGGTGGAGGTAGTGGGTGTTAATATCGGAGTGAAGCAGGTTGCCTGCACAAACCTGAGGGTGTTTTTGGTTTGGGGCTTAGATGTAAAGGATCAGGCAGGGAGAGTGGCACCCTGTGGGACACCTGGGAAATCTTGCTCTGGAAACAAAGGGCTCCTCTCAAAGGTCTAGGTGCTGAATGCACAAATCTGATTGGGGTGGGCGGAGCACAGGTCTCTCACGCCTCCCACGCACCTGCCAGCATATTAATGCCAAAAAGAAGAACTAGAGGTAAAAGAGCAGCTGGGTTAGACTTACACAGGCAGTGGTTCAAAAGGTGACACACACAGTGCGTTTAGTCTAACAATCGTGAATTTGAGATTTAATTTTAACTGAAACTCGATGATACGTTAACTTGAAAATTTATTAGCTGTAGCAGAAATCAACTCTTCCAGTCCACTGAAATCTCTGACATGCTTTAAAGACAACAACTGGTTTATTAATTTAGTCAATGATGTGAAGTTTAATCATGCCTCAGCCCTCCAAAGGATCTTAAAACTAGATGCACAAAAATAATGAACAAGCACAGTGACTGTTGGTGTTTCCTTAGTGGAGTTCTTTGTTGAATGGAAGTCAGAGCTAATGTGCACTTTGATTTCCAAAAAACAAAGCACAGAAACAAAAACCCCCAAACCTCACTGTATTCTTTTTTTTTTGTATTTTTTTTCCATTTTATTTATTTTTTCAGCGTAACAGTATTCATTCTTTTTGCACAACACCCAGTGCTCCATGCAAAACGTGCCCTCCCCATTACCCACCACCTGTTCCCCCAACCTCCCACCCCTGACCCTTCAAAACCCTCAGGTTGCCCCAACCTCCCACCCCTGACCCTTCAAAACCCTCAGGTTGTTTTTCAGAGTCCATAGTCTCTTATGGTTCGCCTCGCCTCCCCAATGTCCATAGCCCGCTCCCCCTCTCCCAATCCCACCTCCCCCCAGCAACCCCCAGTTTGTTTTGTGAGATTAAGAGTCATTTATGGTTTGTCTCCCTCCCAATCCCATCTTGTTTCATTTATTCTTCTCCTATCCCCCTACCCCGCCATGTTGCTTCTCCATGTCCTCATATCAGGGAGATCATATGATAGTTGTCTTTCTCCGATTGACTTATTTCACTAAGCATGATATGCTCTAGCTCCATCCACGTCGTCGCAAATGGCAAGATTTCATTTCTTTTGATGGCTGCATAGTATTCCATTGTGTATATATACCACATCTTCTTTATCCATTCATCTGTTGATGGACATCTAGGTTCTTTCCATAGTCTGGCTATTGTAGACATTGCTGCTATAAACATTCGGGTACACGTGCCGGGTTTGGAGAAATGTTTAATGACATGTACCCATGATTACAGTATCACACAGAATGGTGATACTGTAAATTTTAGGGTGATTTTTAGGGTGATTTACTGCCCCCCAAATTTTTTGTGTTCTGCGTTTTTACCCTTTCCTCATCCCTAACCCCTGGCAACCACTGATCTTTTTACAGTCTCTATAGTCTTGCTTTTTCCATAATGTCATACAGTATGAGCTTCCTCAGAATGACTTCTTTCACTTAGTAGTATGCATTTAAGAGTCCTCCATGTCTTGAAATCTCTTTTTCTTAGCTCTGAATACCAACCATTCCATTGTGTGGATGTACCCTAGTTACACATTTGCCTACAGAAGGACATCTTACTTGCTTGCTTCAGTTTCAACAGTTATATATAAAGTTGCTATAAATATCCATGTACAGGTTTTTGTGTGGACAACCTCATCCATTTTTACAGCTATACAATTTTGCCTTATGAGCATATGCCATTATTTTTTGTACCATTCCTCTACTGATCAACCTTTAATTATTCCAAGTCTTCTACTGCTACAAACAGTATTGCAGTGAAAAACCTTGTATATATATCATGTCACATGTATGCATGTGTATTCTTTTTTTTTTTCCATTTTATTTATTTTTTTCAGCGTAACAGTATTCATTCTTTTACCTCACTGTATTCTGATTGTTCATTCCCAGGAGTTAGGCATAAAAAGTACTTAATCAAACACCAGCCGAATAAAGAGGCCTGTTAACTTAGTATGTTTCTTTTTAATGTGTGAATTTAAAAGTAAAAATGTGTCCTTTAAAAAACCCTCCGAGAGTAGGTTAAAATTTAGCCAGATCCAAAAGTGGCTGAAGAAGATGTGGAGAAGCCACATCTGTTACCTTTTAATTTTTTCTTTTCTTTTCTTTCCTTACTTATTTTTGAACCATTAAAACTATATATCAGTCGACTGTCTTTTTTCATATAATAATGTGTTATTAATTTAGACTTTTCTAGATCAGACATTGTGGCATTTGGGACACAATTGTTCTGACACCTTCTCTGTGGTATTTGTGAAGAAAAGGACTTGTTAAAAGAATAGAGTGCAAACATGATTTCCAGGGGAGTTTTAAAATTAATTAGGATCAAACCCTTTGCAGACTTTCTACATTAACTGTATGCTACTATGGACAATTGAATCTTAGGTTGTAATGAGCAATAATATGGTGAAATGCTTGTAGAACTCTGGCATATTAATTAAGCACATGCTTTTCTTCTTTAAAACAACCTCATTTGACTTTGTGGCCACCATTTGTTAACACCAGTATATTTAAGGACAAGTTTCATACATTTTAAACTTGAACTTTATGATTAGAATATTTTGCTTAAACTCTTAATGACAAATGGAGGAGGAATGGCCCATTAACAAACTTAGATAATTTAAAAGTCAACCCAAAAAACAACTCTGAAGTCTCCGTTAAGCTCCCCACAGTGCAGATGGGCTGGTGCTGCAGTCATGCCCCATGGCCAAAGGACAGGGACTCTGCACAGTGGTGGTAAGCACTCTAGTCCAGGGGAAAACAAAACGTGTACGACGCCCAACCATCTAGGTGAGAGGATCCAGAGAATTTGAGATGGCTTCATGGAGAGTGGGACGTTGGACTGGGTCTTGAAGAATTGATGGGGGGTGGGGTGGGGGGAAGGAATGCAGTGTTCCTTCTTTTTTTTTTTTTTTTTTTTTTTAAGAGAGAAAGTGCATCCATGTGAGAGGAGAGGAGAAGGGAAGAGAGAGGGAGAGAGAATCTCAAGCAGGCTCCGTGCCCAGTGCAGAGTCGACACAGGGCTGGATCTCACGACCCAGAGATAGCAACCTGAGCGGAAATGAACAGTTAAGATGCGTAGCCGACTGAGCCACCCAAGGCGCCCTTGCAGTGCATTCCTTGCAAATGCTTGTGCAACTTTGGGTCTGAGGAGAGGTAAAAAGTTGACCAAGAGACTGCAGAGATCAATCTTCCCAGATTCCCCCATGACAGGATTACAAAACAGGGCAGCAGCTTTGCTAAGAGGTAGGTGATGCATGTGTGTGATTTCTTAAACTTAGGCTGGGAAAAAATGCTTTCTGTGACATCCTGTTTTTTCACTGGCCAGGTTTCACATAGCTCTAAATCTGCAGGGGTGATTGGTCAGGGTTCCTCACCCGATGCCGGAGTTTGGTGATTTACTTCCACGGACCAGACGTCCACTTTGGGGCTTTATTTCTGATGAGCAAGCATTTCAGGGCTGTGTACATAAGGCTTCCACACGGAGTGCTAACTGCTCCGGAGAAAGACCCTCCAGCATCACAGTATTACCCATACAAAGTCTGAAAGATTTACAAATAAGCAGACCAAGAAGTTCACCTCCAGCTGTGAAGACTAATTCTTTTTAGCAGTGGTGGGATAAAGCAGGTCTATGAATAACTTGATAAAACATCCAGTAAAAACATAATTTATTGCAGCAATTCTCATGGGGTACAGGGATGCAGGGAAATAGGTTGAGACATTGTCTTTAGGTAAAATCACTTGGTTTTCGGTTTTAATTTCTTGGGGTTTTCTTCCAGCCAGCTCTCAGGAATGTTTTCTTTAGCTTATGCCTGGCATTCCATGACTTGCCATTTACATTACATTGTATTGGAAAGTTTCTTATGTGACAGCAGACCATGATGAGGCCAAAGTGTATTTGGCTTTTTGATCCACACCTCAGTGTCCAGTCAGCTGCCTACCATTCTCCGTTGCCTTGGAACCTGACTCAGTTTACTCACTTTTGTTTTCTGCCTACCCTTCCACGGTTGAAATCACAGTTACACTCCTCTGAGCCACCATCTCCTCCATCTTCTGTAAAACGACATAGTATTAGCATTGATGTGATAGCATTTTGTATTGATTAAAAGTGTGAATTTGGGGGGGTGCCTGTGTGGCTCAGTGGATTAGAGCCTCTGCCTTTGGCTCAGGTCATGATCTCGGGGTCCTGGGGTCGAGAGAGCCTGCTTCCCACTCTCTCTCTGCCTGGGCTTTCTGCCTACTTGTGATCTCTGTCTGTCAAATAAATAAATAAAATCTTAAAAAAAATGTGAATTTAGGTTCCAGGCTTCGAGGAGATTTTAAGTGGTCCACGGATATTAGTTATGATTGCTATTCTTCTGCCCAGTTTGTCTATCCCTACAGTGATCCCCGAAAAGTTTCCCCTAGACACACAGTTGGCTTAGGAAACAACAGAAGTGTGCTATCTGAGGTCTTTGTCTGTGAAAGATCATCCCCCAGTGAACATGACTGGCCTGGAAGGACTCAAGGCTGGGGTTCGTGTCATGAAATTTGTAACACCATCAGTGAAATCACACAGCGAGATCGAATCCGATCAAATCTCCGGGCTCCTCTGAGAGCCTGCCCAGGAGACCTCTCGGCTGTGATAATGTAGGCGGTTTTCAGGGTTTTATGACTTCAGTAAGAGTCCCTCTGAATTCAGTTAATAATCGTTGAAAAGCAACAAACATGTTTAAGCATGAGGAATTTTTTCCTTTCAAGATTATTTTGTCAGGCTCATTTGGAATGAATAACATTTTGAGAAAAATCACAGAATAGTTTCACAGACCACAGAGTGTGTATTAATATCACATGTAACTGCACTCGCAAAATGCTAAATTTAGATTTTTATTTGTGCTTATACAACATTTTAAATGACACATTATTTTAATTAATATGCTACATGGTAGCTGAATATGATAAAGGACTCTGTGTGTGTGTCATACATTTTTATCTATGCCTCAGCTAGTTAAGTTTCCACTGTAGTTTGAAATAGTATCTCCCCACCTGGAGAAAACGCCTTAACTCTTAGTGCTGCCTTCTGAGATCTGTTAGGGCTGTGTTTCAAATAAAGTCATAGTCAGCTGGATTAACAAAATAGTCACAGACATTTATTCTTACCAATAATTTTGATATTGTTGTATTTATCCAGAAGGAAAATTTCAGTCCTCAGATCCCTAAATAGACCCAGAAAAGTAAACCTCATATAGGGATAGTGTATTGTGTTTTAGAACATTTCAGCTGTATGCTAAAGAGGATTCTTTCTTGACTTGAGCCTTAGAAATGATAATGGACTAGATTCTCTGAATTCCCAGAAAAAACTGGAGCAGGGCGCCTGGATGGCTCAGTGGGTTAAGCCTCTGCCTTCAACTCAGGTCATGATCTCAGGGTCCTGGGATAGAGCCCCGCATCGGACTCTGCTCAGCAGGGAGCCTGTTTGCTTCTCTTTCTCTGCCTGCCTCTGCCTACTTGTGATCTCTGTCAAATAAAAAAATAAAATCTTAAAAAATAAAAGAAAAGAAAAAACCCTAGCAAACAAAACAGTATGCTTTCAGGTTTGTCTTCCTAACTTTGACTTGACATTGACAAGCCGTTACTCTGGGAATTGTCCATTTTAAAATAGGAGACTTGCTAAGCAATGACTACAAGCTGTCTTTGTACACATAATTAAGAAAATTGACCAGATTAATGGAGTTTCTCCCTTTCTAATCAAGCAATAGCTGGAAATAAGTCAGTTAAGGTCACTAAATGTTTCCTACCCAGACTCTTCTGTAAAAATAGCATTATTTTCAGAGTTGTCTCTTAGAGGTGTGGGTCTCAGAATAAATCACACAGAGTACTCTCCTCCTGCCTTATATTTTAGGTGGGTGAAATTGGCCTAAAGTGGACGAACGTCCTGAGCATCTGAGAAGGCTCCGCTTAGGAGTCTGCATGGAAGAAGGGACTTGTCATCACATACTGTAGGAGTCACATGTTTTGTGGTCTTTTTAACAATGAGCTAATCGAAAAAATGAAACCCTTTTAATTCTTGGCCACATTATGGTGTGATTCGTATAGAAGGACAGAGTGCCCTAAGCATAGTCCCAAAGAAGGGCACCTAATTTGCAGTACATTTGGGAGGCATCCATGATGGCCTGGCTAACTCCAGGTATCCTTGGTGATGCTTCACAGGGGAGCCACGGGCATTAAATAACATGATAGATTTGCATATTCACCACTAAGGTGACTATATACCAGAGAAAATGCATGTAATAGGTGATGTCTGTATTATAATCAAAAATATAACCAGGGAGAGGAGGACAGGGCAGGGATTAAAATAAGCCATGTGATCATTAGACACAAGATCACATGTTCAGACATAATTTGTATCCTTTGCCCCACCAAACATTTTATTGAGCTGTTTGTTCTCCTATTCCTCTCTGCTCTCTTGGGGATGCAGGCATTTTGGAGGGAGAGGTGATGGTGCAGGTGGGCATGGTACCTCGCAAGGCAGACCAATGTGTGGGAGGTCCTCCAAGTGGATTCGGCTGCCTTTTCATGCCTGACCTTACTGTGAAGAGTATCAGAGCCTTTGCTTCCTCGAGTCGTGATGTGTTTACATATATAAATGCTTTTGAATGATGAACAGTCTGACAGCCATTAAATAACTAAACAAGCTAGTAAGTTGTTGCTTTAGAAATAACTAATCATGCAGGAGCTTGTGGTAACCTTTTCCCTGAAAGTTTGTTTGGATGTATGTCTGCAGCCTCTCTCTTTAAGTCATTATCCTCCTTTCGTGGGATTTCTCCCATTTAAGGAGAAATAGATCAGTACGTTTTGTGTGCTGTGGAAAGGGGTTCTGAGTTACAGAATTGCTTTCTAGCCTCTGGAATCCCACAGCAGAGGGGAGTTGGGGGACAGTGATGTGGAAGGAGCTATGTATAGTTTAGTGTATTAGAGATCTTGGGAATAAGTAACTAGGATCTTTCCCAAATCACAAGACATTTTATAAGGCATTTAAAAAATCTGGCTGGGTGGAGAGGCTAGACACATTGTAAATCAGCTAATACCATAGGCTACCCTCAATAGGAGTTTCTCCCAAGTCATTAAACCCACAAAAATTTGCAAGGATCCCTCCCACATTTATCAGTGCCACATTCTGTTGCTTTGAATGTTTTTTGTTCATAAGAGGATATGAATGTCCCCCTCCAAACTATAGTCACCGTTTTCACATAAACAGTGCTCAAGCTAAACCCTGGAAAAAGAAAGGAAGAGATGGTCATGGTCACATCAACTATCTTCACATGTGGACATATGGCCTGGTGCTCATTTTCTCATAGTGGCACAAAGCTTCTTAAGGACACTGATTTCCCATTAGCCACACTGACTTATGGAAGCTGTACTGGGCTCACTATAGTGGTGGACATGTCAAAGGCTTCATGAACATGGAAATGGTGGCTTTTCCTCCTTCAGAGGAATGAATGGCATTATGTCTGTGTACAATTCCATGCCATGCGGATGCCCTAGAGCACACATGATCTGCCTGGAGAATGTCTTTGCTCCCTGTTCACTTAGTTTTTTGATCCCAGCTCCCGTTCAGGAGGTTGCTGCCAAGGCATAGCTTCACTACCATGTAATAAGAGCTTTCTGTCTCTGGGTTTCACACAGCGGTCAATGTTAGGGTGTTTAACCATTTGCTGGCTCTGAGATTCATGCTTTATATTCTTCAGAACATGGGAGCCTTCCTTGGCTTTCCTGTTGATGACTTTGATGGCAACCTAAATCGCTGGTGATATAAATGATACCCGGTGAAAGTTAACTAGTAAAAATAGCCAAAGTAGTCTCAATTTTTTTAAAAGCACAAAACAATACATAATACAGACATAATAACTGGAATTTTGTACAGTAATTTTGTTAAATTCGTAGTGATATCATACGGTATTTGCCTTTCTCTAACTGACTTATTTTGCTTAGCATAATACACTCTAGCTCCATCCATGTCATTGCAAATGTCAAAACTTCATTCTTTTTGATGGCTGAATAGTATTCCATTGTATATATGCACACCACATCTCCTTTATCCATTCATCTGTTGATGGACATTTGGGCTCTCTCCAGAGTTTGTGGGTTGTGGATAATGCTGTTATAAACATCGGAGTGGATGTATCCCTTCGAATCTCTATTTTTGTGTCCTTTGGGTAAATACCTAGTAGTACAACAGCTGGATTATAAGGTAGTTCTATTTTTAACCTTTTGAGGAACCTCCAAACTGTTGTCCAGAGTGTCTACACCCATTTATACCATTATATTCTCACCAACAGTGTAAGAGGATTCCTCTTTCTCTGCATCCTCACCAACACCTGTTGTTTCTTGTGTTGTTAATTTTAGCCATTCTGACAGGTATGAGGTGGTATCTCATCATAGTTTCAATTTGTATTTTCTGATGTAGAGTGATGTTGAGCATGTTTTCATGTGTCTGTTAGCCATCTGGAATTCTTCTTTGGAAAATTGTCTATTGTATTCTGCCCATTTCTTCACTAGATTATTTATTTTTGGGGTGTTGAGTTTGGTAAGTTCTTTATGGATTTTGGATACTAACCCCTTATCAGATATGTCATTTACAAATATCTTCTCTAAATGGGCTGTATTTTAGAATACATACCAACCAAAATGAAAAGATATAATTGGTACAAAAATAAAAATAATTAAATATAGAAACAAATATATATCAATAAAATTATCTATAGTACATTCTAGGAAAACTCATTAAAACTTCTTCATTCTTTTTTAAAAATAGTTATTAGTTTGACAGCAAGAATTTCTTTCTTTGTTTTTAGTAGGAAGATATAAAAAATAATTTTGAGTAAGAAAACCAGTTAGAAATTATCCTGTGATATTTTTTATTATGTTTCTTTGGATTTGTTTTTATTGTAAAGATAAATTGATTTTTCTACACATTAACATGCTTAATTGGAACACACACTCATTTCTGGACTAACAGATAATCCAAACTTTAAGATTTTCATTTATTTTAAACTAATTGAGTCTTCTCAAGGAATCTAGGGCAAGTAAGTTTTGCAAAAAGAAGACTGTCCTTTTCTTACACCCAGGAGGAAAATAAAGCAGGATTTAATAAATCAAACTAGTCTCTGCTGCTTATGACTACATTAAAAGAATCTTGTGAAGAAAAGTATTTGTAGCTATGAGACCTTCAACATAGGGTGGAATTTATAATTACGTTAATTATTTAGCATGTCCCAAGGGGTGAGAGTGGACATCCTTGTCTTGTCTCTGATCTTAGAAGAAAAGTTCTCAGTTTTTCACCATTGAGTGTGATATTAGCTGCGGGTTTCATATATGACCTTTATTATGTTGAGGTATGTTCCCTCTAAACCTACTTTGTTGAAGGTTTTTATAGTCAATAGATGTTGCACTTCGTCAAAAGCTTCTTTTTACATCTATTAAAATGACCCTCTGGTTTTTATCTTTTCTCCTGTTAATGCGATGTATCACATTGATTGATCTGCAAATATTGAGCCACCCCCTTGAACCTCTGGAATAAATCTTAGTATATCATGGTGAGTGATTTTTGTTAATGTATTGTAGGATGTGGTTCGCTAATATATTGTTGAGGATTTTTGCATCTATATTCACAGAGATATCAGCCTGTAATTCTTTTTTTTTGTAGTGTCTTTATCTGATTTTATATTATGATAATGCTGGCCTCCTAGAATGAATTTGGAAGCTTTACTTCCTCTTCTATTTTTTGAATAGTTTTAGAAGAATAAGTATTAACTCTTCTTTAATTGTTTGGTAGAATTCACCTGCTAAGCTGTCTTGAATGTACCAGAGTTTATTTGTGCATTCAGTTACTGAAAGACACTCTGGTTACTTCTGAGTTTATGCAATTATGAATAAAACTGTTATAAACATTAATCTGCAGGTGTTTGTGTGGACATAAGTCTTCAGCTCAATTAGGTAAATACATAGGACCATGATTACTAGATCTTATGGTAAGACTATGCTTAGGTTTGTAAGAAACTGCCAAATTGTCTTCCAAAGTGCCTTTACCATTTTGCATCCCCATCAGCAATGAATAAGAATTCCTGTTGCTTTGCATCCTCACCAACATTTGGTGTGGCCAGATTTTTGCATTTTAGCCTTTCTAATAGGTATGTAATTGTATACCATTGTTACTTGAATTTGTAGTTCCTTGATGACAGATGATGTTAGGATGATGTTCTTGCTGAGGAACACTGGATGACATGAGTTTTTTTTCTCTTAGAGAAGCTTGTATTTTCTTGACTGAAGGGCACAGGTAGGTTTTTAAAAAGTTAAAACAGTCAGTATTTCCCATTTTTCTTAATTGTCCTACCATAAAGCTGCTCAAGAGATGATTAATTTTGATGAAATGTGGCCACAGTTACCAAAATAAAATTTGATGTTTGCTCTGTGGGATCGTGGGAAAACATGACATCTTATGCCATTGATCATCTTAGAGAGGAAGCTACAATTCCGGAGGAAATAAATTTGAGGACAGAATGTTGTAAAGGAAAGGGATTATTTTCCTGGAAAAGTAAGGAAAGGTACTCAGTAGATACCATGAAACAAAGGATTTTATGAAATAATAAAAAAAAACCTCCACAGTCTTAATGCCAACAACTTGATGTACACATAAGTATTTAAATCACAGAATTCAGGGTAACACTCTGTAGAAGTCAAGCAGTTAATGAGTTTTATTATAGGAAGAGACATAATGCAGTAATTTTCCAACCAACAAATATTAGTCAGGACATGGTAATTGTTGTAATTAACAATTTCAAAGTCTTAATGGCTTAACGCAGTAAAAAATTACCTCTTGCTGATGTCACAGTACAAGGTAGGCTGGAGGAAGCTTGTGATGGGCTCTACCTCTCATGGTCATTAAAGCCATGGGTCATTGATCCAAAGAGTACCACATCCCCAGGCCTCTTCATGATCCTTTGCATTTAGTCTGCAATAAGAGATGAGACGGTGGGAGATTATTTTTATAGATTAGGCTTAGAAGTAGCAACTATCATTTCTGGCCTATGCTGCACTGACCAGTTATATATGTCTGCCTATTGGGGGGAGGCTGGGAAATGTAGTCTTGGAAAGGAAGGAAAATAAAACAGGATTAAATAAGTCAAAGTAATCTCTTCCACTTTCACTATACCAAATGAAAAAAAGAAAAAAAAAACTTTGTGAAGAAAAATATTATTATCTTATGACAACTTCCAAAATAGGATGCTGTTTATAATTACATTGATTATTTAGCCTTTCTCTCTACTTACAGGAAGAACTGACTTTCTGGACTTATTCTTGTGTTTTCAGAAGCTGAAAACCCAACCTCAACATTTCTTCTGATACATGGTCCTCAGTGAATGAACTGGGGAGAATGGCATTGTTTCCATTTGAAAATGTTGATGAAGAGTAGGACAAATATTTTTCATCTTTAAGGAGCAAAAGTGTAGACAATGTTTTATCTTTTGTTTTATATTAACATTATTTTAATTTTCTACTGAGCTGCAACAAATCACTTCCAAACTTCAAGGTTTTAAACAACAATAACATTTTATTATTCTATCGCAATTCAGAAATTTGGGAGTGGCTCAGCGGGGTGGTTCTAGACTGTCTTTCACGTGGTTGCAGATGGGGCTGCACCTGTAATGTCAAGATGGTGAAGCAACTGCGGGGAGAGACCATGTGGAGAGACACTGCTGTAATCCTCGCATCTTTCCATATGGTCTCTCTGCATGGGCTGGTTTGGTCTTCCTGTCCCTGTGGTGCTTCAGGGCAGTCGGACTACACACAGAGATGCTGAAGCCTTCAAGGGATATTTCTCTGCCTCGAAGTGTCCTTAGCTGGATTGTTAGGTTCATTAGCTACCTTTCCACAGCCAGTGCTACCAGACCTTCCACCTCCATGTACCAAGGCTCGCCTTTCCTCCAGCCTCCGATAACTGTTTTCCCCACTTTCCTTTAAGCTTTCACTGACTGTGTCTTCAAGAACCTTTTTGATTCTGCTGACACTCTCCTTGGAGCCCTTGAGGTTTTCACTCACAGCCTCCTTTGGGCCCTTCCTGACACTTAGCAGACCCAGAGTAAATGCCACCTGGTCTAGCTTTTTGTAACAACAGCCCTCTACTCCAGGGCACTCACATATGTTTCCTTTATGTATTTTTGCATAATAAATTACCACAAAAGTTATGAGCTTAAAAGAACCACAGTCCCTCCATTAGGTCTACAGTTTCTGTAGATCAGGAATCTGGGAAGGCCTCAGACGGCCAGTCCTGATTCAGTGTCTCATGAGGTTGGAATCAAGTCATGCTGGAGCTAGGACCAGAGTTGGCCTTTTCAGCAGGTTGTTGTGAGGATTAAAAGAGATGTTCATAAAGTGTTTAGTGCTGTGCTTGTCATGCCATCAGTGTTCAAAATAGATTAGGTCTTGTATATTTTTGTGACCTTCATGAAACCCAGCTTAATGTTCTGCATTAAAGGGATTCTTTGTAACACTGACTTAACAGATAAAATAAGGTAATGAAGTTTTAGGAATCATTTATTTCTCATCTCATTGTGAATTTCCAGGAATATTTTTCATGTAATTTATTGATTAGGTGTAAGACAAAATTAACTATTTAAAGATAGCACTGAACGTCATAGGCAGAGATGAGGACATTGCATTTCTGTCACTTAGGCCTATTTTCTACTCTGTAAGCCTAACCACTACTTCTTTTTTTTTTTTTAAGATTTTATTTATTTATTTGAGAGAGAGAGAGAGAGAAAGCACGAGCAGGGGGAGGGACAACAGGAGAGGGAGAAGCAGTCATGCCACTGAGAAGGGAGCCCAACATGGAGCTTTATTCCATGACCTGAGATCATGACCTGAGCTGAAGGCAGCCCCCAACCGACCGAGCCACCCAGGTGCCCCTAACCACTACTTCTGACAAAGTTTAACTTGCACCTGTGTTTTCCCAGAAAGTTCATGTTGTATCCCAATTGACTAACCCCACAGAGTAGAGCTTCCAATTCTCATTATTTTCAGTTCTGTTTCCATTCAGCCAGAGAGTGGGTCCTCATCTGGCCAAGAGAAGATAGAACTTTTTGTGGATTTCCATGACTGATATTTCCTGTGTTTGGAGAATTTATTTTTCAGTGTCTTAGAACAGTGGCATTCTATTGGATCTACCCAGAGAACAGTGCCAGATCAAACTGCAAATTTTTAGGACTATCGGGAAGAGCTAAAGATTTGGGAGGCTAAGTCAAGACATCCCCTGAGTGGGGCCGCCTCATACTGGATGGTTCCTCCTCAGCCCTCCCTTCGACTGATTGCATTTTTGAGGTGCTGGTAGAAAGAGAGGACAAAGATATAAGATCTTTAATTGAAAAGTATAATAATGGAATTGAACTAGTTTTTACTTTTGGCGTATGTTGAAATGAAGAGAAAGGACACAAACTGTCTTAAAAATGCCATGCATTTTATTTTTTTTAAGATTTTTATTTATTTATTTGACAGATAGAGATCACAAGTAGGGAGAGAGGCAGGCAGAGAGAGAGAGAGGAGGAAGCAGGCTCCCTGCCAAGCAGAGAGCCCGATGCAGGGCTCGATCCCAGGACCCCGGGATCATGACCTGAGCGAAAGGCAGAGGCTTTAACCCACTGAGCCACCCAGGCGCCCCCAAAATGCCATGCGTTTTAAAACCTGACATCTGACTAGTCTATGGATTGCCACCATTGGGGATCAACCGAAAATGACACCTTGAAAACATTTTGGGGTTAAGAAACTTCCAAAAACATTTCTTAAAGTCATTCTCTTGGCACCGCATAGAATCCTTTCAGAAAAGAAAATCTGCTCAAGGCAGGTTTTTTTTTTTATTTTTTTTTTATTTTATTTTATTTTTTTTTTTTTAAAGCTCTTTTTTTTTTTTTTTTTAAAGATTTTATTTATTTATTTGACAGACAGAGATCACAAGTAGATAGAGAGGCAGGCAGAGAGAGAGAGAGGGAGGGAAGCAGGCTCCCTGCTGAGCAGAGAGCCCGATGCGGGACTCGATCCCAGGACCCTGAGATCATGACCTGAGCCGAAGGCAGCGGCTTAACCCACTGAGCCACCCAGGCGCCCCTTTTTTTTATTTTTTAAAAAAGATTTTATTTATTTATTTGACAGAGATCACAGGTAGGCAGAGAAGCAGGCAGACAGAGAGGAAGGGAAGCAGGCTCCCTGCTGAGCAGAGAGCCCAATGTGGGGCTAGATCCCAGGACCCTGGGATCATGACCGGAGCCCAAGGCAGAGGCTTTAACCCACTGAGCCACCCAGGCGCCCTCAAGGCAGGTTTTTAAATTTTGTTTTGGTTTGGATTGGATTTTGGTCTGGGAATATTTTACTTATATAGATCCCTCTCCCCCTGATCATTTGAAATTAGTCCTTAAATATGAAAGCAGTCATAGGTCCAGGGAGACAGTTCCCTTTCTGCCTGAATTTGCAGCTTGTGTGTTAATATGTTGCTACATTGAAAAGTGTAGGAGAATATCAGGGATGCACTGCTCATGAATGGTTTCCTGTCAGTGGAGGATACATAGACTTCCAGAGAGAGGGACTATTGGAGAAGTCCCAGTATTCTTCATATTGGTTTCTGTTCAGAAAACCAAGTCATTCTTCTGGAATTTGGCTGTCCTCTTAGTTTTCATTATATCAAGTGGACATTTCTATAAGGAATGAAATGAACTGAAAAAAATATGTGTCGTTTCAGAAATAAAAATCAGGTTTTGATCTGGATGTCAAAGGAGTAACGAGGACTTGCCTTTCATAAAAAGCCACCTCCTCCACTTTAGAAAAACGCTAACCTGAAAGTGATTGACAGTGTAAGAAGAACTCAAGCAGTGGTGAAAAGTTTTAGTCTTTAAAATTAAAAAAATAATAATAATAAAAAGAAGTTAATGCCCTACTTTTAGCAAATATAAGAATTTACTTATTATTGCTGCCAGCATTTAGAATTTGTTTCTATTAATAAGGTTTAGAAGGCTTTGTTAAGATATATGGGGATGTTATTCTAGCTGATAAATGTGGAATCCTTGAATTCAGGGAACTCAGAATTTGCATCTAGTTTCAAAATGCCTTCTTTAAAATAATATTTCATGTGTAATTTCATGTGAAGTTAACTGGATGATGAGATTGTTTCCTTTTTCGTGTCAGCTGGACTCTTCTCATTGATGGCTTCCCCCCTGGTTCTAATGTTAAGTGGATTTGCGCCTTTAACAGAGCCCCATGTTTTAGGGGGCAGACTTCTGTTTTGTATTCTCAGGTTACCCGTTCAAGGTTTCAAAGGCAGGCAATTTCCAAGAATATGTGGGGTAACTTCCAAGAATCATGGAACATTCTAGAACTTCAGTTCTCAACTACGAATCTGGAAGATAAATGCCTATAAATATACGTGTATCTGAGATATATTCCTTGAATGCTATATTCCCTGAATGGATCACAGAGTAAAGCATGAGGAAGTGATTTCTACTTCAGGGAGGACTTTTGAAAACTTATGGGAAAAAAAAATTTCAGTCCCGTAATGCTGCTTATGGTGATCTGGGCCCCATGTGGATTGTGGGAAGGCTTGGACTTTGGTCTCAGGCTTTCCTTTTAAATGTGCCAAGGTGTTCCATTTTTATGGCTTAAATCATGTCCTATCGTGTATAATTTCTTATTTTTTACACGTCCTTTGGCAAGAACATAGTTTAAGAGTTACTGATTTGTAGGTGCAAGCTTAGTAGTTTTATAGGCTTTCCTTTTGGGGGGGCATAATCTACGAAAAAGGTGTAAATTTTTTTGTAAGAAATATTTTTGCTGTTTTGATGTACAGAGCCCCTTCTCCATGATTCAATGGTAAACTTTAATGAGAGCATTAACCACAAACAGGTACACTTTTTTTTCTGTGACATAAGTGTCCAAAGTGACGCTAACTTGTAGCACAGAGCACTATGAAAACTTCTAGGCTGTTTGCAAGGGACGAGTGGGGTAATTCTGGCTTATGTAGGACTAATACAGAATCATAATCTAGGTGACCTCTATGCTAATGCCCATTTTTTAAAGTTTTAGGTTAAAATTTGAAAACCACAAAGTCATGTTAGAACCAGTTAGTGGCATTCAAGTTTGCTCTTCAAAGATGATGGAGAAGGTTGAAACTGGAAATTGTCAAAGTTGACAGTTTCAGCCCATAACCTTCAGGTGTGCCACCAGGAAGTACCTGCACAGAGCATTCCATCTTCTAATGAGATGTGTTTCTTTTCCTTATTGGCATTCCCTTTGGAGCCAGCCCCACAACTCCATAGCACTGCCGTTCGTGACAGTGCAATTTTTCTTATTAATTTGTAGGCTATAAGGAAATAGGAAGTGTTTCTGGGGTGGAACAAGGCCATTCGTGTATGTATATGTTTGTGTGTATAGGCACAGGTCTGAATAGTATCTAATGAATATTTGATGTAAAGACAGCAGTCCTTCAGCTCTGTTGCACAATTACTGCCTAAGGAAATAGAATCCTAATACTTAGTTAATATTCAGAGAATAACAATGGTTTCTCAAAGCACTGTTAGGGTTTTCTGAGGATGTGTTTCCTTCTCTTTCCAAAGCTGGGGCAGAGTTAGGGCAGGCCTGGGTAAATTCACAGACTGTTGTCTTTAAACCCAAGCTCACCCTTGACTTTCCACACTCTCCTCTTCTCCATCAAATCACCTGGCTCATGTAGGTCCTTATGAAAAGATTCCCCCTCATCCTCAGAGACACAGAACTTTTATGGTGCTTATCTTCTTATGTTCCCTCAGAAAAATAGTTCTTCATATAGAGTAGTAGTGCCAGGAAGTAAGAAATGCTGCACTTTCCACAGAGGTGCATGCATTCTGTCAATCAAACACAAATAACCACCTCAATAACCCACAATTATCACTGACAGTATAGTTCACACTTAACATGTAATCATCACAGACACTGGTTTCATAATTAGCCCCCTGACTAACCCGGGCGAGAAGTATAACAATGGAGAGGGGCGTGTTGTGTAGACCAGTTGCCAATGCTAAGGGCGAGTTGATCCACCCTTCCTTGGTCCAGAGAGGAAGGTTGTAACTCCTCCCATCCCCCACTAATAAAACATGCATCTGCAAGTGTTGAGATCGATGTGACTGTGTCAGTGCCTAAAGAATAGTAATCTCTGGTTGTTCTTTGGAAGAGAGTATTCCCACAATGCAGAGTTGATGCAGCAAATCACAGGATGCGTGGCCAATTTGGAAATGAGAATAAAAGAATCCAAGCTGTAAATTCTTGTTCCTTTCGAGTGATAAGTTAATTTCAAATGTGTAGACATCATCTTGGATAAAGGAGGCCAAAAGTTTTCCCACTACTTTCTGTGGTGGAGAATCACTTGTAATGGTAGATATATTCAGGTTGGAGTCATTTGGCCCTCGTGACCATCAGCACAGGGAGCACTGACCTGACAAGAGGACTATGGACAAAGGCTGCTAAAGTAAGTGGCCCATTAAGCGTGACCCAGGTGTACTAACCTCTGACACCACTGCTCAGGGCTTCCTGGGACTAGGAACACATTCCTGAGAGTAAGAATCTAGGTTTCTCCCAGAGCTTCCCATCTCTATCTTTGCCCTCTTGGGCTGCTCCTTCCTATACACATAAATAACATTCTAAGCTTTTCTCTTTCTCCCTCTTATTACCATCTATTTATTTAGCTACCAACTAGTGCTGTGCTGGGCAATAGGGACACAAAGATGACAGGGCATAGCTACCACCCTCAGAGAATTCATATGAGGGACACAGACATGTAAACAAGCAATGTCAACACACAATCAGAAAAACTATAAAAGAGACAGAGACAGCATTGAATAATGGGGAGGGACAGCAGGGACATGATAACTTCTCCTGGGAGACTTAAGGTGGGGGGGAGTAGCTTGGTAGAAGAGTTGATGTTTGAGATGGGTCATGAAGGATGAGTAGAAGTATGCTAGGCAGAAAAGAAGGAAAATTAAGGTACTCATTTGGCAAATTTAGATTTTATTGTGTGTAGACAACACAAATCCATTTAAGAAGAGAGGGCATAGGGTTAGAATATTAGATAACTCTAGCAGCAGTTTAGAGGGCCCCTGGGGAGGCTAAGACAAGAAGACAATGAGGAGGAAGATGTGATGGTCTTATAGGCAAAAGTGAGGACCTGAAATAAGGTAAAAATTCTATGTGTATATGAAGAGGTGGATAAAAGTGACTCCTGAGAGGTAGGATTGAGAGGTTTTGATGAAGGATGGGATTTGAGATTCTATGGCTTTCAACTCATGTGGCTGGAGAGATGTTGTACTTATTCATTCACTCAATAAATATTTCTAAACTACCTGACATTTGTAACACATAAAAATAATCAAGTTGAAATTACTCTCCTTGAGGTCTTAATTTTAGCTGGGCACAAGAATCATTTGGGAGATTTTAGAAATTCCAGTGTCCAGGCTATACCTGAGGCCAATTCAATTAGATTCTGAGAGTGTGGGCTGTGTTTGTGGAGGGAGTGGGATCCAGCATTAGTAGTTTTAAAAGTTCTCCAGGTTATTCCAAAGAGTAGCCAGAGCTCCAAGGAATCACAAGCTAGTCAGTCAACATAACATTGCAAAAACAGTGTGATAAGAGCTATGGCAGAAATTGGGACATGCTCCTCTGGCAGTAGAGAAAAAGACCATGTAGGTCTGCCTTCCGGCTCAGGGTGGCCATCCTAGAGAAGGGACTGCTGTAGCTGAAACTGGGAGAGAGGGGTATATTTTCCAGGAGTTGAGTGGGGTGGACATTATGCTCTGGGGAGGAGTCCTTGCAAAGTAATGTGCCTGGACAGAAACTAGTTGAGGAGGAACACAGTGAGGTAAGAGGAAGGATGCAACATATTCTACTTCTGGAGGATGGGGGGCCTGTGGGACACCCAGGAAGAAAGGTCAGCATCAGTAGGCTCTATGAGTCTGGAGTTCAGGAGAAGTGAGATCTGAAGGTACAGTATTAGGAGTCTCAGGTTCATGGCTGAAGCCATGAGGCATGTACAAGGTAACTCAGGACCAGTGTATGCAGTGCTTGCAACCCTAATGAACACTGACACTTACTTGGGGGCCAACGTCAGAGGAAGAGCAGTGCAAAGGAGAAGGAGCAGGGAGGGAGCACATTCATCTTTGAAGAAATCTTCCAGTCTACAGCCTTGTTCATCTCCCTAGGATTAATTCCAATCTAGGTTATTGTCAGATGTTAGTCATTGCATAATTCTAAGTTCCCATTATACATGTCAGTGGGGAAATTGCCAACAAAGGCCATTCACTTGTTATTACTATTATTCCCATTATGAAGAGAGCATCATTTGTTCAGACAAAGTCTAAACAAGACACTAGGAGTGTAAACCTTCCTTGCCTTTAGGGGCTCATAAAAGTCAAACCATAAAATATAAACATGTTCCTTAACCACCAATTGAGAAAGTTGAAGCTACTCAATGAAAAAAGTACCTCTTTTCTTAAATCTTTGTCTTCATTTTCAGTCTTTATTTCCATTAGTTACTGTCTTTCCTTTAGTTACTATTTTTGGAAATCAAGTTCAGAAGGGTAAGTGGAGAAGAATGGAGTTAAGGAGGAGAGAGATTTTTGAATGTAGGGGGTGCTCTTCTGATTAACTGAACAGACATGAATTAAACAGCAACCACTTGGTCAATAGAGCATAAATTTCTTGGTGGCAGAGAAGTGAATATACTCACTATTGAATCCCTAGTCCAGGTTCGAGCACATACTTTATGTTCAATAATGTCTGTTAAGTAAATGAACTAAAAAAGGCAAGCTGGCCTGGTCTGTACTTTGACCACAGAGAGAAAGACAAATGCAACACAGAGCTTGCTTTAAGCATTTTGTAGTCTCATGAGGTTGGGGGAATCAGAAGTCCACAAATTGTTATAATACACCTTGGAGCATGATGAATTCCTTGTGGTCATTACAAGTGTAGTTATAGGGATTTAGAGAAGGGAACGTGTATATCCAAGGGGGTGGGGTTAGGGGCATAGCTCAAAAAGTATATGACAGAGGAGGAAGCATTTAAGATGGTCTTAAAAGATGAATGGGACTTAGGCAAGAAGGAAGGCATCAGGAAGAAATGCCTTGAAGGAGGGCAGACTTCATATGAGTAGATATATGAGAAACTTGGTGGCACTTAAGGCTGGACAGGTGGGTTATGGAAAACTTCCCCTGCTTTCCCTGTACACATCATGATCTCTCATTGCTTGAGCAGGAGCAACCTTGAGCTCTTCTCTGTCCTTCACAAGCAAAGGCATGTCCCATAGAGATGAGCCACCCAACCCCAAATGGGCAAAGAAGAGAAGAGGGAACTTGTCCCATTTCCCTTCCCGTGTCTGTCCCATAGAGTTCTGTGGGAGACCGAGTAGGTCCTCCATCAAGGTGCAGAGGGAGAGCAGGGAGGAGAGGCTCTGAATGATCTGTAAGTATCACTGTCCTCTAATACTGTGAGCCCTGGCATGGAGGAATTGTCTCATTTAGTTTTGCTAATGTCTCCTCCCTCCCCTCCTCCCTCCCCGCTGGAGTCTAACATATGGAAGAACTTCAATAAATATTTGATGAATGAATGTATATAAATAAAGTTCAATAAACTTTTATGTTTTACTTTTGGAGTCCACTTGTAATGAGGTTAAGGAGGGCTTCTGTTAGACAGATGCAGGATTTATTTCTGGGAAGCAAAGATGCTGCAGAGTCTGGCCAGGGTGCTTTGCAATGTTTGCGTGGCACAAAGTGCTACCAGGTATGGGACCGAGGGTGTGAGCCGGCCGGTCTGTGTTCCATGCTCCTTTCTATTCCTCTGAAAATCATATCCGGTGATGACATTATCTCAGTCCTCCACCTAAAAGCTTTAATTACATTTTCAAAGTTGTTACTGTTAACTCAACATTTCTTCAAAGCGGAATGTACCTTTAAAAAATAATGTAAAGTTTCTATAAATAAACATGAGGACTTAAAAATTTTTTGATCTTTTGTCAATGAGTAGCTACAACTTCTCTCATATCTCTAGTATGTAAATTATATGTAATATTATGTAATATGTAATTATGTATTACATAATATATAATGTTATGTAATTATGTAATATTATGTACATAAATACATATGGGATATGTAATAGCACTTTAATTCTTTTTAACTTCTTGAAAGAAGATAGTAGGTGAACTTTCATTAATGATTTTAAAGCCCGTTCATCTAGAGTCTACTCATTTGTAATCCATAAGTTATAAAATATGAGTGTTAAAACATATCTGCTAAATATATTGCTCCCCTAGGGATGATCAGGCTTATTCTGCTTAACAGGATAATGAGCAAACTGAATTTGGTGTGTGCTTTGCTGCTCTGAATACTAACAGTGCAGGCAATAACAAATGAGTCTTCTCCTTTGTTAGAACAGCTCCAAACCCTTTGAACTGAAGGGTTTCCATGATTGGGCATAGTATGCTCTTCAGGGCTGTATGGATGGGTGAGGCAGTGGTTGGGAAGGCCTGCTTCGTGGTCCTCAGCCTTGGCCTCTCTCAGACTTCCATCCCAGGCCGCTGGACAGATGCCAGAAGCTGGAGGTGCAGGCCTGGCAGCATTTCTCCCAGCACTGCCGTCACATTTGGCCCAAATAGCAAAATCTCCCCGAGTATGAAGGCAGCTGAGACATGTCTCTTCCCTCCCACTAACTCCCTCTCATCGTAAGAGAGTTGATGAATAAGAATTGGCCCCTGCTTTTGATAAGATTGCTAACCCCTGCTCTGATAGAGAATTTGCTTTCATTTCATCCTTATTCTGTGGCATAGCATTGCATTTATTAAAAGGCTTATAACAATTTTAAGGTTAGGTTGACCTCCCCAACCATGGTAAATAATAACCTTTATTAAAACTTCAGTGATATATTTATGGTCTTCACTGCAGAGAAGATGCGTTCATGACTTTAGTTGAATTCTTTGTCTATTCTGTTGGTCTTCTCACTGGGGGTCTTTTCTTTCCAAAATCACTTTAGAACCAAGGTAGAAACCCACCTAAGGATAGGGGAGGTCCCACATTTCATGATGGACAATGTGAGAGGACTGGAGTCCTCAGCCTCTAGAATGAGACTCCTGAGGTCTGCTGATAGGATTTGCTTTATGGCACAAGACAGTTTTCAGATCTGTGTTTCTGCTCATGCTATTTTAGGGAGGAGATTTATTTGCAAATGTTTTTACTGGATTCTCCCAAGAGCCATCTGATAAACTTGAAAGTACCAACATTTCTGTGGTTATAAGACAAGTGTCACAATGTTTATTCATTTACTTTCTCAGTGTTATTCCTACTCCATTTCCTAGCCCTCTTTCCCTCCTAATCAGAAATGGAATTCAGAATCTCATAATCTAGCATTTATTACTAATAGAAAAGCAAGCATCTTGAAAATGTCTCCCAAATCAGACCAAAATCATTTAAGTAATGTGGACAGTTGTGGACTCTAACTCAGGTTTCTCAATTATAAATCTTGCAGTGCACCTATTTCAGAAGAAGCATTTTGAATCTAATTTTACTTGGATGCAGCAATTAAGATCTGGGGCAATCAACTAGTTTGCTGAAGGTAATTAGAGATATAGATATTAAATTTTTTTGTCATTCATTTCTTTCCATTGGCTTCAAATGGGAAAGAACACATAGGCCCTCTCATATTTCACCTATGAATATTCTCCTCTCTTAAAATCCACAATTGTTTCTCTTCTTTCTTCCTACTGTGTGCCCGTAGGGATTGTCCTGCCCTTAGCTTTAAATCTGAGCTCCTGAGGAACATTTCTCATCCCACGCAGAGGCCATGGCTCACATCCATGTTGTTCTGCTGCTTTCTTCAGTGACAAGCAGTTGGTGTGGGCCTCCACAGGGGTATCTATTTCTCAAAATTATAACCTCCCTGTTACGTCAAGGGGACTAAGAGACATTTTATAGAAATTACCCAAACTGGTAACACCAGTGAGGCTTATGGTCACCAGTTCTATTCATTGCTCTCTTGGACCCTTTCTTGCACAGTGTCCTCTCTTTGTTTCGGTTGGTTTTGTTGTTTTGTGAGAAGACTGCATGGGCATTCCTGTGACTGGTCTGCCAAGGCCACAGTGCATTTTTGAGTGATAACTCTCAGCATCTGGTTTCCTCCCATGGGCCTAAAACAACATCGATCTTCATTTTGGGGTTAGAAGTTCCCTCTGGGATTGCAGCTCATTTCTGAGCCATTTAATTCATGTTCACTAAAGGAGACATTCTCCTCCCCCAGTGGGAGGCTCTGGATTGTATTTCAGGTAGGCAGCATTTGCTGATTTTAATCCTGATGTTCCTGCGGTGAGGTTTCTGAGGGTGTCCTGGAGAGATGCTGAAAATCCTCTCAGGTACCCCCGGTGATTTTGCTGTTGAGTGTTGCCACAGGGGGTTATCAGGGATTCTCTGTGGTAGATCCTGACTCCTGGGATCTGTAAACCCTCCCAGGACCTCCCCTGTCTCAAGCTCCCTCTGAGGAGTTGTCCTTTTCCCTCCCTTAGTCCGTGTGATAGAGGTGGTGCTGGACATCGTTTGAGTCTCCTGTCAAGCTCTGTGAGGAGTTTGGTTTTCTCTGTTATGTCAACCAATAAGTGATCTTTTCTTGCTTAAAGTGATTTGGTCACTGCAGCCAGAACTCTGTCTGATAGACTTGGATGATAGTCAAGAACGAGGGTGTGTGTGCGCGTGCACATGTGTGTTTTCTTTCTATTCTTCAGGAATAGAAAAAAGGATGAGGGACTCACCAATTCTAGAAATGCTCATTGGTAGATTAAACAAGATTATTTAGAACGACAAAAATACGATCAGTAAATTTTTTAAAAAGCCTTGTGAGAAAACAGAAAATAGAAAAGAAACAGAAACAGGGGCACCTAGGTGGCTCAGTCTGTTAGGCGTCTACCTCTGGCTCAGGTCATGATCCTGGGGTCCTGGGATCAAGTCCTACATGGGGCTCCCTGCTCAGCAGAGAGTCTGCTTCTCCCTCTGCCTGCCACTCCCCCGTTTGTGCTCTCTCTCTCTTAAATAAATGAATAAAATCCAAAAAGAAAGAAAGAAAGAAAGAAACAGAAAATAAAACAAAAACACTTGTAGGTATACAGGTCACTTACAATCACAGCAGAAGATTAGCTTTTACATGTTTGCATCATTTAATTACTCTTACCCACTGTCTGTTCCAGGTCACGCCACAGTTTGACCCTTTCCATGTCAACTATTAAATAATTTGGTAGAAACTATAGGTTTTTAAAGATTTATTTATTTATTTTTATTTGAGAGAGAAAGAGGAAGGGAAGGAAAGAGGAGGGCAGAAGGAGAGGAGAAGCAGACTCCCCACTGAGTGCAAAGCCCAATGAGGGGTTTGATCCCAGGACCCAGATGTCATGACCTGAGCGGAAGGCAGACAATTGACTGAGCCACCCAAGCATCCTAATGTGTTTTAAATAGACTTTGTTTTGAAATGTGGTTAGTTTCTTTGACCTTGGGCAAGTTTCCTCACCTCAACATTTTAGGGGCAGTGTTATGGACATAGCATATGTGGGGTGTGTCCCTCAGGGGCTGGAATGAAACAAGCAGTCAAAAGTAGAAGGAACTGCTAGTTATTATCGCTCTTTTACTCTGACCTTTTGCTAGAAGCCTGTGTGTCCCTCCAGGTGCTCCTGTTTTTGTGTGTCCTAGCCAGGGAGCAGCCTCTGGCCTCAGCCTCTTCCTGCCCCTGGTCTCTCCTGATCATGTGGAGAGTTAGCTGCCTTTCCTGTAGACTGGGACTATCAACAAAGTGGCTACACTCAGAAAGCCTCTATCTCTCCTCACTAGTTATACCTGCGCTTCCGATTTTTATTATAAACAAGGAAGTACGTAAAATTTAGTTACTTAAGCCAGAGCTCAGTGATAAAACAATAGGAAGCAACAGACTTGACTCCTCTTTGTGTGAACAGTTATGTCCATAATCCTGCTGACTGATATTTAACAATCTCACTCAATGGTTAATCTTATATTATGTGTTACCCCAAGGATGGCAAGTCTAAGACTTGTGAGGGGCCATGTACCACATCAATTTTAGTTCTGTTTCTCACTGAGCCTTCACTTGGCCTCTGAGTCCTTCTCAACACAGAGCACCCAGCAGGCAGTAATGGGGTATTAGTACCTAAGCTGAAAATGTGCCCCCTTCAACCCTGGGTCTCTGCAATTTGGGGACTTTATTATTGAGGTTGCTTACGTGTTTTGAAGGTAATGCTTGAACACTTACCTATTTTGGTGGTGGTCGGGGGAGACTTCCAGACTTAGCATTTTAAATGGGGACTTGGGCATCGAAGGCAAAGATTCCGACCAAAGGAGAACAGCCAGCGTTGAGCACAATGTAGTCCAAGAGAAGACTTGAGCACTGTGCTTGGGAATGAAGGAAATGGACACAGAGAAAGGTCTGGTGCCTCAATGTTCTCTGGAGGGCCCGAGAAAACTGTCTCAGAGTTTGGGAACAGTTTTGTGGATGTGTTGACAGCTAAGGTTAGAGTGGCATTTCCTTTTGAAAATCCCAAGTGTGTAGAAAATGAACTAGTGCCGAATATTTCGGTTTCAGTTTAACTTTTTCCAGCATAACCAAAGTGTGCTTGTGTGTGTGTGTGGGCGCACACGCGCACGTGTGTGTGTGTGTGTTTGTGTGTGAGATGTTTTGCTTGTTTCTGGCTACGTGGAATCAGCTATATCCTAAAAAGGGGAAACCTGACAAGACAGAAGTGATGCAGCAGGGAGGAGATAACCCCAAAAGTAGTTTTATATTTGTGTCATGAACAGGCAAGAGATGGAGTCTAGCACATTTGATGCGGCAGCGAATGTGGCCAAGGTTGTAGCTCATGCCCTCTGTGTTCTCAGACTTTGGTACCATCTCCTGCCTGGTGACAGTCATTTGGGATTGGGTAAAAATTCTAGCAAATAAGGATAATTGGTCACCAAGAGCTATCTAGAACCTCAAAAATTCCAAATAAGTGTTATCAGGAAGCATTAGGCAGGGACAGTTTCACTTAAACATTAGCTATAAAATCACCATTTTACCAAGCAAGTACATTAGGTGGAAATATAAAAATATTAGTTAACATTTCATCACCTTTTTAATAAATATATATCTGACTTTGTTGTTATTATCTTCACTTTATAGGCTCAGAGGTTTGGGGTAGCTTGCCCAAAGTCATCATCTTGTCAGTGACCAAGTTTTGATTAAATGTGAGTCTGACCGATGCTAGAGGATAAGCTCTCAAACACTCAACTATGCCACCTTAAAAACTGATTCAATATACTAGGAGTTAAACACACACACACAAACACACACACACACACACACACACACACACACCAAATTAGGAGATGATAGCTGAAATAATATCAAAAAATCTTTTTTACATAGAACAACTGTCATCCTTTTTGAAGCGTACTCTTTCATTGGAACATATGAATAAAAGCTAACTTTAATTAATTGTTCTTACAATCTTGTTGTAGAACAACAGTTGAGTTTCTCTGTTGCTAAACTATATTTGTGTCACTCAGATCATAGTGATTTCGTGTAGCAGGGAATAAGTTAAAGCTCTCTGGATAACTTCATTGATAGGAATGATAATACTCAGACAAATTCACCAGGTGTTAAGTTTAGATGCTCTCAGAGAAGATGTGCCTGCCAACTGTGAAGGGTAGTTTGCTTATGGGGGGTGGATTATGGTAAGCCTCAGATTGTTTGTCCCTGGTCAAAATATGAGAGGAAGTTGTGCATCTTAGAGGAACTGGAAGAATTTTTAAAAAGGAGATCTGTATCCTCTATTAAGAATGTCCTTAAGGGGAACCTGGGTGGCTCAGTGGGTTAAAGCCTTTGCCTTCGGCTCAGGTCATGATCCCAGAGTCCTGGGATCGAGCCCCGCATCGGGCTCTCTGCTCCGCATGGAGCCTGCTTCCTCCTCTCTCTCTGCCTGCCTCTTTGCCTAGTTGTGATTTCTCTCTGTCAAATAAATAAAATATTAAAAAAAAAAAAGAATGTCCTTAAGAACTCTATCTTAGTAAAGCAAAGACTTTTCTCTAGAAAAATCAGAATGTGGGGATAGGAGCACACCTGTGTCCTCCATCCTTCTTTAATGAATTCAGTTTGTAGAATGTTTGTCTCTTCTGCATGTACAGGAATCAGCAGTCGGTGCAGTCAGTTATGAGGGATGGTAGGCCGGTGACTGCACGTACACTACTGGGTTCTGATATTCACAGAAGACACAGGACCCGGGATACAGCAGGTGTGAGGCTTCTCCTAAGTCTCCGGACCCAGCCTGACTTTTGTGACACAGTGGACCAGAACCACGGACCATGACCCGTGGGTCCAGGTGTGAAGGAGTGAGACCCCCCCCTACAGGAGGGAGCACCTTGTGTTTTCAGCAGATTCTGGCTGGCAGCTGGGGCCTGTGGGCAGACACTCTGGAGCAGTGATTGCATATGCTGTCTTACAGAAGCCACTTCTTGCCATATCTTTCTCCACACTATATCCCCCACATGAGAGGCAAGCCACTAGTACCAGGGATTCCTTAAGAACCATAATATTTGTCCCTTCTCTTTGGTGATTCACTAAACATGGTACCGTTGTTTGCTCTGGTTATATATTAATACCTAACTTGTATGTATTGCAGTCAACGTGTGTGTGTGTGTGTGTGTGTGTGTGTGTGTATGTGTGTGTGAACACATGCGAATACAAATAGTAATCTCATTTAATCCGAGTAACTTTATAAAACAATATACATACATATGTATTTACATATATAATAACTCTATAAAATAGCATGTCTATTATATTAAAGAGGAAACTGGGACACAGAGAAATTGACTGATGAACCCCAAAGCTGTACCTCATGAGTCACACAGTCTGGGTAAGAACATAGGATTCTGATTGTGAGTCCAGGGTCCTTTGGACTCCCCAGCTTTTTGTTTTCTTAAGGTTTCATTTATTTACTTGAGAGAGAGGGGGAGAGAGAGAGAGAGAGCCAGCAGGGGTGGAAAGAGCGACAGAAAGAGAAGCGGCCTCTCTGCTGAGCAGGGAGCAGATGTGGGTCTTGATCCCAGGACCCTGGGGTCAAGACCTGAGTCAAAGGCAGTCCCAGGGGTCCCTTCCCCACAGTTCTGACTCAGTGTGACGGCCACCGACTGCCCCAGGCATGCTTGAGTCAGGACCTTTCTGGGATATTTAGCCACCTGGCACGAGTGTGAGTCAGAGAGTGACAGTGCCGCGACAGGGTGTACAGCACCCCCGGCCTGCGCCCATGGTGTCTGACTGCACTGTGCTCGACTCCCGTGCTGTAGGCTTGGGGTAGGCTTCGTGGACTGACCTTCCACAGTGGGGGACTTTTGTCCACTGCTCAACAACATATGAGGCTGTCCAGTGTGGTGGAAAGAGGGAGAAGCTGAGCTGACCTGGGCTTGAATCCTGGCTCTAGCTCATACAGGACACTTTTGTGTCCTTTGTGACTTTGATTTGCCATCCTGTGACATCGGGATGGCTTTACTTTTCAGAGCTGGTGTGGTGGCAGCAGGTTCATCGGCGCTATTATTCCTATTTCCAGAGGCACAGTGGTCCCCAGAAGTGGATGCGGTGAGAGGAGGCCTGCAGAGCCACGGCCTCAGGGTCTCAGTGACCATTCTGGGCCAGAGTGTCAATTATCTGAGTGTTTCTTCTATCCCTCCTTCCCTGCGTAGCCTCTGGGTGTCTCTACCTACCTTTGCATTCTGCCGATTGGGCCGGCTGAGAGGTCCTGAGAGGTTGTCAGGGTTCCCCTGCTGCTCCAGGGCTCACAGTGACTGCCGCTGAACAGTTAACTGAAATGTGCACTTCAGCCGTGCAGGCACTCAGGGAACTCACAGCTATCCTGGGAAGATTTGGGCGGTGGCTTACGTGACACTGACCTGGAAACCGGACTCGCAGTCACTCCCCACTTTTCTGGACTGGGCACAGGGGACCAGCTTGGACGCCTCCTGGTGTACTGTGGCTGGGAGACAGCAGAGGGTACCTCTCCCCTGTGCCTGTGCTGGGAATGCAGACAGCCCCCTCAGGGAGCACGGAGATGTCCTATAACTCATCCCCCACAGTGGCCCCAGGGAAGGCAGCTCCCTCCAGTCCTCCAGCCTCAAAACACGACATGGGTTTCATCTGCATTTGTTCTTGACTCCTCCACCTCCCGTGTCTGTTGGGGACAGCCCGTTGGTCTCTGACTTCTGAGTGAAGAGGGAGCTTTGGACTCGGAGGGGGTGATTTCCCCAGAGAGCCTGGGGACTGCGTGCAGCAACTCCTCCAGGCCTTTGTTGAGAGAGGCCTCCAGTCGTGTGTGGAACTCGGGTTTATTAAATCTGATGCGTTCTATATTTCTGCCACATGTCACAGATCACCCACGTTGACTGAGCCCTGCCAGAGCAGGGCTGCTGTTACCCTGAAATGAAGCCAGATTTTTTTAAGTGGGTGGGGGTAATTCCAGTTTGGTGCAGTAAATTACATGGTTCTGCTTGATTTGCTTTGCTCTGGGCTGGGAGAACTCAGGATGGAACATAGCTTGCAGTGTGTGTGTCGGGGGGCGGCAGGGCAGGAGTGAGGGGGAGGGGAAAAGGAGGAGAGAATTGTGATTTTCTACAGTGAACGGGTTGAAGAACAAATAAGGATCAGCCAGTAGCCAACACCCCTCCACCCACCCCGGCCTTTCTTTTGCAACCTCTTCCCCAGCTCAGGCGCTCCTTTTCATTTTATGCTTTCAAAAACTGGGGGCTGGCTTTCTAAAATTCCAGGAAGAAACCTGGGGACTCATGTCACTCATGGAAGGTAACAGAACTCCTTGTCCTCCCGTCTAGTTCTCTGTCACAGAGCGAAACTCTGGGGATCAGAATATCAAGACATACATTCTTTAGAAGTGGATTTTTCTGCTGTGAGGCTGTTGGGCTTTGAAGGAGGAGGCTGGAGGTGGGAGATGAGTACTGGTTCTGCCCCACATTTATTTTTTTTTTAAGATTTTATTTATTTATTTGACAGAGATCACAAGTAGGCAGAGAGGCAGGCAGAGAGAGCAGAGAGCCCGATGCGGGGCTCGATCCCAGAACCCTGGGGTCATGACCTGAGCCGAAGGCAGAGGCTTTAACCCACTGAGCCACCCAGGCGCCCCCACCCCACATTTAAGTATGGTCAGTTTCTGGGAAGATGAGCGTGGAATGGCACAGATAAGGAAATAAGGTTTAAACTTCATTAAATGGGAGATTAGAATTTAATGAAGATTTGCTTCATTAAATGGGAGATTAGAATAATCTGGACCTTAGGGGCACTGGATGAGTTTAGAAAGTGTACATGAGTATAGAAAACCTCTCAGGACCATCATGAGGTTAGGTGAGAAAATGTGGGTGAGTTTTACTGTGACACCAAGAGAGCTCAGTAAGCTTTTTTTTTTTTTTTTTCCCAACACAGTTCTGAGGGTGGATGCAGGCTGTTGTCAGGAAACAAGATCTGTTTATCTCCTGTGAATTTTCTTTGAAGGGGCAGGGCTGAGCCATCAGACCCAGCAGTGTGAATTTCCTGGCCTTATAGTGCAGTAGAAAGGCCTGTAGTTCTAGGAAGAATTTTTATAGAGAAACTAGGAATCACATTTTGAAGACACTCTGTATTTACAAACATACCCTTCATTTTTTTCCAAAATAAATAGACTTAAATAAGCCCAAGATTGTATTCTGTATTCAGGATCACTCTGTATGCCGTTCCAGGTTTGGAAACTTTCAAATAGTTTTAGAAAAAATTTCAGTGAGATCCGAAAAGCATCAGAGAAATTTCCAAGCAAATAGAACACATTTTTCCAAGTTCAGAGAATTCTAAGATATATATTTTGAAAAAATTTGCCTTGAAAATTGTACTGTTGGAAAATCTTAGCTGACCAGTATGGTGAAAACGTCTTTCTCGCTGAAACATTTATTTGCACTTGTGCCCACATGGGACTGAATTGAGTTGAGGGTGATGCATCAGAATGACAGAAGGAAATCTTGGGCTTTCTTCTCCACTGTTAAATGATTTGCTGAAAGCTTGGACTGTGGTGAGAATCATGGCTATACAAATAAAAATGAACTGACTTTTTTCATTGATCTCTTTGTTTTGTTCTGGAGGGTAAGCTCCTTGCTTTCTGGCTGGCAGCTAAATACCTATCATAGGTTAAAAAAAATTTTTTTTTAACATTGCTGCCTCCTATAACCCTGTGGATAAAAAGCCTAAGCAAACATTTTAAAAGCCATTAGTTTCCAAAGGGAAAAAATTGAAATTCTTTGACAATAAAGGGATCGTTTCCAGAAAGGAAAGTGTGGAGATGGGAGGACTTGTTCAAGATGCTACAAGGTTACCCTGTAGGAGAATCCACCCTTTTTGCTCACACCCATCTCCCTTCTCACACTCAGCTTTGCAGTTGGTCCCCCACTTCCAGTCCTTTACTCTCCTAACCCACGTGCCATCAAGCACTATGTTTCTTCATGGTCTCTGCCTGGGCATGGTCTCTCTCCATCAAACACTCAGTCTTCCTGAGATATATTATTATAGGAAATTAGCTAACAATAGTGATGATAACTGTTTCTCTCAGTTCTATTTTTTGATTCTCTGACTATGCAAATTCTTTTCCATGGAAGGTTTTCAGTGGTATTTTCTCCACTGTTCACCCAGCCAAAATGTAAACGTTATTAAAGGAACTTATTCATTTACAATCTCTTGAGTAATCTATTTTGCTCAATGCTATTACATGGAAATTGCTAAATCTTTCTTGAAAAGCACTTTACTATAGAAGGTCACATGTACTTCTACTCAAATTTCCCAAAACTGCACCATTAATAAAACAAACAATTATGATTTTCTAAGTACTGCAGAGAGTAAATTGGTGCAAAAGTAAAGAATGCTTTTCAAAATGAGGGAAAAAAAATTAGGCAGGCTTTGAAGACAATTGGAGGACCCTAGAGCCATCGAAATAAACTGGAATCTCTTAATAGTTTATTGCTTATTCTCATAGCCATAGGATTTATATTGTTTAATTCCTTGGACTCTAAATGTGCCTCTTATACACTTTTCTATTCTTTGCATCATTATAACTCAAACCTCATTGAGTTCCCTTCTTGTGCTAGAAGACATTGTATATTCCATTGGGCAGGACTTGAAATGGGCAGGAAGAGGCCCAGGACTTCATTAGTTCAGACCACATGCCTGCTCTATTTTTGAGAATTGTTAGCTTTATTTTTGAAGTGGATTAGCTTTGAAGGCAAAAGAAAAATGGGGGAGGTATGCCTCAGAGAGGTTGGCAACTTCTTTGACAGAATTTAAGCTGTAAATAGATCTATATTTTTTTCTTCCATATATAATTTTGGACAAGGAGTAATTATTTTCAGCATCCATTAAAGAACATCCCTCCTGATTCCCCCTATTCATTCAGTACATACTTTTGAGCATCTCAACCTTCACAGCACTGGTTTAGCCATGGGGGAAGCAAAGCCATAGGAAAGAGTCTTTTCCCTCTGAATTTGTTCACAGTTGCAACCAGGGAGAAAAGATGTAGAACAGAATATGTAAGTAACAGTGAAGCAGAAAGAGAACAAATTATGATGTTAAATGAGGGCCACCTCAGTGCGTTTTGAAGGAGCTCAGAGGGAGAAGAGAGCTCGAATGTGAAGGTGGCAATCTGGTTGAGAGAAAACAGTGTCTTGGGTATGTTATTCACACACACACGCATGTAGACACTCACACACACACATTTTCTGCCCTGCTCTGAATCTTGGAGGGCTTTCTTCCATGGACTATATTACCGGCTTCCTTGGCTCTCTTGCATTCTGACTTCTTGTTGGTTCAGCCAATGGTAGGCAGCAGCAGGCTGGTGGAGAGGCTGAAGTGCTTTTTCCTCTGGCCCCTCCCTGTGTGGCTGGGACTTTTGACAGCAGGTGTAAGGTCCTCTCCACTTTCGGCCACAGTTCTTCTCTGGGCAGCCCCTCTTCCAGGTACTGTGCTCTCTTGCTGTGCAAGTAGAGGGGTTTACAGTCCCTAAACACTGAACATAACTCTGGGAAGAGTCCTTTCCTTGGCTGAGGCTTCTGAGCGCCATCATCCTGCCACCCACTGGGACTTGGACACCAGAGGCTTTCTAGGTGCAGAAAACAATATGCTTGGAAGCCAAGATCAGAAATAAGCTTGGGTAAACCCAGTCAGATGAGAGAGGAAAAGGTTACGTGAGAGGGTATGCCACACAAGGTAAGTTTGGAGACAATATTAGGGAAAGGCATCAAATACTGAGATGTTTGGAGTTCTCCTGTGAAAAGGAGAGGGCCTGGGAGGTTTTTGGGAAAAGAAGTCACATGATAAAGTAGTGTAGAAAAATCAGTCTGGTTGTTGACTATGGATTAGATTAAAGGGACTGGCTACAAGGAAATCATTTGGTAAGCTATGACAGAAATTCTGGGATTCTTGTTGAGCAAGTGTCTTGGTCTACCTTGTAGAGAGCACCTTTGAGATCTTGAGATTCCAGCCCTACAGACCCCTCTGAGTCTGAAGAGGTCCCAGCTTGGGTGACAGCTGAGACTCCCAGGGCACATACATAGAATTACACGATTTGCTTCTTTTGGGTGACATGGGGGGATAGAGGACCCCTAAACAGCCTGTAACACCTTGATGCAGTGACAATGACTGAACAAATGACCCAAGGACTTTGTAGCACAGAACATTTTAAAGGGGACGTGTTTTCGGTTTAGTTATATGTTTCAAATTAGGGCTCCAAATATTACATTTCTTGCAGATGTTGGACGAACATCTGGATTTCCCTGATTGGTTTCTGTTGGCTGCCAGTTATGCCCCACTGGTTAAGCTGAATCCCAAAATTTGCAGGATGCAACTGGGGAAGCTACAGGGTTGTTGCCCCCCCACCCCCACGCCGTAAGCATGGTCTGGTGGAGATGACAAGGACCTTTCAGAGGCAGGTCTCAGCTTTCCTGATAGAATCTCATTTGAAGTTCCACAGGCTGAGATGACGTGGGGCAAGCTCTCCGAGTGATAGCTGTGGCGTTTCCTCCACTTTTTTGTACACATAGTTGGACTTCAGTATTGTATAGACCTAATTAAGAAAGAAACAAGATGTATAAAGATGTTATTAAAAACAGGGTGTTTCAACAATGGCACTATTGATATTTGGGATAGATGAACCTAGGGCTAGGCGATTCTAGAGCTAAACGTGCGCCTTTGTGTGCGTGTGCATGTGTGTGTGCAGGGAGGAGCTGTCCTGCGCAGTGTAGAAGTTTTAACTGAATCCTTGGCTTCCACCCACTAGACGCCAGTAGCATTCCATCCTTCTCTCCCAGTTGTGACAACTAAAAAAAATGTCTCCACACATTGCCAAATGTTCTCTGGGGCAAAATCATGCCTGACTGAGGACCACTGGTAAGAGAAAGCAATAAGGAAACTACGTTCTTTGTTAAGTTAAAATAATTCTTTGCAAGTGGCTGGTAAGGCACATTTGCAAGAAAATGAGAGAAGCAGGAGGTTTGGTGTGATACCAGTAAAACAGAGGAAAATTGATTGCTCCTTCTAGACTTCTAGAATCTAGACTTCTCTATCCTTGTAAGATTTTAAAGACTATAGCAGTAACTAGGAATCTCTAGGAACCTGTAGATTAATGTTTGAACAGTGGCTCATTAGTTGTGTCCTGTTTGTAGGTCACAAAATCATTAGGGGACCATGCTCAGTACTTTAAAAAACGAAATAAAATAAAACAGAAAATATTAGATTGTATCACTCAAAGTATGGGTAAATATTGAGAGTTTGTGATGTCTTACGAGTCATGATTAAATTCTGAAAAACACTTCTCTATATAGATCAGAAAAGAAAAGTACTGATGATTCATTGCTGAGAAATCATTTGGTTTGGAATAACATTTGGCTAGATTTAACCTAAAATTTTAACTACTTTGCTTTAGTGTATTTCAAAGTAAAGTGTTATAATATTTGATTATGAACAAGGCATGTTGTACTGGGGACTGTGGCAAATGTAAAGATGAAGAGAATATAATTCAATACTACAACATTTAAGAAATGCACCTGTCAAATACTGACTCATGAGGGTGATGAAGCTTTGCAAGGATTGGCTGACTATGTGTGGGACAGAGAGGAGCTGTTGTATCACCTCAGAGACCACTGAAGTTCAGGAGCGCTGGTGAAAGCTGCACAAGGAGGAAAGGGGTTGGCTGTGCCTGAGTCTGTAACCAAGAGGAGATGTGTGGGAAAGGGAGTGAAGAGGGAAGGCAGCATAGGCTGCTATTAGAATGCGGTGGGAGACAGTAAGTGGGCTGCTTTGCTAAGGGAATTTTGTCTGGGCCATCTAAGATAAATTCTGAATAAGTGTCAGGGCTAAATTTGAAGGGAATTCCAAGAGGTTTGAACTTTATTCTTAGTCCATACAAAATCATGGAAGGCTTTGGGGCAGGGGGTTCCTAAATGAGCAGGATATTTCATTCATTCATTCACTCACTGAACTGTAGTTATGAATCATTTGTTATATAAAGAAAAGGGATGAGTAAGGTGAAAAGATGTATCATATCTGGTTGTTAAATTTCTTAAAGCACAGAGAAGGAACAATATATACAAATAGCCTCGGGAAATACAGAGAGATTACTTTTGCCTGACCTTTCAAGAATTTTTATTTGTAGACAGGGCAAGGACTTCATGAGCAAAGTCGGAGGTGAGAATGAAGAATGAGTAGTCAGTCTGGTTGGGTTGGGGCACTGGTGGGGCTAGGGGTACCTTGGAAACCAGTGGGCATGTGTCCTCCCTTTAGCAGGCTGGTCCAAATTCCAAGACTCTGTTGATCTGGGGACATGCAATCAAAGATCTTCTTTAGTGTGAGTAGTCCAGAAGTCATGTCACCAACAGATCAGAGCAGAGAGACTGAATGACATCACATTGCACTATCAACTTTTAGTATACCCCATTCTTCATCATCTCGTGAAGCCTAGGGTGAGCCAGGCTTTTGTGTCCATGGAATGGAGGGCACCAGATGAGCATCCCCAACTTAATAAGGGATGATAAACCATGTTGGTCACAGCTAAGTATATTGTTCATTCAATAAAAGAAAAACAATAAAAGGTTTTTTTTTTTTTGCCTAATTCCTTTGTCTTTGACCTATTTTTTTGATGTTATCGTTTCTTTAAATATGGGGGGACAATAAAAGGGTGCTATGCAAAGAGCTCTTAAAACATGACGTCAAAGTCTTCACTTTCTTTCTAGAGCTCACAGCCCTGGAAGGCAGCTTGTACAATACCAGATTCCTGGGGTCTTTCTACTTCCTTCTCTCTGTGGATCAATAAGTTAAGTAACACGTCAATACCGAGATAGCAGATGAACATCTGTCAGGGAGAACTGGTCCTGGGGGCTTTGTGCTCTGCTATGGAAAGCGTTTGATCTTGGTGTGCTGTCATAAAAGATGGGAGAGAGTTTATTATCTTTTATGATCCCGACTTACTAACAACACCTGACAGGGTGATTGTGTCTCGGCTTCTCATTGGAACGTGGGATGTTCTCATTGGCTTGTGCCCATATGAGGCCCAGAACTTGCTGATGAAACATCAAAACAAGCTATAATATGCTTCTGGCAATGGGATTCAGAACAGCTGCAGGGCTTTCTCCTATAGGGGGCCCGCAGGAAGAAGAAAAATGAAAGTGGAGCAATCAATCTCTGTGGCATTCTATATATTAATAATGTTTGCCAACTCCAGACATTGTCTAATCAATACCGGGTGCAGTGGTTTGCAGTGGTTTGTAATTCTGGGTATGCCTAGTCCAAACAGCCTGAGCCTGTGGCCTGGAAGAGGGACATCCATAAATGGCTCATTCCATGTGTGCTCTGGTGTCTGGGCAGTAAAGGGTGCTAAGACCCAGAACTTGACTCAAAAGAGATGGAATCGAGGAAGCGAATTCTTGACAGTTTATAACAAGGACCGACTCCCAAAGAGTCTGGACAGCCCGTGATTCTCCTCCTCTCCTCTGCCTCACACTCCTTGCTTCTGATGTCTTTACTGAATCCGAGGAGGGATCCTCCCATAGGACTAGCAGGGGAGAGGCGTGGTGCAGCCACCAGGGGGAGCCCATGAAGCAGAACCCTCAGGAGGCCAAGGGCCCCAAAGGCTCAGAAGAAAAACATTGATTTCATGGAGTTCTGGGATTAGAGATGATTGTAAACACTTGGGAGACTGACTGAGTGCAGACGTTTGTAAAGCAATAAAAATATGAACAGAAGTCATCTAATGCTATTGAAGAATATTATTCAGCTTAAGGTCAAATGACGCAGGCACAGAGAAGAATATTCCTCTTTGGAAGGTCTGATCGCTGGAAGGCAAGGGTGAGCCAGCAGGGGAAGCAGAATGGAGTACAGACAGGGGTGCTGTGAGAGAGGCATTTTAGATTTAACAAAAACCAGCGGCGCAACAAGTACATTTATTTTGATGCCATCAGCTGTCATTGGTAAACTTTTCCAGGCCCATACGCTATGAGTGTTCACATTTTTTTTTTAAATCACCCAATTAAGTCTTCACTGCAAACAAAAACAAAAAAGCAAAACTTCAACCACAGAGTTGAGCCCTCTGACTTAAGACAACTCCTCCCTCCCCCCCACGCAACACGTTTTCGGAAGGTCATTTAGAGGCTGAATGGACTGAGAGGTTGCCAGGTAAGAAGTGTGCGCACACGCATGCATCTAACAAGCTGAAAACCAAAGCAGAGCTGGCAATTTGCTCATAAACCAGATAATTAAGGATGTGCCAAACTACCTGTGGGGGAACCGGGATTTATCAGTGGTTTTTATTTACTGTTTAATAGTATAGCATGTTACATAAACCTTTAAGTAAAACTATTTGATTATTAAAAAAATAGCCTTTTCAAAGTCACAACACCTCCCCTACAGAGTTCTAAAATCAGTGGAAAACGAGCAGCATCAATAAACACAGCAGCTTATGTCAATAAATGTTCTGCCCACCCGGGTACCTTGTTACCCAAGAGGTGTATAAGGGCCAAAGTTGAAATACGAAGACATTTGCTGGTTCTCCTTCTTTTATGACTAGGATTTTAGAAATGTAGATGTCTTTAAATATAAATTTGAAAACTTCTTTTTTCAGTGGGTCTATTTCAAGGGTAGTCCTGTCTATCCTAGAGTCCTTGTTTAAATATTTTCCTATTTTTTAAGGTTGATTTTTGCTAATGGGACTTGATCCGTGGCTCTGAAACTTGGCTGCATGTTAGAATCATCTGGAGAAGTTTAAAAAGTCCTGATGCCTGGCTTTCAACTCCAGGATTCTGACATAATTGGCCTAGGATTTGGTCCCAGTATTAGTATTAAAAAAAAAAACAAAAAAACAACCCAACATGTGCATATGTGTGTATCGATGACTGGGGAATCCTTGCAGAATCCGATTCAATAGGTGTGTATGGGGGTGGGTGTCTGGGTTTGTAACGAGCTCCTGGATGATACTGTGGCTGCTGTCTGAGAACACAGAGTAGACTGTCTAGAGGGAGTGTTTTTGGTGTGATTTTTTTGCTGAAACAAGTCATGTATGAACTATAAAGGTCAGTATGAAAGGAAGATAGGAGGAGGGGTGGAAGGCTTTTCCCTTGGTGTGGAATTTCTGCACCCATTGGCCTAGATCCTTTCACTCCATCTAGTATAGGGAAATCCTATTAACAGGTAAGATTTCCCTAAGATAACAACTGGTCTGGAATGCACCATGCTGAGTGATGGCTTACTTAGGCTAAGGGTTTTCTAGAGGTGGCTGGAGGCAGGAACTGGAAGAGGAGCCATGTATTTGAACCTCGGTTGACTTACTAGTGCCAGGCACTACACCAAGTGTTACCGAATCTGGGAAGATGAGATTATTGTTTCCTTTTCACAATTGCAGAAAGGGACCAAAAACAGAATTAAAGCCTGGGGTAGGGAATGATTATGTTTTCAGGATCCCAACTGCGCCCCTGCCCCCACCATAGTACCCATCCCTTTTTGGAAACCTGGTCTGTCCTGTTTGGATGACCTCGTTTTCTCATTCTTTATCAAGACTGTAAAATAGTCTTCTCTTTTACTGGGTCACAGCTCCTCTGATAACGTATTTATGTTCACATATTAATGCGCTTTGTTGGCTAATCTCTTTGTCCTGTGACATCATTATTAAGTGTTTTCCCTTTTATCTTCATTTGAGAATGATAAAGGTCTTCTGATTGAGTTTCACTGTTTTCCTCTCGGCTCTCAAGTGATGCCAAAGTAACCAGTCAATTCATTAAGCAAACAAATCTGTCAAGTGTTGTGTTTGAGTTCTTGTGGAATAAGCAACTGCTTGACTGACAATGTTGTTTTCTTTCCTCTGGCTTAGTTGGCATTGGAGGGACCTGACCGCAGAATCTTAAGTACTTATTTTTGAAAACTACCACTGACTCGCCTCCAATCCGGGTGGCTTTTGCAGTGCACACAGTAACACCATTCATCCCTGCTGGCTTTAGGAGGACACAGAGCCATGGGGGTTTAAGAATCTGGAGTCACACGCAGGCTCCCAACCCTCAGCCTGACCCCACACCTCCCACAGCTTCATCCCTTTGCTCCCCAAAGCTCCCTTTGGGAGCAAAATGGGGATTTTGCTCTTCTTTTTTTCTGTTGAGACTTTCCAAAATTTGGGGCGCCTACGGTGCAGAGTCTTTGTGTTAGGGAGAGAACCGTGATTCTGATGGACATATGAAACAGGTAGCTGGGACTTCGGCGGCCCCTCCCCTACTGAAGCTGCTCTCCCAACAGCTGCAACTGCTAAAATAGTCTTGTTCTTTTGTTTTCCACACTTAAAGAAAGGCCTTCAGCCAAACTGTCGCCCCTGACCTTGTTTTATATTTCCAACGTGCATTTTATTAACTCCTTTTTCATATGGTGCATATGGAGCCCGCCACTAGATGAGAAGGAGGCATAGTTTTGCAACTCTGATGGAAAGAGCAGTGGCAAGCAACGAGAGACACTAGGCACAATTTTCGGAGCAAATATGTCTCTTATGTTGACCTGAGTTTCATTGGGTAAATGAGCTTTATGCATAGATGATAAAAAAAAATGCATTTCGGTTGTGCAGATCACGTAATTAAAAAAAACAAATACAAATACAAATACACCTATCATTAGCCAGGCACTCAGAGCCTTCTTAGAAAGGGACGTCGTTTTGACCAGGAGAAAATGGAAGAGAGCTAAAGGAATATGCTCTGTGCCTGTGGTGGGGTTTTATTCTTCAATCTGGCAATTCACGGGGGCTGAATAAGGAAGAAGTTGGAGTACAGTACAGCTTTAAAAAACTAATCCAAATAAAAATCCATCTTGCGTACCCTTTCATTGATTTCCAACAGTCCTGTTCGTTACAGAACAACAGCCGGGAAAATAATTTCTGTCTAGGAAGGAGTGATATACTGCCCCCCTTTTCCCCCTCTCAAAACCAAAGTTAAACTTCTTCCCCCCAACCATTTTCCCTCCCGGAGTGTGTGCCTGTGTGCAGGGGTGTCTATCTAATTGGCCACAAGAGGGAATTAAACTAAATAAAATCACTATCCACGGGGGCCTCTAAATATGCCTTTTTAATTTGAAAATTTTTGTGGGTTATAGTGTAATTCAAGCTTTTCAAGGTTTATTAGTGCATAGTTGTTCGCGGGGCTCACGGAGCTCAAGACTCCCAGCCTGATAGCCTGCCGCTCTGGAGG
Source organism: Meles meles (assembly GCF_922984935.1). Classification (NCBI taxonomy): domain Eukaryota; kingdom Metazoa; phylum Chordata; class Mammalia; order Carnivora; family Mustelidae; genus Meles; species Meles meles. The sequence continues at coordinate 45,721,430 of NC_060070.1, forward strand.
AACGAGAGAGCCAGCGTGCCTTTCATCTGCCGACCGCCCGAAGTGACACAGCCTTCAGAAAGACCTCCCTCAAATAAAACACAGATTAATAAAAGTGACTGAAGGGAGTTGAAGTCGGTAATTTGTGCTGCTGACTTGACACGGTGTTCGTCATCCCCTGTCCAAGGAATTCTGACAATTCGCGACGCAGCCAGGGAGCGCCGTGCTCATGATAAAGACATTGCTTGCAGCAGAGAAGAGGGAATGCCCACGACTTTGGGTTTTCACTGCCATCGGAGTCAAAACACGCCGCGCGGGGTAATTAATTGCTGCAAGAGGAAACGGACCAATGGCGCCTTCTGCTGTGAAGCTGTTAATGGAGAACTTATGGAGAGAAAGTCAAGTCCTCCCATCCAAATTGGAATGTGAAAGAAATCTGTTGGAAGGTGATGACAGAAATGAAGTAAAACAGTTGTTTCCTGATCCGCGTGCCAGGTGTGTCTCATACTGTGATAAATAAGATCTGCGTCTTACACTCCAGAAATTGGGGGAATATTACAAGCGTTTATTATGGCGAGGCACAAAAAATGCACTTGAAATGCTTTGTTTCTCCTGGCACCAAACGGTGAGCAGTTACCCCACAATGCCTGGAGCTGCTAATTCCTTTGTTTAGGTTCAAGCCAACATGGCCTATTAAAAGCTTACATTCAATTTTATTGTTAAGGTATTTATTAACTGATTATGAAAAGACATTAAAAGACTCATAATTAAACTACTAAGGTGCTCCCTACCTTGATAAATTCTCCTCTTTCTTTACACAACAGGAGCTGTCCTTGCACTTGGACCTGACTGCTCACCCCCTCCACATTATTTGTTTCAGCTCTCACGTCCGCTCCAGGGCCAGCATGATAAGTTGGGGATATCTGAGAACCTGTGGGTTGGGGTTACAAGCATTTCCCCACAGTTGTGTGCAGTGCTTATGTTCCCTTTCAAATCATTGCCATGTTTCCCCTGCGGAGGGTGCGTGAGTGATTCTCAAGTTTTAAAGTGCCTTCCTGACTTCTTCCTTGTTAAGAAGCTGCGGCTAAGACGTCCATGTGCACACGTGTGAACATGCACACGCAAGTGGATAGGGTATGTGATGTCACCAGGGCCCTCACATATCCCTTATTTGGGGTCTGACCTTGAGCATCCGTTAAAATAATCTTTCTTCTGAAATGATTGTCCTTTCTGGTTTTTTGAAGCTTAAAGCATTTTGATGTATTTCATCCCTGTAATTTTTCTCTAGAAACATTGGGGAAAACATCTATTTTCTTCTTAAGGACAAAAGAAAAATTTTATAAAAAATGATTGGAAATCCTGACTCTAAGTTATAGTCTTTTTGACCATAGAAAGTATATATAAAGGTACATTACTTTTTTTTTTTAAAGATTTATTTATTTGATAGAGAGAGAGAGACAGCAAAAGAGGGAACACAAGCAGCGCGGGAAGGGGAGAGGGAGAAGCAGGCTGCCCACTAAGCAGGGAGCCCGATGTAGGGCTCGATCTCAGGACCCTGGGATCATGACCTGAGCTGAAGGCAGATGCTTAGTGACTGAGCCATCCATGTGCTCCAAAATACGTATCTTTGACAGTTGAGCTCATTTACTGAAACTGTTTAAAAGGTTTTTCAATAGCAATAACTAATCTTCAGATAAGTCCCACCAACTTCAGTACCACCAGTAGTCAAAGCAGGACTTGGATCTAAAAAATAAAGGAACTGTAACAACCTTGAAAATACAAAATATCTATTTACTGTAGAATCATGTGTTTTATTACAACCTTTGATTTCTGTACCATGGTCCCTCCTACTCTTCAGTCTTTTAAAATTGGTTTAAAATATGAGGAAGCCTAATTTTTAAAGAAGCCCCTAAAGCATATTAAGGAAATTAAACACACTTAAGTAGAATTATCTACATAATGAGTATGACTTAGAAAAGTTATAGAATATCAACTACAGCTCTGCTTCCCTCAAGGATCAACTATAATTTTTGTACTCATATGGATCATCAGGAGTTTATAGAATTAGTACTAAGATTTTGAAAGAGATCTGAGTGAGGGCCGATTTGAGGAAATTGAAACTTGGTATCATTTGACTTTTTTCTTAAATATTGAGTTACTGCTAATTTCAAAAGTTTTAAGTAAGTGCTCAGGAAAATTAAGGACCTTACCCCGCACAGCAGTCTGAGAGTAGTTACCAAAATAAGGGTTGTCATTTGCCATTTAAAGTTGTCTTGTTTATTTCATAAAAATGTTACTTTAGAGGCAAATTGCATTTTTTGAAGTGAAAACAGCTTTTCTTATATATTACTCATAATCAGTAATATTTTAAATGTCCTGTATGCAATACTTGTCTAGGAAAAATAAGAATTATCTTATATGAATTATTCTTTCTTTAAAATTTTATTTACTTGTTTTCAGAGAGAGAGAGAGTGCGTGACAAAAGCACAAGCAGGGGAGCAGCAGGCCGAGGGACAAGCAGGCTCCCTGCTGAGCGGGGAGCCTGATGTGGGACTCGATCCCAGGGCCCTGAGATCATGACGTGAGCTGAAGGCAGAGGCATAATTGACTGAGCCACCCAGGAGTCCCATTATCTGAATTATTCTTATTGGAATTGATTCACCAATCGTATTTCCTTTATTAGTAAAAGCATAAAAATGGGATTTTGTAGTTACCATACATCTTGAAAATGTAAGATTAGTCTGTTTATTTCTCAGTTGTCCAGCAGGGTCTTTCTTTTTCCTTCCTTCCTTCCTTCCTTCCTCCCTCCCTCCCTCCCTCGCTCCCTTCCACTTCCCTCCCTCCCTTCCTCTTCTTTCTTTCTTTCGTTCGTTCTTTCTTTCTCTTTCTTCCTCCCACTGACATACTGACTCACTAGACAAGGACTGCATACCTACCACAGGCACTTTTGGATCCTATGGACTAATGGTAGTAAAAGCACAGTACTTGTCCTTAAAAATCTCCTCTGAATAGAAGACTGGATGAAGAAAGAAGACTTGGAAAAAATGTGACCCAACGACCCATTTTATTTCTTCATACTTTGAGTAGAGCAACAGAAAAATGATCTACAAATAATTCAGATTGGTCCATGGATAAAACCATTAATCCGATTGTCTCGTCTCTTGTCCTGTTGCCTGCTTTCCAGGCTTCTCTTTTCTGTCTCTGTGTCTGCTCCTTTCTCACTCACTCACACTACATACATCACGTCTAAAACATCCCCAGCCCACAGTCCTTCTCTGGTTGTTCCTCATGTCCAATCAGTGTCAAATCACGGCCTTTCTGTCTCTAGATGGTCTGCTTTGTGCAGAAGAAAGCACAATTCCCACAGAAGGGTGTCTCTGCTTCTGTGACCTCTGGATCTGTGTTGTGTTCCATGCTTAAAGAATGCACAGTAGGCAACTGAAGAATTCCCACATCCCTCCAGAAAATCGCTCTAGTCCTAGGGGTGCCAATGGGAAGAATAATGTAGCCATGAAGGAGCTGTCTCCTCATAAGAGCACTCCCCCCTACCCACCCCTCACTGGCCCAAGCCAATGGTATTTGCCAGGCAAATATTATCTGGTGCCGGGCTGTAGCCAGCACACCTCCCACTGCTTGAATCAAGGCCTGTTGGCAGCTACAGAAGTGAGGTGTCGCTAACTGATGTGTAATTATGGTAGACAGAAAAATGTAGACGTGTTAGCAAAGTCAATATTATGGAGACCTCTGTCTTCCCAAATATTGTAACTAAAAGATATTTCTAGGGTATAGCCTATTACATTCTCTCTTTTTACGACCAGTCACAAATGCATTTTTTATTAGCTGGTGTGTTCAGTGTTTTGAATGCATAGACCTTATATAGCCCTTATTTTCGATCTCGTTTTCGTTTGTGTTAAGTGCAAAAGGATTTTTTGCTGACTTGAAATAGTGAAGCTGCTCTCTTTTCACTGAACTGTAGGGCCTATGGCACTGAGAGTTTATGTCACAGCCTTCTGTGACTCTTGACTGTAAATTAGTCTATGAAGTGGTGTTTATTGCTAAACCAGGAGGTTAAGACAGCCTAATTACATGTTTGTGCAGGAGAAAACACCATGCCCCACCGTGAGCAATTATCCTGTCCCCCTTTCATAGCTTAATCGAGCTCCAGCTAAGAAGAATGAGGAGCTGGCCTGTCTTCACCACAAACTTAGCAACCACGCATTTTCAGTGTTAATTAGAAATTGTGTTCACTGGAAAAGTGACTTCTTAGCATAATCCAGCCTTCAGCCAAGTGGAGGACATCTGGGAAGGCTACTGAGGTGTCTTGATGGCTCTGATCTCTGATTCTACCCACAGGACAAAACATCGGTGGGACCCTTGCCATACTCTCAACTTTGTTGCCTGATGCCATTTCCCCCTTTTTAAACACATGGCAGGAGGAGGACTGTTAGGAAATTGTGGCTCTGTGTAGTTTTTTTTTTTTTTTTTTCTTTTTTAAGAAATGAAAATCCTGCTTATCCTAAGGGACTTTTTCTTATGTTAAGAAGGATGTAGCGAATGAAAACCAGAACAAGATCAACAGGTCAATGTCTTTAAAGTTGGTCATAAAATGTATCACAACAAAGAATCCATAGGGTAGGAATGGCATGCTGGAGTACCTCTGTCTTTGTTCTTGGACACTTCTCTGTCACAAGGGCAGCACACTTCTGTTTCTCTTCAAAAGCGTTTGGCTCATATTTTTTCATACACAGGCACATGCTGAAGTCTTACAATGCACAGGTTCAATTTCCTCTTAGGAAAATAAAAGATGCCCTTCATGTCTTCTCGCACTCAACTAGAAATGCTCATTGTCATTGAAACGAGCTGAGGGAAGAGCAGGTTCTCTACGAAACAGCATCCCAAGCATGGTCCAGTCTGCTCTGAGATGATGGCTTGCCTCTAGGGAAACAAACTTCTCATTATTAGCAAATTTCCAAGCTATCACTCAGTTTTCCCCTCCTGATCCCATTTCTATGAGTTTTGTTTCTAGTGTTATTTCACTCTCTCTTTTCTCTCTCTCTCTCTCTCTCTCTCTCTTTTTCCCCTCTTTCAGCCTCAACTTTCTTTCCTTCTAAAACAAGACTTAAGCAGGACTCCCTTTCCTTTTTGGTTAAACCCTTCTGTCTTCTCCAACCAGTTTACTTAGTTTCTTTCTTTTTCGTGGTTGGGTTACCCACACACTATGCTGGAGACACAGGTGAGAAAACAATATGGAGAGGAGGTTGAATGCTTTTCTACTCCATTTATCTTAAGAACCTAAAACATTTGCAACATGTTGTAGGATGGCCAAGCACTCTGGGGTGATCTTTGATGGGTCTATTCTGTCTTTCTCTCCTTCCCACTCTTCTTCCTAATCTGCCAGGGGAAGACGATTGGGGTACACAGAAGCCAGCAGTGCTGTTTCTTGTTTCCTCATTATTTTTAACTTCTTTTAAAAAACTGCCCAAAAGGCCATGTACTTCCCAGTGACACCTTTCAGGGACCCCTAACCACTCTCCTCCGATTCCATGGTATGTCCATGACTTTTTCTAGCTGGGAACGTTTGATCTCGTGGCTGGCAGGGCCTATCACATTGTAAGCTCACTTGTTTAACAGAAATCTGTTGAACACCTACTGTGCTCCACACCTTTTGCCCATAAATCTCATGTGCCCTGTTGCTGGCTTCTTGGACTTCTTTGTGCTCTCCTACAGTGTATCTTTGTTTTCCGACATGTACAGTTTTCTCAATTTCAATTCAAATTTTTGGAAACAAACAGTTTTCATCTCATGAAGTAGCATTCTGTTTTAAGAATGAGAAAGACAGAGTGAGAAATAGACTTCCCTAGGGGGGTGTTGATATGATTAAGGACTCTGAAGAACGGTGATCAGGTGCCGTGTTGGGGGTAGGCACCATGCCCGGACAGCAGTCTCCAGAGGGGCCTCCATCACACTTTAAACCATGATGACCTCTTTGACATACATGCTGCGTTAGCTTTCTCTTTATATCAGGGAGCCACATGAAAATGAAAGGGAAGTGTTTTTCCATGGGAATCAGTTTATTGGCTAGTGAATACATTCGAACAGGGCCCCTTTGGGGTCAGGAATGCAAATTGGGTTTGGCTGCAGAAAGCGCAGCTGTAACCTTTGCACCATATCTCTTCTCTGAAGGCCAGAGGGTTTAAATCCCCAAGTCCAAGGTCACACAGCTGCTTCGTGGCCGACTGGGGCTAGAGCAGAGTGTTCCTGAGTTCCACTTCAGCACTCAAGCCACAAGCCCCCAGGGTGACCTGACATATAGTCTAAGGCACCACATGCCGTTTTATTCATCCTCTCCCAGCCTTGACTTTGTTCAACAATCAGTAGTCTTCAGAAGTTTTTAAAAAATATTGTCAAAGTGTTCTTGGACACTTTCAAATGGAAACATTTGAAAGCCTAGAAATAAACCTGGAGATATAATTCCATAGCTTACTGTGTTAAATTCTTGCTCAACTTTGCCTCATTCCTGCCTTAAATTTCAGCTTTGCCAGTTTTGGGCACTCTTGAGATGGAATTAAAAGCTAGTTGACTCTAACTAATATAAAAACATGGAGGAAATACACTTGTCTTGGAGTCAAGGAGACAGAATTAGTGTTCAAATAGGGAGGTCTACAGAACAAGGGAGTGGCAGCTTCAGACCTCTAGAATTCCCAGGAAAGGAGCCCCAGCAGGGAAGAGGGCTTTCATACATGGTGAGCTAGTGGGTTGGAGTGAAGACTTTAGGTCAGGCTTTGGGAGGCAGGGTAAGGCACTCATGAGAGAGACCACCACAAGGGGTGGTGGAATGGACATGGGTCTGATGGGCACAGAGACTCAGTTTGTAAATGGGCATGGCCCCATTCCAGCTATGTGGTCTTAGGGCAGTTATCTAGCCTTTCTGAGGCTGTCTTCAAATCTTTAAAGTGGGAAAAATAGTGCCTAATTCACTAGTGAGCAATGACTGGAGAAGGAAGGGATAGACTGGGTATAATCTGTAACACTGGGCCTAGGATGCTTATTACCTGCCTATTTGCCTTTGTTATTATAGGCAGGTGACAGTCTCACTCATCCCCTCCATCCCAGATGACTGCTGGCATACATTAAACCACTGATTTTCACACTACAGTGTGAGACCCATTAATGAAAAACTCAATTTATTATTCATGGCTATGGCAGGTTGAATAATAATGCCCATCACCCCCCCCCCACACACAAAGATATCAACATCCCAACCCCCAGAACCTGTGTATATGTTACCTTGCGTGGCAAAAAGGATTTGTAGATGTGATTAAGGATCTTCAGATGGGGTGATTATTCTGGATTATCTGTGGTGGTGGTGGGGGGGTCCTAGTGTAATTACAGGCATTCTTTTAAGAGGGAAGCAAGAGGATCAAAGAAGAAGTAGAAGTGGCAGCAAAACCAAGAAGTTGTTGGAAGGGGCCACGACTCAAGGAATGCAGGTAACCTCTGCAAGCTGGAGAAGGCAAGAAAATGGATTCTTCTTTCAGAGCCTCTGGGGAGAACCAGCCCTGCTGATACCTTGACCTTAGCCCACCGGGACTTGGTTTTGGAATTCTGAATTTCAGAGCTATAACATACTATAGTTATATGGCATCAAGCCACTAAGTTTTTTGCCATTTGTTACAGCAGCCATAATAAACTAATACATTGACCAATATGTTTTAACAAATGAAACAGAATAGCAAATACAAGTGGGGTTTCAAGGTGTGTGTGTGTGTCTGTGTGTGTGTGTGTGTGTGTGTGTGTGTACGCACACATACATACCCACAGATGTGTATATGGTCCTGTATGCACTGGATTGCCATGGTATCACATGGAATCTCTAACCACAGCTTATAGACAATAGAGACCGAAAGCCACTGGCCAGGCAATTCCTGCCTCCCTGGGTGTTGTTGGATTGACACCTCTTGCTCCTCTGGCCTGTGCTAATAGCTTGGGGAATCCCTGCTCTCCAGAGTGGCTAAGTTGGCAAGACCATCTTGCCTTTCTCAAACCTTAGTAATTTTTCACAGCCAAAGCCAAATGAAAGTCTGGCTTACAGGAGAGGTATGGGGAAAGTGCTGATTTAGGCTAGAGAGCAACATATGAGCTCACCTGCCAGTCATGAGTTTGTGTCTGAACAGTATTCCACATTGAAGTGGGGAGTGGTTTTCCTGTCAGTAACACAAGCCCAATGTGAGGTAAACTGAGGTACAGTAGGAATCAGTGGCAGCTGGAGAAGCCATATATGTCTGCATTTGGCACATGGTAGGTGTGTTGTTGATAGATTCTTGCAGGAAATTGAGTAAAAATATATCAGGACCGATAGTAAGTGGATTTTGTATTTGCAGGTGTGGTCTGTAGACTCAGAATGAGTTCTCTTCAGAATGCAGACGGGACTTTCCTTGAAATAAAAATGTAACTCCTAAGTGTGGAGTAAATCTAAATCCAATGACTGCAACAGTCAGCCAGTTGAGTCCTTACTGACAGACTTTCAACATCAAACCCAATTTCAAGGCAAGTTTTGTCAATGACACCTTCTATGTCTTAGCATCAAGTGGTGGGCAAGATTTTCCAATAATAATGTCTCCTGCTGGGATGTGGAGAGTGGTCCCAGTCCCACCAGAACTTGTAAAGCCTCAAGAAAACCTCCGTCACTCTGCCTCAATGAAGGCATGTATAGATTTCTCCCAGATTGCCCCTTACACTCATTATCTCCCCTCTCCCTACTAACTAAAAGCATTACCAAGTTCCTGGTCTTGCCTGATGACTTGATCAGGTCTTCAGCATAATACAGCAGCATAATACAAAGGTTAACCTATTAGACTTTGACATTGGTTTGCGCAGGTTACATCACAGACTAACCTTGAGCCCATGAAGACTTACTGAGTTTCCCCAAGCATTGGCTTCCTAGCCTAGATGCCAAGGTGGTCATAATATCTACCACATTGGGTTTTTGTGCAGATTAAGGAAGACATCACAAAAGTGCTTGTTACAAGGTAGCTGTTGTTAATTTTCATCTTATGCTAAGTTTGGATCATGGAAATGCAGAATTATCCATAAGTATTTTTTTTATAATATTTGTTTTTACTAGTCCAAGTGCAATGTGAGCCCAACACAAAGAGACTGAGAATGTAAATATCTTTGCAGTTGTCATCCTCACCTCAGGTTTAAGAGATAGAAACATGACAATTCAGACTGAACCCCAAAGAGGCTCATGATCCTGTGATTTCCTCTGAGAAATTTGAAATCATAAGATAGCCAGGGAATTGGGATATTATAATTTCCTCTGTTTGTGCTCTGGCCAAATTGCTCTACATCTGTGCCTTGAAGAGCTTGGAAATAAACAATAAACCTACATTCAGCTCCAACTCCAAGTATATATTGCAACTGCTTTTTTTTTTTTTCACCTGTATATCCTGCTATGAGTGTGGCCAAATGCAACCAACCAATGAAATCCATCCTGGAATTTCAAAGAAAACTTGCATCTTATAAAGCCACCAAACATTTTCTTAGGAAAAAAAAATGTTAGCTGTTTGGGAAAAATACCTAGAAATTTCTATCAACATGGATGATCATTTAAAAAATTACATGGTAAGTTAAGTAGCTTCATCTTGTTAGGATTATTCCAGTAAATAACAGATATACCATCTTGGGTTTTTTGGTTTTTTCTTTTTTTAAAGATTTATTTATCTCTGAGAGAAAGAGAGAGTGTCTGAGTGGGAGGGGCAGAAGGAAAGAGAGAATCTCAAGGAGACTCCAGGTTGAGCATGGAGCGTGATGCAGGGCTTGATCTCAAGACCTTGAGATGATGACCTGAGCAGAAACCAAGAGTTAGACACTTACTGATGGTGCCACCCAGGTGCCCCTATTATCTTGTTTTGAATAATGCTCTTCTTTTAAACCACCCTTGTGTTCCACATACAGAAATCTGTGTTTGTAACTTTCCAGAGATACTGAATTCCTTGGTTTCCTCTGTAAAATTTTGGCAAATGCAAAATGGAAGAGGTGTCAAAATACTTGAGATAGGGAAAAAATGTCCTCATTTTAAAAAGAAAAATACCGATACACTCCTGGGAAAATTCTAGTTTAGCTGGTCACTTATAAACAGAATGAGAATAAATAACTGGGATCCACAGTTTAATAAAAATAGCTTTCCAAAACTAAACTCAATTTTTTTTAAGAGTGCGGTTAATACAGTTTTCTTAATTTAATTTGTTAGAACTGTTTTCCAAATAGGATCTCAGCTATTCAGCCATTGTGTAATTCACCCATCATAGTATTCCTGCAGCTATCAAAAACTGGCTTGGCCCCTAAGCTAGCAAATGCTTGGGGATTTCTTCACATACAATATGGGGACATGTCGATAAATGATTATTTACCTTGTTCTGTTGATCATTGGTTGAAAATTGCTCCCGGAGAGGGTTGACTAATGGATCAGTGGTAGCCAAGAGAGGAACACTAGGCCCAGTACTAGGGGCTCTGTCTCTGCCCCAGCTGTGAAACCATTGAAGACTTCTGAACAGATCTATGGCAAACACAGAGCTGGAATGTTACCGCAGTCCAAAGGGGAATAAATATTGAAATGACAGGCTAGAAAAAGGGGCCAAAACCATGTGCTAAAATTTAATAATGAACAATTCCACATTTGTCTTAAAAAATCAATAACATGGGCCATGATCATCCAGAAAATAATAATTAAAAAAGACAGCAATAACGGTCTGTGTTTGCTGAATGTTCTGTATTTTTAAGCCCTCTTAACTGCTTGTGAGCATGACCTCAATTCCTGTGGTAAAGAACCACGTATGATAAAAGAGTCAATACAGTCTGAGATGATAAAGGTAGAGGTATCCAGATGAGAAGTGAGCCTCACTCTGTCCTAACCACCCCACCTGACTGCGGAATTGAGTCCAGTTCTAGGTGCCAGATTTTAAGAAGGGCATTGTTAAGAAGAAGGTCTGAGAGGTTCTTTGGTTGAAGATTGGCTCTGTTTGAGGGGGATGAGCTTCTTTAGCTTGGAGGGGAGCATAGTAGCACATTTCACCTACTTCAATGAGGGATAAGTGGAGGAAGGAGGACAAGAGTAGCAGCAAAAGATAGAGGCAAATGGGAGGAAGACTCTTGGCTTTCTAGTGATCAGAGCCATGTGGTTGCAGCATGTGCAGTTGTATAAAGCCCTGAGTGTTCTGTAACAGCAAAGATTCATACCAACGTGGAATGCCCATTTTTCAGAAATGTTTGATAGGTTACAAAATTAAATGGGAGGATAGAATACATCTCTATCTGTACCTATATCTGTATCTATGCAACTATGCAGCTATCTATCTATCTAACTACCTATTGGTATTCTATAGTGCTTCATGGATTTCAAGACACTTACCAATATAATCTGACTCTATGTGAGCCTTTTTTCAGCTCTACAAATTGTAATGCTAATTGGTCTGCTGACAGTGATGTTGAAATCCCTGCCCTTCCTCTTGCCTCTTTCCCTTCTCCACTGAGGTAGAAAGCATGGGGATCGGGTCTTTCTTGTGTTCAGAGAAGAGCATAATCATGGAATCAGGCTGAGGGGGAATTCTTTCCTTATGATTTCAGAATAATCAAAGCAGGTATTATGATGGCAATTATACTCCTAGGTCATTTGCTGTTTTTTTTGCTTTGTTCCACAATTCAATCCTGCAGTTGTTTAGAATGCAAATTCCTTGTGCTTTTGCACTTAAAAATATTAAAAGTGCAGGTTTTGCTCTCAGGGAAACCCCCACTCCTGGCATCCCGTGTGATGAGCATTTTATGATGATTGTAAGTTCACTAGAGAATGTGTGGAGGCCAAAAAAGTCTTTGGGTAAAGAAGTCATCCAGGAATTATGATGCATACTTCAGTGTCAGTATCCACAAAAGGTGGTGTTGGTCATTAGCGATTTGATTTCAGATTCATGCTCAGCTCTTTCTACTCTGCTCTGTCCTCTGAGGCACTGTCTCCTGAAAACTACCTTTCTAAGGCTCCTTTATCACCTGGCTTAAGGGCTGTTCAGCCCATGTAAGGCACTGGAGGATGACTGAGATGTAGGAGGAAGAGTGAAGTCAGGTCGGCTATTCTCACTCGTCCTTTTAGATGACCTCTGAGGCCTGCTTGTGTTCTGTCCATGGTTCTAGCTCCTTGTTGATACATAGCCCCCTCATGGTCTCAGCTTCCATGGGAAGCTTCCTCTGTGCTGTTGTTTCTGTTGAGCAGCCCTGGCTCCTTTCCTGGGTCTTGCCAGCCCTGGGGCTGGTGGTGGCGTCCTGCTTGGGCACTGACCAGGTCATCTCACTCTATGTGCTAGACTTTTCAGCAGTTCCATTGTCCTTGGAACTGCATCCTGATGTTAATCCTTCCTGCAAACTCCCTTTCATGGGTTCTAGTTTCCTGACTGGACCCCGACCAATGCAATGTCTCACCAAGACTTGTCACAGACAATATCCATGCCTTGAACCAAGAAACAGTAAATGTTGGTCTGTGGAGATGTCAGGCTGGATCCTGAGAAGAAAGCGGTTCTGAATCTTCTTGGGATCCATGGCTGATGATGTGGAACCACAGTATGTCAGATAACAAAACCTAACTAAAACAGCTCCCATCAAATAGGACTTTATTTTCCCATACAACAAGGGCAGAGGAAGGCAATTGCTGATCCTTATTCAGCTGGTTTGCATTATTAGGGTTTTCCCTCACAGTCACAAGGCAGTTGAAGCTACATCCATCCTGGGGTTCCAAGCATGAAGCAGGAGGGCAGGACTGGAAAGGCAGTGATGCTAACTGCATCTGTTACTTTTTATTAGGTAAGTAAAAACATCACGAATCATTTTCCTTCATGTCCCTTGGGCTAAACTGGGTCATAAAGTCACCATTAGCTCTAAGCACAGTCAGGAAAGCTGGGCACAGGAGTGTCATGATAGACACAAGGACAGGGAGCTGCTGCTGGAAGTGCTCTAGATGTTTCCTTTCCTGTTTTTATTTTGTTCCAGGATTCAGCTCTCTCTTATTGTGGGGCTCTATATAAACTCTCAACATACATTTTTGAATGAGGGCAGGAGTCAAAATTTAGTCTTTGTCTTATCGCTTTTCTTTTCTTTCTTCCTTTTTTAAAAAAATTATTTGTTTATTTGATAGAGAGAATGAGAGAGCACAAGCAGGGGGAGCAGCACAGGGAGAAGCGGGCTCTCTGATGGGCAGAGAGCCCAATGTGGAGCTTGATCCCAGGACCCAGGGATCATGACCTGAGCCAAAGGCATATGCTTAACCACCTAAATCACCCAGGCATCCCTAAAGCAAATGTCAACATAAAAGATTTCTTTAGAGTTTCCTCCCAATAACAAAACTATGTAGCAAGCACCAATGATCATTTTGCCCTCTACAGGAGGCATTTTGTCCCAGGGAAGCTTGCTTTGTTATGTGATAGGAGCTCATGTGACCCCAGTAGAAGGGTTTGAATGTCTCCCTCCAGAATAACCAAATATCCACATGGAAGAAAGTTCCAAAGCTTAGGCAGGTACCCCGAGGAAGCCAAGTTCTGTTTGGCATGAAAGCCGGTCATTTGGGTGAAAGCATAAATTAAGAAGTTGGGCCCTTTAATCAGGGAAAGATCTGCTGCCTACCTAATGCAAGATGTTTATGAAAAGTAACCGAGTATTAAACCAAAGGAACCAATAATTAAAATAAGAATTAAAAATTGATTTCCATGTCCTCCCTCCCAGTCCTTTTAACTCCTCTAGGAGCAGCTGCGAACTCAGGGCAGTAATGGTTGCCAGATGCTATTTCTTGGTGAATGTGGATCATCTGCGATTGGGGGAGGGGGACAGTGCATTTTAGAAAATGTATGTCTTGTTCAAAGTTACCATTAAGGGAAAGCTTTCAAAAAACACCAAATTGTGTAACAATCACAATGGAAAAAATCAATATCATCTACATTTCGTGTCTAATGTAAGCAATTAGAAATGTTTGTGGTTAAAACATAAAATGTAGAGGCCTTCTGGTTTTAAAGTGTTACAAGTGTACACTGGTACCACTGGGGGTTCCTCGTGACAGGGCTCTGACAGGATTGCAGAGGATGAGGACAGAAGACTGCAGGGACAGGAACCTGTGGTCTCTCCAGACAATTGTTATCTTTGGTGGAAAAAAGATCCTGCCAGTGAATGGACCTTTGGCGGTCGTGTCATACCAAAACTCTTCATTTTCTAGGCTCTGACTCATAGTCATCCCCTCTTACGATACCAATGGACCAATGACAGAATTTTAAAGATGAAATGGATTTTAGGAGTCATTTCATCTAAAATGTTGTTCAAAAGCTTTTGAACTGGTATCCCAGCTTCAACTTTCATGCCCTACAACCCACTGGCTCACGTTGCAAACATTTCTCATGTGGCTTCCCACTGCACTTTGAATAAAATGCAGACATCTCTCTATGGTATATAATGATCTTTTTGAACGGTTCCCAACTTACCTTTCAACTCTATCATGTACTCTCTTCCCCCTTGCTCAACCACATTGTATTATTTTTCTTCCTGAAACATGTCAGTTTCATCTCACCCAATAGACCTTTGGTCTTGCTATTATCTCTGCCTGGGAAGCTCTTCCCATCACGCGTCTTCACACGGTGAGTTCCTTCTTGTCACCAGAAATCAGCTTCAGTGATGCCTTCTCAGGGAGGTTGTTTCTGACTGTTCCAAGTAAGGTTCCCTATCCCATAGTCCCTTATCACAGCTAGAAAGATTCACTGCACTCGTGGCCCTCCTCTTCACCTGAAGTTCTGTTTTTCATGATTTACTAGGTTACTGTTTGCCTTCCCTTTCTAGAACAGGAGATTGATAAGAACTTCAGTCTCATCTATCTGGTTTACTAACATCTATCTCAGCACCCAGAATAGGAGTTAATACTTATTAAGGTTTTGGTCATATGTCCATGTAAAGGGGGAACTGGAATTGATAAGAGAAATTTTGCAAAGCTTGTGTGCTGATTCAAATGAAGTTACAGAAGGTCATCTTGAATAGGTGTCACTCTTGCCACCACCTGTATACTCTTCAACTGAAAATTTAGCTGAACTACTTTCTGACGATGGTGTTTGTGGCTGGGGTCAGTATTATCTAACCACGCAGGCATTTGTTATGCTTCCGGGATGATTTTGCTCATGCGCTGTTTGAACAGGAATAATAATGAGTCACTTGGTGTTTTCCAGTGGCATCGCCCTTGGGATTTTGGTGCGGACCTTAGTCGTGCCTGACTTTCCTGAGCATTTATAGGACATTTCACATCTTCGGCTCCTGCCCACTGACTGTGGATAGCACACTCCCATCACTATGATGACCAAAAAACACCCACCCATTTGCAAGTGCCCCTCAGAGGAAGAGTGGTATCAAACCTGAAATCTTAATTAGTGTGGTATGAACCAGTCATCTGAATTAACTGAGACCTAAAAAGCACTTCTATAGTTAGCCGCATTTTAGTGAGGTGCTTCTTCATCATCCCCTCTTCCTGGAGGGCCTGTGGAAACTACCTGGAAGGCATCATGTGGAGGCAGGCAGGCCCAGGAAAGTGAATGACCTCTGCCAGAGCAAAGCTTGAGTCCTGCTCTCATAATAGTTTCCTTACTTAGGTACTGGGCAGAAACACATTAAAGTCTGAGCCCAAGAGAGCCTCCAAAACAAGTTACCTCTATCTCCGCAGCAGCCCTGAGGCCATTGCTTTGCTGTTGTTCCTCAATCAGTGATGTGCTTGTTCACTTCCTTCATATATCCTAGGCATATTCATATATTCCCGGTGCCTGCCTCGAATGTTGTGAGGATAAATTTTGTATTTTTTGCCCTGTGTCTAGTCAAGTGTTCATCTCACAGTATAATTATAATACAAATGATTGGTGTGGTGTTTGGGATAAAAATTTCCCTCAGACCATCTTTGTAATAGATGGTGCTGTTGGTGGTGACTACATTGCATTGACTTCTCCACTGGAGGAATGAAGAAACCAGATTGGGTTATGTTCCCCAGAACAAGTAGTGATGATCTTGATGCTGATGACGACAGTGACAACCAAGGAATGGCTTAGTTGACTCAGTAGTTACGTATCAGGCACAATGCTTAACAGTGTATATGTTAGTGTATATGTTTTTAGTCATTTAATTCTCACAGCTACCTCATAGATGAATATCATAACCTCATTTTATTATTCATTCATTCATTCACTTCCTTACTTTTATTGAAGTATATTTGACACACAATGTTATATTAGTTTTAGGTGTCCAACATAGTGATTCAACTTCCCTGTATGTGATGTTATGTTCACCACAAGTGTAACTACCATCTGTCGCCATAAAACAGTTACAATGTCATTAACTATATGTCCCATGCTGTACCCTTGATCTCCGTGACATACTCATTCCATAACTGGAAGTCAGCACCTTCCACTCCTCTTCACTCATTTTGCCCATGTAACCCCTTTTTATATTAGCAAAAAGAAAACAAAACAAAACTGAGGGCCAGAGAAGTTAAGTTGCCTAAGATGGAAAGTTGTAGAGCTGTGATTCTGTTCGCATGGTTACAAAGTGGGCAACACAAATAAGAGAAGAGCGCCAGGTCCAGGAGGCGAGCAGGGTGGTGGGGATGGTGGTGATGTGGAGGACACATTGCCGGGCAGACACCCGTCACTTTCAGCCATTGGATGGCCAAGTGGGAAGGCCAAGTGGCCTGGCTCACTGTGGCTAAAACTTCTGACATCTTTTCAAAGGATGCAGACTATCTGCAAAGTCAATTTTTAAAAGGTTGACTAAATTTTTAAAAAATATTCTATGACCCACATAAAATATTGTTACAGTAGAGCTCCATGTGTCTGGTCATAAGGTTTTCCTATCAAAACAAAGATTGTAGGTTCATGTCAAACGTAAAACTCTAGATTTCAGGTAATTAATAAGATGGGGGGGTGCCGGATTTTCTCCATAATCTTTGGGCTCCACAAATTTCCTCTTTCTGTTTTCCCAAGGCACAAACATCTGTTTATGGCCGTCCAGCTAATTGGGCCCCATTGAATGTTCTAATGAGGGCAGAGTGAGCAAGCAAGTGGATTTAATGCCCATGGAAATGCATGTTTCTAATTGTGTATCCAGTGAAGGTGGAAAGGTTAGAGTAATGAGCTGCTCTCAAGAGTTCTGGCCAAGAGAGAAAGGGCTTTGTTGTTTCACATTTCATCTTTGTTATTGTCACTGAGATATGCACTTATTTCCACCATGGCATTGATTGCCAAGAGGCTGTGCTATTACATTTCATTATCATGCCATTTCTAAAGGAGGGGAGTCTGTTCTTACTAAGCAATGACAGTGTGCAGGCAACCATAATCGCCCGTCTCTCCACTGCACTCTTCAACATCTTGTATACAGCTGTGAAGGGCTGTGGTAGTGCCAATTAATCTAGGGGAGGTTTATGGCAGGAGGGAGTGCTGTACTGTACAAAAGGATAGCCCCTGAGTTTTCCAAGTCGCATTGCTAGAGAAGCAAGGCTAACTGAAAGGACCAGACAGATGAGGAGGCTGTCAGTTTTATGTTTCAGCGGGGGATTGACATTTCTAAATGGTTCCTCTTATCCTGCCTTCTCAAGTAAGCGTGGAGGCAGGGTCCAAATCAAAGGGCTGGGTTTAGAGTCTCTAATCCAAGGGATTAGAGCTCAGACTGTGTGGTTGTTTGAAGGCTTTGAGAAGGCCTGCTTTAGTTGAGTCACACTCAGTTCCTTTAGTGACCATTGATGGTGAAGAGGCACGGCCATTGTAGAAAGGAAGGATTTCTGTTGCAGGGAGATGGAAATGTTTGGACATTGGGGGCACAGGATCATGGAGTATGGTCAGGAAAGTCTTTCCCTTTCAGTGTTGATGAATATCTTACATTTTCAAAATGTCACAGGAGAAAGAAAGTGATGACTTCTGTTTCCAAATTCAAATTTCTGACTGTTCAGAGGTTTTTTTTTTTCTTCTCATTACGCCTGCTTTCGGCCACCCTTGCCAGTCACATTGTGCTGTGTTATCTCCTTAAATTTAACACTTTGTAGTTTATCTCCTTGAAGATGGTTTGGGTTAAAATATAATGTAAATCCTGACGTTTGATAGTATTTTCAAAAACAAGGGAAATGAAATGAAATTCCAAACCCCTTATCCCTGCGAATCTGGCCCAAATCTGAGTTTCTGCTGAACCAACTCCCCAGAGCTGTCTAGTGCCTTTGCTGCCCTCTTGCTCTCTGTCAGCCCTGTGGGTCTTCTTTGAGTTTCTTGGCACTTTTAACTTTGTTTCTGCCTCTGAGACTTGGCAATAATATACTCTTCTGAAATTCTCCCCATCCTCAGATGTTTGCTCACAGGTTTCCTCTTGCCCTTTCAGTCTCAGCTTAAACATTGCCTCTTCAGACAGCCTCCTCTGACCACTTACCACTGGACAGTCTACACTCATGCCTTTGAGTGTCTCCATCTACGCACTATGTATGTCTTCATGACATGTATCACAAAACTTCCTTTGTTAGGATTCTTTCTTCCCTCCTTCCATCCTTTCTTCATCCCTCCCTCCCTTCTTCCCTTTCTTCCTCCCTCCCTCCCTCCCTCCCTCCCTTCCTTCCTTCCTTCCTTCCTTCCCTCATCTTTCCCACTAGACGAAATTCTTGTGAGCTTTCACAAGAATTACAATTCTCTTCTTCCCTATATCTCTAGTAACTGGCTCATAGCAGGTCTTCCGTAACACTGTAAAGGAGATGACTCAAAAGATATACAGTTAAAGGTTCAGTTAGTTGTTTCATATTGAATTCCCCAATACCCATCTTCTACGCCGAACACTTAGCTAGGGAACTTCCTATACCAGGTGATAGTTAAGTGGTGGATTTTGCTGTTGATTAGTATTTTAATCTTGGTTTCCTATAGAGACCAGGCAAAGCTTAGGTCATGCTTTACTGCAGGTGAAGGGTAAAGCAAAATGAAGCAGGGAAGGAGGGGAAGCAAATAGAAGGTATATTAGCAAAGCTGGTCACAAGGAAGCACACTGTGGTGGCTTGTCTTGTGAATTCATTTCTGAATATTTCTTGGAAATATGTACCTTGGAACAGTTCTTTCAGTTCAGGAAAAGAATTTATCTGCTGGCCCTTCCTGTCTTTTGCCTCTAATTGGTTAAAATTTGCACCATAAGGAATTAGCTTCTCCACCTTTCTGGGTTGTGTTAGCCCCTCTGGGTATCTGCTGGGAAGTCAACCCAGTGGCATACATTGCCCCACAGCACAGTGCATAATCTGGGGCCAGGTGTGATGGGAGGAGCCAGAACCTCCATGCATCTGATTGACTTGGTCTTGGGCTTAAGACTACCTTCCCCCAACCCCTAGGGAAATGCAGCAGAGACCATGCCCAAGCCCATCCTTATTTTTTTTAATTTTTATTTCTTTTCAATGTTCCAGAATTCATTGTTTATGCACCACACTCAGTGCTCCATGCAATTTGTGCCTTCCATAATACCATACCAAATAATACCACCAGACTCTTATTTTAAGAGGGCTTGATATAACTGCTGATATTCAGAGATGGTCAGCCGGGGCTCTTTAGTGAGTAACTGGCCAAGGACTTGGGAGGCAGTTGGAAATGGATACATTTGAGAAAGCACAAAAAGTGGGTCCAATGAAGACTCCTTGTCAGTTCCTTGGTACTTGTGATTTTAGACAAGCCCATGGCATGAAAGCCTGTGTTACCTCATTGAAATGAGTTAAGCTGTCACTGATGAAATGTTTCTTCACTCAGCGGACACAGAGTCCCATCTGGGCCACTCTATTCAGATATATATAATCAGAAAGGAATTTATACATATATAAAGGCAAGCAAAATGTGTTTTCAACAAAGGAAATCATAGTAACCTGAAGTCCATATCATTTTAGATCTTTCTTACACACACACCCACTGGTGCCCTCCTTCTGATCTGGGCAACTGCACCCTCAATAGAATTATTTCTCTCTGTGCCCAGGCAGCTGGAAACTTTCTCACACTGAGCATGATCCCCTTTCTAGCTGCCAACACTGAAGTTATCTAACTCTTGCTCAAGGCTGCTTCTTGGGTATGAGACCTCTGCGGTTACACAGGGTCCCATGCTCAGAAGAGCCCATGCTTGGGTTATAATACTATGTTGCCACAGACTTGAAAGTCTCAATGATTTTATCTTGAACTTGCGCTTTTTAAGTGAAGTCCAATAGTCAGTGGAGCCTCCCTGTCAACAGAGGAGATTAGCACAATGTGGCATGTCTGCCATGCCATCAATGTTTCCACCCCAATTCTCGCATAGGACTTGCGATGTCCGGTAAGTACCTAATGCTGATAGATCAACCCATGATGCATGGGAGTTCAGTGGGACTCAAATCTTGTACGAGGTTAAGTATTATGTCTAAGAATGAGTAAGTGAGGACACTGATAGTTCTAAGTTGCCATACTTACTGCGGGAACCAGAACTTTGCACATGGGATAAGACCGTAGCCTTCTAAGAAACATGAACAACCGAGGAACTCTATCATATCCTTTTTTACCACTGTTATTTTCCTGTATTACGCTGCAAATGGTGACATAAGAGGAAGGAGAAAGAGCGACCCATAGTTCCTTTTCTTTTCATCAATACTCATTGTTTACCTTTCATCAATACTCATCAGTAATTTGTAGGGAGAGACTTTAGGTAGAGTGTGCATGTGTAAAGAAGTGAAATGAAATGAGTTGAATTCGTTTTGTGCAGGGTTTTCACTGATCTGGAAAGAATTACATATATGAGCATACGTGCGCTACAAATAAAAATTGAGTAATTTTTGCAGTTCTGCTTGGTGTTAAATGCTCTTATATTTGCATTTAAAACTGACATTCTACAATATGAAGATTAACAGTAAAATTGATATTAGTGAATTAAAATTTTAAGTAATGTTAACAGCTTTTAGAGCAGGAGACCCCACACTTTACTCTGCCCTAGACCCTGCAAATTATGTAGCTTGCTCTGCTCTTCCCCTCTGGGATACTTGTTGTCCATGTGCAGAGACTTGGCAAGAAGTCCTATTTGTCATCTGATTTCCAATTCTTGGTTATTGAGTGGGGAGTGAATGAATCAGTGGCGAGTCTTGGTGACAACCGAAAGCCATCACACCTTGACCACAGGGAAGGAGACTCCAGGACCTCCTGAGAATGCAAGTCGGGGAGGCCAACCTCCAATTGTTCAAGCAAGCCTGAAGGATGGAAGGCTTCTTAAAGAATGAATGGACTGTAGATAATCAAGGATTCCTGTATATATCTGCTGGGCTTGAATTTTGGCCTTTTGGAATCTTCTCTCCCATCTTTGACAATAAAATGGTAGAAAAAGACATTTAAACTGCAATTGACTATTTTATCATAACTTCTTTTTTTCACCCAAAATACTCATTCCAACCTCTGAAGAGGCTGCAGAGGGGCTATATAAACTGTAGACCAAAGTCTGGAGCCGGCTGGCCTGGGTTTGATCCCAGCTCTGACATTTCTTAGTTGTATGTCTTTGAGCAAGTCACTTAACTCTCCATGGTTTGGTTTCCTCTTCTGTAAAATGGAAACAATAATTGCATTTCAGGGGTAAATTGTATTTCCAAGACTGTTGTAGGAATTAAATGAGATTAATTGAGAGTAAGGTATGGAAAGCTTAGTGCTTGGAACATACTCTCAGTATGAGTTAGCTATTATTGTTTTTGTTTGGTTATTATTTTTCGGTGTATCTGGGGGCTTGTCTTCTTACTTAGACTGCGAGCTCTGTGGAGGCTGGAGTGTGTCTCTGGCATTAATGTGAACATGTTGCACATTCCAGTTACTCAGTAAACTTCTTGGTTGGTTAATTATATGGTGCTTTTCTTGATGTGAAGTAAACTGGGTTTTTTTGCAAGCACAACGTTGGTCGTTCACGGTGAGAAGAGAGATATCCTAGGGACAATGGCCAAACCAAAGGCCATGTTCTCACCTGTGCGATGTGGAAGACACTGATATTGTTCCAGGACAGTCACATGTCTGGAACCAAGAAACGTTCATGAGCACGAGAAACACACCACTGGCTGTTTCCTGATTGGGAACGAGTGCTTTGCAGTTGGCTTGTCGCGTTGCCATTTCCCTTGTCCTTTTGCTCCAGTGTGGCCCCGTCTCATCTTATGCCGCAGGGTAGCAGAGGGCAGTGAGGGAACAAGGAACTCTGAGCTTTTCCACCTAACATGGACACTGCTATATATTAATAGGTATTGTTCAGAATATCACACTTACTCAAACACGTGGGGAAATGAGCTCCATTTCTTACTTTACAAGGCCAGTCATGTTTCTGCCACATGTTTTTGTTCTTTGCCAAGCAAAGAGCATGGGCAAAGCCATTTCATGAGCCTGGCAATGACCTCCCTATAGAATGAGGTGTGTCTGACAGCAAGTGGCGCGTTTGGGGGAACTTTCAGTTGCTTCCTCCCACTAAGGTCCAGCCCCTCTGCCAACAAACTATCTCTTTCAGGTTGATGGAGTTACAGTTCCCACTCTCCACTCTGGGGCGGGGGTTGGGGGGGTGAGGGGGATGGGATAGGTTGGGATCACATTTCCTGCCCTGCAGGTGTGCGAGAGACTTCTGTTGGAGCAGCAGACCCTGAAGTTGAGGTGGAGTGCAGAGGCTCATCCTCTACAGTGGGCTGGGAGATGGGGTCTCCGACATTGATGCTTCCCTTAAAAATAGGAGAAACCAAACCCCACTTTCACTACATGAGAAGGTGCTTCCTGACAAATTTCCCCTCCGCCAAGGTCTTATTCTGGGGCAGAACAGCACTCACAAGAGAGAAAGTGATCCCTCATGAGGAAAATTATCTGATCGTAATTCTCCAGCACAATCTATGGAACCACATCTGTGGTTGGTACCTGAAGCAAATGCTTTTCCCTCTGTTCTCTTTCCTTTTCCTTCCTCATCTTTCCATTCTATTACCTTGATTCCTGTTACTTTTCTCCTTCCTCACTACCCCTTCCCCCACACCCTTTTTAAAAGGAGGAACATATGGTTTTAAAACACAAGTCTAATAGGATGGGGACTGCCTGAATTGGAATACATGCCCCCCACTTCACAAGCTGGGTCATCTCGAGTGAGCTATTCTGTTTGGGCCTTCATGTCTTCACCGTAAAATGAGGCCAATAAAGTGATCTCCTTCATGTGCAACAGCTCCAGAGTACACCACCCACACTGTAGTCTACAATCCTCAGGGGTCAGTGGTTGCCACAAACTCTACTTCTTGGTCAAGTGTGATGACCTTTCTGGGACCAAACACCCATCCCTGAATCTTCTACAATAAGCCCCCAGGACATTGTGCTGTGAGGAGCTCTGGTATTTCACAGTATGAAAGACAGCCCCTGGGGTTACGTAGTACATCTTTGTTATTATGATGACAAAATACAGAAACACAACTAGAGCTCTTTGGACAGTACCTGGAGCATAGTCAGTACCTGTGCTCTCCAGACAGTGGCCATTGCTCCTTGATAACCATTCAAATACCCACGGCAACCATGAGCGCACTTGTTCTCCATGAGGGGGCTCTGCTGTCACCTTTAGATCCAGCTAAGCTCGCCCCTCACCAGGGAGCTTTCAGTTCCACCTGCTGCCCTTCCACAAGCTGGTTGTTGCAGTTTCTGATGACTTCCTACACTTTGAGGAGCCCTTCTTTTCTAAGGCCATTCTAGCTTTAGAAGAGAAAAAGAAAAGGTTTGTGTTGCTGCTTATGGTGCTGGGGGAGAGTTTTCTTCTTAAATGGTTGCAGATTTCAAGAAACCAGCTTTGGCTAGTCTACCCACTTCTTTCTCCAAAAGGTGGCCTAGCACTTAGAGCTTGCACCTGCCATCCCATCACCTAGCATGTTTTTATCAAGCGTCTTCTGTGTGCCAGACACCATGCTTGGCCCTAGTGCTAAGCCATGGGATATTTGGTGAAGACCCTCCAGTGCCTCACTTTCTTCGACAAGCTGAGGCCAAGATCTCTCCTATCTCAGGAGAGCTTCTACCAGATCCGTTCACCCCAGGGGCCAATTCACTGCCTTTTCTCTAATGAGTGGGGAAGATGCAGTGACCCTGTTGTGTAGTGTTGGGGAGGAGGTGTGAGTTTCATTTTGGCATGCCCCTTCTGCATCAGTGTCCCATTGTCACCCCCAAAGCCACCCAAATGAGCCCATGGGATTTCACCTAGACTCAGCCTGCGTTTCCTGTTGCACTCAGGAGGTGAGCATAAGAATCAGGTTGCCTTTGAGGAGACTAATTCCAAAACCAGATGCGATCAGCTTTTCACCCTTGATTAAAAATTACCATAACTTAGGTGCAGTGTAGGTATACAAAAATGCCATCTTATGCTTCAAAATGTACACTCTGAAGACTGCTTGGCCCAATGAGAGCTGGGGAGGGAGACCACACAGTCGCAAAAGAAGCACTTGATCCTTCAAACTAGTTAGGAGATGATTTCTTTCTGCCATTTTCCTTGAGCCAATAAAAATCCCCAAAAGGACGAAGTAGTGCCCACACTGCTACTAATACAAACCCCCAAATCAAGGCTACTCAAATCAAACCTGTGGTGACACAGTGAGGTTTCTTGGTAGACTAAAGCTCACAAATAAATTCAAAACCAAAGAATTCTTCTTTTTTTTTTTATTTGGGTTTTACTTGTATTCATGGGCATTACCACCTCTCCTGCATATCATTTCCTGCCCCCAGAGTGCAGTCACATTCAACTTGTAAATGATTTTTTGTCTGTATTTTTGTATTTCTGTATAACATGCTATAGTGTTCCCAGTTGATTTTCTAGTTTTAGTCACTTCTGTTACATTCTCACTATGAAAAATGAGGGGTTTGATCTCTTTTCACATACCCTTCCCTCCACTTCATAACACATTCACGTGCGCACGCGCGCGCGCACACAGACACACACACACACAAACACACACGCTGTCCTCCCAGTATAGTTAGCTCTGATTTTGGGTAAATTAGGTCTGTCAGTAACTATTTTTTAAAAAGATTTTATGTTTAAGTAATCTCTACACCCAGTGTGGGTCTTGAACTCACAACTCTGAAGTAAAGAGTGGCATACTTTACCAAGCCAGCCAGGTGCCCCGTCAGGAAACATTTTTATTTACGTTTTTATTACATCAACACAATTGAAAACTATGCAAAGTTTTATTATTACTTTTCCTTTCTTCCACATATTTGGTTTCCTTGGAGCTTGTATGTGGCCTTTTTTTCCCCTTCATGTTTTAGTTTTCCGTATGCATGCCACTAATCTATCCCCCAACTCCTTCAGCAGTGTAAATATCCTCTAGGTAGATTCAAACATACCTGAAAGTCTGTCTGCTTTATCTGACCAAACCAGTCTCAGCCTTCTTCTGACCTGCCTGTTGAGTTTGTCTGATCTTTAAGTTTCTTTCCAGCCAGCTGTCATCTGGGGATCTCCTTCACCATCATCCCATCATCCTGGGGGATTCTCTCTGCTGCTCTCCCAGGTTGAAACCCCCATTTCCTGGATTCCACACTTTCCTCATTTTTTTTTTTTGGCTTATTCCTTCATTTTACTTATGCACATGCTCCAATTTTTCATGAGAAAAAGTCCATGAGTGGTAAAGTTTATGAGACCAGGTATGTCTTTATTCTATCATCACACTTCATTAAGGTTTTGGCTGGGTATAAAATTTCAGGTTTGAAGTGGGGTTTTTTTTTCCTTCTTTCTCTTAATTTAAAAATTTTCTCCAATGTCTACTAGTTTTCAGCATTTATTGAGAATCCAAAGCCATTTTTATACTTGATTCTTGGTATGAGAACTGCTGCTCCTCTTTAATTCCAGTTAGAGAGCTTTTAGGATATATTCTTTTTCTTCTTTGGAAAAAAAAATCTGTTATTTTGAAAATTCACAGTGATGTGTATTACAGGCTGGATTTCCAGGCTCTGAGATGGAGTTTATTTGGGAGTTTATTTGGGAGTGCTCTTGAGATCAACATCTATGGAGGGGAGGAAGGGAAGTCTGAAAAGATGAGGGAGAAGATGAGTTGTAATGTAATCTGAGAGAAACCATGGCTGTGGGTCTGTAGTGGCTTTACAAATGGGATGACCCTTTAGAGTTTCCTGGGGGGATGAGGAGAGTGGTCCTTTATGTCCCTGTGTTGACTGGATGTGGGCCACCCTGGAAGGAGACAGGGCCTTAGAGAAGGCAATTTTCTTCTGCTGAGGCACTCCCCACTTGAAAGCACTCCCTTCAGCAAGAGGAGTAAGTCCTTCCTTCCTGAAGGGAGATCTGAGGGATACATCCCAGGACTGTAACACTGTGCCCTGTGGCATGGGTCTGATTTCATCCTTGTTATAAGCACACAGAGAATCTTTCACGTTGCTCGTTGGTCTATACTATTTTCTTAAACTATTTCTTTGATTTGCTCTTTTCATTTTCTTTGCTTTCTCTGGAAAGGTTCTTATTTTCTCTGAAACTGTTATTATTCAGGTGTGGAATTATCTTTCTGACCCCATTCTCTTCTCTTTGTCCTTTGGGCTCTTTCTGTGATTTTTGTCAACTTTGTTTTTCAACCCTTCCTTAGACTTTTGTTGTTTTTTTTTTTCTTTTACATAGACTATGTTCTTTCTAATTCCTTTGAGCTTTCTTATATTCTTTGATTTTTAACATTATACCATTCTTGTTTAGTGGATGCCATATCTTAATTTTCTAAGAATATGAGCAATGTATTTTATGAAATTTCCTTGCATTGTTTTTACCTCCATGTGATTTTTAAATGTTGATTTATTTGGCCCTCCCATTTTTCACATTAAGAGCATTTCTTAAAGTTTGGCAAATCATGCCTTTGCTCATGTTTAGGGTATAGTGCTACAGAGCTAATTGGAGCCTCTGAACCTGTTGCTGAAGCCAACTGTGGGCTGACATCAGGGAGACCTGTCTGGGTTATTTCACTGGGGCAGCTCCAATGTCAATAGTTTTGGATCTTTTTTCCCCTTTAAGGTGTTCAGATTCCTTAGGAAAGACCATTATAATATCTTATTGGAGGCATACTCCAGATTTCTGGAAGGCAAATGTGGAGAGAAAGCTGGAGTGTGGAGGCTTTTAATAATACTTCTACATAACCACCTGATTTCAATGTCTCCCCAACATTACCTGGGACTGGTGTCCTTCAGCTCAGAGAGCCTCTGTTTTCCTTTGCTAGAGGATAAACATTTGTTTTCTTCCATGGGAAGGAGTAGCAGTCACCTGGCTCTTTGTTTCAGGTAGCTGTTTGGAAATCTCTTGAGGACTGTCAATCAGTGCTCCTTTTGTTAGCTCTACCTTCACCCATTTCCAGAACTCCTGGATCCTGCCAATTCTTCATCCTCTTGGAGGTTCTGTGGCATAAATATGGTTTCTTCTTGGCTCCCCCTGCTGCTGATTTAGCAGTTAACTTTTTTGGGTTTGCTAAGTCTGTTGCATTTATTTGTTTTCTTTCTAACATCCAAAATTTTGTTGCTTTCTTTTCTCCCCTATTCCCTTGGTCCTGTGGGTTTTTGACTTAAGAAAAATCTTTTTCTGTCAGTCTAATAGAGTTTAGGAGGAAATAGATGATGCAATGAGCTGCCCTCCTTAACGAGAAGTAAACACACAAAATCATTACATTTCTCTGAAATTTTCTTTAGGTAGTTTCAATGAAACCAGGTTGATTCCACTATCCATTAAAATCTTCAAGCTATAATTTCCTTCTATTTAATTATATAATTAAGATTTTAATGTTCTCAAATTTGTAAATTTTCTCTGTAAACATGGGAATCAATGTAGGGAATATAATACATTGATGAAATTATAGATTAAAAGTTAGAATATGGGGAAAGAAACTGTATCTTGTGCCTGGTAGCATTTTTGCGGTTAAAAACATTAAGAGCTTGGATCTCTATCTTTCCTTGCAACTTAGTAGCAGAATAAAACTTAATCACTTTGAAGCTGTTGTAAAATAGACATAATAAACCAATACTGCATTTAGCTGAAGGCAAGACTGAGTAGGAGATGGATGTAGGATAGCCACTAATGTCTGGCATATGGCTGGTACAGAGCAGACATCAGTTCTTTTCTCTGGCACTAGAGGGAAGGGGGAAGAATCTTCTAAGGGCGGGTGGTAAAGGATGCGGCTAGGAGATGCTCCCCATTCCTGGGGGCCCTCAACTAATCTTTGGGATCTGCACTTACTCCTGTGGAATTTACATGCTTTCTGCTATAAAGAAGAATTCAGGAAAAGGAAGCCCTAGAAAAAAGAAGTCTAGCTGGTGGTGAACAGAAAAAAGAAAAGAAAAGAAAAAAAAGAAGGGAACAAGGATAAAACAAAGGACATGACATAGTATTTTTCTTAAAGATTTATTTATTTATTTGAGAGAGAGAGAGAGAGCACATGCAGAAGGAGAGGGAGAGAGAGACTCTCAAGCAGATTCTCTACTGAGTGCAGAACCTGATGCAAGGCTCGATCTCATAACCCTGAGATCATGACCTGAGCCAAAATCAAGAGTCAGATGCTTCAGCAACTTAGCCACACAGGTGCCCCCGGATAGACATAGTATTGGTAGGAGTGACAGTGGTGGGACGTCAGGTCACCTCAGGCATAATATTCAGAGTAAAAACACACACAGTTTCTAAATTAATCTTTTTTTTTTAAAGATTTTATTTATTTATTTGACAGACAGAGATCACAGGTAGGCAGAGAGGCAGGCAGAGAGAGAGAGAGGGAAGCAGGCCCCCTGCCGAGCAGAGAGCCCAATGCGGGACTCGATCCCAGAACCCTGAGATCATGACCTGAGCCGAAGGCAGTGGCTTAACCCACTGAGTCACCCAGGCGCCCCTCTAAATTAATCTTACTCACCAAGGAGAAAACATGTTCAACTTTCACTCAGAGGTTTATCCAGTTAAGGAATTATATGATTTTCTTCTTCCCTTTGGGCCTCCTTCTTTTCCATTCCGAGCACGGAGCCCAAAACAGGGCGTGAACTCACAACACTGAGATCAAGAGCTGAGACAAGATCAAGTCAGATGCTTAACTGACTGAGCCACCCAGGCACCCCTCCCTTCTATTGCCTGCCTCTGGCAACTTGTTAGCCCTCTCAGTAGAAGGACAATAAGATAAATAAAAGAAGATGAAATTTGAACCAGTCCTTTCAGAAACTGGCTAGTAACTCTGACAAAAGTTTGATAAAGGAGAAGGCAAATAAACTTTTTTGGTTATCAGTGGAATTAAGTTATGCCTGCTGTACCTGGTCTCTGTTATTTGGGGATAATTGAGTTGGCTGCATGTCAATTTAGAGGAATGATACGGAACTTAAATAAATGATCTACATCTGGAAGTTTCTGTTTCTCTGAAAAAATCTAGGGCTGAGTTAAATAGTTGGATGACTTTCAAAATTTTGAATCTGTCAGATTTTAGTGGTCATTAGTAGAGAAGCAGAAAGAGCAGCAAGGGAAAGGTGATTAGTTACCTAGGGAAAGAGACTATTAAAAATAATTCTTAAGTGTAACTCTGTTATGTGCAACTCTGCCCAGTTTGACTCCAGGAAGGAGTTTGGGTCAAGCAAGCAGTGTTCTGTAAGGAAGGTTGCTGCGTATCCTTTGTATCCTTTGTTGTCATCCAGAATTCTAATTACAGCCCTTAGATGAATCCGCCCTGCTTAAGTGCCTCTTTGGAAATCGCTGGAGGGGTTTCTTTCCTTGGAAATTTATGAATCTCACAAAGGGTTTGAAAATGATTGAATGCTTACTGCCCAGCAAGGTTTGCAGCTTGCAAAACAGTCAAAGACTCACTTATGAGAACATTTACTTAACAAACCAATACCGAGGTGTATCTGGTATTGTTTCCAATTCCCTGTCCCCAGGCCATCAGCACAACCCTTTGTCAGGTGTGGTTAAGGGAATGCTACATGCCTGGGTTTTGTTCAGACCACCCTCTCCTTTCATCATCTTGTTCTGCATCATTTCTGATCCTCAGTGTCCCAGGATGCTCTGCCTCCCATTTGAACCGTCCATCCTCGTAATGAGATGAATATCCGAATCGTGGCAATTCTCACTGTCACGGCTGCAGTTGTTCCGAGTGCATACTTTTAAAGTGTCATCACTAGCTGTATTTCTACAACAGATACAACTGCTGTTTCTAATTTGCTCACATAGGGCAGATCGCTCTAGGGCTGGGATATAGCAGAGGACCCCCTTTCCTTCACCACACTGCTCTCTCCCCTCCCCAGATATTTGACTGTCTCTGGGCTTTGTCCCTGTGGTCTGCACAGGTTCAGGAATGATAGGAGTTTTGTAGACAGCTTCAGCTTTTAAAAAACCATATATACACATGAAACAATCTTTTTGTGGAAATATCTATAATCTAGAAATTTCTCTCCACTTTGTTGAAGTCGTTGGCTGAAGTCTATCTCTTAGGCTACACTTTGAAATACCTTTCTAGCTATGAAACTGCAGGAGTGGTTTCTGAACTGTTCAAGGTCTATTCTGTGTGGCCGTAGACCAGATAATAGCTTAATATTTAGTATAGTATATATAGGAGTAGTAGTATATAATTTAAGTTTTTTATTATGAAATATGTCATATGTAAAAGAGTTTGCATAAGATACACATGGAATCTGAAGACTAATAACATGAATACTCACTTATCCACCACTTAGTTCAAGAAATACAATCTTGTCAGTTCATTTCAAACCTTCTGGGTGCCTCTATGATCCCATCTTCTTCCTTTTCATCGATGGCAATTCTAGCTTCAATTTTAAGTGAATCAATCCCTTGTTTTTCTTTGTAGTTGCAACACATATGGATATACCTAAATAATGTACTGTTTTTTGCTTTGTTTTTGCATTTTAAATAAATGGAATTTTACTGTATACTGTAAACATTCTTTTGTGAGTCTTTTTTTTTCACTCAGAATTACATTGGTGTCTTTCATATTAAAGCATATAGCCACAGTTTATTCTCTCTTATGAATATACTGTAGTTTATTTACTCTACTATTGATAGACATTTGTGGGTTCCTTTTTTATTTTGGGGCTCTGACAGCCAGTGATGCTCTGGATATCTTCTTGTGTGTCTCACGGCGATAGCTATGAGAATTGCTGGCTTATGTAGTATATATGCATGTTGAGCTTTTCTATGTAATCCCAATTTTTTTCAAAGTGCTTGTAACAATTTACCCTCTACCAGCCATTTTCTTAGAATCTTCACTGCTACGTATTTTTGCCAATTCTTAGTATGGTCAGAGTTCTTAATTTTTGCTAGTCTAGTGAGTATGAAATAATATCTCATTGCGGTCAGAGTTCTTAATTTTTGCTAGTCTAGTGAGTATGAAATAATATCTCATTGCGTTTTTAATTTGTATTTCTTAATTACTTGATGAGGAGAAAGTAATTTCAGATGTTTTTGGACATCTCAGTTTTCTCTTTTGGAACTCCCTTTTCAAGTCCTTTGCTCATTTTTCTTTTGGTTGAACTATCCCTTCATTGATGATTTGTAGAGGTTCTTTATATATTCTGGATACAAGTTTGCAGTTAATAGAAGTTGATAATATTTTTTCTACTCTGTGACTTTTTAACTTCACTTAGAATATCTTATGATGAACTACTTTCTTGATTATAATGTTATCAAATTTATGAATTTTCTCTTTATAAAGTTGGTGCTTTTTGTATCTTAAGAAGTTCTATCATACCACAGTTATAAAAACAACTCTTTCTAAAATCTTTTTTATCTAAAATTATCTTCTAAATTATTATATATATAATCTTCTTGAACCTTTATGGTTTGCGTTTCTTAGATAGGTTTTAAATTGTTTTAGAAGTAGCTTTTGGTATGGTGTGAGTGACAGGGTCCTATTTTCAAATTTTCTATATAGGTAGCTGTTTTTCCAGCATCATTTATTAAAAAGTAAGCTCTTTCCCCACCTGAGCAGCAGTGTTATAGTTTTCCCCCAGAAATCAAGTGTCCATATATTCATGGTTTTCTTCCTGGTCTCTCATTTGTGTTTGTTACCTGCTTGTTTTTCCCTGGGGTAATTGGACGCTATCATGTTTACTGTAACTTTATGAGTCTTTATATTTACTAGAGCAATTCTTTTCCCTTCCTTTTCTTTCCTAAGAGTATCTTGACTTTTTGCACATCTATGTAAGTTTTAGAATCAGCTTATTGAGTTATACACCCACACCCACACCCACCCCCCCACACACACACCCTTTATTGTAATTTTGATTGAGATTGCATTGAATCCATAAACCAATATGGAGAAAATGGATAGTTTTATAAGATTGAGACTTCTAGTAGAAGAAGATGAATATGACATTCTCCTATGAGGTTACCATGCTGCAGGGAAGTCAAGTATGTGGGGGAACCACACACATGCATGTTCTCCCATCAGCAGTTCTAACTTCAAAGTTAGAGTTTGAGTTGAGTTAGAGCTAAGTTCTTCCAGCTCAGGGACCAGGCATGTGAGTAAACAAATACTCAGATGATTCCAGTTTTCAACTGTAGGGTCACTCCCAGACTTCAAGTCTTCCTAGCTAAAGGTCTAGATGTCATGAAGCAGAGACAAACCTTTTTTTTTTCTTTTTATGAATTCTTGACCTATGGAAAATGGGAAAAATAAAATGATTGTTGTTTGAGACCCCCAATTTTGGTGGTTTGTTCTGTAACAATAATAAACAGTAACAGAGAAATATTTAATGTCTCTCAATAAAGTTGCATAGTTTTTCAGTAAAGTCTTGTACATGTTTGTTAGATTGATTCCTAAATATTTGATACTATTAGACTTATTGTAAATAACACTTATTTACATATCAATTATGGGATTCATTATTTATATCATTTTCTTTTTTATGATTTTATTTATTTATTGGAGAAAGAGAGCATGAGTGGTGAGGGGAGGGGTAGAGGGGGAGGGAGAAGCAGACTCCCCGCTGAGCAGGGAGCCCCACATCCTAGGACCCTGGGATCATGATCTGAGCCAAAGTCAGTTGTTTAACCACTGAGCCATCCAGGTGCCCCTGAAACATGTTTTAAATTTTTACTTTATGGCTTAACACTTGTTTAATTTTTTTATAAATTGACGAAAAGTTGTTCATAAGACTTCTTTTACAGTAGCTTTTTAATCTATGGTGCAAACAAGTCATTCTAATCTTTTTGGTTCTTAATACTATTTGTACCTTCTCAATTTTATTCTTGTTAAATCTTGCAAAAGATGTATCAATTTTAGACTTAACAAAAAATTCCCAACTTTTCTGTTGTTTCTTCTGTCAATTTTCTCTAATGTGTCATTGTTTTATATTTCATTAATTTCTGCTCTTATATTTATTCACTTTCTTCTATTTTCTTTGGCTTTATTGTTTTTCTCTTTTTCAAGCTTTTTAAATTGATTGCCTAGGGTAGTTATCCAACCTTTTTTCTTTATTAATACCAACATGTAAGGTTTTAAATGTCTTTCCAAGTATTATTTGTAGATGCCTCTGACAAGCTTGATAAGAAGCATTTTTCATGATCGTTCATGATCGTTGAGATCGCTTCTTGTTTAATTTTTGTAAATTTTTTCTGTGTGCTTCAAGTGAACGTGTATTTTTCCAGTTGCTGGGTGCCATGTTCTATATATGTCTCCTGGCTCAAGGACAGTATTTGTGTGGACAGTACTCGTGTGAATTA
Organism: Meles meles; assembly: GCF_922984935.1. Classification (NCBI taxonomy): domain Eukaryota; kingdom Metazoa; phylum Chordata; class Mammalia; order Carnivora; family Mustelidae; genus Meles; species Meles meles. The sequence continues at coordinate 45,755,126 of NC_060070.1, forward strand.
TTGTACGTTACAGTATGCTTCTAATGGTATGCTTCTAACAGTAGGCTTGGACTGTGAACTTCTTTTGAGCTGGACCTTTACATGGCCTATTTTTAAAAAATTTTTATTTATTTACTTATTTTTTAAGATTTTATTTATTTGACAAAGAGAGACACAGTGAGAGAGGAAAGACAAGCAGGGGGAGTGGGAGAGGAAGAAGCAGGCTTTCCGCCAAGCAGGGAGCCGGATGCGGGGCTTGACCCAGGACCTGGGACCATGACCTGAGCCGAAGGCAGCTGCTTAACAACTGAGCCACCCATTGCCCCCTGGCCTATTTTTTAAAGTGCATTCCTCCAGAGCAGACTTTCCTTTGTCTCTGTTGGCCACATGGGGCCACCATCACCAGAGACTGTTTTAAACTATAGTCTTGGTTTAGGGTATTTTTGTTTGTTTTTTGACCTCATAGGTGGTATAAAGTCAGGCCCCTACCTCAGTCCTCAGTGAGTGTGGCTCAAGGTTAGGAATTCCCAGTGGAGAGGCAGAGGGAGGTATAGGATGATATTGTCTCCCTCCCTGGGGTGGGGTTTCTTCTTCTTCCCCCACTGGTAGAACTGCTCCCCAGAGATCCTGGCTTTTAAATTGGTGTCTGTGACCTGAAGTCTGCCCTTCTGAAGGCACTAACCATTGGCATGTATCTCCCAGGGAAATGCTGGTTTCAGTGTTTACTTACCCCTGAGGATTTGTGCTTTCTCATCGTTTCTGACATCTGAGGAATGCTCTTCCTTTCTGCCCAACTTTGCCATGCACTGAAATCATGATTATATATTTTAACTAGCATTTTTATTTGTGCAGTACTTGGAGAGGTTTGCACATTGCTAGAAAGATCAGTATAATGTACTTTGGAAACAAACAAACAAAAAAAGAGCAATCTGGCATCAAACTATGATTTCAGGTGAAAACAGCTCTGAATTTAATTTTCTCCTTCGACTGTTCCAGAGTACGGGAGGAAATAGTGTAGCTAAAAGGGTAAATGGAAAAAGAACTAGAGAGCATGGAAGAGTTCATGTTATAAGATCTTTTCTATCTGCCAAACCAGGACCAAAATTTCAACTTCCTTTCTGTGATTTTCCATATCTATAAACAAATTAATATTGCTACCAGATTTGTGAAGCTTTCATAAGGAAACATATACAAAACTGCTATACGTGGGAATTTGCATAAACACTCAGGCGATGTGTGGTGGAACTGACTGGGTCTCCTACATGGATTTTGATAGATGCTTACGAGAGTTTGCCTAGAGACATAATCAATGCCATTATATATGTGATATTTTCAAAATAAAACTTGGACTAAATTGAATAGAATGGTAAAAGGCAATTCCAGGGGCAAAGAATCACTTTGAAGAAAAAAGAGCAGTTCTGATGGGTGATCTTTAAACACAGGTCTCAAGGAATTCCCATAGATTTCCAAGGAACATGATAGACTTAACCATCATCCTGATACATGATTCTCAACAGGGCTGCTCATTTGCAACAGTGGTAAGTGTGGGACAATTCCTTGGACCTTAAAATCAAGGATAAAACTTGGGGTGCCTGGGTGGCTCTGGGGGTTAAGCCTCTGCCTTCAGCTCAGGTCATGGTCTCAGGGTCCTGGGATCGAGCCCTGCATCAGGCTCTCTGCTCAGCTGGGAGCCTGCTTCCCCGTGCCTCTCTGCCTACTTGTGATCTCTCTCTGTCAAATAAATAAAATCTTAAAAAAAAAAGTCCCAACTTACTGCCTCAATTCTTTTTTGTTTTCATGTTTGTTTGTGTGTTTGTTTGTTTATTTATTTAACAGACCAGGTTTTAATCTCTGGAAGGCAGGAGAATATCTTTGGGTCATTTGGGTACACAGACTGGGAATTCCAAGATGCCTTAGAATCAGGCGAAACGTAAGGGCTTCAACTTGGCTCACTCAGGGTGAGTGCAGATTATCTTTGACATTTACTGGATGGGGACGTTTTTGCCACAGGAATGAAGTGTTTTCCAGTTTATTTTAAACTGAGAACTCTCAATTCACTGTGATAGTTGGTTTGGCAGAGTTAGTAGTGTCTAAAAACTCCTCCATCTTGAATGAAACTTAAAATGACTCTGAGCCCCAGTGAAGAAGGAAAACTTGATGAAGTAACCCCTGGGCACTGCTGCCCTATGAGTCATAGCTGAGGAAAAGCATCAAGGCCTTCTGTCACTGCGTGTCTCAAAGACTTCGGATGATGTGGGGAATGGATTCCAAGCAGTCACACCCACGGCTTACTCCCTGGCTCAGGGATTGCTGTTGCTGCTGCTGCTGCTGCTTCTTCTTCTTCTTCTTTTTTAATGATTTATTTATTTATTTGACAGAGAGAGATGGCGAGAGAGGGAGCACAAGCAGGGGGACTGGGAGAGGGGGAAGCAGGCTCCCCCCTGAGAAGGCAGCCCAATGCCGGGCTCAATCTCTGGACCCTGGATCATGACCTGAGCTGAAGGCAGAGTCTTAATCTGCTGAGCCACCCAGGCGCCCCTCGTGGACTTCTTATGTTACTTAACTAAGGCCTCAGAAAAACTGCCTCGGCCTATACCACCCTCAGCACCTTTAGGGTCTGTACACACACGTATACTGGAAAGGGCAATGAAACAAAAGAATCAAGATAAAATTAGGTATTTTTACCAATCATTGGAAGCTTTTGAGGCAACAAAGGAAAGTAGTGTAGCTCAAATGAATTGCAGGGGAGAAAGGCAAAGTTCGTGAAAGAAACATATTATGGTTTCGCCTGCATTACTTTTTGTCTCTGGACATGTTAGTAGGAGTTAATAAGCTTATAATGTGCACTGTACAATATGAGACTCTTATCAAAGGCTTGTTATCTAAAGTGCTTACATTATTGGATTGAGTTATAAGTATGCTCATTTCCTGATGACAAATTTGGACCCAGAGACTATTTCCAATTACATCTATTGTTTCATTATGAGTATAATAACAAAAATTATTTCTGTGATTTATTTCACTAGAACTCTGGCAATAAAAAGACACTAATTCTTAGATTTCATGTTACCCTTCCCTATCAAGAAGCTTTTCCTAACACAGATTAAGAACAGCATCAAAAATATAGGCCTCACATCAAGCATTTTGGTCCTCTAAAATGAGATAATTTTTTAGAACATAAGAGACAATAAAGTTGAGCTACCCATGGAAATAAGCTTGATTCTGATCTTCAAATCAAGCATTAAATATTTGGTTAATTGATCAAAATTAGATGTAATCTATGTATAAACTAGAGGAAGATTTATTTTCTTTTTAAAACACAGTTTACCCCACTGGACAAGGGTTTCTAGCCTGAGGCCATGAGTCCCCTGGAATGTGCAAAACTGAGTGTGGGTGTGTGTTTGTGTGTGAAAGAAAGAAAGAGAGGTGTTGTTTGTTGATGTCATTTTTATCCTCCCTGGGACAAGGTGTATAGTTTTCATCTATTCTCAAAGAGGTCCATGATTAAGGATCCCTGCCCAAAGATAAGGATCCATTTTCAGATGAGTGATTCGGTTATGAGCATTTTTCTGCAGATAGAAGCTAATTGTGTCGTGTTTCTGACGTAATCTTTTCTTACATCATTTATTGCCCGAAATCTTCATGTTTGAGAAATTAAAATGGAACGTTCTGTTAGAGTTTAAGAAAGAAATGTTCAAAGATAGCTTTTGGGAGTTCCCCAGAATTTTACAATATTCTGCAACCATGGTTTATTTTCCTGAGGCATTAATAAGCAAGATATATAGCCTTATTTGACCTGACATCTTAAGGCTTATATTTTAGTTGTTTGATTTTACTTTGTGATTTGCCATGTGTTCACATTCATAGCTCTTTGACAGTGTCTAAAATTGTGAAATTCAATTATGAGGTGATTGGAACTTTAGGAGAGTACTCAAATAAATTCCCTCCTTCCATTCCTTCCTTCCTTTTGTTTCATTTCGTTGTACTTTTTTCACTACTCAAAAAACTGAATGTGTTTTGCAAAGCTGTGCAATATTACAAATAATAGTAACAAAACAATAGAGCTCAATTACCAAAGAGCTTTCTCTTTTTTATCACTCATGATTTATTTGAGAAATAAGAAAAAAAAAGGGCTCCTACCTCATTAAGTAGGGGGAAAAAAAGCTATCCTCATTAAATTAACATCTGATCTACTGTAGTTTCAACTTTCATTTCAAAGTACCAGTAACTATCATTTGTGGAAATACTTAGAATAGCATACCATCCCTGATTGACTGTAGGGCTGTAATTCAATCACCAGCCTCTACTGACATCACCATCCCCAGGGGTGCAGCTTGAGGCTTTAGGAATGGCAGCTAAGTCCCAAGCCTGAATTACAGCTCCGTTATTCAATCTGGAGCCACGCTTTGTTATTTATAGTACATAGAAAGAGGAGGTGGACTTTTTGAAAGCGGAAAACAATAAATCAAACTAACAAGATGACTGGCTTTAATATTAAAATGTAAAACTCTATGATGTAGAGGGAGGAAGATTAATGAGCATATGACATCGGGTTATTAAAGGTGTGATGGGCAGGAGAGGGAATGGATTGTGGGGAAATTAAATGAAGTATTTCACTGGAAGGCAATCAAGTTCGGTGCAAGTTTTTAAATGACCAGCTAATAGACCTGGTCCTATTACCATAGTGACATAACCCAAACCCATGGTCCTTTCTGGAAAACCCTTTTCCCGGAAATCCCTGAGTCTTACTGCCATGACCAACAATCACAAAGGCATATAACCACGCTCACACAGTGCCAGCTATACAACACTGCTCCTGCTGTTTTCCTACACCTTACTGCTCTGCTGGGAGGGGTACTCTTGACATTTGGGAAGGCCTGAAACAAAAGAATAATGAAGTGATGGTTCTCAGGGAAACCAAGGTCATTTGCCCAAGGTCATCCAAAGATACTAATGTAGGTTTGGGGAAGGAGAAGACAATCACGTTTTCTGATGGTCTGGCTTGAGATAGCATACCAATTAAGATCGTTATGAGTTAATATCCGAATATCTCAGATTATTGGCTCCCGTTTCCGTGTAGCAGAACCAGTTGCTAAAACCAATTTCGCAGCATGCACCCTTTAACCTCCGCTGTGGTTGTTTTTGCAATCCGTTTACCTGATCCCTCTTTCCCCTCTCCTTCATCATCCCTTCAATACTTTAAGCCTCATTTCCTGTCTCACAGTTAATAAAAGAAAAATGTCACCCCCACAACCCTTGCCCAGGCCACCCTCCCTTTGCTTCAGATTTATAGTTCTTTGTCTCAGAGCTCATTTTTTCACCTTTGTTTAAGTTTGTCAGCCTGTCAAAACCAGCAAGTCCAAACATTCAGAACTCCACAAGCTGACGCTCAGTGCAAGGATGGAGGTATCATTTGTTTAAGCTTGGATTCCGGGGCATTATCAGTAGAACCACTCTGAAATATGGGAGACAGATCTGGTGTTAAAGAGCAAGCCAGCCACCCCCAGCACAACCAGAAACCTCAGCTAGCTATGACTGATCAGTGTTTTCAGGACATATGAACCTCCCCAGAGGTCCGGGATGACCACATTCTTTCCCCTTTGGCCGCAACGGTGCCACCTTGGACACTTGAGCTCCCTTCAGTCGCTTGCATGGGCTCTAACGGGAACCTGCTGCTCTGAAAAGTTTCACTCCAGAAATGTATGGGAAGGAACATTTCAGAGACTGTTTAACACAGTTGTTTACAGAGAAACAAACATTTTAAAATCTGTGTACTTAAAGGTTGTTTTTACCACAGAGCAATTAATCCTTCAAAATGGATTTTTTTATATAGGACTTTATATAGGACTCGGTGTGCCAGTGTTAATCAATTAATTGAGAACTAATGAGATGCAATATGTTATAAAAACACTTACATTGTTAATTAGAGTATTTCATATTGCTTACTTCCCTAGAAGGGAGAGATGATCTTGGGATGGTAGAATCGAAAGGGACCTTAGTTAGGTATCTGTAATATTAGTTTGCTAGGGCTATCTGTGGTAATAAACTACCACAGATTAGGGGGCTTAAACAACAAATTTATTTCCTCATGATTCTGGAGGCTAGAGGTCTAAGATCAGGTGTTGGCATAGTTGGTTTTTCCTAAGACCTTTCTTCTTGGCTTGTAGATGGCGCCTTCTTATGTCTCGTCTAGTCTTTTCTCTGCCATTCTGGGTGCTAATCTCTTCTTATGACACCAGTCAGTTTGGATGAGGTCCTAGCTTAATGACCTCATTTTAACTTAATCCTTTCTATAAAGGCTCTACTTCCAAATATGGTCACATTCCAAGACATTAGGGTTTAGGGCTTCAGCATATGAACTTTGGGAGGGACACAACTCAGCCCTTAGCCGTATGATCTTTTCATCCGGAAGAGAAGAAACCGAGACCCAGAGAAATAAATTGTCCAAGGTTACACAGCTAATTATTGGCATACCTGGTATCAGGATTGGAGGTCATACTTTATAATTATTAATATCTGTCTGGCCCAATATTTAAAGAAAAACAAACAAAACCAAATACAAGTTAGTAGAGAAGACTGTGAAATCCCAGCATTTGGCAAATAGCGGGCAACTAATAAATAAATATCTGTTGAATGATCAACAGTCTCTCTTTAATTAGAAATAGAGACTTATTACAGATTTGGTGACTCTTAAAATATGTCTTCAGATGAGGAACGTATCGACAGAGAAGTAGATCGACATTGGATAGACAAAGGATTGGCCAAGAACTATGTTTTAGGAATCATACTTGAAGTAGAATCCCACCACAGCTGCGATCTAAAGGGTTCTTTTGTCTCTATTTTAAACCCTTCCAGACACACACAGTGATAGAAGAAGATTGTATTGGGGGTTACAAAATAGGGAGCTGCATGAAAAGCAAAGTCCTGTTCATGTTCCCATTAGTGAGTGATTAGGTAAAAATGCTCCCACAGATGAGCCCTTCCTTCAATCACTAGGCTCTCCCAGGAACACAGATGCAGCTTCTTCCAGGTCTCCCTCTAGCAGGAGCAGGAGCTCAATGAAGACAGATGCTAAGATCTTGGTACTCGACAGGGACACTAGAACTTGGTAGTCACTCAAGAATGGAAGGAATCAATGAATCAAAGAATATAGCCATCAGGCACTGAATCATGGCATTCATCTAAGACTAAAGACTAAACCAATTCCTCATAAAACCCCCTGGCTCATATTCAGGGCTTTGCTCACAGATACAAAAACTACTCAGAAGACAAGATACAGATGGTGCTCAGTGCTGAACTGGGGTTCAGTGACCTCAGGAAGGACCTCAGGAATTATTTCATGAACCAATTTGTGCCTCCCCATTGTCTCCCACCCTTTCAATACCTGTTCTATGACTTACTCATTAGTTACCTCATACAGTAATTTATACATTTATAAGCTAGCCTATGTATGTGTGGATCCATTCAGTTTATTTCTCTTAAATTTATTCTCTTCTAAATAGGGATAGCATGACTCCCTGAATTGTAGCACATCGTAGGGAGGCACATCACAAACCTATTTAGAAAATTCTGCAAGCCCCTCGAGAGGGTGTGGGCTGAGCACCAATTGCCTTCCACTTTTGGCTCAGCCAGTCTTTCTGACCTTTGGCCAATTGCTCTCTCTCTCTCTCTCTCTCTGAATCTCTTATTTGGATTTTGCTCACTAGAAATAATAATCTGTCTCTTTGCCAGTGTTCAGAAAGGATTAAATATTGGAGATTCCTGGGCAGGAGTTTGAAATAAAAAGATATGAATTATGGAAGTCAGAGTGGTAATTTTGGTCATTGTTATGACATTCTCCACTAAAAATTAAGGCATCTTCACTTCTTCTGGCATCTTCTGAGTCATCTCCCTCCCCATTTGTTCAGGACACTCTTTCCCTTCCTTTCTTTGCCATTGAATAATCCTTGTAGTTAGTGACTTCAGATTTTATAGATAAAATGGCAATTCAAGCTATTAAAAAGTGGTATAATTGGACAACTGGAGAACAAGAGGTTTCTACTAAGATATACATCAACACGTTATGAACAAGTCCAAACTGAGGTCTTTGTCTTGCCCCGACAGTGTGCAGAGCAATGCCAATCACTCTTTTCCCCTACTAGAGGAACCTTTTGCAGAAAGCATAAGCCCAGGAGACTCTAAGAGGAGTGGAGTAGTCAAGTTTACCTAGGCTTCCAAATGTACTCCAATGAGGGGGGACTGCAGGTAACCATCACGAGGCACACACGGCCATTTTGAAAAGTACCTCAGAGAAAAGTAAAATCCTATGATTTATGTTTTTTAATGGCAGAAAACAGTGTTCTGACTCGAGTCACTCAAATCCTTATGGGCTATTTTCAAGCTCAGCTAACACCGTACAACTCTTCATATGTGACACAGCAGCCCCCTTTCCTTTTCCCTTGAGTCTGGGTGAGCGGAAGTTGGCAGTGAGAGGGAATGTTGCATATTGTACACAGGGAGTTGGGTAGGAATGTTGAGAGCTAAGGAGTAGCCTAGCTCACCCTCCCTCTTCTCTTAAAATTGTCCGGAGCACGTTTGCTTATACTCCCTAAATTTAAAAATCCCAGGACCCAAGTGAAACAAATCACTCTCCCTCCTAGTGGATTTGCTGACTCTCACAAAGGTAGAGACAGCAAGGGTAGAGGGCAGATATTTTAAATAATTTGTATTTTTCCCACCTACAGTTGTTTCTCCCTATGAACTCCTTGGTACCCTTTGGTGTTACGCCGAATAATCTACTGTCTTGAACTTTTTTCCCATTTTTTTTTTTTGGCACGGTTCTTGCCTCTCCCACAGATTCCAAGCTCTTTAATGTCAGAACCAAAGCATATAATTCTCTTCTGCTCCTAAAGCATCAAACCTAGCACTCAGGAAATACGATTTCATTGGTTGAAAAAAGAGGGGAACAAATGATTGGACAGACAAGGGAAGACAGAAAAAATTTAGGAAGATTTCTAACATTTGAAAAATCAGTGTCTTCTTATGTTTTCACATGATGTGGATGTGGCAGTGTTTGCAAAATCTCAGGGTGTTCACAGGAACTGCCCAAATAATGTTTCTGCAGGGGAGGTCTGAATGATCTGGCGCTCTCAGGTAGACGATGACATGAACATTCTTATATGACCGTGTCTCCTGGAATTTCCAGGTCTTCAGATGGGTGGGCTTTACTCATCAGAAATGAAGAGCAACTGATGTCCAACATTAATTGACTGACAGGCTGGTATGATGGGCATGTTTTACATGTCTCATGTTATCTTCATGATGATTCAGTATGCAAGGTACTAGAATCTTTAGGTCAAGGATAAGAAAGCTGGGCTCTAAAGAGCTTACAAAACTTGCAGATAAGCAATGAACTTTAACTCAAAGGCCTTAACCAAACACAAGTGCTGTTCCTTGAGCCAGGTTTTCTTGTGTTTGGTATTGTTGCTTTTTTGTTGAAGCAAGACGTAGAAATGCATTTAAAATAATAAGAAAAGGAAGAAACACTTGTGGCATCCCTGGGAAAATATTTAGAAGGATTTAATAGGAAGTAAACATTTTAAAATGTCTTTTATTGATAAAGATGTATTCATTTTTGTGGTACAAGAGTAAAAATCATTTGAGGGCTACATTGAATAAGAAAACAAATCATTGTGTTGAATAATAAAGCCCTCTATTTCTTTAAAAATAGATTTCTTAAAAACAAATAAGAACCAGAAAGGAATTTCTGAAGGGATGGTTTTATTTTGCTTCTTCAGACATGAATTATGTTAGAAGATTCCAGGCTGTCCATGTTTTATATTCAACAATGTGTGCACACACTAAAGTAAAAACTATGACAAGGGCAGTTATTTCTGAGAATATGAATAATAAAATCCTACTTACACTGAAAGAGCCATCTTTGTAGGGAAATTTACTTTGTGATAATTTTCCTTATTTTTAGTCCCTTAGTGTACTATTAAATAATGCTTTTTCTATTCACAAACTTTTGTTTTCAGTTAGCCCGAGCCTGGAAAATTATTAGAACTTATTTGTATATATTTTTTAACCTGCGTTGTAGGGAAAGACAGATTTCTGTACTGTTACTGTCTTTGTAGACCAAATTAATACATATCTTGTGTTTTAATGGGGATATGCATGAATTTGTTGGTGATTGAATATATATAATATATATGTGTGTGTGTGTGTATATATATATATTCATATCCCCAGTAGAAATTGTTTAGAACAGGCTTTTGAAATTGCCTTACTCTTTTATTTTTTTAAATTTTTTTGAAGATTTTATTTATTTATTAGAGAGAGAGAGAGAGATCACAAGTAGGCAGAGAGGCAGGCAGAGAGAGAGGGGAAGCAGGCTCCCTGCTGAGCAGAGAGCCCAATGCTGGGCTTGATCCCAGGACCCTGAGATCATGACCTGAGCCGAAGGCAGAGGCTTAACTCACTGAGCCACCCAGGAACCCCAGCTTACTCTACTTTTAACAATTAGTAGTAGGGGTCAACAGAATGGAGTGGTGGGAAAACTGGAAGCTTAAGAAGCCAATCTCCCTGGGATCTAGTCCTTGCCTATATCTTTAGGTAAATTATGAAACTGTGAGTTATGATTTTTTTTCACTGCATGATAAATAATTCCTTGAATTTAAATGAGATAATATATCAATTGGCTCTTTGGTGAGCACTTAATACTTTTAGTTTTCCTTTCTCTTTCCATCAAGCTTATTTCCTATTCAAAGATAGAATTCTGGTGAACTACAAGGGCATTTGGGAACAAGGTTCAAGACAGATTGCTATTATTGAATAAATTCATCAGTTATTCCAACTAATCTGAACCCACAGATAGCCCTGTGAAACCCTGCCAGGGGTCCTTTGGAGGATGGCATTAGTATAGCATTGACAGCTCATGGAACTGGAAATAAGCCAATGGTCATAAATTGCAAAGCCTTTTACAATCCAAACATGATGGAAACTATATGCCATTTTGGGGGTGATTTGAAAAGCACATGGTTTGGAATTATTTTGATGGATTAAGTATTTTTCCTGAATCATCTAGTTTAGATGATTAAAACTTGATTATGAAAAACCAAAATGTTTTTAAATGTAAAAATATTTGAGTATAAATCAAATACTTCAGGTTCATGAGAAAATAATCAAGCGAGCAAGTGATGTGGTGTTCTTTAAGTCGATATTAGAACTAAGAAACATTACAATAGTTTATTGTTCATAGAATAATATATTCTTGCAGAATTGTTTTGGAACGCAGGCACTACCCAGAGTTGATTGGTGCTTGGCAACACACCAAAATAATACCCATGATGAAGAAAAGTTATGAGAATGTAAACTTTTCCCCCTAGTACCTTATGTCTTTCAATTCAAATCTAGATAGAGGTAGTTTCATTACTCTTCTATGGTTGAAAGACATTCCAGGATAGAAGCTCTCTGTCAGAAAAGCTTACATGATTGTCTAGGGCAATGGAGCTTACCTTTTTGGGTCACAGACCCCTTTAAAGAAACTTGGTGGAAACACTTAAAGTCTACACGGTGATATTAAGCCTCCAAGAAGGGCTAGAAGGTGCTATTCTAGTTTCTTGCCAGTTACAGCCAGTCTCAGTGGGCCTTGCAATGTGAGGGGAGAAATCCTAACCCTTGCCCATATGCAATTCTTTATCTTATTCTAAGAGGTATTTCTTAATTTATTCTTATTTTCCATAATTCTTGCTCAGATACAGTCTCAGCAGGGATTCTTTTCCCTCTTGTTAAAAATAGAAAATTCTATGAAAATGAACCATCTTTTTTTTAAAGATTTTATTTATTTATTTGACAGAGAGAGAGAGATAGAGAGGCAGGCAGAGAGAGAGAGAGAGAGAGAGAGAGAGAGATAAGCAGGCTCCCTGTGAGCAGAGAGCCCGATGCGGAACTCGATCCCAGGACCCCGAGATCATGACCTGAGTGGAAGGCAGTGGCTTAACCCACTGAGTCACCCAGGTGCCCGAGAATGAACCATCTTAATACCCTCCCCACTTGACCCCCACACTTCTTTCTTTCCCTCCTCCTCTCCTCCTCAAATTCAACCACCTGTGCTCCAAACTCCAAGTCCTTTCTGTGTCTTCTAAGACTTTGCGGAAAGGTCTTCCCTTTCCATCATTTTTAATCTCTCCTCCTTTTATAGTGACCCATTTCTACTGCTTAAATTAGCATGGTCAACTCTACCTGAAGTTATGTTAAGAAAACTGGAAACAGGGGAGGCCCTGTAGATAGACATTGTGAAAGGTGCCAGAGGCGAAGGTTGAGACATCTGCCTGAACAGCTAAAATGACAACAGAGAGGAAAGCTTGTGCTGTATTTGGGAGGCTATGAGAGAAATTTCCTGGCCACCTCTAAGAACCAGAGCTTGCTTCGAGGGTGCAGGGTAGCCCTGGAGATGGAGTGAGTTAATGACCTATGAAAAGTGTTGACCCAAGAAGACTCAGAATGAAGCCCTGGAAATGGGAGAGAATGAAGAACATGAATAATACCAAAGCCCTGCCTGCCACCCCCAGAATAATATTCAATATTTCTGGTTGTGGATAAGGTGAGTAGGTGGTGTAGACCAAAGTCATAAGAAATTCTCCAAGTTTTGAGGCAGTGCATCCATGGACAATTTAAGATATTCTATATGACATTTTTGGCCTGCTAGACTTTTTAATGTGTCTTTGTGGCAAGAATATTAATTCAGTATTTCAAATGCTCCCAGGAGTGCTGGGAGGGAGGTTACATGAGGAGGAGGGGGGAGGCTTGGAAGACGGAAAAGAAAGGTCTACAAAGATCTTTGGCAGCTAATAACCAGGGGAAGTGAAAGTAACAAATGCATGGATTGAGGGTTGTTTGCCAAGTAATTGGCTAAAATAAAGACCTGACCATTGAATCTAGAGCCCTGATTTACTTCTGTAAGGATTCTACAAAAAAAAATTATATAGTCTGAGGGCCTTAGAGAAAGCCTCTTTATGTTTGTACTATTATGTTTTCATTAATTATCACAATCTGCCACTTAGGTGGGTAAGAACGAAAGTTTAATGTTCTTCATTTGTGTGTGAGATTAGAGTTGGTTGGAGCAGTAAAGTGGGAAAGAGTAGAATTGAATACCACTTACCCATCTAGAATTCTGCTCACAGAGCCCAACCTCCCTGCTTCAACCAAATCAAGTCATGCCACTGTTTGACAGGGTTTCTGGAGAACAGAGACTCTAGGGAACCTACTGCTCGCCCCTCCCAGAGGGCCATGGAGAAACCAGCAGCACCACATAGCCTTGCTGGCTATGGAAGACTGACCTCTTTCCCTTTGCCTTGCAAGAAGTACTTGGTGTTCTCTCTCTTTATAAGCCGCAATTAGGTTTTGGTTAGGGAGGGCTTATTAGTACAGTTTTATTGATGCTTTAACACATTTTTCTTAGCTGGAAGCTAGTTTAGGAGCCAGTTGGAGAAGCTTGTAAATGAGAAGTGCAGGGAGTGGTCTTTCTCGAACAAATTCCAACCAACTGGCTTCCTAGTATTACAAGAGTTCTTGTCATTTTCTTGGTAGATTTTTCTTCCTCGATTAATCTGATCCTTGTTATCTTGCCGATGAATAAACTGGAAAAGAGTGCATATGGTAAATAATTGTTTGCACAGTCTTTCGAAAGTCGTCAAGGCCTGAGTCATGTTCTAAGTGCATGAGGACAGGCCAGACCCACTGTCAGAGTGCCAGCACCTTGTGGGCTGGGAGTGTGCCTGATGTGAGGGAGGCCCCATCCCCAGGACAGCAGAGTCTGTAGGAGTGGGGCACTTCACGCACCCTCCTGAGCCTCGAGGTCCAGGAGGAGTTAACTTTTCTTAAAGAAACTATTTATTTTAAAGCAGTTTTAGATTTACAGAAAAATTGTCAAGGTATGACAGAGTAATACCTTGTAGTTCATATAGTTCATGCCCAGTTACACCTTGGATTCCCATCTGCCATGGGCGTGGTACATTTGTTACAATCAATGAACCAATATCGATACATTATTACTAGTGTTAACCAAAGTCCACAGCTTATTTACATTTTCTTAGTTTTGCCCTAATTGCCCTTTTCCATTCTAAGATCCTTTCTAGGAGACCTCATCGAAGTGACTCATTTAATCACCATGCTTGCTCGGGCTCCTCTTGGCTATGGCAATTTCTTGGACTTGGTTGTGATGACCTTGACAGTTTGAAGAACACTGGTGAAATGTCTTGTAGAATCTTCTTTGGTTAGGATATCTGATGTGTTTCTCATGATTCCACTGTGTTTATAGGTTTGGGGGAGGAAGAGCATGTACCCATAGTCAGTATCAAGATTAATGTTGGTCTTGATCACCTGGGTCAGGTCACGTGATCACCAAGTCACCTGTTCCATGCATTTTGCCAGCTGCCACTGCACAACACTTAGTTATATATATATATATATATATTTTTTAAAGGCCAATCAAAGATTTTCTTTTTCAAGCCCAACATGTACTTGGTCTTCCCTGAGCCTTTCAGGGAGGGATTTGAACAGAGCAGTCTCACCTGTCTCAGCCATTGGCAAATATGATGCTACATTGAATGTTCCTCAAATATATATGATAAAGCTTCCATGTTTGTTAATTCAGTCTCCTTAAGACCTCTGAGTCTTTCTTTCCATCCATCTGCTACTCTTTTTTCTTCTGAGTCACTATCTTTTTTTTTTTTAAAGATTTCTATTTATTTAGTGGTCAGAGAGAGAGAGAAAGAGCACAAGGAGGGGGAGCAGCAGGCAGAGGGAGAAGCAGGCTCCCCACTGAGCAGGTAGCCCCATATGGGATTCAATCCCAGGACCCTGGGTTCATGACCTGAGCTGAAGGCAGCCACTTAACCGACTGAGCCACCCAGGCATCCTAGTCATTATCTTTTGCTCATACTGTTGCAATGCAATCTTAATTGGTTTTTCCACTCACCTCTTTTCTATTTCTATTAGTCTATTTTCTGTTGCTTCTTCTCCAAAAAAACCTCTCCAGTGAATCTCCCTTGATGGAATCCAGCCTGGCCCACTCATGGCCTGCTGACACCTGACACCTACTCTTTCTCCTCCCTCAACTTTGTCTCCCATCGCCCTCTGTCCCCCATTCATGGCTAGCCATTCTCAGAAGGACCCCTTGATTTTCCACCTCCAATCTTTCGCCTCTTGTCCCTTTCTGCTTGCTATTATTCCTGACTGATCCTCCACTCACTCTTCAGTGTGAGATTTGGATGCTTCCTGCCCTGTGCAGGTGCTCCCTGGTGGCTCTTCCCCACCTCAGTGGACTGTTGAAGAGGAAACACACCTCTGTTATCGCCCATCACACCACATTGCAGCAGTCAGCACACTTTATTTTTGCAAAAAGTCAGATAATAAGGAATATTTTTGGATTTTTAAGCCCCGGGGTAGTAGATGCAATAACTCAGATCTGCTGCTGTCATTTGAAAGCAAGACAAAAGTAAATGGGTGTGTCTCTGTTCCTTTACAACATTACATACAAAAGGAGGCGGCAGGTCAGAGACCCCACAGACTGGGGTTTGCTGACTCCAGCTATATTCCTATCAACTGTTCATTTGTCTGTCTTCCTCAAGAGCCCATCAGTTCCTCAAAATGAGGGAGTTGGTCTCTTGAATTTCTATTCTCAGCATCTAAGTTAGGCCTGACACAGAGAAAGTGCTTACTAAATGCTGCCCAGATAAATATATGGCTGAATAAATGAGTTAATATCAGATTAGGAACTAAGCTTTCAATGGAGTCAACAGGAACCTTGACTGAGCAAATCATGGTGAAAGCAGAAACTTATCAAATCTGTAGAGAAGAGAATAAACCTGTTTGGACATGTCAGGAAACTCAGAGACAGCAGCTCTGACGTGATCTGGATCACTGCAGTGAGAAAGTGTTGCCCTTGCCATTGTCAAGCCGCCAAGGATTAAAAGGAGTCTGGTGAGTAGAACGAGTTCTCCATAATCCAAGGGTCTATAAATAGTGTTCAAGTTCAGTAGGAAGCTTATTAAATGTGGATTCCATTTCATACCTTCCATTTTCCATGGAGGAATTCTTAGTCGCTGATGGGTTTTGCTCCAGTGAGTCCACAGAGTCTGGGTGTACAACCAACAGCTTTTATGCAATTTAGGCTTGGAAACTTCTAAAGCTCAGCATTTACTGACCAGACAAGGGCTCTTCAGGCTTTATTCACTCAGCGCATTGCAGGGGTGCTCAGTTCCTTCTGGTGGGAAAATGGATAAGCTCTCTCAGTAAGGTCTGATTTGGGGGAGGCTATCTGGAAACTTTACTTACTCTGAGCATCTCTTTCCCTGACAAAGCCAGATAGCAGAGGGATGAGTGTGCTACCAGGGGAAAACGTCACCATGTGTTGGGTCTTTAAGATAACATTTTTTAGAGGAAATTTCCAATGTGACAACATTTTATTAAACCAAGACAATTAGAGAGAGGCCTGAGTGGTTCAGTCAGTTAAGTGTCTGCCTTGGGCTCAGGTCATGATCCCAGGGATCGAGTCCCATGTCAGGCTCCCTGCAAATCAGGGAGCCTGCTTCTCCTTCTGCCTGCTGCTCTCCCTGCTTGTGCTTTCTCTCTCTCTGACAAATAAGTAAATAAATTCTTTAATAATAGAATAATAGTAAAATAAACCAAGACAATTAGAAAGTTATGTTGAGTAACATTTTGGTATTGAATTTTGATTTGGAAGGGTAGAAGAAAACCACAGGCACAAAGTACATTTAGAAATTTTTTCACTTATGTAACTCAGGGTCCTGGGATGGAGCCCCGCATCAGGATCTCTGCTCAGTGGGGAGCCTGCTTCTCCCTCTCTCTCTGCCTGCCTCTCTGACTACTTGTGATCTCTGTCAAATAAATAAATAAAATCTTAAAAAAATTTTTTTTCCCTTATGTGAAATGGAACAGAGGAACACAGGACGAACACTTAGATTGGAAAAGGGAACAAATGACCTATACTTAACTGATTGGATTGATTTTCCTTTGTACTGAATATTTTCCTTCATTTTGTTCCATTTTAGTTTGGTTTGTAATAGTAGGTACAAATTCTCCCATAGGATCTCATATAATGAAGAAAGGAAAAGTAAAGAGACTTCTTCTTTTTTTTTATAAAAAATCCTAAAAACATAATATGATAAACCTAGCCCATAGATATATTTCTATTATTTTTGGTCCAAACACATAGATCTCCAAAACTCCATAGAGCTGAGCATTAAAAAAATTTTAAAAAGACATCCAACATTCAACTGCACTAGAGAGATATCTGGTGAATGTCTCTTTCATGACTCTAGGTGTCATGCTATAGACTAGAGATACAATGCTAGCTGAACTTTTCCTCACCTCCCAGGAGCCCAGAATCTGGTTGAGAACTGTTCCACTTCTTCATTGTTGTGTAACATACCAACAGACTGGGTAGCATAAAACAATCACCATTTTATTTTGCTCACAGATTCTGTGCCTCAGAAATTTAGGTAGAGCAGAGTGGGCTTGGCTGATGTCTCTTCCAAGTGTCTGGGAACACAGCTGGGGAGGCTCCAGTGGCTGGGAGAGACGTCAGTGGCTGAAGCTGCCTCACACCTCTATTGACTACATAGGGATGATCCAAAGTCTGGGCTCAGCTAAAGCTGTGGATTGGAGCATCTCTTATGGCCTCTCCGTGTGGCTTCAGTTTCTTCTAGCATGGCAGTTGCACGTGAGAGTGGGCATCCAAAGATCTTTCCAAGAGAACAGGGTAGAAGCTGAAAGAGCTCTTTTGAACTATCCTTGAAGACATGCAGTATCTGTTCTTCTTGCACTGTATCTACAAGTGGTCAGTATGACTGCTCTGAATTCAAGGGGAGAAGAATTGGACTCCACGTCTTGAAGGTAGAATAACAAGGATATAGCAGAAGAGCATGGGGCATGTTGCTGCAGCTGTCTTTGGAAAACCTGTATGCTATAGGGAACTATAGTAAATGTTTTGGTTATCAATTATTGGGAAATAACCCATCCCATAACTTACCGCACTGAACTATCATCAGCTGGGTGGTTCCATGTCACGTGGTCCGGAATGTATTCACTCAAATGGCTGCATTTAACTAGGAGCTTGGAATGCCAAAGATGGCTTCACTCATGTCTGGTGCCTCAGTTGGGGTGGCTAGAATGCCTTGGGACCCCTGGGTTCTCATCCACATGGCCTCAGCAAATAGTAGTCTGTCTGGTCCATGCTTCTTTAATATGGTGTCTGGGTTCTTTTAAGGCCTAGTGCCAGAGCTAGCACAGGGTTACTTCCAGGCTGGATTTTGTTTAAGTCATAAGGCCAGCCATGATTCAAGGGGTGGGAAATTGGCCAGAGGCGTGGCACTGGCAGGCAGAATGTGGGGGGATTATCAGTGACTGTCTTCAGAGACAACCTACCACATCAGAAGTATCAGGAAGGTGCTCTGAGATCAAAGATGAAGATTCAGACACTTTTGCCAGGTTGCCACTCAGGGTTTCTGTGTCAGGCTGGGGAGAGGGGCGAGGTGGAGGTAGGGTCCTGCTGGAAGCCTGGCTGGTTGTGGGGTATCCAAGGAAAAGGTGCCATTGGAACTCTGAGTGCTCTTAGTAGGTAAGATGTGGACGTGTTGTAGGCTGGGGAAATTACATGAGCAAGGGATGGGGAGGCTAGAAAGTGCATCATCATTATATATATTTGGAGTGAGGATGTGATGGAGTTGGAGTAGAAAGGAAAGCCAGGGATCAGCTTACACTCAAGCATGTTGTGAAGGGCTTTCTGGGTGCCACTGTGTTTGGACCTCATTGTAATGGGAACATGAATTGAGAGTTTTTGAAAGATGGAATCATAAGAGATGAGGTGGAGGGAGGAGAGACAGGGTATAGGGAGAGCAGTTAGGATGATATTGTGACAGCTCAAATGAGATCCAAGAAGATTTGCACCATGATGGAATGGAGAGGAAACTCTGTGGGGCAAGATAAAGAGAAAAGAAAAAATTATTTGTACAGAGAAACGAGGTCACATGACCAGTATTATATATACTCCAAAGGCCACTGGGAGGCTAACTTGCCAAAGCCTTTTCTATTACCATTCTGGAATTTTGCTGTTACAGCTGATACATTTGTATTAAGTAAGACTCGTCTGTTCCTTTAGTCCCAGAGAAGACCATAGTGTGCATGACTTTATCACAACTATTTCCTGGGGACAAAAGAAAATCCAAAGTAGTATACAATCAGCATGGAGTTTTTGGAACTGTTGCCTTGGAAGCACTGACATTAAGATAAGGTATGTTGGAGCTAATTGGATACCAGAGAAATTTCATTTCTATATTGGCTCAAACCTCTTACCACTCTGGAGTTTACAGCTGAATAGGCTATCCATTCATTTCTTCAGTAAGTGTCAAGTGCCTGATACATGCAAAGCACTATTTTCAGGGTGTGGATACAGCAATGAATGCAATAAAGTCCTTACTTTCGTGGATATTCTTTATATTGTAGTAATAGGGATTTATCAAATTCAGAGAAACCTTCAAGATTGGCCATGGAGTTTTATCATGCTGACCTGGTGCGTTATCCATTCCTAAGGGAGATAGGTGTGCATTTTATGCCATCTCAGACCTGACTGTACTTGCCACTCATCACCACTTCTCATTACATTGGCTAATCACGTATCATTAACAAGGAAGTCGTTCCAAGGGATTGAGCCCAGAAGCGACAAGAGATGGCCTCCCACAGAGGGAGGACGGCATGCTCAATGGTTGGGACCCAGAGTTTTGTTTTCTTGTACCTGTTCAAACTCTGACATTTGAAGAATATGTTCACCCTGTTGTGCACTTGTTTCCATCCCATTTGGTTTATTTTTAACACCCATTAGCCGTCATATCCTGTGCTGCCAATATTGATCTCCAGTAGCTACTGGACAGGAGGCGTTTTGGCTATGAGGGAATGTGTTTCCATTGATGCCTCTTCTAACAGCATCAGCAGGTGTAAAGAAGAAATCTAGGAGCCAAGTGCCACAGAGAATTATTCTCACTCATTCTGGGGTTGTATTTAGATAGGTATTTTGAGGATTCCAAGTCCCGACATTCATAAAACTTGAAAGGGTTGCATTATTGGATAAATATCTCTCTGGATAAGTCATCAACCATGAACTTTCTGTTTTTTTTTTTTAAAGATTTATTTATTTGACAGAGAGAAATCACAAGAGAGGCAGGCAGAGAGAGAGGAAGGGAAGCAGGCTCTCCGCTGAGCAGAGAGCCCAATGTGGGACTCGATCCCAGGACCCCAAGGAACTTTCTGTTATTTATCAGAATTCTATTAGGGGGCCACTGGCATACAGTTGTGGCAGTGATATCTCCTTCAAAATACGGTCACAAGGCCCAGGATTATCCTGAAGAACTTTTAACTCGCTCATCAAAGAAAGCCCATGTTCTTTTTCAAGTACTCAGCGTTAAATGTATTTTATTATAGTCTAAATTAAATGCACATATGGAACACGATAACTCTCTTTTAACCAAAGCACCTCCCTGTGCAAGCAGACAAGATCACTAATAATTTATGATAAATTCTTTTAAACCCCAATTCTTCAACATCCTTTCTTAGCTTACTTACATTTTTTTTTCTTGGACCATGTTTTCATTCAATTATGTACGCAACACTTTCAATGACTTAAACGGTAAAAAATTGTCCATGGTTTATGTAAAACTCAAAACAGCTGTGTCTTTACATTTTTATTAATATATATTAGTGTTTTCAAAGCAACTTGGCTGCAAGGATGAGTGTGTGCTTATGTGTGTGTGTGTGTGTATCTCATATGCACACATGCACCCACGTGATTCTTCCCGAAGACATTTGTTGGCAGATAGGAAAATAATCTGAGTAGCAGATATATGATCTCACTTTTTTCCTGGGTAGTTTGCAATTTATATCTAGGCCCAAAGGATTAAGTATTTTAGCCTATGATGATTTCACAGATGCCAATTGCCTAGAACTTCTAATCTGCGTCCTTGAGCTATTTAGTAATTTCTAACTATAGCAATTATAGAGGATATTGTAAGCCCATTTTACTAGGATGGAAAGGAGTGTGCTGCCCGTATTTTTGGAACATTACTAGAACCTTTGAAGCAGTTTACACGGCTTTAAACAGTTTGTTTCTCAACAGGAATATTTTAGAAGCAGTAGTAGCTGGAGCTTACTTTTTTTTTCTTTTGGCATTTATTCTAAGTTCATTTGTCAGTAGTTTTTGATGAAAAAGACACCAAGGATAGCATTAAATGGTAACTATTTAAAAAAAATGAGAGAGTGAGGATTATTATCTTTTAGCTGGGACTATCAAGGCATTATCTAACCACTAAAAACTTGATCATCCAATAAAAATGGGGCAGTAATAGCAGAGATCAGAGGTTGGCAAACCCTCATATCTGCTATGTCATGTTGCCTTTTCCTGTTCATCCATCCTAAAAATGTTGGCTTAGCATCTATAATGTGCCAGGCACTACTTTTAGAGATATAGCAGCAAAAGAGATAAAGATCCCCATTTTTATGGATTTTACTTTCTAGCCAAGGCAAATGGGCAATAGAAAACAAACAGAATGATTAATTAAATCGAAGAGCACTTACTGCTTTCTCATATACCATGCAGAGACAGAAAAAAGAAGGCAGGAGAAGGGGGATTTGGCTCTGGTGGGGACATCAGCAATTTTAGGTAGTCTTCCTGAGGTCTTCCTGAGAAGTTAGCATTTACTTGAACCAGTGAGACAAGTAGTCATACATAACCCGGGGGAGGAATGTTCTCGGTGATGGAGGTGCCCGCCTAAATGTCCTAGGGCAGGAATGTTCCTGAGTAGGCCAGGCAGTAGGCCAGTGGGGCTAGAGATTTTAGGCAATGATGTCACAGCAGTGACTGGGGAGTCAATACTATGGGACATTCAAGACTTTTTTAAGTTTTTCAGCCTTTTCTCTGGGAGAAGAGGGGGAGTCACTGGGGATTTTTGAGTGAATGAGTGGTATGACCTGCCTTATATTTTATTTTATTTTATTTTTTTAAGATTTTATTTATTTATTTGACAAAGAGAGAGAGAGGGAAATATCACAAGTAGGAATAGAGGCAGGCAGAGGGAGAGGGAGAAGCAGGTTCCCGGCTGAGTAGAGAGCCCGATGCAGGGCTGGATCCCAGGACCCTGGGATCATGACTTGAGCTGAAGGTAGAGTCTTAACCCACTGAGCCACCCAGGCACCCAGATCTGCCTTATATTTTAAAGGAACTCCTCTGGTTGCCATGTTGAGAACAGACTATAGTGGACTGTATCAATTTCCTAGGTTTCCAGTAACAAAGCACCACAAAGCTTAAAACAACATAAATTTACCCTTTTGTAGTTCTGAAAGCCAGAAGTCCAAAAGCAGGGTATTGGCAGGATCACACTCCCTCTGAAGTCCCTAGGGAAAATCCTTCCCCAACATTCTCCAGCTTCTGGTGGCTACTGAAAATTCTTGGTGTCTCTTGGCTTGTATTGCATCACTATAATCTTTGTCTCGTTGTCAGATAGCCTTCTCTCCTGTGTATTTCTGTGCTCTTTCCTTATAAGGACACCAGGAATTGAGTTTAAGGCCCACCCTAATCCAGTATGCTCTCATCTCCCTTTACAATTTAATTCCATCTGCAAAGACCATAATTCCAACTAAGGTCACATTCACAGGTACTAGCTATTAGAACTTGAACATCTATTCTTAGTAGACACAATTCAATGCATTGAATGGAATGAAAGTAGAAACAGAGAGACCAGATGCAGGACAGGAACACTGATAATGGTGGGTAGGACCAGAGTGGGAAGAGTAGAGTGGAGAAAAGTGATCTAATTCCAAATGTGTTTTGAAGGCAGAGCTAATGATTCCCTAACAAACTGGCTATAGGGTATGAAAGAAAAAAGAATCACGAATGATGCTGTGGGGACTCCTGACTGGCTCTGTTGGTGGAACATGCAACTCTTGATCTTGGGGTTGTGAATTCAGGCCCTGCATTTGGTGTGGAGCCTACTTAATAAAAAAATTTAAAAAGAAAGATGCTGTAATGGCCATGGTCACCAAACGGTGGAAAGAACCAAGATGCCCTTCAACGGGTGAGTGGATAAGGAAGATGTGGTACATATACACGATGGAGTATTATGCCTCCATCAGAAAGGATGAATACCCAACTTTTGTAGCAACATGGACAGGACTGGAAGAGATTATGCTGAGCGAAATAAGTCAAGCAGAGAGAGTCAAGTATCATATGGTCTCACTTATTTGTGGAGCATAACAAATAACATGGAGGACATGGGGAGATGGAGAGGAGAGGGAGTTGAGGGAAACTGGAAGGGGAGATGAACCATGAGAGACTATGGACTCTGAAAAACAACCAGAGGGTTTTGAAGGGGTGGTGGGGGGGGGGGAGGTTGAGGAACCAGGTGGTGGGTAATAGGGAGGGCATGTATTGCATGGAGCACTGGGTGTGGTGCAAAAACAATGAACACTGTTACGTTGAAAATAAACAAATAAAAAAAAAGAATGATGCTGTGATCTGAATGTTTGTGTCCCCCCCAGATTCATATGTTAAATCCCAACCCCAATGTAATGGTATAGAAGGGGAAGGTCTTTGGGAGGTGATTAGATCATGAGGGTGAAGCCCTTGGGGATGGGATTAGTGCCCTTATAAAACAGGGTCCAAGGAGATCCCTAGCTCTTCCACCAGGTGAAGGTTCAATGAGAAGGTACTGGCTGTGAACCAGAAGGAGAGCCCTCACCCATCTGTGCTGGTACCATGATCTTGGACTTCCAGTTTCCAGAACTATAAGCAATGCATCCCTATTGCTTATGAGATACCCAGTCTGTAGTGTTCTATTATAGCAGCCCAGCTGGGCTAAGACAAATGACTCTAAGATTTTTGGCTTGAGCAACTGGGAGGAAGAAACTGCAACAGTTGAGGTGGAAAAGCTGGGGGAGGACTTGGTTTTGGTGAAGAGACCAGGAGCTGTTTTGAATATAAATCTGAGATGTCTTTTAGATGTCCAAGCAGAGCTGTTCTTGTGCAGTGAGGACTGTAATGAATCTATGTTACTCTTGTGTCTCTTAGTAATCCACTGACCACTGAAAATTCAGTTTGAGGACCAGCTCCATAAGCAAGCCATAGTGTGCATTGTAGATAGGCCAGAGCCCAGCCTTCGTTTTACATACTATTTGACTTTTCCTCCCACATAGCATCCGCACCTTCTCTCCAAAGGCCCAAATGATTGGATCTCCTCTCCCTGACCAGTGTTTCACGGGCCAGCCTTCGAACCACACTAAGCTCCTGAATCAGTTCCAGAGAATTATAGAGGGATTCTTGGGCTGGAGTCACCAAGGACTGACAGTAAATACAAAATGTATTTCTGCTCTCATCTGATCACTGTGAAAATTCCAATTCACCACTTCTCTCCTAAACTTGTGCTCAGATATTCTCTTTCCTCGACGTTCTCCTCGTATAAACAAAAACCTGGGGCGAGCAAGTGTTGGGGTTAGCCAGCAAGGCATGGTGGTTGTAGGGCTACCCTAGGGCGAAGGAGTAGCTGAATTCTGATGGGAAACTGTACTCCTTCTGGCCAGTTACATCCCCTTTAGTAATCTAAGTTCACTAAACTCATTGTAAAAAATAAAAATAAAAAATAAAAAGGGAGAGAGAGAGAAGCGGGGTGCTTAAACGTGTAGGGTTACATTTGGGTTGAAAAATCATACTTCTACTTTTCATTATTTTCTTCAAGAAAGCTTTTTCTGGCACTACATAAATTTCTCTTGCCAACTTCCCTTACTTTTAGTCCAGGATAACACTATACTTTAATTTGTAATTTTCTGTATCCAATAAGTCTTAGTCTGAGTTTCTGACACCAGTAATCTTTGGCTCAGTGTATTCTCCTGTCATCATGAAGTGGTTACTATTACCAGCGTGCACCCATAATACCATCAAACCAGATCTTAAGCATGAGGAAGACTCACAGGGTTGTAAATTTTTTCAGTTGTTTTTCATCTTTATCCAAAGATTTTAATTTTAGAATTATTTTAGCATAAGACACTGATATAAAATTATAGAATGTTAATTAATTTATTCAGGAAATATTTACTAAGCAAATGTTACTCAAGGTAGTGGAGATACATGATGAACAATATAGACCAAAAAAAAAACCAAAACCCTGTTCTTGGAAAGCCTTCATTTTAGAGGGGGGGGCCAGAAAATTAACAAAGTAAGTAAATAAAATACGTAGTCTATAAGATGGTGGTGAGAGCTATAAAAAACAAGGTAGTAAAGAGGTGTGGGGAATGTTGGGGGGAGAGGGAATATTGTAGTTTTAAATAGATCAGAAAAATATTAAAAGGAAGATTTTTGAAATAAAGAATTTAAGGAGGTGTGAGAACCATGTAAATATGGGGGGGAGATGCATTTCAAACAGCAGCACAGCAAGTGCAAAGACCCCGAGGCAGAAGTCCAGACATGTTCAAAGAAGAGAAGGGGCTCTGTGGCTTACAGTGAAGAAAGTAAAGGAAAGAGTAGTAGGTGGTGAGTTCAGAGAGGCAGTGGAGACCTTCTAGGTCATATGAGAACTTTGGGTTTTGCTCATAGGGAGATGGAAGGCATAAAAAAGTTTTGGCTCCAAAAATGCCACAATCTAACATACATCAGGTAATATCACTGACTGCTGTTTTATGAATACCGTTAAAGGAGCAAGAGATGAAGCAGGCAACCAATGAAGAGGATTTCATGATAATCTAAATGAGAGGTGATCAGGGTGGTAGTGGAAGGTGGGGACCAGTGGGCAGATTCTGGGTAAGTTTTGAAAGCAGAGTCAGCAGGATTTGTTGATGGGTTAGCTGTAGGGTTTGAGAGAAGGGAGTTAAGGTGATGCTAAAGTCTGGGACTCTAAATCAGGATTTCAATTTCAGACATAAAATGTTTCAAATACCTATTAGTTACCCACAGGGAGAATCTGACTAGGACGTTTGGAATTCAGAGGAGAGGCTGGGGCTGGCGACATGAATCTGGGAGTTGTTTGGGAGTGCAGACGACATTTAAAACGATGAAACTGGATGAAATAGTGGGAGGTCAGTATTGTCACAGAGGAGAACAGGCTGATGAAGAGATAAGTTCTGGGGCTTTCAATGTTAGGAGATAAACTATTTTTACTCACAACATTCTGACACTAAATATGTGGGGATTTCTTATACCAACAACCAATTCTTCACTCTCCAGATGCTTACTAGGCATCCTACAATATACTTAAATTCTGCCACTACTTACCCAGAGTTAGTGTTGGACTCCACATGTTTAAGGATTCGGCTCCACAACACTACCCTTGCTTCAGAGGCCAGTCACAAGTGTGGGGTCCTCAGGTTAACCAGTTTTGTCTGGTGTGGCTACAAATTGGGGATCCCCACAACTCCTCCTACTTCAGGTTCAAGAAGTTCTAGAAAGGCCCAGGAAAACAGTTTACTTACATTGACAGGGTCTTATAAAGAATACAACTCAGGAACATCCAAATGAAAGAAATGCATGAGGCAAGGTATGGAGGAAGGGGTGTGGAACCTCCATGCTCTTTCCAAGGGAGCCACCCTCTCAGTACTTTGGTAAGTTCACCAATGAAGCTCTCCAAACCCCATCATATAGGGGGTTTTATGGAGGCTTTCTTACTTATATAGGTATGATTGATGAAATCTTGGCAGTTCATGATGAACTCAGTCTCCAGCTCTTCTCCCCTTCTGGATGTTGGGGGATGGGATTGAAAGTTCCAACCCTCTAATCATGGTGTGGTCTTTCTGAAGATCAGCCATTATCCTGAGGCTGCCTAGGGGCTCACCAGGCATCTCATTATCATACAGAATATGCTTTCATCACTCTGGAGACCACAAGGGTTATGAGAGCTGTGTGCCAGAAACCAGGGACAAAGACCAAATATCTATCTCTTATTTTCCCACCGGAGGTCATGGAGATAAGGAGGAGAGGAAAAGGAGACCAAAATGGAACAGCCAGTACAGAAGGAAGAGTATAATTTTGAGGTGAGATGCTTGATATAAGGTGCTTCTTTTCCACTGTGTCCATTCATTACTGTTTATAGTTTATCTTTAACAGCATGGGGTTAGGGGTGTCAACTCCCTGTGCAGGTGAAAACCTATGTAATAGCTTACTGTTGACCAGAACCCTTACCGATAACATAAAAAAATCAATTAACACGTATTTTGCATATTATATGTACCATATATTGTAGTCTCACCTTAAAGTAAGCTAGAGGGGAAAAGCATTATTAACAAGATCATGAGGGGTGCACCTGTCAGTTAAGCGTTCCATTTTTGGTTTCAGTCCAGGTCGTGACCTCAGGGCTGTGAGATTGAGCCCTGTGTGAGGTTCTGCACTTAGTGACGAGTCTGCTTGGGACTTTCTCTCCCTCTCCCTCTGCCCCTCCCTGCCCACCACTCTCTCTTTATCTCTCCAAAATAAATAAATCTTCAAAAAATGATAAAAAATTAAAAAATCATGTGGAGGAGAAAAACCATTTATAGTATTGTATTACCAAAAAAAAAAAAAAATCCGCATATAAATGGACCTGTGCTGTTCAAAGCCATGTTATTCAAGGGCCAATTATATACTGATCTGATTTACTATTTAGATGACTGGGGATATTATCTCAACTAGAGCCCAGAGAAAGAATAAATGGATGTCATGAACATGAGGTTATAGATCAGATGCACACTTTCTCAAGTGGGAGTGGGAGATAAAGGACCACAGACTAGACTGGATTGGGAATCGGGATCCCTTGCATTGCAGCCCAGCAACTCTAGGTCCCAGCTGTGTGACCCTGGATGGGTCAGTACAATTCTGTGAACCTCAGTTTCCCCATCTGTCAGAAGAGGCAGAAGAACCAAGTGATCTCTCCAGTTCCTTCTGTTCTCATATTCTAGAAGCCGCTCAGGTTTGTGAGAAGTTTTCTCCTCACTGAAGCACTGAGACAACATGATAAAGTCACTGACCACTACCTGACAGCCTAAAGCCTGGAACCAAGCAAATAGCCGTCATGGAAAGAACTGTTGATCTTGGACCAAAGGTCAGAGTGAGTATGAACTGTGGGAGAGATGATCTAGAGGGCTGCAGAGAGGCAGGTAATGGAAGGGCATGGTTTTCTATCTTTGTATGGGAATATCATTTGCATTTTTAATGTAATTTCCAGATCATTGATCCCAGAGTGGAGATCTGCACGGAGCACAGCAGGTTGCAGTGCTATACTTGAACTCCCCTTGTTTTCCCTGGAGCCAGATCAACACCTGGTTGCTCCCACCCACGCCTCCCCAAGTCAAGCAGCAGACACCAATGTCTGCACAGGCATGTTTCCAAGGGTCTGGCTAGTTCCCTGCTGTGTCCCCAGTGTTTAGTGCAATGCCAGGACCATCATAGCCACTCAGTACACACTTGTTGAATGAATGAATGTTGAATGGACTCCTCAGTCTCACAGAGTTGCAGGAAAAGCTTCATCAACTCAATGTGACAGGTGAAGGATCCTCTCACATTTCTGCACCTGCTGGACTGAGAATCCATGCCCTTAATAAATTTGCTAAGCAGCCCCTGGGAAAGCCACATGGAGTGATGGAAGGAGTACGGAGTCTGGATCCCTGGATTCTGGTGCTGGCTCAGCCATCCCAGGATGTGTGACTTAGAGCTAAGATGAGGTCCATAGCCTCTGGAGACCTGGGTTTCCTCCAAGGAAAAATTAGAGAATAGTACTAATTAATATTTCATTGAATTTGTTAGATTCTCTATTTCTTTCCTGTCCTTTGTGGAGAAAGGGCCTCACTAGAATTCAAGTGTGACTTTCCTTCTGATAATAAATATTCTATTTGGTCCAGTTCTTATCATCTTAGCAAACTTAAACTAAATCATTTTGGATTTGAAAATCTTAAAATATGTGTAGTGAGTCAAAAATTCTACATATAATTTATCTTGATAATGTACTGACTTTTTTCTATGTTACATATGAAATCTAACACTTCAGATGATTACTGCTCCATGAGGCCTTCTCTCATCCTCCCATTCATCAGAGACCTCCTCCCAGAGTTCCAATAGCCACCTGTGCCTTTCAAAGGGCACAGGTGGGTTATCTCACAGCTCTCTGCCTCCTAGTCTTACTTACATTACAGATTCTCAGGCGTCAGGGACCTGGATCATGGGGTAATTTCTGAAGGTGTCTCCAGGACAGTTCCAATATTTGTTGAACTTAATTTTGTGAGCTAATTACTCACAGTATGCATTTATGTCGTAAATTATTCAAAACAAGATGGGAAGGGTACATAATGCAAAACCTTGAAAGTCCTAACAGCAAAGCCAATTATAATTTAATTGTTACCTGGTGTGTTTCTTTTGTTGAGACTATTTAAATGAAGCAATCAATTAAATGTGACCAGCTTTTTAGGCATTTGCAATGAAGGGAATATTTCTAATGAAGAGAAACAAAGAAAATGAATAGATATTTAATTCCAAGTATAAGTGAATTATTTATAATGAACAAAACTGCAAGCAATTTAGCTATCTAATAGGTTAAATAAATTATGGTACTTCCATAAAATGTGATACTGTGTGACCATTAATAATGTTGTGAAGGTATTTTTATTCCTATAGAAAGATGTTCGAATTTTATCCAGTAAAGGTGTAAACAAAGAATATGTGTGGTCCTTTACATATCTGTGAAAAGTAGGTGTCCAAACACATTAATACACACATATGTCAAATGTCAACAACAGGAATTACAGTAGTTTTTCTTTTTTTGTTTGATCATTTGTATTCCTAATTTTCTGTAATTAACAATGTGTTCTGCATGTAGAATATGTGCACCAAAGCTATGACAAAGAGATAATCCTGTCCTATTAAAAATGTATAAATGAGACTCATAAGTACTGTCCATATTATTATTTTCTCCCAATTTAATTTTTCTCTTAGGTTCTACAACCTAACACTTGTGTGTACTGTTCTGTGTAGACATAGAAATGAAGTTCAGTGATGTAGACCTTAGATCTGAAAGCTAATCCTGGGTCAACATTATCTGCCTCAATGACCATTGGCAAATTCTCTGGTTTCTTGTGTCTGTCACCGTGTCTATAAAACATCACAAATGTTGACCTATCCTAAATAGGTGAACTTTGAGAAACAGGCTTTGGAAAACCTGGAGAAAAGGATTTAAGAGTGCAACTTTCCACCAGGGACCCAATCGCAGCATACTATGCAGAGTAATACCAACTACCAGCCTTTCTTACTAACCAGCCACACCGAAGTGCTGTGGGTGACATAAATGTACCTGTTGCCCAAGCTGAATGTAAAAAAAAAAAAAAAAAATCTGCCAGGTTGGAAATTAATGAACTCACAGGATCTCAGTTGATTTGTGATGCTAATGAACTTTCCTAAAATGAAGAGGAGGAAGATGGAGTATGATCACTCCATCCAGATGTGAGTGGAGATGGCCACATTCTCATTACCAGAGAGAGACTTTGGGCAAAGGATGTTTGAAGGGCAGGCCTTGTGCGGAGGGGCATACCTCCTACCACTTTTTGATAGAATACCCTCTGCTCTCATCTCCTCGGCTATGAGTTTTTCACCCACCACATGAGAAGGTGGCAGAGAGCCACAGTTCCAGACAGCTGTCATCCTAGAAAAGTCTCTTCTTCCTCAACTTGACACATAAGTCATTCGGCTCTATTGATGAGATTTCCATGAATTTGTTTTCTTCCATTTCCACTCTCTTCTTATTTACTATTAAAACTAACCTTTAAGTCCTTTTCTAGGGAGTTTTGGCTTTCCCTTCTGACCCAGTTCTCTGCACCTTCTTGTAGCTTCCCAACTGCACAATGTTATGTTCTTGTCTTCTTCTCAGAAGTCTCCTCTTGCTAGGGTCATTCAAGTACCCACCTCCATATACATGCCACTGCATTTACCTTGCACCATGCTCTGTAATTTGTGACAACTTGCTTGTGTTCCCTGCTAGACTGCGAGTTCCACAAGGTAAGAACATATTCTTTCACCTCTTAGTCCACAGACACCTTTGCCCCACCATTTGCCAACCAAAATGCCAACAGCCATTTTTCAGAGCAGCTATGAGCTCCCAGGTAAGACATAATGATTAGATGAGCATAAATTCCACAGTCCCCCACTGGAAAATGAAAATGGATCATAACAATTTTTAATTTCTCTGTTTATGGAAAGCCCCACTCTATGGAATTGAAGAGTTTTGTAAAATGCAAAGAAATTTGATCCTAGATAATGCACTAAGATGAAAAGACAATCAATATAGTTCAACAGCTATATAATATCCCAATTATCTGGGGGATTTTAGGGGAAAGAAGGGTTCCAGTGAGTTTGTGTGAGTGTGTGTGTGCACTTAAAAGTGGGTAATTATGATTTTGCCTTTATGCATGTGTTGTCCTACTTCTCTTCTTCAAACAAAGGTAAGCCAGGTTTACCTCATTTGGGTGAAATCTAGACTCTGAACTTCATTTAACCTATAAGCTCTGGGTCAACTTTTTCTTGGTTCAAGCTCTTCACATCTGGTAGAACTTTTGTAACAAGGTCTTGCTATAGGCCCTGGAGAGAGAGGCTGGAACGGATTTAATGGAACCTGTGGCTTTCATCCGTCAAACATCAGCACCTTTTGGATACTGTAGGCTGGCATTCACTGTCAAAGCCAGCTGTTTCTGAGCTCTGTTGATTGAGCCCTGGGTAACAAGCTCCAGGAGCTACTTTAAAACTAGATAAATATCCTCTCTCTGCTTTTGTCTTTATTTACAAGAATTGCTAGGGGTATAACATGAACTTTTCTTTACCAAACAACATAAAAAACATCTCACCTTCCCCATATCACCAAGCCAAGACTCAAGACCTCTACCCTGCTTTCTATTCTGGGAGGCAGGCTATATGGCTTCCACTAGGGCACTACTGTTCTTAGCCATGTAGCCATCTGTCCATTTGGCCCACTCTTTCTTTCTTTCTTTCTTTCTTTCTTTCTCTCTCTCTCTCTTTCCTTCCTTCCTTCTTTCTCTTTCTTTCCTTCCTTCTTTCTTCCTTCCTTCCCTCCTTCCTCCCTCCCTCTCTCCCTGCCTCCCTTTCTTTCTTTCTTCCTTTCTTTCCTTCTTTTTATTTGAGAGAGAGAATTGGGGGTGGGGTGTGGAGCAGAGGGAGAAGGATAAGCAGATTCCCTGTAGATTGTGAAGCCTGATGTGGGGCTCAATCCCATGACTCTGAGATCATGACCTGAGCCAAAATCAGGACTTGGATGCTCAACTAACTGAGCCACCCAGGTGCCCCCTCTGTGTTCTTATTGGTTGGTTACTTGTGAGAGGCTGTGGTAGTTGCCATGTAGAGCACAGAGCCCAGTGCAGGACTTGATCCCAGGACCCTGAGATCATGATCTGAGCCCAAACCAAGAGTTGGACACTCAATCAACTGAGCCACCCAAGCGCCCCACTCCAACTGGTTTTGACAGGATTGAGATATTTGGATAGGTCCTGATCATGAAGAGAGGTATTGTAGACAAGGGAAACTCTGTGAACAGAATCACTGCACCTGAAATGACCAGGTCATATGTCAGAGGTCATTGCATAGCCTCTGCATATGATAGAGAGTATGTCCTCTTACTGCAGTGGTGACACCTACTGGAATACATAAGGATTCTGGATAAAGGACATGTAGCTGGTAAAAAAATATGAACCAGAAGGTAATTGACTCACAACCTCCCCGCATGCAGCTTTTCAGTCCACAAAATACTGAGGCATGTGCAATTTATAATGTTTTTTCATTGTCCTCTTCACCCTGTTGGAAAAGAAGCTCAGCTCCATCCAGTCACAGGTGTTAGCCTCATTTCTCTCCCTCCCACTTCCCAGTAGTATGACAGCTGTACTAAGAGTTGGCAACAGGAAATTCAGAGTGATGGCAAGGCCCAACACAGACACCATCTGGGCAAATCAAATAGTTTTCCTCTAAGTTCACAAGGCCTTCTAAAATAAATAGAAGAAATTCAGTGTGGGCCTGGGCTAAGGCTGTAGGCCCCTGAAATCTTACCTGAGGGTTGGTGCACAGTTATGGATGATAAAGTCTAAGCAAATGAGGGTAACATTAGACTTGAGGACAGAAGCTCAATTCATTTCCAATCCCAGCCTGTATATGAAGAGTGGTTCTACATTAAGGCTGGTCCAGATGTGTATCAGAGACCACCTCACCTGAACCAGACACATTCCATGAAGACAGCAGGTGTCACAGCAGTCTATCACATGACCATAGAGGTGTTGCACACTCAAGCCTGAAGACCATCCCCATTTACAACTGCAGCCTCCAGACCATCACAGCCTGGCTGAAATTAGAGCACAACACCTACAAATTAGACAGCTTGCTCATGGGCCTTTAGACTGGCTTTTGGGCCTATCTTGTACCTTCTTTCCCCTTTTCCTTAACCCAATAAAAATCTGGTAAGCCCCTATGAAGTGACAGTTACTTAGGTGTTGTGGAGATCAAGATCAATAAAACTTGAGTTTTTCAGCGTTTAGTAGGAAAGACACATGTGTAGTCAGGTAAGAGCAATGAACAGAAGCACAGATGAGATTCAGAGGTAGCCCAGAAAAGAGCAAAATGAATCCTCTTTGGCAAAACATGGTAGTCTCCTAGAGGAGGTAATTCTGAACTGGGTTTGATGAAATACACAGAGCTTATGTGCATAGGGTCCCAAGGTGGGACAGAGTTATTCCAAGCCCAGGGATGCCATGTGAAAGGGCACAGGGGTATGGAACAGTACACTGAGGAACTTCAGTTTCACAGGCTGCTAAATCATAAGATTGAACGTAAGGTGAAGAGGGGGCAATGGGTGCTGGGAGATGGGTCGGGGAGTGTGCCGAGGATACCTCTACCTCTTAAGAGTGTATTCTCAATGAGGAAGCCGTACTTGTGCTGATAAAGTTGGTAAAATGGAAGTCAGTCTCGTAATCTGTCAAAAACCTCCTCACTGAGGTCCAAGCCAAGTCTACGGTATCCTGTGGGATCTGCCCCATTTCCTCTCTGACCTATTTTTACCTCTCTTTTTCTCTCCTCATTCACCCACTCCGGGCCTGCTGGCTGCCTTGCTGGCTTTCCAACATGTTGAGGCATGCTCTGCCCCTGGGCCTTTGGACTAACCACCTTAACTTCTTGGCACGCTTCTCTCGGATTTCCTCCTGGCTCACTGCCTCTCCTCCCTCCAGTCTTTGCTCAGATGCCACCTCCCCAGTGAGGACCCCCAGACCTTCTCTTCTGCTGAACCCTTCAGCCCCTCACTGGCCTTTTAATTTGCCCTCCCAGTCTGTTTCTCTCCAGGATACCCATAATTACACAATAACTTAGTTTTTGTTTCCTGTTTGTGTCCCACTAAAATAGACACTCCACTAGAACAGAAAGTTTGAACCTTTTGCTCCTGCTGCAGCCTAGTGTCAACAATAGTGATTGACACAAGAGAGACACTCAATACATGTTTGTTGAATGAATAGATACAGATTTTACATGTGAAGTCAAGGAGCTTGGATGTTGTCCTGATATCACTGGCAAACCACCAAAGAGCTTTAGGCCAGAGGAGGAGCAATATTTGTAGATTTGAATGTTTGTAGATCACTCTGGAAGCTGTGTGGCTTCTCTTGATTAACGTGGGGGGCAAGTCAGGGGTTGGGAAAACAGGCTCTTGAAACCATCTTGGATTTAAATGAGTGAAAGAGAGCCTGAAGAGTAAAAGTGATTGCTAGAGAAAGGGGTGGCTGTAAATGACATGCCAAAAATGGACTTGGCATTATTTGAAAGCTAATACATAGGATGAGAGGACAGAAGGAAAGACTCAAAGATAACTCCTAGGACCTCTAGCCAAGAGGGGAAAACTAGGAACAGCAAGAGCTGATTACCCACCTCCTCCCGCTCCCGCGCCCCATCGGCCGCAGGCTGCGAGCGCGCCGGGCGCCAGAGGTGCTCGAGCCTTCGACCGAGGCATCAATAAAGAGCTATGGGATCAGGGAGGACCCTAACAGGTGTTCAGTGAATGCTGTTTGAGAGGGTAACTCACTGTGCAGAGATTGGGGAGGAAGTATGGGGCCTGAAAATAGGGAAATTGATGATGAGGTGGGGGTGGGGAGGGAAATGAGGCAGAGAATGGGATTCAAGGCAGAGAATGGGATTCAAGACAGAAAAGGACATGAACAAAAACAAATAGTTTGGTATGACCCAGTATTTGATATATAGCTGGGGAAAAGTGGCTGAAGATGTCAGGGCCAGATTGGGAGAGGCTTGAATGCCAATGCCATGCATTAACGATTTCTTCTGCAGCCATGTGTAATAGGCTGGTTTAAAGCGAGGGTTAATATGCTACTATGAGTGTTTGGAAGTCAATTTGGGTAATATTGCAGATGATGCTTACAAGGAGAAGGAACTGAAGGGAGCAGGTGCAGGGACTGATGATCACAGAGGTCTAACTTAGAGATAACAGGTGCTTGGATATGCATTATGCATGTGGAAAGAGTATGGAAATGGGAAATAGTACATTGGTGGAATTGATCAGACTTACACACTAACTTAGAATTCTTTTTTATTCATTATTTTATTAACATACAGTGTATTATTTGCCCCAGGGTTACAGGTTTGTGAATCATCAGGCTTACACACTTCACAGCACTCACCATAGCACATACCCTCCCCAATGTCGATAACCCAACCACCCTCTCCATAACCAGCTCCCCCGGAAGCCCTCAGTTTATTTTGTGAGATTAAGAGTGTCTTATGGTTTGCCTCCCTCTCGATCCCATCTTGTTTCATTTTTTCCTTCCCTACACCCCAAACCCCTCACTCTGCCTCTCAAATTACTGATATCAGGGAGATCACATGATAATTATCTTTCTCTGGTTGACTTATTTCACTCAGCCTGATACCCTCTAGTTCCATCCATGTCGTTGCAAATGGCAAGATTTCATTTCTTTTGATGAATGCATAGTATTCCATTGTGTGTGTGTGTGTGTGTGTGTATACATATATATATATACACACACACCACATCTTCTTTATCCATTCATCTGTTGATGGACTTCTAGGTTCTTTCCATAGTTTGGCTATTGTGGACATTGATTGCTGTTATAAACATTTGGGTGCACATGCCCCTTTGGATCACTACATTTGTATCTTTAGGGTAAATACCCAGTAGTGCAATTGCTGGGTCGTAGGGTACCTCTATTTTCAACTGTTTGAATAACTTCCAGGCTGCTTTCCAGAGTGGCTGCACCAGCTTGCATTCCCACTAACAGTGTAGGTGGGTTCTCCTTTCTCCGCATCCTCTCCAACATCTGTTGTTTCCTGACTTGTTAATTTTAGCCATTCTAACTGGTGTGAGCTGGTATCTCATTGTGGTTTTGATTTGTATTTTCCTGATGCTGAGTGATGTTGAGCACTTTTTCATGTGTCTGTTGGCCATATGGATGTCTTCTTTGCAGAAATGTCTGTTCATGTCCTCTGCCCATTTCTTGATTGGATTATTTGTTCTGTAGGTGTTCAGTTTGATAAGTTCTTTATATATTTTGGATACTAGCCCTTTATCTGATTATGTCATTTGCGAATATCTTCTCCCATTCTGTCAATTGTCTTTTGGTTTTGTTAACTGTTTCCTTTGCTGTGCAAAAGCTTTTGATCTTGATGAAGTCCCAATATTTCATTTTTGCCCTTGTTTCCCTTGCCTTTGGTGATGTTTCTAGGAAGAAGTTGCTGTGGCTGAGGTCGAAGAGGTTGCTGCCTGTGTTCTCCTCAAGGATTTTGATGGACTCCTATCTCACATTAAGGTCTTTCATCCATTTTGGGTCTATTTTCATGTGTGGTGTAAGGAAATGGTCCAGTTTCATTCTTCTGCATGTGGCCATCCAATTTTCCTACACCATTTGTTGAAGAGACTGTCTTTTTTCCTTTGGACATTCTTTGTCGAAGATTAGTTGACCATAGAGTTGAGAGTCTATTTCTGGGCTCTCTATTCTGTTCCACTGACCTATGTGTCTGTTTTTGTGCCAGTAGCACACTGTCTTGATGATTACAACTTTGTAATAGAGCTTGAAGTCTGGAATTGTGATGCCACCAACTTTGGCTTTCTTTTCCAATATTCCTTTGGCTATTTGAGGTCTTTTCTGGTTCCATATAAATTTTAGGATTATATGCTCCATTTCTTTGAAAAAAATTGATGGTATTTCGATAGAGGTTGCATTAAATGTGTAGATTGCTTTAGGTAGCATAGCCATTTTTACAATATTTGTTTTTCCAATCCATAAGCATGAAACGTTGTTCCATTTCTTTATGTCTTCCTCAATTTCTTTCATGAGTACTTTATAGTTTTCTGAGTACAGATTCTTTGCCTCTTTGGTTAGGTTTATTCCTAGGTGGTTTATGGTTTTGGGTGCAATTGTAAATGGGATTGACTTCTTAATTTCTCTTTTTTCTGTCTTGTTGTTGCTGTATAGAAATGCAACTGATTTCTGTGCTTTGATTTTACATCCTGACACTTTACTGAATTCCTGTACAAGTTCTAGCAGTTTTGGAGTGGAGTCTTTTGGGTTTTCCACATAAAGTATCATACTATCTGCAAAGAGTGAGAGTTTGACTTCTTTGCTGATTCAGATGTCTTTAATTTCTTTTTGTTGTCTGATTGCTGAGGCTAGGACCTCTAGTACTATGTTGAATAGCAGTGGTGATAGTAGACATCTCTGCTGTGTTCCTGACCTAGTGGAAAAGCTCTCAGTTTTCCCCATTGAGAATGATATTCGTTGTGGGTTTTTCATAGATGGCTTTGATGATATTGAGGAATGTACCCTCTATCCCTACACTTTGAAGAGTTTTGATCAAGAAAGATGCTGTACCTTTTTCAGCATTTATTGAGAGTATCATATGGTTCTTGTTCTTTCTTTTATTAATGTATTGTATCACATTGATTGATTTCCGGATGTTGAACCAACCTTGTAGCCGTGAAATAAATCTCACTTGGTTGTGGTGAATAATCCTTTTAATGTACAGTTGGATCCTATTGGCTAGTATTTTGGTGAGAATTTTCACATTGGTTTCATCAAGGACATTGGTCTGTAATTCTCTTTTTTGATGGGGTATTTGTCTGGTTTGGGGATCAAGGTAATGCTGCCTCATAAAATAAGTTTGGAAGTTGTCCTTCCATTTCTACTTTTTGGAACAGCTTCAGGAGAAATATTAATTCTTCTTTAAATGTTTGGTAAAATTTCCCTGGGAATCTATCTGGCCCTGGGCTCTTGTTTGTTGGGAGATTTGATGACTGCTTCAATCTCCTTACTGGTTATGGGTCTGTTCAGGTTTTCTATTTCTTCCTGGTTCAGTTTTGGTAGTTTATAGGTCTCTAGGACTGCATCCATTTCTTCCAGATTGTCAGATTTGCTAGTGTATAGTTGCTCATAATATGTTCTTATAATTCTTTCTATTTTGTTGGTGTTGGTTGTGGTCTCTCCTCTATCATTCAAGATTTTATTTATTTGAGTCCTTTCTCTTTTCTTCTTGATAAGTCTGGCCAGGGGTTTATCAATAACATTAATTATTTCAAAGAACCAGCTCCTAGTTTTGTTGATATGTTCTACTGTTTTTTGGTTTCTATTTCATTGATTTCTGCTCTGATCTTTATTATTTCTCTTCTCCTGCTGGGTTTAGGCTTTCTTTTCTGTTCTTTGTCCATGCCTTTTAGGTGTAGGGTTAGGTTTTGTACTTGAGACCTTTCTTGTTTCTGGAGAAAATCTTATATGGCTATATACTTTCCTCTCAGGACCGCCTTTGCTGTGTCCCACAGATTTTGAACAGTTGTGTTTCACTATCATTTGTTTCCATGATTTTTTTTCAATTCTTCTTTAATTTTCTGGTTGACCCATTCATTCTTTAGCAGGATGCTTTTTAACCTCCATGTATTCAAGTTCTTCCCAACTTTCCTCTTGTGATTGAGTTCTAGCTTCAGAGCATTATAGTCTGAAAATATGCAGGGAATGATCCCAATCTTTTGGTACTGGTTGAGACCTCATTTGTGACCCAGGATGTGATCTATTCTGGAGAATGTTCCATGTGCACTACAGAAGAAATTGTATTCTGTTGCTTTGGGATGGAATGTTCTGAATATATCTGTGATGTCCATCTGGTCCAGTGTGTCATTTAAGGCCTTTATTTCCTTGTTGATCTTTTGCTTGGATGATCTGTCCATTTCAGTGAGGGGGGTGTTAAAGTCCCCTACTGTTATTGTATTATTTTGATATGTTCCTTTGATTTTGTTATTAATTGGTTTATATAGTTGGCTGCTCCCACATTAGGGGCATAGATATTTAAAATTGTTATATCTTCTGTTGGACAGACTCTTTGAGTATGATATAGTGTCTTTCCTCATCTCTTATTATAGTCTTTGGCTTAAAATCTAATTTATCTGATACAAGGATTGGCACCCCAGTTTTTTTTCATGTCCATTAGCATGTCCATTATCATGGTAAATTGTTTTCCACCCCCTCACTTTAAATCTGGAGCTGTCTTCAAGTCTAAAATGAGTTTCTTGCAGATAGCAAATCGATGGGTCTTGTTTTTTTTTTTATCCATTCTGATACTCTGTGTCTTTTGATTGGGGCATTTAGCCCATTTACATTCAGAGTAACTATTGAAATATATGAATTTAGTGACATTGTATTGCTTGCTTGTAAGGTGACTGTTACTGTATATTGTCTATCTGTTCCTTTCTAGTCTACTACTTTTAGACTCTCTCTTTGCTTAGAGGACACCTTTTAATATTCCCTGTAGGGCTAGTTTGGTGTTTGCAAATTCTTTTAATATTTGTTTGTCCTGGAAACTTTTATGTCTCCTATTTTCAATGATAGCCTAGCTGGATATAGTATTCTTGGCTGCATATTTTTCTCATTTAGTGCTCTAAATATATCATGTCAGTTCTTTCTGGCCTGCCAGGTCTCTGTGGAGAAGTCTGCTGCCAATCTAATATTTCTACCATTGTATGTTACAGACTTCTTGTCCCAAGCTGCTTTCAGGATTTTCTCTTTGTCACTAAGACTAGTAAGTTTTACTATTAGATGATGGGGTGTGGACCTATTTTTATTGATTTTGAGGGGGGTTCTCTGTGCCTCCTCAATTTTGATGCTTGTTCCCTTTTTCATATTAGGGAACTTTTCTATTATAATTCGCTCCAGTATACCTTCTCCCCTCTGTCTCTTTCTTCTTCTTCTGGAATCCTGGTATCACTTGTCTCTTGAATTCTCCCCTTGTGGTCCAGTAGTTGTTTGTCTCTGTTTTGCTCAGCTTCTTTATTCTCCATCATTTGGTCTTCTATCACTAATTCTTTCTTCTGCCTCATTTATCCTAGCAGTAAGAGCCTCAATTCTTGATTGCACCTCATTTATGTCCTCTTTTTATTTCAGCTTGGTTAGATTTAAGTTCTTTTATTTCTCCAGAAAGGGATTTTATTTCTCCAGGCAGTGTTTCTCTCATATCCTCCATGCCTTTTTTGAGTCCAGCTAGCACCTTGAGAATCATCATTCTGAACTCTAGATCTGACATATTACCAATGTCGCAATTAATTAGGTCCCTAGCTGTTGGTACTGCTTCTTGTTCTTTTTATTTGTGCTGAGTTTTTCTGCTTTTTCATTTTATCCTGATAAGAATATATGAATGAGAGAATAAAATACTAAAAGGGTGGAAAAGACCCTAGAAAAATGTAGGCTAACAAAATCAGAAGAGACTCCAAACTGGGGGGAGAAGAAAGTAGGTAAAAAGAAATTAAAAAAAAAATGTGTATATATATATATATATATATATATATCAGACTCATGAATAGAACAAAGCCACCCACATGATTGATTTTGGATGTATTTTGGTCTCTTAGAAGAAACTACCGCCTAAAATTTTTAACAAAGAAAAACTTATATATATACAAAAATAAAGGTAAACACGATGAAGGGATGGGATATGAGTGTAAAGATGAAAATTTAAAAAAATTCTAAAAATGGAATTGATAAGTTGGTTGGAAAAAGAAAGAAGAAAAGAAGGTGGAGGGGAGAGAATGTGCTCAGGCTAGAGACTAGAAGAAAGACCTGTGCTAGATTTAGGGTATATTTTGATCTATTAGCAGAAATTGTATCCCAAAATTTTTTAGGAAAAAAAAAAATACCTGTATGTCTACAAAAAACAAGGTTAAATACAATGAAGGATAAAATATGACTATAATAATGAAGGCTTAAAAAGATTTTTTTTAGAAATGTATTGTTAAGATAAACTAGTTTAAAACGTTAGAAGAGGAAAGAGGAAAAATTTAAAAAATTAGAATAAGAAAAAAATAAAATTAAAAAAACTAATTAACTTTGCAAGATTAAAGAATCATGGAGAGAAAACCATCAATTCCAGCTTTGTTTTCTCCTCCTTTGGAATTCTGCTGTTCTCCTTGGTAAGTGAACTTGGCTGGATTTCTTGCTGATCTTCTGGGGGAGGGGCCTGTTGTAGTGATTCTCAAATGTCTTTGCCAGAGGTGGAATTGCTCCGCTCTTGCCCGGGTCTGGGCTAAGTAATCTGCTTGGGTTTGCTCTCAGGAGCTTTTGTTCACTGAATGCTTTCTGTAGAGCTCTGGAGGACAGGAATGAAAATGGCATCCTCCTAATCTCTGGCCTGGAGGAGCTGAGAGCTCAGGGCCCCACTCCTCAGTGCACCCTCAGATAAAAGTGCTCAGTCACTCCCGTCTCCCTGGTCTCTGGCCACGCTCTGGGCTCATCCAGCCTGTGAACGAGCATTTATGTCTTTGATGCATGGCCCTGTTTGGAGTCTCCAAACCCAGCAGATTCCTGCCTCCAGAAGTGGAAGGTGAGTCTCCCCTAATCTGCCACTTGTAGGATCCCTGCTCAAAGACCAGTGGCCTGACTGGGCCATGGATAACTATTTAAGGTAACCCCAAGCTGAGAGTTCACTCCTTAGCTCTGTTCTGTAGTTGGCTTCCCTGTTCTGGGGATACCTGGCAGCTCTGCCACACTCAGTCACCCCGAGTCTTTCAGTGACCCCGCGGGTCCTGAGACCACACAGTCCCCACGAGGGCTCGACCCCCACTTAGCCTCTGGAGTGATGTTCCTCGGTGAAGCAGACTTCTAAAAGTTCAGATTCTGTGCTCCGTTTCTCCACTGCTTCCCAGGAGCCGGCCCCTCCCCTACAGTCTATCTTCCTGTCACCTCAGATTCACTTCTCCACATGTCCTACCTTTCAGAAAGTGGTTGATTTTCTGTTTCTAGAATTGCTGCTTTTCTTCTCTTCAGTCTCCTGTTGGGATTGTAGATGTTCAGAATGGTTTGATAACTATCTAACTTAACTCCTGAGACCTGATGTCTTTTCAGTCCGCTATTCCTCTACCATCTTGCCTTTCTCTCTAATTTAGGTTTCTTAGAAAGAAAGAGAAGCTCAGGATGAATGTAAGATTATTGCAGAAGAGGTTGGGGGGACAGTGGCATCTCCAACCAAGAAGACAAACAGACTTAGAGAAGAAGGGGAGCCAATGAGTTGGATAAACTCATTTTTGGATCAATGAAATTAGAACCAGAGTGCACCTGTGAATAATTTGGTCTGGTTCCCCTTCCCTGAAACGTCATTTAGGGAGCCAGGCTAGCATTTTTGGCTCCAGCAGGTCTAGGGCTGGTGACAAGAGGGCCTTGAATTCTTAGCAATGGGTGTGAGACCAAGGATAACTGTGACATTAGTAATCAAGAATCATGGATCAAGATGAGCTTATTTTAAGAAGAGTCATCCCAAGTGGGTCATCCAAACAATGGTAGCTCTGGGCTCTTGGTAGGAGAGAGAGATCAAGACTGGGGATGGAAGAAGGAAGTAAGACAGAGGGATAAAGTCTGGGTGGGGTCTCACAGGACAGACACTATCCAGTGCTGAGCTCTGGCTACTCCTCCAGGCAAGATGGCTGGTCCTATGAAGCCTCAAATAAGTAGACTGTTTGAATTTCTTTCAGCAGAACCATGTCTTCTTTCGCTGAAAGATTTATTTCTTTCCCTAGGTTTACTTACCACTATGTCCTTGAGTAATTCATACTGTAGTCTAGACAATCTCATGCCAAAGATAAACTTGTATCTCCTTTCTGAACATGGAGTGGAGTCTGGAACTGTCAGAAAATGAAACTCCATCAGATGTAGGGCATGACTTTTTTCACTTAGCAAATTTCTATGTTTCATGACCAGGTTGGTAAGAATAGGAGAGCCACTGAATTTCCATTCTACTCCACCAACTCTCATTCACTTGCCCATTAATCTACTCCTCTCTGAGTATTTGAGAGCCAGGCATAAGCTTAGCACCAGTGATGCAGCAGTGAGGAAGACACAGGTAGTCCCTCCCTCAAGGAGCTTACAGAGAAGATGAGTAATGTCCAAGTGCCACGAAGTGTAGGGGACATGCGGTTTGAGATGGCCCAGACTCTAGCATGCCTTCCTGGAGGAAGAAACATTTGTAAGCCAAGCCATGCAGGATAAGGAGATGCTAGGTAGGCAAGGAGAGGTGGGGCAGGGAAAGACAGTGGAGGAGGGTTGCTTCAGTGTGTGTGCTTCAGACCTGCAAGTGGAAAGGAGCATTAGAAGAACTACAAAGAGTCTCCTCAGGGCTAGAGAGTGAGGAGGAGAGCAGTGTAAGGTATGCCTGCAGAGGTAGGCATGGACCATGTGGGCTCTTGTAAATGGTACAGAGGATTTTACTTCTATCCAAGGGGTCATTTTTATAGTGGCCACTGGTCTAAAAGATAGTAATAAGAATATTGATGTCCTTTTCCATGAGGGCTGTTATTGTGAACTGTGTCCCTCAGGCATGTGACATCTCATGGTGGGTTGCCAGAATGATATTCTTTCTTTCTTACTGAGTCATCCCAAACACAAGGGGAAGTAGGTTAGCTGGGAGGGTTGGAGACTTCAATCATTTTGGTTAAGCTCTGAATCATTTTATGGTTCCTGTACACTTCAGTATAAATTGCATCAAGAACCATAGCTCTGAGTGTATTGTCAATAAGGATTTAATTGAATAGCGAGCATCCTTCCCAAATATTTCATTGTCTTCATATTTAGTCTCCTC
The DNA here is from genome assembly GCF_922984935.1 of Meles meles. Lineage (NCBI taxonomy): Eukaryota > Metazoa > Chordata > Mammalia > Carnivora > Mustelidae > Meles > Meles meles. The sequence goes on from NC_060070.1 coordinate 45,799,266, forward strand.
ATAGTTCATTTAACTCAAGAAATACTTATTAAGGCACTATGTTAGCAAATTTGAGGGCTATAAAGATGGGTAGATTTCAGTCCCTGCCTGGAAGAAATTTATAGGCCAGTACTAACAGTAAGACAAACACATATACAAACAACCCGATTCTCTCTCTCTCTCTCTATATATATATAAACACATCATGCCTCTTCTCTGTAAGCTCCTTGAGGGAGGGACTACCTGTGTCTAATCCAGTGTGTAAGAATCACACTGGATATGTTTTATTAAAGCGTGTGGAGGTTGAGAGCTGTGCTACAATGTCTGGTGCAGTATAGCCATATGGCATATAGGAAGTTTCCAGATTGTGAAGATTCCTTATATCTGGAAGAATTTCCTCCCTTGGCCACCCTCAGGGGCCATGTGCTCATGATTAGGCAGTACAATACTATGTCACTCACACATCAAGGGGGAAATGTGGCAATGGGGGCCAAATGGGCTGAAAAGATGCTAATATTTAATGAAACCAAACAGTAGAAACCTTTTGATACATTAAATATGTGGGCAAATGCAGGTTTTCTGATAATATCATCCCTCAGAACAATGTATCACTGTTTTTTGTTTTTTGTTTTCAGATTTTTGATGTTGAGGTTAGCCAAAATATATATATTCTTCAAAAATGAAAGAAGAGCTGTTGGCTTTACTGAAACAGTAATAAAGAGAAATTACAAATTGAGGAAAAAATTCTTCAGCCATATACCTCATGTTTATATGTATGCGTATGTATGACATAACGTAAGAGCATGTTAGGAGTGAGCATCTGTTTACGATTTTAAGCTGTTTTCACCGATCGTCTCAACCAATCAACACTACTTTCTAACTCGGCAGTGTGTTAAAGAATTTTTGCCTTACTCATGTAACGGAGTAACAGGACGTCAGGAATGTTCTTCATTGGCATATTTGATGACTGTATGTAGTTAAGGAAATAAAGATGAACCTTTGTCAGTTCTTTTAGGTCTACAATAAAATGTACAGTGTGAGATACCAAAAAAAAAAAAATATATATATATATATATATTCTTTTGGTTTTATGCATCAGAGAAGCTTCATAATAGTTAAGGTAAATATAAATTTGGAATATCTTAAAAATAATTTGGTATGTCTGTCCTGTGATATATAATTCTTTTTGGGCAGCTATATCTTCATTTTGGTACATTTTTTCCATTTAATTTTTTTTTTTTACTTTATCACTAATATATCTTGCTTTGATTTTTAATTCCACTTTTAGGTTTTGGTGTTTTCATATTCTCAGTGGATAGAAGCCAACACAGCTAGCTCTACAAATTATAAAAAAGATGCTCTCTATAGATGGATAAAGTACAAAATAGTGTCCTTTCTAGGTGATAGATTATGAAAAGGACTCTTTCATCCAGGGCCAAGGCATAAGACTTAGCAGAACATGGGCTGGGTTTCAGCCCTTACTTGCCCCACTTACCCCCATAGCAGGTACCTTTGTGCAGTGTACAAACTGTACAACCAGACATAGTGACCTGGCAGTTTTTTCATTGTCTTCATATTTAGTCTCCTCATAGTTCATTTAACTCAAGAAATACTTATTAAGGCACTATGTTAGCAAATTTGAGGGCTATAAAGATGGGTAGATTTCAGTCCCTGCCTGGAAGAAATTTATAGCCCAGTACTAACAGTAAGACAAACACATATACAAACAACCCGATTCTCTCTCTTTCTCTCTCTATATATATATATATAAACACATCATGCCTCTTCCTAAAGAATATATGTGACACTACTCACAAGAAGAACCTCACAAGAAGGACAATAAAATAATGTTAAACTGAAATTAGGAAATTTTAGATTTAAAAACAAATTATGGGGGCGCCTGGGTGGCTCAGTGAGTTAAAGCCTCTGCCTTCGGCTCAGGTCATGATCCCAGGGTCCTGGAATTGAGCCCCGCATCGGGCTCCCTGCTCAGCAGGGAGCCTGCTTCCTCCTCTCTCCCTGTCTGCCTCTCTGCCTACTTGTGATCTCTGTCTGTCAAATAAATAAATAAAATCTTTTAAAAAATTAAATAAATAAAAATAAGTAAATAAAAACAAATTATGATCACATATAAGAAGAGGGAGAAACATAGATAATGACCATAGTGGTCAATTTGGACCTTCAAATTCTGAGTTTCCTGGCATCCAAGTGAAAAGTGAAACATGGTCAAGTACTATTACACAATATCAATACTTCGGTCCACACTAAATTGATCAGGATAGGCTAGGCCAGGCTGCCTCCAAATCTCAGAGGTTTACATTACAACAAATTCTTATTTCTTATCCCATAAATAGTCTGCAGGTAGAGCAGTTCTCCAGAACAGTGTACCATAGTGACTCAGGGGTTCAGGCCATCTCCACCGTGTGGATAACCACTTCAGCCCAAGGCTTCTGTGTTGACTGTGGGAGTGGGGAGAGAATGAGTAGAAAACATGACACTTTAGCTCCTAACTCATTGGCTTGGGATAGTCACATGACCACAAATAACCACAGGGGGTGAAGAAATATACTATTTGATCAGGTTATCACTTCTCACACACATACTGGCTATGTAAACCTTTTCCTGAAACTGAATTCTCAAAGAACTTTTTTATGTGGGGCTTTATACGAGACGGACTAACAGCGAAATAAGCACTGTGTTATGCAGATTCAAAGAGAGTTGCTTTGCTTACTTATAGAGCGTGAACAGGGAAGATTTCTTTGGAAGGTAGACATAAAGTGGGTTTAAAAGATGGTGAAAACTTTGGAAGATCTGGGGAAGTGGGGTAGCAAGAAGGTTATTAGCTGCGGAGCGAATGGTAGCATATACTCATTCTCTCTTGGGAACATCCAACAGTCCAGTTTACTTGGTACCTAGGTAGTTGTGGGGAAGTTAGATTGGAACCACAGGCAGTGGCCATATTGTAGAGAGTCCTGGGATTTGTGTTTAGTTCAGTGAAGTGTTTGAAAGCAGGAAGTCCCTGCTGCTATCATTTTAAAGTCTTCTACTTACTGGAGCTGCTGAGAGGGCTTTCCAAAAATCTTTAATCATGTTTCGAGGGATTATAGAAACACAGAAATCACACGTTCCTTTTTTCTCCTCCCTTCAGACACATACCTTAGCAGCAAGGGATGTATCCTTAAATATTTCCTCAGGAAAAATTAATGAAGTGAATTAAAACAGACCTTCTTTCAAACCGTTCCAAATGAACTCATTTCATAGCCTTTATCATGGCTTCCTTGCCATTTGGGAAATTTATTTAAGTTATTAAAAAAATTCCCCAAAATTCTCAGCTGAAAAATTGGCTTCTGTTTTTTCTACAAAGCTAACTCACCTGATTTGTCAGAACAGCTTGAAAATGAAGTGCTAACTGGTGGGTTTTATTGAAAGGAAACCAAGTGGAACAACATATGTATTTTCTTAGGAAACTCAAAAAGCTCACAGTCATGTGGCGTTCCTTGGGGTGAATTCTTTGTTATGAATTACAACCTGCTTACTGATGAGTTGTTAATAAAAAGTAGGCCTGCCGGGCCATTATTTTTTTCCACACAGTACACACAGTTTAGTTTTCTTTCTTTCTTTCTTTCTTTTTTTTTAAGTTTTCATTAATGCAGTGAGTGTGAATAAATCTGTTTCTAATTTGTAATTGTTTTCCCTTCATCTGGACAATAATTTATTGCCAAATCTAACACTTGTCTATTATTAACATCCCCGCAACAGGAAAATGTTTTAATTTTTCTTTTTTTTAATCCCCCCTCTTACTTCTTGCCTCTACTTCCCCCGCCCCCCTACACATACACCCACCCACCCCCAACCTTAAACTGAGGGAATGGGAGACCAAAACGTTCCAGGATGGCAGGGATCTTGTTTGCAGAGGTAACATCCAAATCTGAGCTCAACAGCCGGAGGTGACCAGGCTCTCGTGGGCCCGTCCACGTTGCATCTTAAGGCCTGCCAGCTGGAGTTGTTTGGAGCTGAGAAAAGAGGCTCAGGGAAAACTGGGGAGGAAACTAGAAACAGATGGTAACCTGAGGTGGCAGGACAACTTTATTTAGCGTGGCAGTTTTAATTTATTTATTTATTTTACACACGCATCTGGACGCACTGGAGAGCTTCTCTGCATACTCATTATTATGCTGTTAATAGTGTATCTGATGTGCCAAGGAATATTAGCAATTAAGGTCACTATGTATTCAAGTAGATTCATATTTTAGTGGGCCTTTGTGAGGCATGTTAGTGGTTAGGGTTTTATGTGGAAAGGGCGTAGAAGCTGCTGTTTGAAGTTCTAGTGGTGTGGAAAATGTGTATCTACCAATTAAGGATGCTAAATGGTCCCACCACCAGAGAACATGCCAAGTTGTCAATAAGCTGCCAGTGGGATGCTAATACATGGTTGTGGGTACATTCTTGAGTTTCAAATATTCAGGGTTGCTCCTTTGGGGACGCGTGGATGATGGGCCCATCGTCATTTTCGCTGGAGGCGTGAGCATGGATCTAGGGGTGGGTTTGGGGAGTTTAATGCATTAATCCACGTCTCCTTTTTTCCATCAGTATCTTCATCAATAGGAAAAAAATTAGGAAATCACTTGGAGACATTAGATACCGTTTGAGATGGAAGTTTTATTTTGCAAAAAGAATACAACAAACAGACTCTTTTTTTCTTCTACTTTCTATCAGTATAATTTTCATCCTTCTGAGTTTTGGCTGGGTACATTTCTGAAAAAACTGTGATTTCTGTGGCGGTTTCCATTGAGTTGTCAGGGCTCTGTCTTTGGGACAGGTGGCTTCTTGCCTGATTCACAGCCACTTTTGCAGATTGGGAAGCTTCGTTAATTTGAATGATCACCCAGAAATCAGACTAGTCTTATCATGACCCATCAGATTTCGTTTCTCCAGCCACTGGGGGCTCATTCCCAATGTATGCAAAGAATACTTGCTCTTTTCTAAAGGCGGTGGTTGTTCCAACACTTGAATTGAATCCACATGGAAGTGGGTACCAGGGGATATTGTATTAGTGAGCAAGCCTGCCAGTTACATAGTCCCTGCTCATCTAAAAACTTCAGAACATCTAAGTAAGAGCCTGAAAATGTTATTGAGGTAAACTTATCGAAGTGGGTCCTCATAAGAAAAACGCACATGCGTGTGTAGACGTGGGTAAACTAGACTATGTTAGGATGCTGAGAAAAGGGATACCGGCTCTCTACCTTGCGCCTCTCAAAAAAGGAGGATACTACATTTTCACAGATGGCAGCAGGCCCTACCATTGCAAATCTGGATGTTGCCTGGGGGTAGTAAGTTTGACATGTGGGTATGTCACCCCTGTGGGAGTCTGTTTTCCTCTGCTGGTGCCCAGAAGGTGGCTGTCATCACTAAGACAGGCTGGCCCATGGCAGCAACCCAGATGAGTGCCAGCTGACTCCCTCTTTAGCATCAGAGTGTGGGATGAGAGACCACAGAGGCGAAACAGAGAGGAGCTGAGAATTGGAAACCAAAAACTTTGATGTCCAAGTGTCATAGAATGTCACATTTTTTCCATCCAGGACAGTAGACATCTCCACAATTCCCTACATTTTTTTTACTTAATCTCTAATTGTTTATTTGAGACCCAATCTTTGGCCACTCTGGATACATTTTCTTTTCTCTAGACATTACAATTCTGAATAAACAAAAACTGTGTTGTCATTGATTATGACCAGAATTCATTGCAGCGAGAATCCACTGTAGGGCTGACAAGATCTAACATTTCTAAAGACTGAAAAGCAAAGAACTTAAGCTCTTGAGTCACACTGACTGGCTGTGTGATGAGAAAGAGGTTTCTTACCCTCTCTGAGCCTCACAGTTCACTCATCTAAAAATATTCCTACCCTCGTTTGTGTGAGGATTACACAAGATAATGAATGGAAAGCACATAAAAATAGTAAGAATGTAAGTAAACAGGTGAGAAAATCAGTTTCCTTCCTCCCTTGCTCTTCTGTGGAAAATGCTCATTAAGAATTCAAGATTAGCTCATATTTTCTTCTGCTAATGTGTATCCACATGTTGATAGATTCTTCAAGACTCTTTTGAGCCAGACTTAGTCACAATAGGTCAAGGAAGGAAGTTTTCTTTAGCCACCAAAGCACAATGAAGTCTTTTGGGACCTGAACCCATGTCCTCCAAAGTCAACATGTCCTGATCTTGAGATTAAATGAATCCAGCCTTTTCAAAATCACAATTCACATGAAGAAACTGAGCAGTAAATTATTGCAGGCACACACAGATGACTGTTAAACCTCACATCCCTTTTAAGGACAGAGCAATATTACGGCATACAAAGGTCAAGCCAAGAAAGAGTAGAAGCAGCCAGGAAACTTTTTGATTAGAGGTTCAAATCCAAATGGAGGAGGAGCTCTACTGAGTTCCTTTGAGCGAAGGGGTGGACTGGTCTCACGTGTTATGCTTCCGACTTGCTAAACATCTGTCTCCTTCAGTTCCTTCCCTGGAGGATTGTTTAAATAGTCTGTTTTCTCACCATAGGCAACCTGGGCTGGAAAATCCTCTGCAGACACAATTTATATGTATAAAAAAAAAAATCAGCACATATGTGTTTGTGTGTGCGTGTTAAACCACACTTAATTCTTCCCTTTGGCCCTGATTTTTAGGACTCAAGCCCAGAAACAATAGGAGCCTAGCACCTTACCAGATGATGTCTTTCGTCTTGTTTTTTAAAGCTTGTTAAAAAAAATCCTGATCTCTTGAGTTCAAAGCACTAATATGTCCCACACCTCCTGAGGGACCTTTTCCAGCCAGGCCTCTTGTTGATTCATCCAGTCAAGTCTTCCTACAAAGTCTACTGGTTTGGCAGTGTGTATCAGCTGGCATCTGCCTTCCTTCTACCACCAGGGACTCTCAGAGCCCACAGTTCTTATCGCATTGGTGGTTTCCCTCACTGAGCAATATTGTGTGTGTGTGTGTGCGTGTGCACACGCACATGCACATATGTGCATGTGTGTCAAAATTCAAGTTTTTACTATCTCTCTCATCATCTCCAGAGGGAGGTCAGTCTTCCTGTTCTGTGATTTTCGCAAGTCTGGATATTTTCAGCTTCCACCATCCCACTTTACACATTCCTTGGTCTGGATATAACTTGTGGATCTGGGAACGTAATGATGCATCTGAGTACTGTTCTCAGATGAATAAAACTGATAAAACTCCCAGAATTTCCATCATGTCTTCACCAGAGAAAACTGCTGCTACTCTAGATGTACCCGGCTTTCTTCCCCCTTGGTTCTGAGGGGCTTAAAGGATGGGATGTGGATGAGGTGTTGTAGAATCTCTCAATAGGGTTGGAAATAGCTGTTCTTCATTGTGGGACTACACAATTGGCTCAATCCCTGAAACTGGCAAATGAAGTATTGTCTTATTCTTGGGAAAGATTCTAAAAGCATCCTGGTTTAGAGTCCATTTCCCATTTATCCTGAAGGTCCAACTTTATGGGTCAATCACTGAAGCCCTCTTCTGCCTAGGAGAGACTTTTCTTCTTGATTTTATATCTGACATTTCTAATGAAAACAACAGGAGGACCAACATTAGATGCCTAGGAAGAGAGTCTTCTGGCTCATGAGTGAGGAAATAGTCGAGACAGAAGAGGGGAGGACAGTACAGGAGGCTGCATGATGGCTCTCCAAGGACTCCCATTTCCAAATCCTAGGAATATGTTGCCTTACATGGCAAAAGGAACTTTCCAAATACGATTAAGAATCTTGAATAGGAAGATTATCTTAGATTATCTGAGTGGACCCTAAATGTAAACACAAGGATGACAATGGGAACAGAGATTAGAATGAAGTACCTAAGAACCAAGGTTGGCCAACAACATCTAGTAACTGGAAGAGGTAAGGGACAGATTCTACCCTGGAATCTCCAGAAGGAATCAGCCCTGTTGACACCTTGATTTTCTTGGAGGGCCATGATTCTCTAAGGTTAGGGAGTTTGTGTGTGTGTTCCTTTCCACTGGGGAACTCCAATTCAGTCTGCAGGACTTTGTGAGGTGTCCTTTGTTTTTCCTACTGGACTCTAGCAGTGGCTGTGTCTTGTTTTCTTCTGGGTCTTTGGTACCTGGTTAATGACACAATTCTAGAAAATAAATTTCTCAGGAAAATCTGTTGTATGAAGAAATAACCAACTAACCAAATGGGTGATCCCACTTGCAACAACAACTGCCTTATAAACTGTTCAGGTAGAGTGAGGTCTGTCTCTAGACTGGCCAGAGACTAAGCCCCATAGCAGGTAAACTGTGTCACAGAAATTTCTGGGGTGGAGGTGTCAGGGACGGGTTAATTTTCCCTGGGCCATCTTCCTTTTCAAGGTCTGCTCTGCCCATCCCTATAAACTGGCTCAGTTCTGCGAACCCTACCACAGGACAGTTGACTATTCCTCCTTTATCACCAAAGCAGCATTGTGATGGAGCTGAAACACCATCAGCCAACAGGGGACAGGATTAATCTGGCTGGTCCACATTGTATTCAGTGAATCCAAAGGCTCAACACTGGTGAACGTTGTAAGTCAGAAGAAAGCTCAACTAAAGAACTTAATACATTATCTCCAGAGGTCTTTGCAGATCAGATTTTGCTACCCCTCTTCACCACTCTCCACTTCCAAAGATTATAAAGACTTGATTTTCTACGTGTCATGTTTCTTTTTTTGACTCTATTCCAAGTATGACTCCCCCACTGCCTCCCTCTCCTGCACACACTGGGCTTGTATTATCCTGTTATGGGGGGGAGATTAATACATAGCAGAACTTCATTTTCAGGAAATTGTCTTAGAGGGAAATCTAGTTTAAATAAAAACTCTGTTTTCAGCTATGTCCTTCCGAAAGCAAATGTTGTAGTCCTAACTTCCAGTACCATAGAATGTGATCGTACTTGGACACAGGGTCTCTGAAGAGGTAAAGAAGGTTAAATGGGGTTGTTAGGATGAGCCTAATCCAATATGGCTGTTGTCCTTTTAAGAAGAGGAGATTAACCTAGGGCACCTGGGTAGCTCAATCGGTTAATCATCTGCCTTCAGCTCATGTCATGATCCCAGGGTTCGATTCAAGCCCCTTGTTGAGCTCCCTCCTCAGCAGGAAGTCTACTTCTCCCTCTAACTGCCCCCCCCCGGCCCCCAGCACTAGTGTTCTCTTTCAAAACTCACTCTGCTCTCTCTCTCTCTCTCTCAAATAAATAAATTGAAAAAAAAAAAGTCTTTAAGAAAAAAAGAAGAAGAAGAAGAAGGGATTAAGACAGAGGTAAAGAAGGAAGGCCATGTGAAGACACAGGGAAAAGACCACCATGGGCAAGCCAAGGAGAGAGGCCTCAGAAGTAACCAGTCATGGTGACACCTTGATCTTGGACCTCAACCTCCAGAACTGTGAGGAAATAAATATCTGTTTAAGGTCATCTGTGATACTTTGTTAGTCTGCTTCCCTCCCAAACTAATACAATACCCTTGAAGAGGGGGAGGGGCAGGAAGGACTCTGAAAAGGAGGAATATTTATTTTTAATATGTTTGTAGGCTTGGACAATTGTTAAGTGTTTTTTCCTCTTGAAACTACATTTTGGGGGCGCCTGGGTGGCTCAGTGGGTTAAGCCGCTGCCTTCGGCTCAGGTCATGATCTCAGGGTCCTGGATCGAGTCCCGCATCGGGCTCTCTGCCGAGCAGAGAGCCTGCTTCCCTTCCTCTCTCTCTGCCTGCCTCTCTTGTGATTTCTCTCTGTCAAATAAATAAAATTAAAAAAAAAATTTAAAAAAAAGAAACTACATTTTGCAGATAAAATACAATGTGCTAAAATTTCTTGAATGCTTTTCTTTTATAAGTAGGTCAGTGATGTTCCCCATAAACTATCCTATTAATTCATTTAGCAGATTATTTCTCTTTTGAGAATAGAAAAGTAAGTTTAGACACAGTGCAGGCAGATGATCATATGTTATAAAGAAAAGAATACAAATTAATTTTCCCTATATCTCAGGGTTTTTAAAACTTGGTTTAGTCTGAATAACAGTCTCCTACATGGAGCATATCTGGAGGAATGGCGGTCTCTCTTTGTCTCAGACAATGCTCATGTGAATTGTCCATGTGGGTCTCATGCTTGTCCGTCCCTGGCTGTGCGGGTCCTCCTGTGTCCAGCAGTTCGGCATAGTCTGTAGTTCAGTGGAATTGCTTCCCAGGGCCGTGGGTTTCCTTTCTGGAAACAGCCCAAGATTATTTGTGTCTTTGTTTTTCCTTCATGGAGAGAGATGGACCGTGCATGGATTTTGTAGAAGCTCCGTTCCCTTTCAAGCTTACTTGTAAAAAGAATTGACGTTGGTTCACAAGGTTGCTTTGCAAAATGCCCAGGGAAGCACTCCATCTGACACGGACTTCTGCCTGCCTTTCATGTGGCCGGAGCCCCTGAGGCTTTTTCTGCCACCCAAGTCACCACTGGTCACCAGGGGAGGCCCCCCCCCACCATCCTGCAGACCCTCGGCTCCCACAGGGCACTTCAAGGATACAGGTGCCCAGTGGGGACTCTGCCAAGGTGGCTAAATGCCAGCTGGTGGGTGTAAGGACCTTCTCCCCTTTTGCTTGGTTTCATCACCTCAACCTCCTGCCCCCCTGAGGTCCATCAGCTGAGGAAGCAGTGTTGCAAAGGAAGGGAATGAGGATAGTTGTTACGGAAAGAGGGCAGGACCAAACTAGAAAAGAGGATTCTTTCTGAGCAGAAAAGAACTTGGGCTGGGAAAAAAGGACCCTGAATTGGAATTGTTTTATGAAAAATTTTGACTAGTTCTGAGACAAGGATTCTTCTGAAAAGGATTTCTTAGGAGTTGCTCCCAGGGAAAATCTGGGTGTGGGTGGGGGAAGCATGACTAGAGAGGAAGAGGCTAGCAAGGGTGCAGGATTGAGCAAAGGCCCATGGAGAGAAACTCTATCCTTTCTATATTTCTGTGTAACAGGTCGTCCCAAACAATACACATTTATCTTCTTGCAGAGTTTAAGTGGGTCAGGATGTCAGGAGTGGCTTGGCTGGGCCTCACTGGCTTAGGTTTATCTGGGGGGGATGGATCAGTTGTGAGGCTGCTCACTCACATGGCTTGGTGTGTTGGTGTTGGCTGATCGTGGGAGGCCTCAGTTCCTCTCCACAGGGGCTCTCCTTAGAGGAGAGGACATTTAGGCAGTATCCTCCTGGTATGGATGTCCCCACAGTGTAGAATCTAAGAGAGGGAGTCAGGCAGAAGCCAGTCATTTTGACTCAGCCTTGGATGTCACCTAGCATAATTTCCCTCATCTTTAATTTTTTGGAAGCAAGTCACTGTCCGGCCTGCATTTAAGGGAAAGGGAATGAGGCTCCATCTTTTGAAGGGAGAAGTGTCAAAGAATTTATGGACATATTTTAAAACCACTGCAGTAACGCTGGCTCAGCCTTGTGGGGAAGCTCTGAAGATAACATAGTTTACCCTCAGAGTAGTTTCCACCAGCGGCAAGGGAGCGGGAGTACCAACTCTCTCCCATTTCCCTATCCTTGATGAACAGCTGCCTCAGATAGAAGGGGCATCACATCCTAGGCTCCCTGACTTGCCGGCAAAGTGGTCACCTGAGAGCAGATCTTTGATGACCGACACAGGTGCAGGCCACCGAGTGAATGCAGACTGGAAGATGTGTCATGGCCAACATGGTGGAGGGATCTAGGGGATGACAGGCAACTCACTGACAAGGTCGGCAACCACCAAGAAGCATGGGTTCTGATTTAGCAGAGTAATCAGAATCTTATTGACAGGGTGCTTATTCTATTGCTATATTTGTTAGAGGAATGATTTGGTAATGTGTCTCATTGGCCTTGGGACCAGTTGTGTTTAGGGAGATGCCATGTTTGCAGTTCTCTAAAATCCTTTAATGGGGTCATCGGGCTTCAGAGATTCTGCCTTAACTTCCCCTTCTTGTGTGGCTCCATCTCTAAACAGAATTCCCCATTATCTCAGAGAGGCTGGGAGCAGATATCAGAAAACTACATAATGCAATAAAATGACAAAATAGAATGAGGCAGATGCTTGCCCAAAAGAGCAAGGGATGAGATGGCTGGACACCAAAGGTTATTAATAACACTCTGTCCTTTGGTGGTGTCTTTCATCTGTGCCTTGAAGAGCTGCGCGATCATTTAAGTAATCCAGGGTTATTTTCTTGGGAGAGGATCTTTAAATCCAACAGGTCTTTTGAAAGCTTGGTGCTTTGAACATTTTACTCTTTTTAGATTGTTCTCAAGGGGAAAATGATTTTGATTTATAAATCGTTTGGAGGTTTTTAAAAGTCAGTTATTTCTTAAAACAATAGATAGTGCATTGCCTTTGGCAATGGTAGACGGGATTCACGTCGTTTTTTTCCCCCTTCATTTTCCACCTCAAAGCTGTCTTCGTGAAATTATTGAAGTAAGTGATAAAATATTTCTGTTCAGTGGGGAAAACCTATGGCAGGATCTGGCCTGAAACTGTACTAAACGCGGATTCCTGTCGTCTTCTAACTGGCCTCGCGCCTGCGACGTGCGGTGAGCAGGTGCAGAGAGAATTCTGTTCCGCCTTCTTGGCCACGCACAGCTAGGGAGGGGGCGGCCAACCGGCCCTGGCAACAGGGAGAAAGGCCATCTCCAAACTGATACTTGGCTCAGTCAACAAGCCCATCTGCCCTGGAGATGCTTCACCGGAGAAGCGATGTGCAGAAGAGAGACACCGCCCGGCCACCAACTGGAAGCTGGTCTCCCGCCCACGCGGATGCCCACCTTGATTAGAGTCAGCCAGCGCCAGGCCTGTGGCCACCTCACTGCCCTCCTGTGAGCATTTGCCTATCTGTGCAGAAGCCCGGGAGGCAATGGGGAAGAGCCTCGGGCTGTATCTCATTAACTTGTCATGTCTCCTCCCCCAAAGTGGATGAGGGTGTGTTTTGCCTACTGAGTGGTCACTGATTGTTTCCTCACCGAATCCTGGACTGAACAGGTCTGCAGCGTAACAAAGCCCAGCTCCAGGGGGAAGTGGTTGGTGCCAGGATTGAAACCGCAGCAAAGGACATGTGCCCGAGGGGTCAGGGATCCACCTGTTGTCCTCCGCAGAGCCTGTCGTGTTTCCGCCGCGCTCAGCATGGGAAGTGTTGCTGGGCCTCGCAGGCCTACGGAGCGGACTAACAAGGGATGTGTTTGCAGCTGTCAGGAGGCTGGTTGCTGCTGAGCTCCAGATACTCGGGACCGGACAGTCTTTTCTGGCTGATGTTTTCTTTTTCTTTTTTTTTAAATTGGGAAGCGGGAAGTTTTCCTTTCCTGGCCATTCCCAAGCGTTTGGGATGACCACCTCTTTCCACTAGGTGGCAGCCCAGAGCGCGGCCACAGGCGCTCCTGCCGAGGGCTGGCTGTTCACAGGACTGGGCGGCCCCAGATGGCCTCCTACCCTTTTAACAAGTGTCCCTTCTGTCTCTTCCGTTGAGGAAAGATCTTTCAGGGGCTTGTGCTTTTGCAGACTGTTTCAACGATGGGTCCAGCTTCCTCCCAAATCGTCTACTTTATGTGAGAAGTGAGGTACTATTTTCTGCCCCAGATTTATTTTGGTATAAAGCAAAAATTATAATTCCCTTCATGAGCCTGCCGCATTTCCTTTTATACTGCGTGGGAGTCTGAGGAAATGAAAGTGTTTCTCTTGAGGAAGAGATTCTGCTCACCCCTTAAGAATTCCTTCTAGATGATTTGTCCCCTGCCCTTGGGTGAGTCTGGATCTGCTGGGCCCCACAAGAGAGGAGTTAAAGGGGAGTACAGGATAAGGTCCTGGCCCTTGAAGGATTGCATGTCTCCACAGAGAGCCCTGGGGACCAAAATAAGTACAAAAGCCCATTTCATTTACATTCTGTGAAGTCCACTCTAGTTTTCCTCTCACTGCCCTGGTATCTGGTTCTAACCTGCTTCTGGTGGGACAATCTGTACAACTTGACATCACTAATGTCAGCTCTGCTGCATGCAATGTAAAACAACTGGATGTGCTTGATTCACTAATTTAGTCCTCACAAGTGTGCTTCTAAGTCCCCCTCATACTTCTCAAACTCTTCCCTATCCCAAACCCTGCCTCTTCCCTGTATTACTAAGCAGACAGGACTTTCTGGGCTCACCTGTGTTCATTGCCCCCATTTCAACATCCAGTTCCTCTCTTCTTTCTTGCAATCATTGCCAGCCACCAAAGAGACACATCGGTGCATTCTCAAGGGAAGGCACCAGCAGCCCTCAGTTCTCCTTTTACCCCACCTCTTTCCTTCCCTGTCCTCACTCCAACCATCCAGAAATTCTCTTCCCATTAGGCTCCAGCAACTCTTTCGTGAAACTTCCTGATTCTCCTCCTCCAGGTCCCTTTGTGCTATCCCTCCACTCACCTCTGAAAGACCTGGAGGCCTAGAACTTGACCCTTGGCCACCTCTCCAGGACTCTTGCACCCATCCTTTTAAGTTATCTCACACTTTCTAGTCAATCCATTGAGGTGTCCATATTCCCAGCCCTGTCTGAGCTGTCAAGCTCCAATTCTACTTTAATGGTTTTCTGGACATTCTACATCATTGTCCATGACCACCATTATCCAAATAGATCTCAGATCATGCTTGTCCACTTCATGGTTTGGAAACTAGTCAATATTTCCTTCCTTGTGCCAAATTTAATGCCATCTCTGTTAATGAACTGGAAAACATGGTGGTGTCTGTGCTGTCTCCATCTCTCCTCTCCTTCAAACCCAAGTGATTAGCAAGTCCATGGACACACCGCTCCTACAATGTGACAGTCGTAGTGTGCAAGAAAGAGCCTTTCACTTGGAATTGGAAGGGTGTGTTGGCACCTTTTGTAAGCTGTGAGACACTGAGCCAGTAACTTTTGCAACCCTATCCCAGTGTCACAGAACAATCAAATCACAACATCAAGATATGCCGGGTCTTCGGAGATCACCTAGTTCATCCTCCTTTACTTGTGAATTAAGAAACCAAGTCCACAAAGTGAGTTATTTGAAGTCTCTGAGTTGAGAACAGCAACCTAGGTGTTTAGAAGACCAGACCAAAGCTTGCTCTTCTGACCCACTGGGTCTTCAGGAAGTCCCCATTAAAATAGAAATATGGCTTTAGAAGGAACAACACATGAAGCTATCACTATTACTAAACAAGAAAATCTTCCACTAACCCTCCTGAAACAAAAGAAAGTCCATCTTTGAAAGGAGCAAAGGAAAGGGGCAGAGTCTAAAGGAAGGCAGTGGGTGAGTGTGTATCTGGGTTACTGACATCCTTTTCATTTTTTTTCTATAACTTGTCTCTAACATTATCTGTCCAGAGCAATAACTTGCCCCTTTCTCCCACCTTGTCCTGGGGAGATATGACCCCACACTCCCACCAAGAGTGAGCCTGACTGGTCTCGTTCCATCTGCATACCCAGTGTTCTGGGCCAGCTATGGATGGATGGAGTGGGGGACAGTTTATGGAACTCAAGCCTGTTGCTTGTTCTGCTGAGAACTAGAAATGACCCATGGAAGTCCAAGTATCCACCCTCCACTCACGAAGGACAATCTGCAGCGACCAGTGTTGAGAAAGGAGGACAGAAACATCACATCCTGGTGACATCATTCAAGCCCCTGGATTAAGCTTTGCTTCAAACCAGCCCTTCAAAACCCTTGAATGTTATATAAGCCAATAAATACATTTTTTAAAAAATGCAGTTTAAGTGGAGGTTTCTGGTACTTATAATCTAAAAATTCTTTGCTGATACACTCTGGGAAAGGTGAGATTATATATCTATATATATCTATATATAATACAACATATATTATATTTTAAAATATATGTAATATATTTTGCTAAATATATATTATTAAATATATAGTATATAAAACTTACTACATATAAATAATTTTACTACACGTGCACACACACACACACACACACACACACACACACACACATAAAATGATGTAGAATAAGCCAGAAAGGGGATAGTAAAACCCATCTTTCCCCAGCTAATTCAGGAGCTAATCCATCTCCCTAGCTCTAGATCTGGCCATCCTGCTGCAGGGCGTATGGTCCCAGACTGCTCTCCGAGGCCGAATCCCCTGAGGAGGACACCCAGCTGTTCCTCCTGTGACAAGGAGGAGAGAACCCAGTGTTCAGGTTGAGATGCCCAGAGGTATTTAGGGGCTGTTGAAGAAAGCAGCTAAGGAAGAATGGCAGTTAAATGTGGAAGGGGATGGGGAAAGACGAGCGTGCTCTCACCTGGAGAATCCAGGTTGCAGCTCAGGGGAATGAAGTCAGGTAGGGGCAGAAGAGAAAAATGAGATGAGGAATGAGACTTTGGGTGTCGCTGTTCAGAATTAATGCTGGATCTGAGATCAAAATGTTAAGATGTCAAGAGAGGTGTGAGGGGTGTCATATCAGGTGGGTTCATCATTCACCGCTTCTGGGGAGACATGCGGATTTCCCACAGGAGAGATTATGCAATGATGAATCTATTTTCTGTCTGGTAGTCTTTCATAGGTGCACTCTTGGAATGATAGAAAAGTCTCCACTCTATTTACAATATGCTGGGACTTGTCCCACATGTTTTGTGCAACCATAGACGCCTGCAGAAGCAATTGCTGAGTGACGTCGAGCAGGGATTTAAAACATGTGAGGGGATGTTTTGTGTCTCAATATACGAATTTTACTACGTATGGGCTTCGTCGCTCCCTTACCTCTGGGTTGTTTTTTCTTTTTTTCTTTTTTTAAGTCTATGCCCTGTAAATATAATGGGGCTCTGCATCCAACAGCTGTCTGTTGCAACCCGTGGCAGTCATTAAGGCTGTTTGCCAAATACTTGGGGCTTCCAGGCACATGGGAGAATTGCACTTTCCCTCTTCCTTTGAACTTAGGCATGGCCATGTGACCTATGCTAGCTAACAAAATGTGAATGGCAATAATGGGGTGGAAGCATTAAAATCCTTTATGCAATTTGCATGCTTTTTTTTCTTTTTTTAACCTCTGGCATGGTGACAATTGAAAGGGAGTCTGCTCCATCAGTTGGAGTCCCTGGGTGACTCTGATGAGCAAAGCAATCTCACTGCTGCATCCAGTCCCAATGCACTTGTAACCTAAGCAAGAAATAAACCGTTGTTGTTTTAAGGCATCAAGATTTCTGCATTGGTCGTTGGTATAACAGCAGCTAATCCATCCTGATTTTTTTTATTTTAGAGATTTTACTTAGTTGACAGAGAGAAGCACAAGCAGGGGAGCAGCAGGCAGAGGGAGAAGCAGTCTCCCGCTGAGCAGGGAGCCCAATGCGGGTCTCTATTCCAGGACCCTGGGATCATGACCTGAGCCAAAGGCAGAGGCTTAACCAAATGAGCCACCCAGGTGCCCCTAACCCATCCTGATTTGTATAAAACCAAAAGTTTTCTACCAACTGTCCCTGAAATTGGGATGAATGAGATGTGCCCCCTTAGCCTACAGATACTGACCATTTTGAGGCAAGATGTGAAGAAAAATTAAAGAAGGCAACACTTAAAATACTGTTACTTTACAACTTTAAGTTCTTTTGTAATTTACTCTTAATGTCTTCAACTCTGATATAATTATTTTTTGGTACCACTATTCTTTATGTATACGTATAGATATACTCATGATTTCTAGGTAGTAATGTTGGATAGACTTTGGGGATTTTACTCTTATTTAAAATTATTGACAAATAACTTCCATAGCTTTACATTAGTCATCACTGTTACCATGGCTATACAAGAAGAAATTAATGTTGATTCTATCAGATCCTTTTGGCGGCAAGTTACAGAAAAACTCAACAAACTGGCTCAAGTTGTAAGAAAAGGTTAGTATTTCACAGCTGTGGAGTATTTCCCATGGGATGGAAGTTACAGCTCTAGGTTGATTGATTTAGTAGCTCAGTGTTGTCGTCAAGGACTCAGATTTTTCCATCTCTCCGATGTGCACTCCTCCGTATTCACCTCTCCCTCAAGGTATTTCGGAAAATGGCAGCAGTACTTCCGGGGACCACATCCAGCACCATGCCCAGGGTTAGAGGATGAATTGTTTCTTCCTGTTTCTTTTTCTTAGGAGATACCTCCCCCCAAAACTCCTGAGAAAACTTTTCTTCTCATCCTAGTGGCCAGAATAGAGTCCTATGGCCATTTCATAAGCCAATCACTGGCCTGCAGGTAGACTGATTATGATCAGCGTAGACCACAGTGTCCCCTAGGGACTAACCATAATTAGATAACCAATTGTTTATTGTTGAGTGTTTAGGCTGTTTTTCGTTTCCATAGTGTCAGTGATGCTGCTGGAAGCAATCTGATTTCTGTCATTTCTGCTCCCCCCCCTCCTTTCAAGTTTTCCTAAAGATGGAATTTCTGGTCAAAGGAAAGCAGTATTTTTACTGTCCTTCTTATGTCTTGCTAAAATGGACTTCAATCTGATAAGGGTCGTACTGTGGGACAGTGCCACCAGCACTGTGAATAAGGTTGTGTTTTTCTCTCTCAAACAAGTTGGCAGGGAGTAACTTATTACTGGTTTGACTTACAAACCCTTAATTATGGGCGAGGCTGAAGATTTTTCCATAGTGTGTTTGCTCCTATTGGAATGGGTTCCCGCAGAAGGTAGCCCTCTCTGGCACAAGAGTCGGAAATGTTGAAGTCTCAATCCCCCAAGTAAACTTGGCATCGGGCTCCACCTCTGACACAGCAACGCTGGAACTAGGAACTGACTCAACATAAAGTAAATGCAAATTACCCAGAGACTCAGACGATCCAGTTGGAACCCATGGGAGACCCTTAGCGGGGAAATGTCACCAGGGCTCTAGGCCAAGTGAAAGGAATTGCAGCGCTTGGAGCAGAATCCTTGGAGAGCACTTAAACACAAATTATTTTTATTACCACATGAAATTATTGAGTTAGAAGCATCAAAAAAATTTAAAATGATATTCACATTTTAAAACGTTGAAGAACAGCCTTACTCCGTAGACTATCTCTAAAGAACAATGAAATGAGACAGAAGGCTATTTTGGCCTGGGTTTGGCACAGGGTTAGGCCATCTCCCTTCACTGAAGCAAAATAATCTTTGGAAGTCATGTTGTTTTGGATGGTATGCTTGTCTTTGTGTTAAACTGGTTTCCTGTTTCCCAAATATCTTGATTCCACGGTACTGTAGGCTTAAGATGTTTCTGTTATTATTTACTGTTGTGTGCCATAGGAGCTTCTGAGGGGTCTCTGAACTGCTTGACATTGCTTGCAAAATGTTGTATGCGTGTGCGTGCTCCACAAGAGAGGCTCAGACCACAGAAAGTCCCACAGTCACCCTGCCTGTGGGTTTTTTCCAGTTTCGTCTTTGCAGCCCACTGTCACCTTTCTCCCGCTCTCTAGTTTGCTTCCCTTTCCTTCTTTTTCACTCAGTCTCCCTGAAAAACCAGGATTTGGGCTTGGGCTACCCTGCCTTAGGGTCTGATGTCTCTGCTAACTTGCAAATTGTATGTGGCTCCTTTCTCTTCATAAAGGATGGTCAGGAACAGGATTTTCTGGCTAATATGTTATTCTGACTGTATAGCTTCTTTAAAAATGTGCTAAAACATATAATAATATTAGATATTATTTATTGATTTTTTTGGTTTAGAATTCACTTGAAGATCTTCTGTTGTCTTGTCCCAACATTGTAAACATTTCTTTCTATGTAACAGAAAACACAGGGTCCCTGATTCTTTCTGGAGTTTTCTTCCGGCTCCTTGCATTTGCAAAGCACAGCAATGTTATGGAAGGCCTCTGATGCCTCAAAGCAGGAAGACCTGTTTGTCTGTCCCTAGCCACCTCAGCTGCATCATTCTGGCCCTCAAAATTAGATAATCACACGCATTTTCCTTTGCCCTAAAAGTACACCACATACAGAGAGAAGTTCTTGTTCAGTTCAAAGACAACAGAAATTTAGATATTTGTTCCCACACCAGAAACTCAGAGGATATTTTTATCTATTCCAGAAAGTGACAAAGAATGAAATATAAAGTATAAAAGTAGGTCAAGTGTTTTAGAAACAAATCGATATAAGTGGAAACATAATCAAGAAAATAGCCCTCTGTCAAAAGATAGAAACACAAGGGCTGTAAGATCTGACAGGTGGACTGTATGTATTCCAAGGAGCATCAGCGGAGTAGAGCACGAAGGGAACAGCTGTCTCCTTTATTTTTAAAGATATGATCATTCAGGGGACAGAGAGAAAGGCTCTATATAAGTTGCCAGAGAGGCAACATTTGATCCCTGACAGAGGACCCCATCTGGGTGGAATATGGAGCGGCAACAAAGGGGGCAGGGGATATACGTTTTATGTAAATCCAAGACCCAGTGCTTGAGAACTTCGTGGCAAGTCTGTGTGGAGATGGACTATAGATTCCGGAATCCCAGTGGCCTCTTGTCTGCTGGACACTGCTGGGAGATGAGATGGGGAGCCCACCTAGTGATATTTGGGAAGTGATGGCTGAGGTTTGAGCAGCTGTGGTGATGGGTGACTTAGTGCCCCTCTCTGCTCCTGCTGGCACCAAGAGGCGGGCACTCCACCCTCCATGTGGGGCTTGGCAGGTGAGGGACAGTGCACAGGGCTAATCTTCTCAGCCTAGGGCACACTCTGTTGACTTCATCTAGTTTAGGAGAGCAGCCAATCAGGACTCCGTGTGTGTGTGTGTGTGTGCATTTAATTCCACAACGTAAGGTGGATATTTGTTGGTAACAAAAACGTGCATTTGGGAAATTTTATTTCTGGAATCCACATTTCTGCACAGGCAGAGTCCCTCTGAATTTAATTATTTTCTCTTCCTATTCACATTGTTTGCCCTGTTTCTATTTAATACACTTAATGGTCTTTTGCTGGTATTTGCTTTTGAATATTCTTCTTTCCTTTTCTTTGAATTCCTTCCAACCATCATCTCTTTCTCTCTTCTTTCCTCTGTCTCTTTTCTTCAATACCCTTTTGCAGCCTCCTGATCAATTCAGTGAAGCCCATTTTAATACTGTTTATAACCATTGCCCGATGTAGACCCCTCTCCTTTTTTTTTTTTTTTTTTTTTTTGGCCATTAAGAGAGCTAAAAATTCTATTTAAAAAAATCCTTCTCCCTGGAGTTGCCAGGGTAGCTCTGGTGACCATGGAGAGAGCTGAGCCTGGCCTGGAAAGACGGATTGGTTTTAGGTAGCTGAGAAGACATCTACAGGATGCAATAGTACTAAAGTAAGGCATTGGCATATATGACTTTTCATAAATACCCTTGGCACAGTCTTCTAGTTATAACATAGTTTTGAAATCTGAGAGGAGTTAAAAAAAAAAAAAAAATGAAGCAATGGTAAGCCTGCATTGAGATTTGGGTAGGTGCTTCCATGGTCTGATCCGAAGAGCTTAGACACCTATGGGCCAATGCATAAAGCATGAGGATGTGAAGAAAAATTCTAGAAATCTCACAACATGGTGAGTGCAGGAAACAATGGGAAATTTGCTTCCAAGCAAGCCTGGATAAGACTGTGTTTACAGCTGTGAATGTAAACAAGGAAACCAAGCACAGTGCTCACAGCATGAGCAGGACATAATGTTTCTGTTACAATGACAGAAAACTATGCATAAAAATTGGAAGATTATTTGGTATTTAAATACAAATGTGAACTTCGTTACAAACCTCTAAAGATGCATTTAATTTTACCATTCCACTTAACTCTGGCACCTTGTGGCAGGTATGTACTCTTAAACCACCCATGCCTAATTTTTGACCTATCGGCTTTGTCTTGATTCAACAAAGTAAATAGATATTTAGGTCAAATCAGAAAGATATCACAACATTGCTTGAATGTTATGTGCCTAGAGGGAGAAGCCTGATTCTGACAGCAGGGATTATAAATGTTTGCAAGTAATTAAAACCTGACTTGCCTTACTTGATGTATGCCATTTTCAAAATGTCTAATTGTTTGCACAATTTAAAATAAGGGGAAAAAATATGGCAACTTTACTGAGCCAAGAGGGAGTTGTTTGAAATGGTTCAAGTTATGTTTAGATTCATGGAGGGGTATTTGAAAGAGCTCTGAGGCTGCTATAAAGGATATTTTTTCAGACGATTAAATGCAAATATGGCTTAAAAATGCTTAAGAAAATGATTTTAGAATAGGCAGGAAATAAGAAAAGATGGAGTGGGTAGCACAGAGGTGAAGGAGGGGATTGTTTGGGAGGGCTTTCTCCTCCCACAGTGACCCTCGCTTGATCTCACAGGATCTGAAGAGTCTTTGTTCTTCTGGAATGCACAGGCAGGAAGGAGGATAAGGACGCTGAGGCAGCACTAGGGCCCCAGTGAACGCCCAGCCAAGAAGTGCCTAGGGTGCACCCTCATCGCTTTCCTCTCCACATTGGCAAGCAATGCCTACTGTCCCCAGGATGCCTGAGGTTTCTGAGTTCACCCGTGTATACAAAGCCCTGAGTGAGTACGAAGACCTGTCTGGACCCCGTGTATCTCCTTTCTAGTATTTGATACTAAAACCAACACCACAATGCCCACACCAAAAGACCAGCTGGAAACCACAAGTTGCGATTGCTCGCTTCCTCCTGAACTCTATCAGGTTGAACTTGGCTTCTTTTTGAATTATATTATGTATGAGGTAAGTGGAGACTTACTTCAGTCCTGGCCTTTTACAGCTCATGACCTGACCTGGCTACTTCGTATGTTGGATACTGGTGGGTGAATTTGGAGACATCAAAGCCTCTTGTGGCAAAAATAAATAAATAAATAAACAAACAAACAAATAAATAAATAAAAAATCCAACCCTCAGAAGAAGTGACACCAAGTATCCCAAAGGCTTGAGGCTGAAATATCTGTTCGCAAACCTTAGGGCAACTGTTCTCCGTCGGGTTTCTGCTGCGGTTGAGGTGGAGTCTAGTCTAATGTCCATTTATATCTCAACATTTTTGCTTTTGATCTAACATGAGTTCAGAAAGGAGAAAACTGGCCCTGAATTGGAGGAAGTTTCAGGAGCTTCAGGGAATTCTGTTTCCCATGGGTTTAAATCATCTACTTGCTGACAAGAATGTTTTATCAAGACAAGAGTTCTCTTTCAGTTCTGAGTTTAGATCCAACTTAAAGAGATTCTGGATTGGAATTGTATTTAGCATTGGCAAGGGAGAAAAGGCATAGGAAAGGACTTCTAAAGGCTTCTTGGACATCAAATGGCTATTTCACAACAACTTTGTGATGAGTTAAGTGTAAATGAATCAGAAACATACGGACCAAATTTCCTTTGAAATTCACATGGGTTTAAGAAATTAAGGCAAAAAAAGTTCTTGGCAAAGAGTATTTTGGGATTTGCCAAATTCAAGCCATTTGAGAAAAAGTTGGAGACATTCTTTATGGATCCTAGGATGCCTCTGGACTCCATCTCTGTTCCATTCTCTTCTCCACCCATTCATCCAGGGACTGTACATCCTGGAAAGCTTCAGGTTGGCCCAAGGTCAAGCACAGGGAAGTCCCCTAGTGCTGTCCTGGTCTTCTGGGGAGGATCAGAGCCATTCTTTGGAGCTAATAACAGAGAACTGAGCTTGATTTTGGAGTAGAGGGGCCAGATGTTTGGATCCTGTTCACATGGGTGCTGCCTTGTGGAGGGGCATCTCATCATGACTTTTCAAGAAACTAGAGTTGGGAAGAGACATTTTAACTCTTTTAGAAAGGATTTGGCTACTCAGTGGGGTTCACTTACTTCGGAGGCAGGTGGAAAAGTTTGGCAAAAGAATGGACTCATTCTCTGGACTTAGTCTTCCTCCCGGTGCCAAAGAGGGAGCCTCTATAGGGCAGAGACTCTGTAGTGTTTTTGTGTGTTTACTACACATCTACTTTCCTATGGGAGATGTCTGCCATGGTGGTTGTACTGAATTGAGAATGAATTACAGAGGAAATTGTTTGCAAAATTACAAAGTAGGGTTTGGGTTTTTTTGTTGTTGTTTTTTTGTTGTTGTTGTTATTGTTGTTTGTGAGAATCAGGAAATATCAGAAGAAAGGGTCATTTCAGCAATGCTTTGGGATTTGGAAATCACTTACTTGTTGTAAAAAGGTTTTCACTGAAATGGAATTCGTTCAAGTGGAATTTAACCTAAAAAGTAGGAAAAGGGACTGGAGTGTGCCACTTTTGGTAAAGAAGATGGCATGTAGGTGGCTGGCGATATGTGGTATCCAGCAGGGGAAGATCAATTAAAGGGATGACAGTAAAGAGAGAAGGTAGAAGTCCATGATTTAAAAATGTTGGCATACCAAGCCATCCTGTTTCTTGAGTCATGGCAAATTCCCTCTCTGTCTGCCAGCATATCACATTTACTGAGCAAGAATAGCTGGCCTCCTCTTGGCATCCCAGGTTCAGCACATTCTCATGGAAGTGGCAACTGAAGTCAGATGAGCTGATTCTTTTTCCTAAGACATGAACATGATACCTGGCCCACAGCAGGTACTCTATAAAACTTTATCAAGTGAATTAAAGTTGATGTTTCTGGACGGCTGTTAGCTAATATTAAAGAAGGAAAAGGCAGAGAAGATTGAGAATGAATGATCTAAGAGGAAACAAGAGAAGCCAAGAGAGGGTGATATCCCTAAAACAATGAAGGAAAGCCATAATGTGTATTGAAGATGCACAGAAGGATGGTAAAAGATTAGTAGCTCTCTCATTTAGCTACCTGGGGGTATTTTCTAACATTTCTTAAGGGAGATTTCAGGAGAGGTATTGAGAGAGAGATAGAGAACAACCCAGGAGGAGAGAATTTGTGGTGGGAAAGTAGAGACAGTGGATGAAGATATTGCCATGACCTGTTTTACTGTTCTGTCAGCCATTGAGCCCTTTCAGCCAACATTTAGTGAATACCCAATGTGAGCCAGGGGACCCATGAAGCAAGTGAATACTGCCTTCAGGAAACTTGTGATTGCTGAAGAGAGAAAGGACACGCTCAGAAATAATGAATGCAATCTAATTAAGAGAAATGAGAAAAAGGATGCACAAATTGCTCAAGTTTAAGGAAAGAGAAGTTGCCTTCTGGCTAGTCTGACAAAGACGGCAATGTTTGAGGTCTCGGAGAGCTCTCTGCTTCTCATTTTCCACATGCTTCAGCTTCCTGGTCCAGCTGTGGGGTGGCCACCAGAATTCTGCTTGCCGCAGATTCACGTAGTTTCTCTTCCAGTCCCAAGGCAGATGCCACGCAAAGTCAAAGCCCTGGGCCAAGACCACGTGAGTGCTAGTCTGTAGCAAAGCGGCTCCTCAGCGAGGAAAAAGGACTTGTAAGAGTGGAGTGTCTCAGAGTATGTGTGCCCACCCCATACTCCACCTCAGTGATGTCATAGCAACCCTCAGAGTCAACTTGAAATTAATTAATTTCCTAGACATCTGTATCTACCACAAATGTATGTGAGCTATTTTCATTTCCTCAGAGAAAGTCATAAGAAAGCAGTATTCAGTGGTTCAGGTGTCTGCCTCTTCCAACTATTTATTTTTGAAGACAAAGACAGTCTGCTGTGTATTTTCTTGACTGCTTTAAGCTCGCTAGATTCTGAGGCTTCGAGGCCCTTCCTTTCAGTTCTTCTCCAACAGCAAATGCTCTGAAGCGACCTCAACCCTCATCCCAGCTCTTTCTGCCCCTTTTCTGGTTCTTATCCCCTCAATTGCCCATCTTCCCTCCATCGAAGTCAAAAGAATGTGGGCATTGATATTTCTCCTGGGAGTTGTGGGGAGCCATGAAACAGGTATATGACTGTCTCTTCAAGGTTTTTCAGGATTCTTCTTAGTCTTATTGAGCTTTACCTACTCCTTGGATCCTTGCCTTTCACAACTACTTGCTTTTTCCATAAGTGATCCTGTATAGAATAACAGAATTTCTGTAAAAAGAACCAAGCTGGGAAAGAAAAGACACTGTGGCAAAATTTGAAATGTAAGCAATATTTATTTTTTAGGAGGGTTTTACAGAGTGAAAGTCACTTTCGTAGTGACTTGAGAGTGGGACCGTTAAAATATGTAATGGAGGGGCACCTGGGTGGCTCAGTGGGTTAAAGCCTCTGCCTTCAGCTCAGGTCATGATCCCAGGGTCGAGCCCTGTGTCGGGCTCTCTGCTCGGCAGGGAGCCTGCTTCTCCCTCTTTCTCTGCCTGCCTCTCTGACTACTTATGATCTCTGTCTGTCAAATAAATAAATAAAATCTTTAAAAAAATATGTAATGGAGTCAACAATTTGTTTTGCTCATAAAATGATCATATTTGATATATTCAATATAAAACATATCTATTCAGAAATATAATTTATTCAGTAATAACTGTGACTAGCTAAATTGAATTTGCTTTTAAATGCTCTTTAATTTTTTACAAAAGCAATTTTGAGTTGATGAGCTCTGAGGAATCTAGCAGCTCTACTCCCCCCACCCCCGGGATTGTTTAATTCTTTTTTTTAATTAATTAATTTATTTATTTTCAGCGTAACAGTACTCATTGTTTTTGCACCACACCCAGTGCTCCATGCAATACGTGCCCTCTCTATTATCCTCCACCTGGTTCCCCAACCTCCCACCCCTGCCCCTTCAAAACCCTCTGGTTGTTTTTCAGAGTCCATAGTCTCTCATGGTTCATCTCCCCTTCCAATTTCCCACAACTCCCTTCTCCTCTCCATCTCCCCAGGTCCTCCATGTTCTTTGTTATGCTCTACAAATAAGTGAAACCATATTATACTTGACTCTCTCTGCTTGACTTATTGCGCTCAGCATAATCTCTTCCAGTCCCGTCCATGTTGCTACAAAAGTTGGGTATTCATCCTTTCTGATGGAGGCATAATACTCCATCGTGTATATGGACCACATCTTCCTTATCCATCCGTCCATTGAAGGGCATCTTGGTTCTTTCCACAATTTGGCAACCGTGGCCATTGCTGCTATAAACATTGGGGTACAGATGGCTCTTCTTTTCACTACATCTGTATCTTTGGGGTAAATACCCAGCAGTGCAATTGCAGGGTCATAGGGAAGCTCTATTTTTAATTTCTTGAGGAATCTCCACACTGTTCTCCAGAGTGGCTGCACCAACTTGCATTCCCACCAACAGTATAAGAGGGTTTCCCTTTCTCCACAACCTCTCCAACACATGTTGTTTCCTGTCTTGCTAATTTTGGCCTTTCTAACTGGTGTCTAACTGGTATCTCAATGTGGTTTTAATTTGAATCTCCCTGATGGCTAGTGATGATGAACATTTTTTCTTGTGTCTGATAGTCATTTGTATGTCTTCGTTGGAGAAGTGTCTGTTCATATCTTCTGCCCATTTTTTGATATGATTATCTGTTTTGTGTGTGTTGAGTTTGAGGAGTTCTTTATAGATCCTGGATATTAACCTTTTGTCTGTACTGTCATTTGCAAATATCTTCTCCCATTCCGTGGGTTGCCTTTTTGTTTTGTTGACCGTTTCCTTTGCTGTGCAGAAGCTTTTGATCTTGATGAAGTCCCAAAAGTTCATTTTTGCTTTTGTTTCATTGGCCTTTGGAGACATATCTTGAAAGAAGTTGCTGTGGCTGATATCAAAGAGGTTACTGCCTATGTTCTCCTCTAGTATTCTGATGGATTCCTGTCTCACGTTGAGGTCTTTTATCCATTTCGAGTTTATCTTTGTGTACGGTGTAAGAGAATGGTCGAGTTTCATTCTTCTACATACAGCTGTCCAGTTTTCCCAGCACCATTTATTGAAGAGACTGTCTTTTTTCCATTGTATATTTTTTCCTGTTTTGTGGAAGATTATTTGACCATAGAGTTGAGGGTCCATATCTGGGCTCTCCACTCTGTTCCACTGGTCTATGTGTATGTTTTTATGCCAGTAGCATGCTGTCTTGGTGATCACAGCTTTGTAGTAAAGCTTGAAATCGGGTAACGTGATGCCGCCAGTTTTGTTTTTGTTTTTCAACATTTCCTTAGCAATTCGGGGTCTCTTCTGATTCCATACAAATTTTAGGATTATTTGCTCCCAGCTCTACTTTTTTGCCATCATGTGAGTTGGTAAAAAAGAACTTGAGGACAATAACCCAAACTTGCTCGAATGAATCTTGGGAAATGTAAAATTAACAGCCACAACAAAACCCAACAAAAACAAGCCTGTGTTTTCTTCCAGTTTTTCTCCTGGGACCTTCTCTTCCCCAGTATTTTCATCTGGCATTTAGTCTGGCCAAACTTCTCCCTGTGTCAGACCCACACGGCAGGTTGTCCTCTCAGATGCCCTGGATCTCACCTCTGGCGTCTTATTCCTTCCCTGGCCCTCTGCTCCTTCAAGCTCTCTTTCCACATGGGTTATAGTGATGTGTTTGAGGAAAAAAGCTCAGGTGTGCAGTGTTTGGGTTGTGTGGCTGCCCCAGATGGCTGTGAAGTTGTTCTGTACATAGATAGACATCTCAGGGTAACTGAGGAAGCAGGGCGGCAGTCTGTTTACAAGTGGACCATTTTGGGGTCAGTCCATGCTTTACTCAGTCAGGATCCCATGAAGAGAAGGTTGTGGTTAAGGAGTGTTGATAGTTAGTATTTAGGAGTGTTTCTGTGACAAGATGGCAAGATCCCCAAGGCTGCATATATTTTATTCATCTCTGTCTCTGCAGCATTTAATTTTGTATCCAACACATAGTAGGTGCACAATATTTGATATTGTTCAAATGAATGAACAAAGAGTTTAAATATAAAGGGCCTTTAGTAATAGAGTCTTCAAATGTATATTATTTTGAATTTTAAAAATATTGCTGCGAGGTACTTATCCCAACTCTATAGTTATAAGCTTAGTAATTTGTTGTCATTGTACCTAAAAAGAAATAACAATATAAATTGTTTAGTGGCTGTAATAATTTAAAATAATCCACAAGGAGGACTTGGATTTTTTGAAGGGTGACGTGGACATAAAACACAATCCTGAAGATGTGCTTACTTAGCAAAATTTAGTTCTCCCAAAAAAGTCTTTTTAATCAAGAACTTCCATGAGTGCAGCGCCTGAGTGCTCAGTCAGTTTAGTGTCTGCCTTCAGCTCAGGTCATGATCTCATGGGTTCTGGGATGGAGCTGCACATGAGGCTCCTGGCTCAGTGGGGAGCCTTCTTCTCCCTCTCCTCCCCACTTGTGCTCTTTCTTGCTATCTCTGTCTCTCTCTCTCAAATAAATAAATAAAATACTTTTAAAAAGACAGAAAGAAAGAAAGTCCATGAGTTACATTTCTTTTCAAAATACTTATGTTTCGTTAATCCCAGTCTTCTAAGAAGATGCCAAGAACAGGATTAAACTTCTAAGGATTTTATGAAGGGAAGTGATGTGTATGAGAGAAGATAGGGAGGGGGCTGGAGGAGGCTAGGGACCACGATGCCAGTCTGCTCCCCAGTGAAGAAAGGAGGAAGAGCAGTTTGGGCAGAGCTTCCTGAGTTGCTCTATGGTCTGGTCCACCATCGCGTCAGTCATTGGCTGGGTGCAGCCCAAGGAGGGTGTAGCATGTGGTCAGTTACATTGGCTCTCTGTCCTGGGAGGTCTGCAAGCATATTCTCGTGGGGTACCATTCCAGCCCCAGGGTGCTCACCTCCAGACTTCTTTTATGAGCAAATGAAATGAACTCTCATTTGAAGTCACTCTTGGTTTGGGTTTTCTGTCACTCAGATCTAAACCTAATTTTACCCATATAGGCAGCTCTTTCTGAAATTGAGCCTCGAGAGACTGAAGGGGACAGGCTCTTTATGACACAGGTAGTAAGTGGTCAAGTCAGGATTTTCATCAGTTCTCTCAACTTTCAGGATTTAATACTAAATCCTTAGTATTAAGTTTGAGGTTTATATTAAATGTCACTGTACCATGATGATTTTGGCACTACTGAGCACTTGAAGAGAGGTTTTCTGTCTCAGGCTAAGCTTCTTTGTTTGTAAAATGGAGAGAAACAGGTTTGCTACCAACACTAAAAGGTTTCTGAATTATTTCTTTGAGATAATAATTTATATATATAAATTATAAAGTATATATTATATAGTATATGTATTATAAACTTCAAGTCCTCACAATGAAGAACCATTTTATTATAATCAAGTTACTGACTTCAGGTTTGAACAATGGAAACAAAGAATATACGTTCTTTTATATGAGGTGGGACTGATCACAAGGAACTTCGAGCAAAGTCCTAACCAGATTATTAAATGGTAGACTAGAGGATGAGGAAGAAGGAAAATAATTCATCACTTAAATAGATGACATTGGATATTTTCCACTAATTGTTTCCATGTCTTATCATCTCAACTGCATCATAAACTTCTTAGAAGCTAGAGCCATGTCTCATCATTCTGTGTACCCTAGAGTTACTATGTTTGGTGAATATTTGTTGGTTGTTTCGTTGGTTGTTTGATAATTATGGTGAATATTATATTTTGCAGATAAAAAACTGTGAGATCCATGAACACTATACTTTTTAAAAAATCATGTTCTTCTAAATTTTTGACTCTACCTCTTACCTTTCCTGACTTTTTAAAAAGAGCAAAACATATACCGATTGCTTCAATTCCCAAGATTTTGATTCATTTCTTTAGGTTTTTAAGCCAAAACTCCCTCTTTGTAAGTCTTATTTTAACTCATGATCTTGATTCTAGCTATAAAGCTAAGGGGAAATTATAAAACCTTTTTTCCCTGAGATTAATTCAGAATAAATTATTTAGCTTGTTTGTACCATTCTTAACTCAGAACCATGTTTATGTGAATTTATAACATTCCATTTGATGATAATGATTAAACATAGTGAAATAATAGAAATTTTGTTATGGAATATTTGGTTGTATCACAATTCTAACTGAACAAATCAAAGAGCAAGAAGTCATATGGTCATAATCTCCCTAAGGCTTGAACAAATGGCCTTGTACTCTCAGACCACTCAGAGACTTCTTTCAGAAGACAGAGATTTAAGCTCCCTTCTTTATGCATTTATGTAAAATAAAGATAAGCCTTCCCTGTCTAGTACAAATGAAGTCATATTGCATGAATGTGTTTGCCTGTCATATTACGTTCCATTCCACAAGGTAATAGCAAAAACATAAAATTGTTACAGAAACATAAAAGAGAATCACATGTGTGAGATAATTCATGTAAAAGTCTCTTGAAATGTAATGGCCATATGAGTTGGCATTAAATATTTGAAAAATAAATCCCAGGAATGATGGGTAGAGAGATGATAGCTACAGTGCTCAGCTATTTAATAATGCAGAGAGACTTTTTATATTTCTGAAGACTCAACTTTTTTGGATGTTTAAGGATGACTGGCACTATTTTGGACAGCCCTAAGTAGGTTCATAGCAACAAAGTGCTCCATCTTGCAAAATAATAATGTGACCGCAATGTGCCGGTTAGGACATTGGTGTCATGGCAGCAGTCCCAAGTCACGGGTTCAAGACTTAGCTTAGCCACTAACTAGCAGTGGGACCTTTGCACAAATGACTTAACCTCTCTGAACATCAGTTTCATTCTCAGTAAAATAAAAGATTTGGTTTTGCCTTTCCAGAGCCACATTTACTTTCCAACTCAAATATCCTAAATTCTATTGCCATTTATGCAACACAGCATTGAAATATAAGAAAAGACCTGGGGATCCAGCATGAACGGTTGCTCATGGAGTTGAAATTTTGATGCATTTGCATCAAGGAAACACCACACAGGGGAAATATTAAGTGGGGGGAAAGCTGACATCACATTTGGGCTGGGGGCTGACTTGTAAAACAGAGGAATGGTGGGTGCAGGATTATGTTCCTTAACTCTATGAAAGTTTGGAATCACAAAGTGCTGTGTACACATGATTCAGATGAAATCTGAAACAATTATTAGATATTTTCTAACTACCCAGGGATTTGTAATTGTGTTTGACAAAACACATGGTTGACATCACATTTTCCAATTTTTATCCAGATGTTAGGTGTCATATGAGCCCAGCCAAAGGCGGTCCATACTTCACAAAGGCAATTGCAAGTGATGAAAAAAAAAATCAGTTCCTTTAGTTGCCACAGAGAACATTAAAAAACCAAATTATTGACTTGGGCTTGACATTAGCGTGGTTGAGTTCAGCCAAACTGAACTGCGTTTTATGGCCTAACTGGGTGATTATTGGTTAAGATCCTTCCCTTTGCTGTTTATGCTATCAGTCTGCCTCAACCCCCCCTTTAAAAAAAAATCCACCCTCCTTCACTTTCAGCAGACAGCCTCACTCTATGGCTTAAGATTCTTTTAACAAATGAGAGAAAACCCAGCTCAAACTAGCTTTAAGCAAAAGTAGAATTTATTGGCTAAATTAATTGAAAAGTTCAAGAAAAGACTTAGCTTCAAATGAAGCTCAGAACAAAGGCTTGATCTTGATCACTAGGACTTGGTTTTTCTCAGTCTTTCCCCTTAGGTCCGTTCCTTCTCATTTATCATTATTCTCAGAGAGGCTCTTCCCACCATGGGAACGCGATAACTCCTATCCCCTCCGTGTGAAGCCCTGTGGGAAAGTTCACCGACTCTCAACAAAAACCCTCAATAAGCATCCCATTGCATGCTATTAGATCCAGTTGCCACACAGGCCTAGACCAATCCCTAGAGATGGTGGAATGGGATGTTCCAATCAGTTTGGGCCTGGATTGTGAACTCCATCCCAGAGTTCCAGGGTTGAGAAGGGAAGGAGTGGGTTTGCAAGAGAAAGCAGGGATTGGTTACCAAAAGAGGGTGACATGGATGCTAAGTGGCCAAACCCAGATGTTCTCTGTGCTTGGAAACTACTTCATGGAGACAAATGGAACCTCTTTTAGATTCCTGGTGCATATTCCTTTATCTTGCCATGGTCCTAGAAGAATAGAATATCCCTCCTCCTGTCATGCTAACTCATCCAGCAGTTGCCCTAACTCTTTCTAGGACCTGACTTTATCAGTCATGGTTACTATTTCATTTATCTTCACCTCTTCCCCTTGTGATGGCTCTTGCCTCAGTTTATAAACACACTCAGCTCTATCTTGTCATAAAACACACATATACACTCACATTTGTTCATGATAGCGACTCACCTCCCTTTCACCTGCCATCTGAGATGTTGCCTTTCTTGCCATAAGTTTTTTTTACCCCCCTCCCATTGTGTCTTTGACCTTGTTTCTACTTTTTTCATGTAGATCACATACTCAACCTGCTATCTCTATACCCCTATGGCACTATTCTTTCTATATTAGTAAAGATTTGCTCATGAAGATAGATTATGTTGTGAGTATTTTGAGCAGGAAGAGATTTAATATAGGGTATTAGGGGTTTTCATTTCAGGGAGCAGAGTTTACGGAAGTTGCTGCTAGCTTTACAGAATCGTAGTAAAATACAGCCCAAACCTTGGCTGCCTGCAGAGTGAAGTGGATGATCTGAAGATCTTGCTAGAAGCCTCTGGTAAATCTCCAAGTCTACCACCTACTGATGCTCAAGTACATGCCCTCAGGGGAACCACATCTTCTCCTCTGCCATCTAATTCACTTGTAAGTGCCTTCTATGTACAGAATCTAAGTGAAACATTACTGTCCAGGGATTTGGAGAGATGATGTTTCTAGGATTTCAGACCCTGCAGTACAGCTTAGAAGGATGAGACCTGTCCTGAATATTAATAGACTGTAGCTGGCACATTATCACGCATAAGCACTTTGTTCTTTCCTCCCCTTTAAATCTTTCTTGCTGAGAGTTCTGTCCTTGGGCTGCAACTTCCTCACACTGTGAACTTCCCTTGAGTTATCTCATCTACTCTTATCATTCTAGGCACCTGCCGGCTGCTGATGCCTTAGTCTGTAACTCCTCCACAGACTTCTCCATGAATTTCATGTTAGTGCAACTCTCTGCTGGACCTTTTTATTGGATTCACCAACAGGGACCACAAATTCAACTTTTTTGAGAAAGAAATCTTTATTTTTGTTCCTGAACCTTCTCTACCTCCAGTTTCTCTGTCTCCTTTACCCACATATTCAATCAATTGCTAAATCTAATTTTTAAAGTCTTTATCTTCCCCATTCCGACTTGACTGTCCTGCTTCACAGCTCATCAGCTTTACCCGGGTTACCACAGCCTTCTACCTCACTTCCTGCTTCCAACCGCACCCACCTAGAATCTGCTCCTCAGAGACTCTGAAAAGACTGCTCAAAAACACACATTGGGGGTGCCTGGGTGGCTTAGTTGGCTAAGCATCTGGCTCTTGATTTCAGCTCAGGTCATGATCTCAGGGTCTTGAGACCAAGCCCTGCATCAGGCTCCATGCTCAGTGGGGAGTCTGCTTGGGATTCTCTGTCCTTCTTCCTTTGCCCTTCCCCCTGCCATGAGAACGTGCATTCTTGATCTCTGAAATAAATAAATAAATATTTAATAAAATAAAACACAAGTCCACAATGATTCTCTTTTTCTCAGGACCCTTGACTGGCTAGTTTAAGGCTGGAAAAAAAAAGGGAGCAATGATTTCATCAGACAATTCTTAATACATCATCAAAGAAAGTAGACAGATGGGTTGCAAGTATTCATAAAAAAAGATGAAGATGAGAATTGAAACAGAGAGAGAAAAAATTGCATTCCAAATGTTCTGATTCCAATTACCCAGAATGAATGTTTCAGCATATCAGCTGAAGTTTCAAAACAGGGAAAAATCTGATGAAGAATCCAATCTTCTTTGGTTTAGTTTTTAGTATGGAGTTTATTAGATGGTCTGGTTAAGTTTGCAGGCCTTGTATTGATTTCTTATGTATTCTTAGTTTATTTCTTATTTTCAGTGTGTGGACCTCAGTGTGTGGTCTCTTAAGATACCAAATAGAATATGGTGCATGGGAAGAAAATGGTGGGGAGAAGATAGTGACTAAGAGTGAAATTACAGCTCTGCTGGATAAAACAGAAGCAAGAAAAAAATCCCCCAGGAAGAAATAATATCCATGTGCCTTCTATTACCCCAAAATGCATTTGGTCAACCTAAATCATAACCCTCATCAATTGTGGTGTTCTAGATGCTTCCTTCATCTGGGTTAGTTTGAGTCTGTGAGGAGAAACGGTATAAGTAATACTGTCTAAATGTTACTTGGAGGGAAGAGGTACAGAGGGACAAAAATGCTGGTAAAGTAACCTTCTCTCCTAGAAGTACATGTACTTCTATATGCAAGTAACATCTGGATGCCAAAAGTTGGCAGTGATCTTTTTAGCTATCAATCCTGCCTTGTTTTCTCAGGACGGGATTTGCTTCAGTGTTTGGAAGGTTAGTTCAGACCTAGGTCTGCTTTGTCTACTCCACCTCTGTATATTTCTTCCACCTTAGCTTTCTATTATATCAAAATTCACCCTCATTTCCCTCACAATTGATCATTTCATCACCAGTGTTTCCACCACCACTCCCACTTCCCTCCTCCTCCTTCTTCTTCCCTAGCCCTCCTCCTCCTTCTTCTTTTCCTCCTCATCCTCCTTCTCCATCTTCATCTTCATCATCATCGTCATCTTCTTCTCCTTCTTCATGACCACCACCACTGTATAGTGGGCCATCTGTTGTGGATTATTTAAATTCTAATTCCATACTGGCATATGAGTCATGGAAACTGATACAGGAAATAAGAGGAAACAAAAAATTCTTATTTTAACATTTTAAGCAAAAGTACTGATGAATTTTTGTACCAATTTAGGGATTAAATATCATATTGATGGTTATTATTTTACCTCTAGTAGTGGAAGCATTGTATATAAGCAAAATTGCAATCCACCAGTGTATATCAACCTCATTAACACGGTTAGCTTGAACCTCATCAAATGGTATACAGTCTCTCCAACTTACAAAAGAAATAGGGATGCTATTTATGCTATTAATAATAATATTTATATTAATGCTATTAACAATAATATTTATATTTACTTATTTATAAGTGAGTACTTACTTATAATTGAGTATAAGTGAGTATAAGTAAGTACTCACTTATACTCAATCCAAGCTCTCAAACTCATCCATGCATAAAATCACAATGGCATGATGGTTGAGACCATAGGCTCTGCAATCAGATTGCTCAGGCTTTTCTAACTATTATGTGAATGAATCTGACAAGTTTTATTTAACCTCTCTGTGCCACCATTGTTTTATCTCTAAAATGAGAACAGTGGTAGTTCATGACTTGTGGGGCTATTGTGAGGATTACGTGAGTTGAGGTAAATATAGTATTCAGATACACTCCTGGCATTAAAGACTTACATGTAAGACATACTTTAAAAATGTATAATTGAAGACCAGCCTAAGAACTACTTTAAAATTACCTTACTTATAGTTTTAGGGCATTTCTTTAGAACTTCCTCTAGTGGACCTTTTCCTGTCCAAAAGGGGAGTTCATACTTGTTCTAGATTGCTGATGCTAGGAACTTCTTAGCAAGGAGCACTTTTTTAAAGAAATGCTTTATAAAGAAGTCTGTCAGTTTGAGAATCATTAGGTATTCCTCCTAGAAGTCAAAGACCACATTCAAAGCAAATTATATGCATGTTTCCTAAAAGTGCTAATGTGCTAATCTGTTTGTTCCCTGATCTAGGCAGAATGCCATCGTATTCCACATGAGCAAAATACCATAGTTCTTGAAGATTTCATATAAATATTACCCACTGTGTTTCACATTTCCAAGTGTTATACTTCCCCACTAAAGTCAACAAGCTGGAACTGGCATTGGGATCAGGAGAATGATTTCACTTCAAGTTATAGCCCCAAGTTCTTCTAATAAGGAAAAGTTAGCTGATTAGGCTATTAATTCTTTCACTCCAGTAAACATTTTGATTCTGCATTATAAAAATGAAACCCTTACTTGCAAGGCATAAATTTGCTACTCTTCCTTTGGGAAACATCTCTAAATTTTTCTGGGGCTCATGGATAGTGCTGTTAAATGAAGTAAAGGGAGAAGCCATCCCAGAGAAGCCAGAGAGAGTATACTTCCGATATGATAGAAAGAGAATGAGACAGAAACAGTGCCAGAAAGTGAGGTGAAAAGCTACTTTGGTTATACCCAAGAAGGATTGCAACATAGAGGGATCAATTTAACTGACACTGAAGGATGCACTTTCCCCCTTTCATGGCTCAGTGTCTTATTTTACTGCACTTTTATAAGCTGGTGAATTTCAGTACTCAAAGTGACATTGACTTTCTGACCCCTGGCTGAAATCAGGAGATTCTCAAGTGTCCAGATTTTTGCACAATTTCTCCAATTCATGTTCTCAGTCTTAGGCAAATCGTTGCAATTGCATGTGCTCAAGTGTTTCTTTCTTGTCCTTTTTCCCCTTCCCCATCTCTCTTTTTTTCTTTCTTTCTCTCCCCACCCCACCTTTATTTTTTGGTTTGGCTTTCCTTCTTATTTTGTCCAAAACAAGTCACCTCTTAAACAATAATAATGATAATTTATGCACGATTGGGTTTACAAGGTATTCGGGGGAGCACGATGCTACATGTTATATGTGAAGGTTAACAATTGAGCCATAGGTTAGGGATTTAGACATGCCCATGTGCCCATTCTTGGCCAAGAAAATCACTTTTGCTTCAAATGTACTGTAGTACTCTATAATCTGAAATTTGCCATAATTGACATACTTGCATTTCACCTCAGGGCCTGTTCATAAGTGACTACATTTTCTTGCTCTCTACTCAGTAATAAGTCTCCATATTCGTTTAGAGTTCTTGTGGTTATGTGGTTTCACAATTTTGCCAATAGCGTCATCTCCTCTATGAGACAGAAAGTCACTAAGTTTCAGGGAAAGGAGCTAACTCTGTCATTTATGGTGAATCACCCCTATAGTAGATGCTTTATATGAATTATCTTGGGATTGAGGTTTATTGTTCCTACCTTCCTTAATCATCCATGTTATATTTGACATAAAATAAATGTTGAGGGGTGACCTGGTGGCATGAATTAGAGTTATTTACAGGATATTGAATAATTGGTGTCAAAGGCTCATATACTGGTGGGCCTAGTGTTCCTTCCTATATTCCCTTTACCTTATCCTGACTTCTGATGATCTTTATTTAGTATGACTTTCCATTATTATGTTTCATTCTGACCATCAAATCGATATATGCTTTTGAAGAAAATTTGGAAAATCCCACAAAGCAAAGAGAAGGAAATAAAATCACTTGTAATGTCAACATTAAAAGTCAACACCCTTGAATGTTTTGGCGGGTTTTTTTTTCCTTTCAGTCTTTCTTCTCCACCTCCTCCATTTGTCACAGAATTGAAGGGTCTCCCTCAGGTATGGATTTGGTCTTGTTTTTGGTGAGTTAGCATCATATGGTGAGGTTTTGATAATGACGTCGAATATTCCCGCCTTCAGGTTTGTACAATGATTCAGTTTATCAGTCTTCAGTGGTTCTGAGTCTTTCACTCTGGGCAACAAGGCTGGGATCCAATTCTGTCCTTTTCAGTCCTTCAGCCTCCCCTCAGCAGGAGGCAGCTGGGATGGTAAGTCTGAGAAACTAACAGCCCCAGAGCGCGGTGCACATTGGTGCATGCCCCACCTTTGCCCCAATGACCCGCAGTCAGAAAATGGAAGAATGCTGGTTTATCCCAGTGATAAGGCCTCTGCTATACTCTTTCAGCTCCAGGTTGCCAAAGAACAAAATCACAGAAAGCCCTCATCCCCTAGACCTTTCCATCTCATCCCTTGGCCATCCCCAACTCATCTCCTGTGGATTCTCCCTGTATCGCTTTGTTGCCCATCCCACATTCCTGGGTGCTGTTTCCCTTCGGGACGTGTGCTTCCCTCCCTCCTCTTTTTTCTCCCCTTCTGTTTATTCTTCCTGTCTCAACATCTGTTCCTTTTTTTTTTTTTTAAGATTTTCTTTATTTATTGAGAGAGCTAGAGAGAGAGCACAATTAAGCAGAGCAGCAGGCGGAGGGATACTCTCTGCTGTGCAGGGAGACTATGCGGAGCTCGATCCCAGGACCCTGGGATCATGATCTGAGCTAAAGGCAGCGGCTTAACTGACTGAGCCACCCAGGCGCCCTTCAAAATCTGTTCCTTAATACTCTCCCATTTCCCCACAGAGTTAGTGGATCTTTCCCCTGTCTTTCTAGAAATCAGTCCATCTCTCTTTTTTGTAATTCTAGGAGTTACTGTATCCATTCATATTTCTCTCTTCCCATAGCTGTGATGCTACTTTGCCCATCTTTGTAATTTCAGCCCCTCACACTATGCTTGACCCACAGAATGAATTCAGTAACTGTTGAGTGGGTTGTAGTATGGATAAGTGCGTGAATGACTCTATAACTCTGAAGTTATAGGAACAGAAGTATGCTATGTTTGGTCAACATGGTATCGTACAATTAGGATTCCCACATTAAATGGAAGTACATTTTGGGGTGTTCATAAATCCACAGTAAATATCTTAGTTGAGTTTAATACATCCATTCAATACTTTCTACCTCTCCAGCCTCACTTTACATCTTCTCAGTGTTCATGTGCCAACTTTTCATGGGTTCTTTCTCCTTGCTATGCTCCATAAGGCATTTGTACCCCTATTTGGAAGTCTTATCCCTTTCTTTCTTACCATGTTCACTTCTTTAGGGAAGGCCTTTCTAACCTCTTTTATGAGTAATAATGAGAATAGTAGGAGTGGCAATAATAATAGCTAGCATACTGTATGACAAGCACTGTTACGAACATTTACATTGATCATCTCATGTAATCCCCACAGGAATCCTCTGAGACAGGGATCATCATTAACTCTATTTCAAAATGAGGAAAAGGAGCCCAGAGAAATCAGGCAACTTATCCAAGCTAACATAGCTAAAGTATCCTGAGCTATCAGCCATGCATCTTCTTCATGGTTCTTATCACAGGTACAACTTGACATCCACTGGCAGGAGTTATTGATTAATGTTTTTGTAACCCAGAGGATTGAAAGCTCAATGAGATCCCACTAGCCCTAGCTCCTTATATAGTGCCAGAGGCAGTTTAGATACTCAATAAATATTTGCCGGACGAATATTGTTTTGTTTGATACAATAGCTCAGGCTAAGATTGACTG
This sequence comes from Meles meles, assembly GCF_922984935.1. NCBI lineage: Eukaryota > Metazoa > Chordata > Mammalia > Carnivora > Mustelidae > Meles > Meles meles. The sequence continues at coordinate 45,839,315 of NC_060070.1, forward strand.
AAGGACTGTTCCTGTTTCTCTGTAACTGTCAGAAGGGAATTTTAATAGCACATATTAACATACAGTCTTTGAATTAGAGTTCTATTTCTCATTGTACACTCTGTAATGATGGAGACTGTGTGTGACAATGTAGGGACAGATGGTCTCACAAGGACATCCCTACTAACCACATACCCCCTCTGGCCACAGAGTATGTTATTTTAGTTCCAGCAGCCCAATACGGGGTTAGTGATGGAGCTCAATGCTGCATATAATCCTGAAACAATATATTTTGTCATTTACAAAAATGTTCCTCAACATGTTCTGGCCTGGTGGCAACATGATGTCATTCTCCAGGAATGTTTCTTTTGTATCCAAAGGCAAATTTGGCCTAGAGAAATGTTATCAGCAGTTCACCAGAGGTTTAATTGTGTGCTTTGAATGGCAGAGAGGGGAAATCCTAAAAATTCAGGTTAAACCTATTAAGCTGAACATCCTGGTTTTGGTCGGCCGCCAAAATACACTGTGATAAGAGTTTCAAACACTAATAACAGAGGGGATTAAATTGGTGTCCATTACAGATTTGCGGAAAGCCATTTCTTTGCTTTAAGACTTAATATCTGAACCGAATAAAGTTTTCATCCTCTAATTTTTTTGTTTCATTTAGCTGTAAGTGTCATTTTGGCCCATGGACCCAAATTTCTTCATAGTGTCTTGACATCATTCCGGCAACAACAAAAAAAGGTAAAAAGTCAAAGTGACAGACTCTTTTTAAGATCCTTCATTTCCACATGGGAAACAATTTAAGGGTGGTGGGGGGGAGGACACCAAATAAATTGTGTTTAAAGTTACAAATTATCCATGGGTTACAGTTTTTCTTGAAAATGAGATGTTGCTTCTGAACTACTCATTGACAGATCTCTTTGGGGGCTGTGTCTCTATCTATCCCCTTTATCTAAGTTCTGTGGCCAACGGAAAGGGTGCTTTGCCCAGTTGTGTAGGAGGTCTAGACCCAAACATTTTCCTGTAATATGCAATTCATTTGAGTGAGTTTTGTTTCCCTTGGCACTTCACTATTTATCTTTAAAAACCTACAGTATAATACATGTTCATCTAATCATAGAAGTGTTAGAAATTTAACGAGGTTCTCAGAACTTGGAATAATTTTCTAGGGAAGAGCTGTTGTGCACAAAATGAGTGAGCTAGCATATTCTAGGGGATATCAAGAGCTTGAAATCAGAATATCTGGGATGTGTTTCTTATGTTGATAAATGTTTTGGGCAATCTTGGGTTAATCGCTTTCATCTGCTGTTTGTAAAGCATGGTATATAATCCCTAAGCTGCCTTCCTGCCAGTGCTGAGTTGAAGCAATTAATGTCAATTATTTTCAACTTTTTTTTTTTTTTTGCTACCAAGTAGTTACTTTATTAGGTCCTCCCTCAGTAGTATCATTGCTATTGTGGAAAGACTGTTCTCCCCTACTTTATACACTTTTTTTTAAAAAACTAATAATTATTTTTCCCATTTGAATGAATGAGAGACATATTTCACTATAATTCCAGTAAAAACACAACGGACCTTGATGTTTTAATTAGCCAATAAAAGATTTCTCAAGTAATGGTATGGTTTCCATTTACTCTGATTAAATATTTTGATAACTCTTACAGACCAACATTCAAATAACTAAATAACTCATATATACCCTTGTGATTTCAGGGCCTCCATATTGAGAATGGCTATGCTACGTGGAGAGGAATGAGATTTTGTCAGTGAGTGCAGAGTTTCTTTAAATTCTCAATTCCGAGGGTGCAGAGTTTCTTTAAATTCTCAATTCCGAGGGTCAGTCAGTTGAGCCTTTGACTCTTGGTTTTAGCTGAGGTTGTGATCTCAGTGTCATGAGACTGAGCCCCAAGTTGGGCTCTGTGCTGAGTCCAGAGTCCGCTTGAGATTCTCTCTCCCTCTCCTTCTGCCCCTCCCCCCTGCAAGCTCAAGTTCTATTTCTCTTTCTCTCAAATAAGTAAATAATTCTTTTTTAAAAAACCTCAATTCTGAAAATAAGTGAATTTTTAGTTACTTCAGTCCTAGAAGTGAAGGAAATGTCACTAAGATGAGTATGGAGATAAAATGGTTAAGACACTCTGGAGGAATAGTTAGTCACAAAGTAGATCATCAGAAGCTTTCAGTACTTCTTGCTTTCATATGACGTCTGTGATCATGACAAGATCAACAGATCTGTCGGGGGCCAGCCATGAAGTTTTGAGATCTTTCTGTAAGGAAATAGTGTCAGTCAGCACTCTGTTGTAGGAAAAGTCTTCTAGAGTCATTCTGGCCTATGATTAAATTCTGACTCTATCAGCTTTCAGCTGTGTGCATTTGAATGAGTTATACAAGCTCTCTCTACCTCAGTTTCCTAGCTGTAAAATGGGAATAACTACTTCATAAAATTAAAGTCAGATAATAAATGTTGAAAGTCTGCCCTATCACAGGCACATAACAAACACTATGTCCTCACCCATTCTTACCAAAAAATTACATGGGACAGACCAGGTTATTGGTCAGAGATCCTTCTTTCTAGGCTCTACAGTAAAATCATAACCTACAAAAGAGGTGAAGAAGGCTTTGGCATACCACTTAGAGTAAATGACTAAGTCTCCAAATAGCTAAAACCAGTTTACCAATGATCAAGATGGTTTTCATCCTTACTTTTTTTAAAAAATAGTTTCTTGTAGTACATAAAATTCAACTAACACTTTGGCAAGCATTCAGAAGGTTTTAGACTCAGATGGGCCAGTGATGATCACCCTCACTTGCACAATAGCAGTATGCTATCATCCTCCTCCCTACATTTGTTCCCCTTCAAGGTGGAGAGAGAAATTGGCCATATGCTGGGCTCAACTATGTTCAAGACCATCTTTACAACAAGTCCCCACCAAGAGACACTGATTAGGGAAGTCCCCCATTCACAAAGCTGAAGGATGGATATTTTACTAGAATGCTAGTTAGATGCCAGACAAACAGAAACAAAAAATAAACACGAAGTTTCTTAGGCCAACAAGCCTTGACTGGTTAGCATGTGGTTTGATGCAGAAACAACTGTCCTCCCTGTCCCTTCTACAAAGGGAGCAGCTCAATGCCATCAGCTCTGCAGAAACCTCCCTGACTCAGAAAACGGAAGAATGTGGCCAGCAAGGAACACATTTTCAACAAGCTGAGCAAACATGGCTTTGACGTCAGGGTGGGAGTCTATACATGGGTAACAAAGGAGATGTGCACACATGGGGATTTTGTGGTACCTGGGCGACTGCCCAGAGCACTAAATCCTGGAGTTGAGATCCCTTTGAAGACCCTTCACAACGCTTGGAAATTTCAAAGAATATCATCATAATTCAACAAACCTCCAAATGTCATTTTACCTTGTTCTTCTGCCTCCCCATTGTGCTGGCTATCCCCAGCGACAAAATGCAGCCCAGCCATTGCCTGAGGGAGGCGGGGGGTTAGCAGCAGATGTGCACATCTGGATCACCTGCTGCTAACCCATCAGGCCCCAGCTTCCCTGTGGCTTTGGCTTCCACAGGACATTTCTGGGGGTGGCCTCCTCTCCGAGGTAATGGAATCTTTTAGAGTGAAGGTTTTAGCTATCAGTTAAAACATTGAACCTTAAAACATTCTGTGATGTTCAGGCTGACCACTAAACCACACTTCGGAGGGGATGGAATTTTCCTCATTTCCTTGTATGTGAAAGCAACCCTTGGACTGTAGTCCTTGTACCGTGTTTTAAAGTGGAGAATCCAGAGTAGGGGGCTGTTGGGAGATCTAAGTGTGTGCTTCCGCGTTCTCCTATTGTATAAGTAATTTCAGCAAAAGGCAGCTTTGATTCTTGCTCGATTTCTACCTTCCCTCTGTGGGTTTTCCACACAGTTCCTCTGAATTCAGAGGGAAATCCAATATCTACATGGTGACTTTCAACCCTGTCCTGCCGTATTGGGTTCCCTTGTTTTTAATCATTAAGCGGTGAGTATACAATGACATTGCACATCTGTTTCTGGTCTGGGAAGATCGGTAAGGATGGGGGTGATTGAGAGCTACATTAGGTGAAGCAATTACAAAGAAATGTTAAAAAGTGGAAGTGTACCATTTCCCCATGTATCTAATACATCCAACATCTGGGGAAGGATGACGTGAAGCTCAGTTGATGGGGCAGAGTGGGGGCGGTGACTTTTGGTGATGCATTAACGTTGAGCAAATGGTACACTCTGCAATAACCTAGCTGTAAAGACTGCCTGCCGGAGAGGTGTCTATGAGTGATGGCAAAACCCATTGGAATTCAATGGCTGAGTTCGCCCCTGTGTGACTTTGAATATGTGATTGCTCCTTTATGTTTTGTCTTTTTAAAACAATCTGGCATTTAATTACAATTGGGCATTCCCCTTTGATGATATTCCTTTATATGGGGTTCCAGCTATCTAAAAGGCTCTAGGTAATGTTTAAAAGCACCAGACTTATTTCCAACAAGTAGCTTAAGCACTAGCAGAAACTGGCATATTAATATTAAACCCAATGGAAATGCAATTTTTTAGTCTGAAGAATAAACATATGTTGGGAATTGCAAAAGTCAAAGTCCTCCAAGCAAGGTTAAGTTGCTCTTTAATACATTGAGTGTACACATTTAGAAGTCTGGGGATTTACAATCCGCCAGAGGACTATAACTTTCTCTTTTTCTGATTTGGTGTGTGTAAATTTGTAGCACAAGTGTTTCATTTCTCTAGACATTTGCATTTAATTTGCTGCTGATTTTAATGTGAAAAAAGGGGAAAAAATGTAAAGGTAAGGAAATCATGCTCCAGAATGAATGCATTACATTTTGAGGACTAGGCTGATTTTTTCTATTGTGTGTTGTAACAAAGGTGTAATCTCGGGGAAATGTGTGTACCACCCCACTCAGAGCATTTCATTTTGACCTTAAAGAATTTCCAAAGAGTCCAAATAGTCACAGAGTCCCATGCTGCCTTAAAACACAGTACTCTATCTTGACCTGTATCTTCTTCCGTTATTTAGAACTACAGTCTACTACTTTCAACCTTAGTTCTTATGATCATTTTTCTAAATCCCTGCTGGCTTCCCTCTCATGATGGGAATGATCACATGCATGAGTTTTCCTTTGGTCTCACTTGTCTCTTTTGTCCTGTTGTCTTTTTTTTTTTCACTTGCCACTTTGAAGAACTTAAAATAAAAAAGGGAGGGAAGGAGGGGCACCTGGGTCATTTGAGTGTCTGACTTATTTCAGCTCAGGTCATGATCTCAGGGTCATGAGATTGAGCCCTGAATCCAGCTCCACTCTGAGTGTGGAGCCAGCTTAAGATTCTCTCTCTCTCTCTCTCCCCGCACCCTGCTCACACACACTCTTTCAAAAAAAGAAAATAATAATAATAATAAATTAATTAAATTAAAATTAAAGAAATGGGAAGGAAAACAATTAATTAGAATAAAGTAGAATGATGCTGAGGTGAAATTTAGGTTTAGAGGTGTCTTTGGGAAAACTTGGAAATTCTTATATATTAGAGATTTGCCTCATGAGGAGATTTTCAGCTCAAAGAGCTAGTCCCTTGCAGATGGGTCTGGCAGCGACCTAAAGATAGAACTCATAGAACTTGAGGCAACTTGTCGAGTCTAAGGCAGCACACTCAGTGGAAGTCTGGGATGAACTCTATCAGGCATTATGAGTGCAACAGTCCTGGATGTTTCTGGAGGCTTCTGGATGTGGCTGCTCTGGGCTTCACCGGGCCCGGCAGGTGTCCCTCAGACAACACCACACACAGGACAGCTGATCCTGGGGAGAGGGTAAAAATAGAGAGAAAAAGGACACATTTCTGTTGTTGCTGTTTGCAGAACCCAATGCTTTGGTCTTCAAAGGTCTTGGCCTCATTGAGCTGTAGGTTGTTGTTTTTCATTTAGTCCCCCAAAAGAATGTGGAGGGAGAAATATTACAAACACCCTCTACTTAGGCATTGTTTGATTTAAAAAAAAAATTAATAAAAACAGCTCCTAGCAGCTGGTTGAAACAATTATGCTCTTCACAAAAGCCTTTGCAGATGACACTGAATGTTAAGAAAATAATTCTTTCAATTAGTGTGTGGCCAGTGCACCTGTGAGCTGGAGTCATCCAAGGAACCATATCCGTGAATGTCAGTAAGAACAATTCAGGAATTCATCCTCTCTGCCTTTTTCCACTTCCACATTCACACAGATGTTAATCCTGGGGGGCAGATGTTGAAAGGGCCGCCCACCTCGAATCCCAGGAGCATGAGAATCAGGAGTTCAGGTCAGGAAAACTATTAATTTCTAGTGGCTATCACTGTCCTTTCTCCTTGTTCTTAGGGCTCCCTCTTGTTTTATCTCTTTCCCAAGCTAGAACACATAATTCATTGGTCATTGTGTACAGTTGGCTTTGAGGTAAAATGGCAAATTACTAACCTCTTATTCCTCAAAAACATTCATCGAACACCCCATGTGCATAGCATTGTGCTTGGTGTGAAGAATAGAAGCGTAGGACCTAACTTCTGCCTTGGAAATGCTTATCATAGTGCTGCAATCAGTTTTTCTTCTCTGCTTTAATGATATGTTATATTGTACCATCGTCCTGTATTTTGGGGGGGTTCCATTTTTGTCGGAAGTAAACAGGGGTTTTGCTTTGTGTTTCCATTATTGAATTACTAAGTAACAAACCACACCCAAAATAATGGCTGAAAACAAGTACCATTTGTTAATGCTCACAAGTATACAGGTCAGCTTGAGTGTTCTGCTGATCTGGCCAGCTCAGATGACCGTGGCAGGGCTTACACTCTCATCTGTGGTCAGCTGGAAGCTCAGCGGGGACGGACCGGGTCTGGTGGGGGGGTCTCACTTCCATGTCCAGTGGTTGGCTGACTCTTGGTGGGAGCGATGAGGGTGACTGGGCCACATCATCTCTCATCCTCTGGAAGGCTAGCCCACGCTCATTTGAAGAGTGACGACAGGTTTCCAAGGAAGCCAGCAACAACATGCGAGACTGTCTAGGGCCTCAGGTGACAGCTGGCACACGGTCCCTTCTGCTGTGCTCTGTTGGCCAAAGCAAGTCGTAAGGCAATTTCAGGTTCAAGAGGTAGGGAAACAGACTCCACCCTGTAAACAGGAAAAGCTGAAAAGTCACGTAATAAAGAGTATGGATGCAGGGCAGAGTGAAAAAAATGGAGCTATTTTTGCAATCGCATCCTTTTTATTTTTTACCATGGTCTACAAAGCAATCTTTCATATCCTTATGCCTTATTGAATTTTATGAACCTTGCACATGAATCAGTTTGTCTCTGAGAATAATCTGGATCTACTTTACTATGTATGGATCACAATCTCTAAGGCAATATTGTGGATTAGGAAAAATCTGTGTTAAAAAGGGGGCAGGGGACATGTTGCTGAAAAACCTCTCAAATCTTTTCATATGTTTGTGTGCCTGCAATGGTTTCTGCATTTCCTAATCTTATTTGATGTTTTCTTTAAGGAGTCATGTGTGTTCCAAGGAACAGTTTGTGGAAAATGGTGTTCCAGGCTGTGTTTCTGGTCTTGGGCATTGACCTCTGAAGGGCGAGCTGAGTCAAGAATCAGCCTTCTAGACCAAAGGGATATAATGACAAAGAAGAAGGACAAAGGTAAGGGAGGGGATTTACACTCTTGGAATCTGCTTAGCTTCCCCTGTGAGGGAGTCAATGCTTCCATGTGGTGTCATGGCATCCTTAAAGCCCAAGTGCCTCATGGGAAATCTGACCAATCTTACTCAATGCCACACTGCTAGTCAGGGTCACAGTTCAGATCATACAGTTGAAGCTCATGCCTGGAGCAGATGCTCAATACAAGTAAGAGTTGTTTGGGTTTTGAAAAATTCCTTTCTTAGTAAAAACATGGGACTCTTGATTTTAACAACAAATCTTAGTCACGATTTTAACAACAAAGCTTAGTCCAGAAGCTGTTCCCACCTGACCTTGTGATGCTAATTTTGGCTTCAGTTCCCTTAGCAAATTAAGATGCTCAGATCAATGAAATAATTATTATTATAAGAGACATGTGTGAATCGCTTACTGTGTACTGTGTTAAGTTACCAAGCACTTCTAGGTACTAAATCCTTTGGTGAAGACTACTCCTACTGTAAGTTAGCTGTTTTTCCAGGAGTCTGTCTTCAGAGAAGTCCTCTGCTCCTTATGGAGGTGCTGTTTTAAGCCAGCTGGGTGGTGTGTCTGGTCAGAAGGAGACAAATGACTAAGAAAATGGGAAACATTTCTGAATACAGCCACAGCTTTGTTCTTATGCCCCGCAAAGTCACCTGTCACATCCTTATGTCTTACTGAGTTTCAATTAGTGAAGTAAATCAGGGTACAGGACAGTGACCCAAGGGGCTACTCTTATACGAGGAGGTTGGAAAAACCATGAGGAAAAAACAACAAGGCAACAGTATACACAGAACTGAGAATATTCCAGAAGGCAAAATAAGATACTAGCTACGGAGGATTTTGAAAAACTGAAAGAAAGCAGTGAACGTGTGTGAAGCAGAGCAGACAAGGTGTTGAGGGTGACCTGAAGAGGCTGGTGTGAAGACTGCAGGCCAGAGCATGGAAGGCTCTAGAAGCCAGGGGACGGCATTCAGATTGTATCCCAACTGCCTATGGAGCTGTCAGAGGTTTTTAGGCATGAGAGTGGTCAATCTTATGTGTGGGCATTAAATGTATTCCTCTCTCTGTTGTAGGACATAGATCACAGGTGGCCAGAAGGGAAGCTGGGAGAGCAGCTCCTGGGCTACCATCGTGTTTTAGGTGAGAGATGGTGGTGGGGCAGCACAGATCCAGAGAGGTTAATGTTGCCAAGTGGTTTTTGGAAATGAAGTCGAAAGGATCTGGTGAGGTTGCATTAAACCTGAGAAGTGCAGGAAAGAGGGGAGGTGAGGATTATTCTTAAATTTGGAGTTTTGAGCCATTGGGGAGAGATGGTTTTATTTACTCATGGAGGTTGAGAAATTGGCAAAAAAAAAAAAAAAAAAAAAAGGTCTGCTTTCACCATAGGAAGGGTGTGCAAGGATTGAATGTTCTAAGGTGGTCTTGGTGTGTGCCCTTCAGGAAGTACAATGTAATTCCCTTCCTATGAATTTGGGTTGGCCTTAGAGCTCTCTTATAACCAGAAGATGGTGGAATTGAGGCATGAGTTCCTAGGGTGGGCCACACGAAGCTTTGCAGAGGAAAGCAGACCTCTAAAAATAAGGTCCAGCTCTCTTGGCTTTGAGGAATGGGGACCCGATTGGGGGCCGTGCTCCCTTTACCCTCCCAGGGATCAACAGGGACTGGTCATCAGAGCAGCTTCCTGCCAAGGGAACCCTGGGGTTGGTTAGCTCCACTCAAGACTCTTTCTTTTGCTGTCATCCTCCTGAGGCTGCTGTCCTCCCTCTCTTCTCCGCACGATGCACATCTCCATCAAAGCCAGGCAGCCCCCCACCCCTGCTGTCCTCTGCCACACACACATCCCACTCTCACCCAATCTCTCAGTTCCCCTAGTCAGCCCTGCCTTGCCCCACCACCCACCCCCTCCTCCTGGGTCCTTTATTGTAAGAGCCTTTTCTGAGTATGAGTTTTATCCCCTTTGCACCTTAACTGGGACTTGATTTTCCCTCCTGATATCATTTGCCTCCATCTCAAGCGCAGGGCCTGCCTTCCTGGACACCCAGAACTCTGGGGGGAAAGGAGGGACTAAAAGGAATCCCGCTTCCTCTGCTGCCCCCTTATCCTGACCCATGTCACTTCTTCCTCTACCCCCAACCTGTACCATGTGGCCAAGCCACATCCCTCCCATCCTGGGCAGGGCAGCTCAGGACTGGCTGGATACCTCTATATTCTTTTGGGGTCTCTCTCAAAGTTTCTCTCATACCTCATATCTTTTCCTCTTCCTAGTCAATTTCTCTTAAAGTTATTTTGTGTTGGCATTATTAGTTGAGGTGGAAACATGGCAGTGAAAAAGAGAGCGTCAGTCTCACCCTCATGATGCTTATAATCAACTTCAGTGTCTACAGTCACATTGCTTACTTACCCAGACAGCTGGCCCAAGGCCATTTAATAGGAGGTGAAGTATTAGATTATAGAAACTGTTTCTTCCACTGGGTTTCTGCCATCGTTCCGACACCCGTATTTGGAACCTGTATATATGTACATAGATGACGTGCCCTTCATCTCGGCTTCTGCAGGCCTTTGACCTTTTCCCCATTTATCATGCTGCTGTCACTATGCCAATATTTTGTGTGTGCTGTTACTCCTAAAGCACACCTGAATGTCTTGAGGGCCAGAACCACGTCTAACTTCTCTTCTTTTCCTTTCCCACTTTTGCTCAGCACTTAGAATGGCTCAGTGCCTCTAAAATGATTGTAGCCTTATGGATCAATGTCAGAGTTTATTTTATGGGTTATTAATTACAAAAGTATGCATTGACAAATGAAAGGCACAGTTACTGCTAATGTCATGCTGTTACGTTGATAATAGGAAGTCTTCTTATTAACGGTTTTGGAACTGGAATCCTTTCCTTCTCGCTTGTGTACAAAAGCAGATAATCATGGGCTTAGTAGTGAGGGGTTGTTTCTGATACTCTTAGAAAGTTAGGATCAGTTCCAAATAATGTTTGTTTGTGATGGCTAATATTTGAATGTGTGTGTGGGCAGGAGAATGAATGATGGACATTAAGACTTTGGGAAAATTGATGTGTTGAAAACATGGTGTATTTACTGACTTTATGACATTTTTGTCCCATTGTTTACTTTTATCTACTGTGTTGTTAGTTTTTGCTCCCACTGAAGAAGGAAACCCTCACGTTGTATGGATTGACCTTATGGTCTGGCAAGGACTTCAGTGGGAAGCCCCTCCTACCGTTTCTGACTGGGAAGCCCGCCCCCAGCTGGGACTGAGAGGGCACTGGAGGGCATGTTCTCCCTTTGAAGGAAGCATATTTACACACGGCTTGGCCATATTAGAGAGGAACAGACGTGCGAGGGTGTGTTTGACTGCCTGACATGCTCGCCGTGGAGAAACTTCCTTACACCTGTCCCCACTTACCTGAGCATCGGAGTTGGGGTTCATTCACAGTCCCGTGGCTTTGCACCAGGGCTGACCAGGGGCCCTCAGGTGGGGTGCTGAGAGGGTCATTCAGCGTGTCAGTGTTTGTGTGTGTTCACATGTGTTTCTGTGTGTTGAATATGAGTGCTCTGTATCCTTGCCAGAGCATCCGGCAAAACACAACCATCTCCATGGAAAACTGTATCTCATCTCTGGAGTTTCCTTCATGGTTCACAAAACCTATGTGGGAGTTCGTTGATTCTTCACATCTGAAGTTTGGGCCGTGGTCCTAGGGTCTTCTCATTAGAAATCCCACACTGGAAACGCCATGATTAACTAAAGACAGATTACACAACCCAAACACTGCACGTGTCTCTCATTTAGCTTCTTGCAATAGCATCACGGTTGGAATAAATGGCCCAGCTCTTTCTCGGAGCCTAGAGAGGCACCAGGCCTTGCCCTGGTGGGTGAGAGAGGCTGGTCCTTTGTCTTTGGAGCAGAGCAGAAGTGAGTGATAAGCAGATTTCAACAGGAGGAAAAACCACCTCGTTCAATTTAAATCACAGAGCTCCAATCAAGGACCTTGATGACAAGGGAAATTAAATAAAACATGAGCGATGAAACACTGTAATATGTTTACGGTGAGCTAGTCCAGACAGCTGATAATTAACTGTTGCCCAAACAGCAACTTGGCAGTAGGTGGCTGCGACCAGGACACGGAGCAGAAGTTAATTGGAAGTGCGAATAAAGATCCTTGTATCTTTTGCAGAGGCATGTGCTCTTCAACTGGGAAGACGGTACAGGAAAGTCACAGACACTGCAAGCGCATAGGCGGCCTCTGGGGCTGGATCCTGACCCCTCGTTGGTTTTCGACTCTCACATTCCGATCTGCCGTGGTCATGGTTATGCTGTGCAGTCCTGGAGCCAATGTCTCTGTGTGTTTTTTCCTGGGCTACCACCCACAGAACCTACCAAATCTGAAAACAAATAAATGCAGATGCGCACAATTGAAATAAGTTAAAAAACATGTTTTTATTATCTGCCTAGATTCTTACACTTAAAATAGTTTTGGTTTGAATCCTCTCCATCTCCCTGCTTTTGCTGAATTTGAAACAACCCTGCAGAGAGGGAAGATAGTATTTAGAAAAGGAAACCGATTCTTCAAGTGAGCTGAAACAAAATTCACGTACAATAAGAAACCAAGACAATAAAAGGAGGCCTGGAAGGTTCTGGGACTGCTCGTGATCTCAGTTCCCATATCAGTGAAACAAAGCTTGGATCAGATGACCCTGTGCTTCCCTAGCTCTTCTGCTTCATGGACTATTATTGGAATAGTATTGAAAGAATGCGCAGAAGCTAAGGCCAAACACATGTGATTTCAAATGGGATTTAGAAATAGAAAGAATGATGATACTATAGAACTCCTACTCCAGATTTCTCCTGTGTTCCCTCCCAGGGCTGTGTCCATCGAGGTGATGGAGCCAAACCTCAGAGGGCCAGAATCTTGTTGATCAAACTTTGCAATTGATGACACACTGTGAAGTATTGAGCTCCTTTGGATTATGTGATTTTTGTCTTTCTATTTCCCACCCTCCTCCCACCCCACGTATTTCATAAGCACCCATTCTTACGGGGGTCCCTGCAATCCAACTTCCATTTAGTTCTATAAAATGTGCATCCTTGAAAAACATATAGTATTACTATGTTTTTCAATTTTCACATAAGGAATCTTTGCTACAAATCTGTTTTACTTCACTTGTGTTTTTGAGATCTGTGTCTGCTGATACATGCATCAAGGATATACGTATGCATACATACTTCTCCTCAAAGCAACCCTTGTTTCATTTAAAGAGAGTTCTTCAGAACACAGACCAAAAATCATCCCTTTGGAGTGGTGACAGTGGGTGCCAAGAGAAAAAGAAAAAAAAAAAAGGTATCTCAGTCTGGGTCAATGGCATTGAAAATGGTCATTTTCCCAGCTTGCCACCCTTGCATTTTCTTGTCTCATCTCTTGGGACATTTGTTTTCTTCCCAGTCCCTGGCAGTTGTTTTTAAGCAGCTGACTTCTGGGATTTGCAGATCTTGCAATGTGGTACTACTTTTTTTTTTTCTTTTTGTCTGCAGGTTATTTCTCTGGGGGAAAAGCAATAATTTCATGCAAATGTGAAGAAAAGCAGTATGTTGCTGGTTGTTATTGTTTTCTATAGTGCAAAATTAAAAACAGGAAAGGAAAAAATGTATCTAATTGCTTCTGAACACTGCATAGTATTCTGTTCATTGCATATGGGCTCCATTTTGTTTACTCATTTCCTTATTGATGGCGCTTTAGGTTGCTTTGGGTTTCATCCATAACCCTGCAGAGAATATCTTTATGCAAGTCTCATGGATATCTGCATGAAGGTTGTCACAAGATAACTTACTCAGGAATAGAATTGCTGAGTCTCAGGGTATCTGCATATGGTAGGGCACTTCCTGCTATGAGATTTCACCGTGAAATGTGTTCAGACACCCACCAGCAGCACATGATGGTTTCTAATTTCACACATCTTTATATTCTTAGACCTTTTACTTCTTAACAAGTTGCTGGGGGGAAATAGTATCTTATTGCTGTCTGGATTTTCATTCTCTGTTGAGTATCTATTACACACTTGAGAGAGACAGTGCTGTATTCACCACACAGTTCCCTTTTCCTAGGCAAACGGGGAGGACACACGTTATAGCTCCCATCACAATCAGGTTGTGTTCACATGATTATGAGTGCTGGCCATTTAAATGTGGGTGGGAGTGTGATTAATATTAACATTTGCTATTCTCTGGAAGATTTTCAAACTGGTTATTGCAATTATCCTCACTTTGCCATGTCCTCTACACCCCTGGACACAAGTATGAGGCAGAGGGACAGCGGGGTTCCATTCTCATTATTGACTTAAGGAATGTACCATGTGCAAACAACCTGACCCAGAGGTTGAAAGATCCAACAATAAGACAATATAACAACAAGGTGTTCTTGCCTTACAAAATTTCAACCAAAACTTGACACATGGGTTGTATAGGAAATGTATTATTTGCAAAGGTTTCCTCCAGCCTAGGAAATCTTTATTGAATTGTACTAAGATTCAGGGAGGAACAAAAGTAGTGAATTTCTGCTTTCAAGGAAGGGCTCTACTCTGCTGTCTGAAGTTGTCACTGTTGTGAAATCAGGTTAGTGGTTTCCAGTCTTCTGTAGAAGCCAATAAGAGGAAAGAATCTGGCTTGGGCTTTAATAAAAATATTATATTTATAATGCTCTACCTTAGGCATGGATAAGGCATGTCCTCTTTAGAGATACTGTCTTTATTCTACTAAGAATCAAGATGTTAGGAGTAAGGAGGTGTGATCACATGCGAGCAGTTACTTGTTCTGCATTTTATCCCAGTGCGTATGCAGCCCGAAAGGTTTCTGAGTAAGTTGCACTATGTTAAGAAATAAAATTTTATCTATTTCTGACAGGGGGGAATAACAGTCTTACCCTTAAAATAACACAGTCCATTTTATTTGTTTTCTTGGATACACTTCATTATCCAACATCAGGAACATTTCTTTGCTCTCGGGGTTTATGATACAACACATGGCCCTTGATTGCCTTGTTGTGCACAGCTGCCAATTATTATTTTGTTCCGGTGTAAAGAATTCGCAGTCTTCAGTCTAAAACTAGGCAACACCAGAATTACTGGAATGAACACATAGTACATTTTTAAAGGATTTAAAAATATATTCGAGCATAATTTTGGTTATTTCCAGAAGAACTTCCACCCCACCCTGCCTCACACCCACATTAAATTGAGAGTAAAAAAAGTGAGGTAGCCTCTTTAAATTTGAGTTTTTTCAATTCCTGAAATGTTTACACTATTAAATTAACACGCTTATTGAGATGACAGTCTCCAAAGCTGGGGGCAACATGCGAGTGGGTTAAAGAAACAACCCAGGAGGGCACTGGAAGGAGATATTAGGATTTCTACCCATCTTCTTTTTTTATCTAAAAATTAAGAAAGAACAAGTATTGCTAGTATTTAGTGCATATGTTGATTGGCACCTTGCTCAGTCCGCTATGCTGCCATGAGCAGGGTTACCTGAGGGAATGGGGTGTCCACTTTTATTGAAACCAAACCAGTTCTAACAAAATGGTCAAGTGGCTTTAAAGATTCTTGAGAAGGCGCAATAAAATGAAGATAGCACTAATAACATGAGCACTAGCAGGTCTGATGCTGATCCCATGCCAGGGGCGAGCGCCAGCCCTTCATTGGTCCCCTTGGGAAGGAAAACCAAAAACTAATTAGTAAGATCGGACAGGAAGGTGACAAAATAAAATTATCAAGAAGATTTTTAAAGAGTGGATTTATGAGCTTTCATATGAATGATGACCCCTACCAGGAGCACATATTGTGCCTTGAGGTATTAGCTTATAGACCTTCAGACCTTTATGAAGGAGCCAAGGACCCTCAAACCCTTCCAGATTCTTGGTAGTTGACTTGTCTCTTGGCTGGGCTCAAGTCCTGCATTCCTTTGCCTTCATCGTATCTGCCCATTGTCCCACCTTCTGGCTGAGCACTAATACTGTCCTGTGTGAAACCTAGATGCCACTTGATTATAGTCAGGGGCATTTCTATGCAAGGGGACTAACTGGGTGTGGTGTTAGTGAATCACTGTTGCACTCCCTCAACTAGAAAAACAACTCCAAGTTCATGATGGACAATTGCATCATCTTAAATATGAAGGTCTGGCACCAAGAGTTGGCACTGAGATTTTTATTATGGATATAGAAAGGCACAGAAACAGAAAAGTGGGATATTTAATAAAAGTCTGTATCGAAAATGGGTCTGAAAATATTTTTCAATCATATATGAATGTTAGGTGATAAGAAAATATTGTGTCAGTTTAATTGGTGCTGTTTTTTTCTCCGTAATGGGACATAAAATAATGATGCAACTTAGATGTAATGAAATCTAGCTGTAATCCTACATGTCTTCTCACCCATCTTTGAAGCAAGTAGGAGACAAAGATCGACACCAATTTTCACAAAAATTGGACTGAAGTCCTTAGAAACTTGGTGGAAAAAAATAGCCTCAGCATCCCATTATGGTTTCTTTCCAATTAAAGTACCAGATTTTATATATCCTATTAAAATACTCTCTCTCTCACCAGGTAGCTCTTTAGCTTTCCCCTCCTTCAGAACCCCCATCATGTTGTATCAGAAAGTCTTGTGGATATAAGAGGTATAATAAGAAAAGTATGTGTTAGGAGAAATTAGAACTGACAACTGACATGCCACCCACTTCCCACTAAATGATAGTGATTATTTGCCAGAACCCTGGGGATTAGATCCCTAACATAACCTTTTATATCAGCTTTAATAAACATGGCATACAAATCACAAACAGACCTCAAACAAATTACTGTAATGCCCTTGAGAGTTGCAAACATTGATTCATCCAAAGTTTAAGAAAGGTTTGGTGATAGTGACACATTATAATGTGCTCACCTCCAGACAAAAATTCCCTTCCTCCTGGATGAAAATCGTTCCACTTTTAAGTGGGTAAGGATCGGTAAGAACATCAGATTTAGTGGAGTGATTAATGGTATAATAAAAAGCTGGGTACCAGTTAGTTTGAGGCATTCAAATGTTACCTTTTTTTCCACTATCCGCAGTGTAAAAAATTCCAGACTGAGGCCAGGGCTGGACAGTTTCATGGATTAGCATCTATTATATGTTTCATACTTGGAGCTTACACTGTAAAGTAGCATCAGCAAGCAACACTCTAATTCTCACACATACCCTAGGGACTACACCTGCACATTCTCGTTTCACGTTCTTGTTTTCTTTTCTACCCCAAGAGTGGAAAAAAGCATCAGTTTTGAGACTGTGTTGGATTTTTTCATCTCCTGTGTTCCTATAGACTTTCCCTTCTACGAGCCTTTCATAAAATGCCTGAACACGTCTACTTGCTTTGTTCAGACTAAGGAAACAGTTAACAAAACCAAAAGACAACTGACAGAATGGGAGAAGATATTTGCAAACGACATATCAGATAAAGGGCTAGTATCCAAAATCTATAAGGAACTTAGCAAACTCAACACCCAAAGAACAAACAATCCAATCAAGAAATGGGCAGAGGACATGAACAGACATTTCTGCAAAGAAGACATCCAGATGGCCAACAGACACATGAAAAAGTGCTCCACGTCACAAACTTGTCTCATTTTTTTAAGATTTCTTATTTATTCATTTGAGAGAGAGAGAGAGAGAGAATGAGAGAGAGAGAGGGAGAGAACATGAGAGGTGAGACGTCAGAAGGAGAAACAGACTCCCAACCCAGAAGGGAGCCCAATGTAGGACTTGATCCCAGGACTCCAGGATCATGACCTGAACCAAAGGCAGTTGCTTAACCAACTGAGCCACCCAGGCGCCCTGTCTCGTTTTTATCTTGAACAACTGTCTCCATAAGTGAGATCTCTTTCTAGCCAGTCCCAAAAAGGAGTTCTGTGTATAACAGATAAACTTTGTTCTGTAAATTTTCAAGGCTTGTATTGATAGTACTCACTTGGCAAATCATAGGTTGGTACCTTTGCATAGCACAATGTCTTTTTTCCTTGGCTAAAACTGGGAGCAAACACAGCAAAAAGCCTGTCACCATGTATGACAGAACAGTTCATGCAGACACTAATTTAGTTTTACTTCTCCTGTTGTCTCCCCTTCCCCCAGCCCCTTGCCCAAAGCAAGTGTTGCTTTGGAGAGCAAACTTGCTCCCAGTCATTTGCTTTCTTTGTCTTTTGTAAATAACTGAGCTCACAGAGAAATTATGCTGACTATCTCTTGAGGGGAACGGAAAAGAAGGGAGGAATGTGCTCAAGGATAGGAAGAATGACAAGGTAAAGGCATTTCCTAGCTTGGAAAAGGTAGAGGGGCATACAGGTACGTCAGCTAGTAAGAAGATTTGGTCCCAAGAACTCCTGGGGAAATGGCAGAACCTCACAGGGAAACCTAGGATGCTTCTAGGGAATCTAGATCTCACTCACGGAGGAACAGTCATGGCAAACATTGCTGTGCTCAGATGTAGTCCTAAAGCAAACTGCACTTAAGGCTCAGATAGTTATTTATATCCATGATGACAGTGGACCAAGGACTTAGACACTGTTCCTTATCTGCTAAGTATCACTTAGGACTACAAATTTTCAGGGTGCTTGGGTGGCTCAGTGGGTTGGGCCTCTGCCTTCGGCTTAGGTCATGATCTCAGGGTCCTGGGATCAAGCCCTGAATGGTGTTCTCTGCTCGGCAGGAAGCCTGCTTCCCCCCTTCTCTCTCTGCCTGCCTCTCTGCCTACTTGTGATCTCTCTCTCTGTCAAATAAATAAAAAAATAAAAATCTAAAAAAAAAAAGACTACAAATTTTCATGAGACTCTTGGAGAAGGGGAAGGAACTCCAACAATGACCAAGATAGTTTCGCACAAGCTCGACCAAATGAGGGCTTCATACTAGTTACTATGCTATTTCCTCATCACATTTGAGTTGGTACAATAATATTGTATCTGCTAACTAAGAATTTTTGTAGTTAGAGAAATTCTTAGTGGTGGCTTTGAATTGTAAAAATATTACTCATGCAGTACACCTATTGAGAAAGTGCTTAATTTTTAATTTCCTGATCTCTTAGTCAAGTAGAAAACTATGTTACATATCCAACCAGTAGCCTGAATCGTAGTCCCCAGAGAAGAATTTTTGTCATTCATTCAGGTGGTGAAACTTTTTGTGCAACGTTAAGTTTACAGTCAGTATAATTTTGGAAAGTAGAATCTGCTAAAAGATATAGCACCAAAATATATCGTGACTGTGATAAACTGGAAAAGGAGTGCTAAGTCCTCATACTTACCTAGATGTGAAAGAGAATCAGCATAGAGGAAAAAAGCAGAGAGAGAGATTGAAAGCAAGAATCTGTGTGTGTAAAAATGGCATCATTTAATTGCAGTGTACTCAGGGTAGAAAACAATCTGTTACTACAACAAGTTCACAAAGAATAATTGCTCTTATCAGAACAGGTTTAATACTATGAACAATTTATCAGAGGATGGCCTGTCCATGTCTTCCTGTATTTACTCACTCAGACAGAACCCATACAACTCTTGGAGTCACACTGTCAAGGTTTTGAATCTTGGCTCAGGGTATTTATTATCAATGTGAACTTTGGCTGATTTCTTAACCTCTCTGTCCCTCAATTTCCTTATTTGTGAATAGGAATGAAAATAATACTCTTGTTGTTATAACATTTAATGGAGTTGATATTTATAAAGCACACAGAAGAGCTCCCAGTCAAGAGAACTCTATAGAAGTAAAGGAAACAGTCAACAAAACCAAAAGACAAGCGAAAGAATGGGAGAAGATATTTGTAAATGACATATCAGATAAAAGGCTATTATCCAAAATCTATAAAGAACTTATCAAAAGTTCTATAAAGAACTTACCAAACTCAACACCCAAAGAACAAATAATTCAATCAAGAAAAGGACAGAAGACATGAACAGACATTTCTCCAATGAAGACATCCAAATGGCCAACAGACACATGAAAAATTGCTCCACACCACTCGGCATCAAGGAAATACAAATCAAAACCACAGTGAGATACCACTTCACACCAGTCAGAATGGCTAAAATTAACCAGTCAGGAAATGATAGTTGTTGGCGAGGATGTGGAGAAAGGAAAACACTCCTATGCTATTGGTGGGAATCAAGCTGGTGCACCCACTCTGGAAAACAGTATGGAGGGTCCTCAAAAAGTTGAAAATAGAACTACCCTATGACATAGCAATTGCACTACTGGGTATTTACCCTAAAGATACAAATGTAGTGATCCGAAGGGACATGTGCACCTGAATGTTTATAGCAGCAGTATCTACAATAGTCAAATTATGGAAAGAGCCTAGGCCTCCATCAATGGATGAATGGATAAAGAAGATGTGATATATATATATATATATATATATATATATATACACACACACACATATATATACACACACACACACACATCTATAGATAGATAGATAGATAGATATAGATATGATGAAATATTATGCAGCCCCATCAAAAAACCCCCAAAATCTTGCCATTTGCAACAACATGGATAGAACTAGAGGGTATTATGCTAAGCAAAGTAAGTCAATCAGAGAAAGACAATTATCATATGATCTCACTGATATGAGGAATTTGAGAAAAAAGACAGAGGATCATAGGGGAAAATAGGGAAAAATGAAACAAGATGGGACCGGGGAGGGAGACAAATCATAAGAGACTCCTAATCTCAGAAAACAAACTGAGGGTTGCTGGAGGGGAGGGGGGGTGAGAGGTTGTGGTGGCTGGGTGATGGGCATTGGGGAAGGTATGTGCCATGGTGAGTGCTGTGAACTGTGTAAGACTGCTGAATCACACACCTGTACCCCTGCAACAAATAATACATTATATGTTAATTTAAAAAAATGGGCTTAAAAAAGTATGTGTTAAATTAAACATATTCATTCAACATTCACTTATTACTACTAGATTTAAACCACATCTTTGGGGATCATAAGGATGCCAAAAGATATAAGTCACGGTCCTTGTCTTCAAGGAGTTTATGGCTTCACAGAGGAAAAACTGGAACTATATACAGGTCTGAAATTATGACTTTTAAAGGGCTGAGAAAGTAGGTCAGCAGAGACGAAAAGTTGATGGATGGATAGGGTTGTGCCATAGATCTTCCAGGGTGAAGATGTAAGAGGTTTTCTGGTTTAGTCTGGAATGTAGGAAAATAGACGTTTTTCTTCATGACTCGCTCTTCTCCATTGGAATAGAGGTTGGAAATAAACCCAGTGAACCAAGGTTATTTCATGAGGATTTTAAGTTGATGAGGAAGTGTTACCTGGCAGAGGTAACTGTCACATGTAAGGATATATGACATCCATGGGAGGTCTTGAGTATACAGAGGGTGCCTCTCAAAGTCTTGCTCAATCAGCAATATAGTAATAGAAAATGCACAATACATCCATTTTCAGGTAATGTCTGTGAATTTGATATTATTAGTTCATTTATGGGTCTCAGTCTTGTCAGCTATAAAAATTAGAGCAGAATACGAGTTTGGGTATTTTTTTTTAATATTATGTTCAATTAGCCAGCATATAGTAAGTACATCATTAGTTTTGGATATAGTGTTCAATGAGTCATTAGTTGCGTGTAACACCCGGTGCTCATCGCCACACGTGCCTTCCTTCATGCCATCACCTGGTTACCCCATCCCATCCCCCCACCCCTCTCAAATTTTGGAACTATTAATTTCAGGTGCTTTTCTCGACATCCAGTATTTTAATGTCATTTTTACACAAATTTTTGTGCTGTGAGAATCTAAGTATTGTATGCTTGGGAAGAATCACCTCCATTTTCTCTCTAGATGGACTGAGCATGAACTGAAGTGAACCTTAACTCATCACTTTTGAAGAATTACAGCTGCCTCCAATCTAGATGAAATAATCTCCCTGCCACTTTTCACTAAAGGAAAGACAGATTTACCTCCTACAGCTCTATAATATATATATATTTTTAAAGATTTTATTTATTTATTTATTTGACAGAGTTCACAAGTAGGCAGAGAGGCAGGCAGAGAGAGTGGAGGAAGCAGGCTCCCCATGGAGCAGAGAGCCCGATGTGGGGCTCAATCCCAGGACCCTGGGATCACAACCCAAGCCAAAGGCAGAGGCTTTAACACATTGAGCCACCTAGGTGCCCCTAATATACTTTTTTTTTTAAACAACAGCAGAAATTTGCCAAGGTAAGACCCTTATGGTGGGTTCATACTGTTAGATTTCATGCAGAGCAGAAAGGAGGGAATAAGTCTGAGAGAGAAACAGAGAAAAGAGAACTTCGACCAGAACACAACAGAAAAACCCCACCCCTGCAAATGATCTCCATGAGAGGGAAGATACAGATTAAGAAATGAGTACACTGAAATCTAACAACAGCCAAACAAATTATAACAAGGACGTTTTAGGAACAAACAAGACGATAAAAATGAAAAAATTTTTAAAGGACAAAAATATTTGTAAAATGTGTTTTTAACGAAAATGAGAATTGCAGAAATTCCTCCCTTTTCTGAAATATCAATAACCTTTGAGAGATGACAGTAGGGAAGAGTAAAAATGCAGGAATGTCTGGATCCTGCTTGGCACTGCACGCGATTCTCTAACGCAGAAATAGAGTTCCAATACTCTTTTCCTGAGGCATCTGAACTCAGTGGATTCCTTCTTGCACGGAAGCCTGGTGGTTGAGCTTCAGCTGCCTTTTAGCAAATCAGTCTGCTTGCACACCATTTTGGGACACTGGCATTTTGTGACTGCAGCCACCCAGAACTAGGTAAACCCTTACGGTTTGTCACCCACTGCCTTTGTACTGGCAAAGCAGGGCCCAGCTAACACAAGCAAGTTGGGATTTTTTTTCTACTTGCGAAACGTGGGCATCCCAGTCTCTGTGGCCTCCCCCAACTGTATCCTTCAGTGTCAGACAAGAAGCCTCTTGAAATTCATATCCTGAAATCACCAGCAAATACAGAACAGTATGGACTGGATTTTTAAAAAAATTATTAGTCTACTTTAAAAAACGGGAATTTCTTGTCTGCCGAGAAGGTGGGCATTTGGTCCTGGCATACTGAATTACTGGAAACTAAGTCTGGGACTGGGAAGTTGTGATGAACTGGGGTTTGGACAAACTATCTCTGGGAGATTTCTTGGATCTCATTTTGTAAGGCCCAGTGCATATCTCCACATCTTTTTGGAGCCTGTTATGGACTGAAAGTGTCCTTCCCAGGTGCATATGTTAAAGTCCTAATCCTAAAGTGATTATATTTGGAGATAGGAATTTTAGGAGGTAATTAAGGTTAAATGAAGTCATAAAGGTGGGTCCTAATCAGATAGGACTGAAGGAGATTAAGAAGAGAGCAATCTCTGTGCAGTACATAACAAGATGGAGAGAGGGGGAGATGCCTGTAAACCAGGAAGAGAGCTCGCACCAGAACCTGACCATGAACACTCTAATCTTAATTTCCAGCCTCCAGAACTATACTCAACCTATGTCATTTTTTTTTTTTTTTATGGTAACCTGGACAGACAAGACAGAGCCAGAGACACCTAGGTCCCAAGTCTAGCCCTGAAACATGCTAGCTATGTGATACTAGGCAAATTGCTTCCACTCTCTGCTTCTCAGATTTTTAATCTGCAAAGTAGGAGTAATGGTAATCCTTCATAGGAATGTTGCAAAGATTAGATAAACTGAAGCACTTACAGTAACTATTACATTGTAAGTGATCGGTAGTCAACAATTAGTGTCACTTATCATCTGAAAATGTTACAAAAGCCTTCCTCCCTCTCCAAAGGAATATGAAACCATAAATTCGTGGATTTTTTAAAAAACCTTAATAGAATTCTATTTTGGTAAATAAAATTAAAGCCTTTAATTTTAATAGAATCCTGTTTTGGCAAATACCAAAAGCCCAGAAAAAAAGAAAAAGCCATAATGTGTGTTAGAGACTGTTTACTGACTTGCTGACTTAGAATAGACTAGTCTCTATAGAGACTGACATACATGAACCTCATGGCAATCACAAACCAAAAACTTACAACAGATACATGTGCACACACACACACACACACACCAAACAAACAAACAAACAAAAAAAACAAGAGAAAGGAGTCCATACATAACACTAAAAAAACCCTACTGGATAACCATTTAATGAGCCCTCCTAGATATT
Organism: Meles meles; assembly: GCF_922984935.1. Lineage (NCBI taxonomy): Eukaryota > Metazoa > Chordata > Mammalia > Carnivora > Mustelidae > Meles > Meles meles. The sequence continues at coordinate 45,863,204 of NC_060070.1, forward strand.
TTAGGAGACAGAAAAAGATTATGGTAACCTTGCAGCCTCTGACTTATACCCATGAAACTTCTAAAGTTGTGTATAGCGATACAAATGTAAATGCCAACAGGAGGGACACCTGGTGGCTCAGTCAGTTAAGCATCTGCCTTTGGCTCAGGTCATGATCCCATGATCTCGGGATCGAGTCCCACATCTGGCTCCCTGCTCAGCGGGGAGCCTGCTTCCCCCTCTGCCTGCTATTCCCCTCGCTTGTGCTCTCTCTGATCAAGAAATAAATAAAACTAATTAATTAATTAATACACGCATGCATGACAACAGGAAAGGTACTGACACACATGGATGAAAAGGAGGGGGAGCTGACAGAAGGCTGGAGTCTGAGCAATGCCTCTGGACAAGGATAAGGCAGGATCTGGAGGTCCTGTGAGTGAGCAGGAGGACTAGCACAGGAGACAGAGCGCCGGCCAGTAGGTGCAGCATGTTTGAGCCTGGTGGAGGCTGTCTAGCATGGGCATGGTGTAGTTGAGGTGTTTAAAAAAAAAAAGGTGCTTGGTTTAGATGAACTGGGGAAGATAAGATGATGGAAGAGGAGGTATGTGCTATTGACTAGTAACTGTACTAGGCATGGCCTTGTCCTCCCCATCTGCATGTGGGTAAGTAATTGACATTCGGATGACTGTGGGAGGACTAGGAAGCAGGTGGTAGGAGCAAAGAGTGGCAGTGTGTGCCGGGATGGTTGCGTGGCAGAATGCACATGGCTTGGGGCTTGATAGGATGTCGAAAGTGACTAACTCATTTCCAGTCTGGGTTACTGGAAAAGGTGGTACCACTGAGAAAAAAGAGAGAGAGAAAGAGAAAAAAAAAAAAAAAACTTGGGAGGGAGGGAGGTTTGGGAGGGCGATTGATAAATTCAGTTTTGGTCTCATAGGATCTGCATTTTTTGAAAGAACCAAGAAATGTTCTGAGCTAATAAGTAATTGATGTATTGATTTCAAAAAGCAATTCCTCACATTCCCTTTCAATCTTTCTTTCTGTGTCTTGACTTTTTCCCCCTTATTTTTCCCCTAATTTTTCATGACCTTGATTTCATGATTTATAAAGCTATAAAAACAAGTGGACCTATTTTTACTTCTTTCTTAACATACTCCTCTCCCCATGTTTAAGTTATTAACAGCAGCAGAAGCCATTGTGGTTTTTTCTAAGACACAAAACCATTCCTCAGGAAAAATGTTAAAATTTCATTGTGAAACAAATATGGGTAGCTTTCTCTCCTGCCACTCTTCTCCGAAATGTCCCTACTATAAATAGACTCAAGAATTATTATTTAAGCACGTAAATGTCATGTTTGTCAAGAATGTCATTCTCCAATCAGTTATGATCAGTGTCATTTTTCTCTTCTTTTCTTCTTTCTTTTCTTTTCTTTCCCTCCTCCCCTCCCTCTCTTTCTTTCTTTCTTTTCTTTCTCTTTTTGAAAGGAGACCATAAAACTGTCTTTACAGATGACATAATGGTCCATATAAAAAATGCTTAACAATCTATAAATATTCTATGAGAGTGAGTATATCAAAGGCACATGATAACAGGTCAATGTACACAATCATATTTCTATGTATTAACAATAAACAATTAGAAATTGAAATTTAAAAAATACCAGTTAACAACAGCATCAAAATATTAAATAGGGAGGGAACTATTTAACAAAACATGTGTGAGACTGGTACCATACTTGTGGATCAGAAGATTCACTACTGTTCAACTATCAATTCTCCCAAAATTGATCTACAGATTCAACACACTTCCAATGAAAATCCCAACAGAAATTCTGTAGAAATTCATATTAATAGTAAAAATTTTTGTGGAAGCAAAAAACCAAAGGCTATCCAAAATAATTCTCAAAAGGAAAAATATTAATGGCACGATGAATTTTATTCCAGAGTAAGTCTGAATGAGATTAGCAGAATGATGAATTAGCATGTAAAGAAATGGAACTTTCTACTTAACATTTATGATTACTGATTTTTTTGTCATTTTTTTCTTATTTTATTGTCACTTGTATTAAAATCATTGCTAATCTGTACACAATGTTGTGCTGGGTTCTGTATTGTTAACTTGGATAGACACTCAGACTATGGTCAGAAATACTGACTTATTTCAGAGATTACATACAACTAATTACATATAGATGAGAGGGTAAAATGGGGAAGAATTAAATGCATCAATCTGGGAATTTGGTGTTGGAAGACCTAAGAAGCCAATTTACCTGTGAAGAAAGAATACTGGTGAATTAAAGGTGGCCCAGTATGCTCACATTCATTCTGCTGGGAGAAAATCAGCCTGATTAGTTTCCCATTCTGTGATTTAAAAATTGTGGTCACAGTTGTGTCCAAGGAGAAAAGGAATAGTCTCACATGGTCATTCTGTTGTTGTATTTCGGGTCAGTTCTGTTCTTTTTGAGTATGTGTCATCTCATTTACGATCTTTCCTCTCTGTGTCTGTGGATTCCTCCCAATTGTCCTTTTCCCGTTCATGTATTTTATTCCTGCTCCCCAGGAATGTGCCACGGGGCTCCTCCTCCATGCCATCTGACCCCACTGATTTATCAAGTGTTCACTACCCTCGTCGGCACCCCCTCCCTTCACAGAATGAGTCGGCCTCTCTAACTCTGGGTTACTGTCTGACTTGATCTGGTCATTTCTGAAGATATTAGGTAATATTAGACCCATCTCCGGCCCCATGGAATTACATTTAATATCTCTCCCCTGTTTTCTGCCATGCCAAAAAATCAAAGTATAATAAAGATGAATAAATCATTTTTCCAACTGTAATAAGATCATTATATTTTAATTATTGAGCCAGAAGAATCTTTCCTCAGAGCAGATGTTGAACCCAGGTCATTTGGGAGAACACCAGGCAAACTCACCAATATAGAATGACTGGGAAACAGTCTATGAGAAAAGATCCTTATACAGGATTTTAAGCGGAGATCATATAATTAAAATTTAATACTATTAACTGTGTATTTATTTATTTGTTCATTAGTATTTAAGGATGCTTTATAATTTTTAGACTGAAAGAATTAATGAGAGTTGTCTGAATTATTCCTGATCTAAGTTCTTTTTGTGCCATTATTGTCCTCAGTAATTGTTAAAATCTGATTCTTAGATGTATGCAATTAAACATGGGCTCCTTTCCAACTCTGAATTACTCAGCCATTGAACTGGGTATGACATGGTGATTATGGAATAAAGGAAACCTTTTTGCTTAATGGCATAGATAGGCTAAATCTCTATAAATACTTTAGGCTATGCACACCCAAAGTTATTTTTATTATTGCACTTTAATTAATAAAAAATGCTAATAGTACACATCAACCCATTTATTCAGTCTACAGTCAGAAAAACTAATTTTTAAAGTGATACCATGTTTAGATATTTAGATTTTTCTTGTAAGTAATTTAGCAAGCAACTTTACTTTCATGCTACTGTGGTAATTTTATAGTTGTCTCAAAAATAGTTGATAAACATTTTAGTGATGTTTAAAACACAATCTTCACACGTGTTTATTATACTTGAAATATGTCCAAATGAAACTCAGAAACCAATCCCATTCTTCCTTGACTCTTTGCACAATGGCTCTGGAATAAGTTTTAGAATGTTTTAAGAAAATTGAAACATTTCACACATACAATACTGATTCCGGATACTTTTATATAGGAAACACATATACATGACTTGTATTTATTAAATAGGCATTAGAAAAGAAACTTTCTGATTAACATCCCCAGGGATGAAAATAAGCAAAGCATTTCTCCTTCTATGAGCACATTCTTCGGTGTCTCCCTCGATTTTTTACCCCCAAGTAATTACCAAGTAAATCTAAATGCATGCCTCTGCGCAGGCGCACGCACCCACACACACCCACCCACCACGCACACACACCTCAATGTGTGTTCTGAGGGCATTGAAACAAAGGGGCCATGCTGAGACAGGACAGAAAAAGGAGAGGTACACAGAAAAGAAAAGCTAAAAGTGGTCTGACGGAAACAACATTCAAGAAGAAAAAAATACAGATAAAAACAAGGGGGTAAAACTGAAGTTATGGAAAGAGGTCTAAAAAGAATCAAGAGAAAATAGGAATGAGATAAGAAAATGTTGAGGGAAGAGAAGGATAGAGACACAAATGGATTCTACAAGTTCATGAGAGAGAGAGAACCAGAGGGAATAATGACCAAATGCAGGAAGAAATCAGAAGAATTAGAGGGCTAAAAATTCTAAACATATTAGGAGATAGAGAAAAATGTGGAAGAAAAAAGATGCATGGAAAAAAGGGGGCTTAGAAATACAAAATTCAGGAATATAAGTTTATTAAAAAATTAAACATACTACATATTGAAAGAAGAGTAAAGGAGACTTTCTGGTGTTGTTAAAAAAAATTAAAAATAGAAATTAGCAAAGCCCTGGCCCTTTGAGTTGTAGCCCTGACATGAATAAGTTCTGTGGCTCCTGGCAGGACACTGTTTGGTGGCTTGGTTTCCTCATTCATGAAGTGGAAGAGGATAGTGGCCATTTAAGATCCTTTCACCACCAAAATTCAAAGAAATTAAACAGAACAAAACAATGAACTAGAAAAAAAATGTTTAAAAATAAAATTAGCATTTGGAATTTATCAAGTTTATTTTTTTCTTATTGAAATTTAGAGGGTGTTTGAAAAGAATTTCAAGAAGATGCTCACAGATGCCATTGGCACACTACCCAGCCCGTGTGGTCATACATGCGGGCACATCACATACCTTACATGTATGATTTAATTTTTCTGGCCCTGTTCTCTCCTTCTACTATGTATATTCCAGTCTCTAGAGAGTTGCTTTCTTCTTTGGCTGTATGAAGAGGATCGAGATATGGGTCATTTCTAAGTTCAGAGTTGCGGGTAGACAGTATAACATGTAGAAGTGTATGGTTCCTTAACTGGAGATGAAACAATCACAAATTGGGGGTAGGTAAAGGATTGATAAGAAGCCAGGGAGAACAAGGGAGCGAGCCAAGTTGAAGGAGTCATGGCTGCTCCTGGGTGTGTATTTGTAAGTCTTCTAAGGACTTGACTAACTCCTAAAAAAATGGGCCTCTTTTTCAATTTAAAAAAATTAACTTTGTCTTTTTTCCTTATCACCATCGATGCTATATAATCAATTGCCCTTGAAATACATTTTAAGCTGAACTTGGCAAGAAAAGTCAGCAACATTATGTAAACCACTTCATCCCTGGTTAGTAACAACAGAAGGAGGCAAAGCTCTCTTTGGACATTTTTTTAGAAGTGGAAGCTCAATGTCTTGTCATGGAAAGAAGGCATTTCAGTTTCAAGCACTAAGAAGGAATCTGGGAGAAGAGAAATTTTTAACAAACACATAAGAAGGAGTCTGTCTTAAAAACTTTACAGGGTTCCATGGGAGTTGGAAAAGGATGCTTTACATCATCCTGCTGGGCTAAAATTTCCTCGTTTCATTTACATTTTCTTAAAGACACCATTTTATTGTCCATGAAAGGGAACTCTGACTCCTTGGTGTTTTAAGTCCTCCTTCAGCATCCTGGTCCTGTGAGAGAGACAGGATGACATCAAATTGTGTAGAAGGTCTCCTTGACTGCCTCTCAGTCGTCAATGCCTCATGCTTTCAGAAGTGTGCATAGTGTGGCCTTTCTTAGTCTTTTCCCCAAGTTTCTGACATGCCAGCAGAGCCATGAAGACCTCACTGGTTTTCTTCCACAGCCTGGTTCAGGACGTGAAAAATGGAGGCTTTCTGTGATCGGCACAAAACAGGCCAGCACCTCACTAGCTCAGAGGAGGTATGTCAGTAGGCCTCCTCCAGGGTGGACAGAAGCTTTTCTAAGAAATAAGAATCTAAGCCCAACCACATAATTCAAGCTGAGAAAGCATGCATTGTGTGAACACCACATTGGTCCTCTCTGGGGCTACTTTTTTTTTTTATTTCTTATTTTTTTATAAACATATAATGTATTTTTATCCCCAGGGGTACAGGTCTGTGAATCGCCAGGTTTACACACTTCATAGCACTCTCCATAGCACATACCCTCCCTAGTGTCCATAACCCCCCTCCCCCTCTCCCAACCCCCCCTCCCCCCAGCAACCCTCAGTTTGTTTTGTGAGATTAAGAGTCACTTATGGTTTGTCTCCCTCCCAATCCCATCTTGTTTCATTTATTCTTCTCCTATCCACCTAACCCCCCATGTTGCATCTCCACGTCCTCATATCAGGGAGATCATATGATAGTTGTCTTTCTCCGATTGACTTATTTCACTAAGCATGATACCCTCTAGTTCCATCCACGTCGTCGCAAATGGCAAGATTTCATTTCTTTTGATGGCTGCATAGTATTCCATTGTGTATATATACCACTTCTTCTTTATCCATCTGTTGATGAATGTTGGTGATGTTGGTTCTTTCCATAGTTTGGCTATTGTAGACATTGCTGCTATAAACATTCGGGTGCACGTGCCCCTTTGGATCATTACGTTTGTATCTTTAGGGTAAATACCCGGTAGTGCAATTATATATAAAATATATAAATATATTATATATTTGTTAATATTAATATTTTATTAATATTATTATTAATATATTAAATATAATATATAATATGATATATATATATATAAAATATAAAAATAGGGTAGTTCTATTTTCAACATTTTGAGGAACCTCCATGCTGTTTTCCAGAGTGGTTGCACCAGCTTGCATTCCCACCATCAGTGTAGGAGGGTTCCCCTTTCTCTGCATCCTCGTCTGGGGCTACTTTTAAGACCTGAGCATGTGTGATGTTTTAGGTCAATGATGTGCCTCCATGAACATTACCAGAGGTGTGCATCGAGCCATTCAATCATTCTGACCAAGATTTGACCTAGAGAAAATGTACCCAAGTTAGCATTTTATTTTATTTTTGTTTTTTAATTATGTTATGTTAGTCACCATATAGTACATCATTAGTTTTTGATGTAGTGTCAAGTTAGCATTTTAAAAATTGTACTTATCTCAGTGGAATAAAAACAGTATCATTTAGTGATTCTGAGGCATTGGACAACTGTCTGGAAAAATTAAAGCCTGGTGGTTTGTGATTTAAATTAAAACCTGGACCCAAAATGAAGAGGACCTTCCAAGTGTATGTTGGAGATGAGGTGAGGGGGAAGGGACAAGAGGGGGTCACAGAGAATTACAGTGGTTTTTAAAGAATCGTATTTTTTAGTTTAAGAAAAATCTTTTTATAAAGAGTCCCAAGAGATCCTTTATTCATTCTTTTTCTCTCATTATAGTTCAATTCATTTATTCAGCTGCTCCCTGATTTGGCCATGTTTCAGGCCCTACCTCCTGTGCATTCCTAACCCTATAGAAGAAAGTGTTGCTGACCTTGGGGAGCTTACAATCCTATAAGAAAACAGCTAAGTCAGAACCAAGATGTTTTCAGCATGATTTAAGGATAATTTATTAATCTGTAAAACATGAGAATCATATTAGGGCCTACTTCGTGGAGCAGTGGCATGAGGGTTATAATAAAATCATGCATGATGTAAAGAACTTAGCACCATGCCAGGCACATTATAAATACTTTAAAAATATTACATGTGGCATTGTTAGTATTGCAATTATTATGCTATATGACAGGTTTTTTTCTTGGCTTCATCAGCCTGAGACTAAAATAGTCATCACAACAAAAATGAGGGAAATATTTCTTTAGCTTGATCAGAAGAATTCAGAAACCTTCCTAGACCCAGTAAGTTCCCACTTTCCCATCAAGCTTCCTTGACTTACTCAAAGATGGACCCCAGGGCCACTCCACCCCATGGTCTCTTAGAGAGTGTCTAACCACTCTCTCTGCAAGGAATTTTTGGTTCCCCCAACCCCTCAAGGAGGTGAGTCAGTCTGGTTGGAGTAGGAGCACCTAAACAACCCACATCCCCCAACCTGAAAAGCTCTGTTTCTTCCAAAGTGAAGTGTGAAATGGATTTGTAGGTGGAGGAGACCATTCTCCTTCACTTTTTGCTGTGTTTTATCATTTTAGTAACAATATTGAGTGAACTTCTGGTCTAATTGATGCAGAATTCCTGGGGGAAATAACTCTCTTAAATGAGCTTTGAATTTCATCTGACTGTTCCTGGCATCAAAGTCCTTAAAAGAGAGGAAGCCAAGGGGACTCATGAAGATACAGATGCAGAGGGTAAACTCAGGGCATTGCGAGGCCCACCTGGAGAAACTAAGTCAGCCATTCTGTGTGTTTACCAAGGACCCCAGATGGATCCTTCTCAGGGAAACTTGGGACTCATTGGAAGAGAGCCGTTGAGACAGGGGATGAGAAAAAGAAGTTGTCCAGGGCTTTGAAGACAAGAGCTAGGATTTTAATTTGCTATGGCGGGCAATGGGAAAACACTTAATTATAACCAGAAGGTTCGTGAAGTCTACTCACTGTCATTCTTTCTATTGTCAACTCACATGGTGGGCAGAAGGAGGCTGTTTTCAAATATTTTATAGAGATGCAAATGCAAACAATGAAATGCAATCGCCTGCATGTTAAATTTGCCAACTTTGGAAAGTTATAATACTCAATACTGGCAAAGATGAGTTTCTACATTACAGTTACAATTCAAATTAGCGCAACACTTTCGGAAAGCAATTCGTTAATACACAGAACCATTAGAATCTTGTGCTCTTTGGCACAGTAATCCTGCTTCCAGCAGTCTAAGCCAAAATGTAAAATAAGCCATAGAGCTGAAGATTCATCACAGCACTGTTTATAGTAGTAAAAGGTTACGCAATCTTTAATATGTTAAATATGTAGATGTAGAAAGACACTTAATATCTAACACTAAGTGAAAAAACAGAGTCTAAACCTGTCACAACCATTTGAAAATACCCTTAAGAAACAGAAAGACCAGGGGAAAAAAATGTAAATATTGTAGTCATTGCATTTAGGGAGGAAGATTTGATTTTCTTTACTTTCTCTTTTCTCTAAACTTTAGGTTATAAGATTATATTATTTCCTGATTAAAAATAAAAGTATACAATCAGTTTGCTTTATAATTAGCTTATATCATAACTCATTTACTAACTGTAGATTCAATTTACATTCTAAAATGATTATAAACCAGTGCCATACTTTTCATGGTTTCCTGGAAATGGAAATAAAATTAGAGAAATGTGAAAACATTGGTAACTTAGTTATAAAGACAAATTAGTGGGCAGGAATTAGCTCTATTTTGGTTCTATGTGGATTTAAACTTTCTCATAAAATAACTCAATATTAATAGTTGAAACGAAGTCATTAATTGAGTACATTGAGTGGGGGAGTAATTCAGCTACATTCACAGAGTTAACTTTCTTTCCTGGATCTGGAGCTTATTATATTACTGGTAATTTGGTGCTTTTTCTTTTCTTCTTTCTGAATTTTTTTACTAACATTTTATTTGGAAAATTTTAAAACATATGGAAAGGTTGAAGAATTATACAGTGAATCCCATTACACCCACCACCAAAGTCTCAACTTAGTTTCTTAGTTATACTTTTTCATTGTTACTCCAACTGATAATTTATAAGAAGAAAAAAATTATATATATGTATATTTCTTTCTTTTTTTCATCTAAAACATAGTTTATCTTTACCACAAATATGGTGGGAATTGAATGCTAGTCACTGGCAGCTTCACTATGAGGACTCAAGATGTTCAGATATTTGTAGAGTAGGAGAAGGAGATATGGATTTGTCTGAGCCACCATCTTGGAAGCAAGTTTTCCCTTGGACATTTTCCCAACAAGGTTGTTTTCTTCCCTTCCTTACCTCGAGGTGCTCATCTCTATATATGGAGTCCAGTGCTGTCTTCAACACATTTATTTGCATTATGGAATTCTGTGGCTAACATTTTATCAAAGAACTATTTGACCTTAAAGATAAGATTTGTGTGCACTGAAATACTACATTTAAGACATGTTTTCTTCTCATGGAGGACACATCTCTTCAATTACAACATAAACAGGAAGGCAGGAAGTCAGTTGGCAATATTGGAATTTTATCAATTTTTTCAAAAATACATGTATTTTTCAAAAATACAATTTTTTTCAAGAATACATGTTGCTTTAAAAAAATTTTAAAAGACCTTATTTATTTATTTGAGAGAGAGAGAGAGAGAGAGATCACAAACAGTGGGAGGAGAGTAAAGGGAGAAGCAGGCTCCCCGCTGAGCAAGGAGCCCAATGTGGGACTCCATCCCAGAACCCCGGGATCATGACCTGAGCCAAAGGCAGATGCCCAACCAACAGAGCCACCCAGCACCCTGCTTTTTAAAAATTTCTAAAATGATGTTTCTCAAGAACGCTGAAGAGCTGGTGAAGCAGTCTTTAATACCGGAAAGAGCACAAACTTCAACATCAAACAGAACAGCGTTTGAGGCCCATTCTGACACCTCCTGACTGTGTGAGCCTGTGGAAGTTACCTTAGTTTTCCAGACCTTCTTTAAATTGAGTTAATCAGGGGCTCCTGGGTGGCTGAGTCAGTGAAGCATCCACCTTCAGCTCTGGTCATGATCCCGGGGTCCGGGAATCGAGGCCTGCACTGGGCTCCCTGCTCCCTGGGGAGCCTTCTTCTCCCTCTCCCCGCTGCTCTTGCGCTCCCTTCCTTGTTACCTCTCTCAAAGAAATAAATAAAATCTTTCTTTAAAATAGACTTAATGAGACTTACTTATAATCTCATGAAAGTAAATGCTTAGCACGGTGTCTTGCACATAGTAAATGTTTTAAAAGATCATTTTTATTATTGTCGTTGTCAACATCATCACCATCATCATACAATTCATTGGGCTTTCTAGGCTTTCTCCTCATCTACATAATGGAAGCAGTTACATCTAATTAACAAGAGTGGTGAGAATGAAATGAGGCATTATGTGTAAATGCTCTTTGTAAGTTTGTGAAGATCCACATCAATTTAAGATAATTATTTCTGTGACTCTAATGGTATAATTACCAAATTGATCACTACTACAAGTGATTCTATCGAGCTCCCTGATACCGTCATTTCTAAATCCAAAGGTTACTTAGCAGTTATGATGTTATAACTCTCTGCTGTTGAGCCTTCTTGGCTCAAAACCTGATTTCCCTTTTGCTTCTGGTCCCTGTACTCTTTTTCTCCTTTTGCCTCCCTGGATGCTCATTCTCAGGCTGTCTGCGGCTTCCCTTCCACTGGAGTTCCTCGATAAGTCTGGGCTCCTTGGAATGTTGTCTTCTCATCTACTTCAACTCACTCTGCATAGATGAGGCCCCTGACACCTTTGGCTTTCAGTTTCCCTGATGTTCCTGACCCCTGTGTCTTACCCTTCAGTCCAGACCCCACTGAGCATCAAAGCCATACTGACTCTCTCCACCTGGGCTTCCCACAGATATTTCAAGCCCAGCGTGTTCAAATGTGCACCATCATCCTTCTCTACAGCCCATTCCATCTGGGTTTTGAAAAGGTATTGTTTCACAAATTTGCCCAAGCTAGACATTCAGAATTGTTCTCTAAGTCTCTCTTTCTTTCCTCATCTATATCCAATGATATACTAGGATTTGTCAGTTCTTCCCCTGACAAATCTTATTTATATTTATTTATATAAGTAAATCTTTTTATATTTATTTATATAAACAAATATTATTTCTATTTTTATATAACTATATCTTATTTATATATTTTATATAAATAAATCTTATATTTTTATATAAAAATCTTATTTATATTTATTTATTTTTATTTATAGAAGTATAAATAAAACTTAGAGACACAGGGGATTTTGTCCTATCAAAAGAAGCTTGTTTCTCCTTTAAATGGAAATTTTAGTACTATTAGAAGTAAAGAAACAAGCGCTCCATTTTTTATTTAAAGATTTTTTATTTTATTGAGAGAGCGAGAGAGAGCATGAGCAGGGGGAGGGGCATAAGAAGAGGGAGAAGTGGGCTCTTCAATGAGTGGGGAGCCCAGTGTGGGGCTCGATCCCCAGACTTTCAGACCCCAGGATTCTGAGGTTAGACCTGAGCTGAAGGCAGACACCTAACTGACTGAGCCACCCAAGCACCCTGAGAAGCAAGCACTCCTTAAAAAAAGATCCTCTCATCACCAGGGAGGAGGAAAGGGGCGGTATTAGTTAAGGGCTCTAAAGTCTCGTTTATATAAGAAAAATAAGTCCTAGAGATCTCCTGCACAGCATGGAGCCTATAGTTAACAATATTGTGTTATATACTTAGACATTTTCTGGAAGAGTAGATCTTATGTTAAATGTTCTTGTGACAAACAATAATAATTAATAATAGTAAATAAAGAGGGCAGGAGTGAACTTTTGGAGGTGACTGGTATGTTTATGGCACAGACTGGGACTATGGCCTCACAGGTATATCTTTTTCTCCAAGCTCATCAGGTTGTACACATTAAGTATGCACAACTTTTCGTGTGCCAATCATACCTCAATAAAGTGGTCTAAGAAGAAAGAAGAAAAGTTCCCGGTGGGTTGGCCAATTCTAAAGACTGTTGACTGTTAAAAATACAAGTATCAAATAGTGTCACTCGCATCTCCAGGGATCAGAAAAGCTCCCCTTGCAGCTGGCTGTGATGTGTGCATCAAACGTGCCACATAAATAAAATGGCCGAGATCTAATCTGGAAAAAATAGGTGTGAATCAAAGGGGCTACAGAATCCAAATGGGAAATGCAGCAAATGCTTTTTACTGTCACTTTAGAACGGCAGTGGATTAACACACACTTCTCTTATTTCACTTGGCCATCACCCGCTAAATGAGAATAACACACTTGACATCAGAAGGGAAGTGCCAAAATATTGAGACCTTCTTTTATGACATAAACCCTAAGCTCATGGTCTCCATTATTCAGCCTTTTATTGTTCCTTGCAAAGAGATTTTATCCAGAGTCCACAACCTATAAATGCTGCCTTCAGGCCGCAAAAGGGCACGCGGCCTTCAGCTTGGAAAGTTCTGCACAGAGTGTCCTAATTGACTTGGATCCTTGAGACTGTCCACATTTAGTGGCTAATTAACTTAAAAAAAAAAAAGAAGGTAGGAAATCTACGTTTGGCTTTAAGGAAAAAAAAAAAAAAACCCTAAACTCCACCAAGTCTACACTTTATGTTCAGTCTAAAATCAAGGACGCACTTTTAACCTTTCACCTTCTGACTCGGCTGTGTAAGGACGAGGTCAGTCTCCAGACAGGAACTCTTCCAAGTGGCTGGTATTTTTTATTGGTTTTCAGTATATGACGTTGAAGAACTTTATTGTCCAAAAGTAATTATATTTATTTAAGACTGTTACCAGAGGAGGGAAAATAAATATCCAGTGGGCCTTTATAAAGTTTTTATGTAACTTTCTGTAAAATATTAAAAAGCTATATTTATCTCCACTTTCCATACTCTTTCTTGCTTACCAGTCACATAAGAAATACTTATCCTTCCTATTTACATGTGCTAAAAATCCTCATGGTGCTAAGACAACAACTCAATCATTTCTCTTGAAGAGATACTATTTTCAAAGACTTAAAAAAAATCTCTCTTTCTTTAATCACCAATCACTCTTTCTTGTTCTCCTCTGAATATATCAGGCCTGGATTGAGCTAGATCAGACTTCATGATTTAGCTGCCTTAGTGAAAACAAAAAATGCTTAATAAAAACAAAATGTATTCTCTTTTCTTAGAACCTGTGTGTATTGATCTTCTTACATAGTAATTCCTCCGAGCCTCATTTTTCTCATATTATTCCTATAACATAGGAATGAGAAGAGTGCCTATGTCAGCAGATGGTGGAGGAAACTCAATGTGTGAATGTGTAAAGACTCAGAGCCCTGCTTGGTACATGGTAAGTACTCTGTATATAAGCTATCATTATTATTGTTATCTTCCCACAAGGAACCAGTGATCTTGAATTTGGCTATATGCTAATACTGAGCTTTATAGGTCCCTGTTGGTACCTCAGTGCTTGGTGGCTTCATTAATGGCTATGCCCTCGGACTGAATGAACTTCTTTACTTTGTGTGTCTATCCAAAACTTAACTCATCTTGAAACACTCTGTTCAGCTTTAAGATCACCTCTTCCGGGAGGGCCTCCTTGACACCTTTCAAAATCCCATCCCATGTGGAGATCTCGATCTCTTCCCATCAAGCTATCTCTTTACTTTGAGTCTGCATCTACTATTGTTCTTATGATACTGAATTATGATTTATTTGTTCACATTTCTGTCTGCCTTCTTGAAGTTAGGGACTATATCTTATTTGTTTCTGCATCCCTTTTGCTTGGCACCAGGACTGCCTGATTCCTCATAAGTTTTCAGTTCGCACTTGCAGAATTGAAGTATTGCTCAAGTCACACAAGGTTCATATGAAGGAAAGAGAAATTAGCGGCCATATATTTTACAGAGTTGGATTTCGGAATGCCTAAAATTACAAATCAAGACAGGGAATGCCAGCAATGTGCAAAACTCTCACTCATCTTTAAAGTCAACTCATTTTATTCAACAATGTTGTTGACTACCTTCTCTATGCCTAGTCCTGCTTTAGGTCCTTCGTGTACAGAAGTGGGAGAAAAAACAAAGGCAATCCCTACTTTCATGGAGCTTATGTTCTGGAAGGAGGAACAAGACAATAAACAATAAATGTAAATTAAAAATAAATTATAGGGGCACCTGAGTGGCTCAGTGGGTTAAGCCTCTGCCTTTGGCTCATGATCTTGGGGTCCTGGGATTGGCCCCGCGTTGGGTTCTCTGCTCAGCGGGGAGCCTGCTTCCCCACTCCCCCACCGCCTGCCTATCTGCTTACTTCTGATCTCTCTCTGTCAAGTAAATAAATAAATAAATAATCTTTTTTAAAAAAGTAAATTATATAATGTTAGAAGATGATAAATGCTATGGAAGAAAAGAGAAGGCAGAGAAAATCATTAGGAGTCTAGGGATGCTGGTGTTAGGGCTCTGAGGCAAGAGGAGAAGCAGTTTGTTAGATTAAGTAAGGTAGTCAACACTGGCCTCTTTGGAAGATAAAATTTAACAAACATGTGAAAAAAAGTGATGGAGGGAGCCAAGTACATATCTGTAGGAAGAGAGTTCTAGGCAGAGGAAGGCAGCCAGTACAAAGGCCCTGAGGTAGGAGTGTATTGGTATTTTCAAGGAGGCCTGTGTGGCTGGGAGTGCAGGGGGAGTGCCGGGGACCAGAGCAAAAGGTCAATGTATTTTTTTCATGAAAATTAAGTTTATGAAGGCTCAGAATGTCATTTTGAAAAATACACTGCAGTTTATTAGAGCACTCAAGATTCCCAAAACTGTCTGGAGAAAGAGAAACTCAGGCAGCAAGTCTAAAGGAAACAAGGCAGTGAAGAGAGAAATTTAATACACAGCTTCTGTTATCTTTTTTCAGACCTGAAGGAAAACTTAGTTCGTAGGGAGCCCTGTGTAGTTGCTTGTCGATGAAGTTTCTATCCTTGAGGCCTAATGGCTTCAAAACCAGAGCAAAAGCCAAACATAAATTAGAGGCTCTCACAGTCACACTTTGAAATTAGCCAGGCTGGGAGATGTCTGTGAGCCTAGAGATACTTCTGATTTTCATCCTGAGCCCATCAGTAGTGTGTAACAATGCCAGCATTTGGATAAGAGTACTGATTCCTCTTTAGTTTGGGGATATATTTATGTTGTGGAGACTTGAGAACTTGAATAATGTCTTACAATGAATTATTTAATCCATTCATTCAACAATATTTATTAAGTGCCTACGATGTGTCAGGCAGGCACTGTTCTAGCCACTGGGGTTATGGCAGTGAATAAAATAACCCCCAATCTCCTTCCTTGTGGAATCAATTAAACTATATATATATATATATATATATATATATATATATATATAGGATGTTAGTAAGGCTGGTGGAGATGGTGGTAAGGTTGGTAAGGCTGGTGGAGATGGTGGTAAGGCTGTGGAGAAAAATAAAGTAGGGTTAGAGAAAGAGTCAGAGCAGGGGAGTTGGGAAGCTTTTGCTCTTGTATACTAGAAAGCCAGAGAAGCCCTCTCTGTGAAAGTGACATTTGGCAAACATTTGAAGAAAGTAAGGGAACAACCATTAGGATAGCTAGGTGAAGAGTATTCCAGGCAGAGGAAAAGCTAGTGCGAAGGGCCTGAGGCAGAAGAGTGTGTGAATGCATACTGTTTTATGGTTTATTGATCACTTTCATATCCTTCCTCTTATGTCATCCCCACCAGATCCTTGGAAAATAGAAAAGATAAATATTTTTGGTTTCCTTTTACCAATGAATAAATGGAGGGAACAACGGTGATTTGGTCAAGAAATGCTAAATCGGTAGTTCCTCCCCCTTGCTTGCAGAAGGATATGTTCTAAGACTCTTAGCACATAACAGAAATTATGGATCTTATGTACACTGTTTTTTCCTAAATATACATATATATAACAAAGTTTAATTTATAAATTAGGCACAGGGAGAGATTAACAACAATAACTAAGAATAAAACAGAACAATTTTAACTGTGAAAAAAGTTATGTGAATGTGGTCTTTCCCTCTCAAAATATCTCATGGTGCTGTCTTCATTCTTATTCTTGTGAGGAGGTGAGATGATAAAAGGCCTTCCTGATGAAGTGAGGTGAATGGCAAGCCTTGTGACATCAGATTAGGCTATGACTAACCTGCCCATGTACCCAGAGGAGGCTCATCTGCTCCCAAGTTGAGGTTGGGCCCCAGGATAGGCGAAACCCCAGAAAGGGAGATGGTGGATAAGGGGGACCACGTTAAGTGATGTGAGTAAGAACTAGAACCCAAGGCCTTCCTAAATTAATGCTTGTGTGCACCACCTCCATGATGCTCTTGATGAAGCCAGACCTGAGGCAGGACCTCTGGTGAAGCCTGAGGAGTAAGGAAAGTTTGACATGATTTGTGTGTCCCCAATGTGGGATTTCAAAACTGCTTCTGCCACCACACCAGCAATGTCCACAGACGCATCGCTGGGGCATCCGGCCTTCAAGAAATACCCCCATTTAAGACCCTTTTCCCCGGGCACATCTCCTGACCCAGGAGCCAACACTTACCAGGCCGCATGCAGTCCCCGGGCCCCTCCCCGCAGGCGAAATCTGACCTCTCCCCCTCCAGAGTGTGATCCCCCTGCTCTGACCCACCCCCACTGGGGCAATCACGTGAGATCGCAATATTCCAGCAGCAGGACCACTCCCGGGCCCTGGGGGACTGGGCCTTAAATAAGACCATCTGTCGGCCCTGACTGGACAGTCGCGCAGCAGCTCGGCCCAGCCAGGCCCGTTCCCTTTTTATAGCGGGTTTGCCTGCATGAAGGGAAGGTTATGCCTGCACAGCCCTCCTGTGGCTTTATCAGTCTCCGGTCCCCGGCTCCTGTCAGCAGCTGCTCAGACAAGAACACACACAGATGGCCACGGCAGAGAGAGAGCAGGACCGCACGGCCCCGCCGCCAACCCCAGGTGCCGCCAACCCCAGGTACCGCCAGCTGAACCCGGCTCAGAGTTCCCCTCTCTGGTATCTGAACGTGCGTCCGGGCACACGGCTTCGTGTGTGCACATGCAGGCCTATGCGCACGCACACCCGTCCACACAAACTGAAGGGGCCAAGCCTGTCTTACTTATTTGATTTTAATGACTTAATATGGATCCTGTTCTCATGATTGGCATGGTGACTTGCTGATTTATGTGGAGGACTGTTTAGATAACCAAAAAAAAAAAAAAAAAAAAAGGTCTTAAGAAAGAATTCTTGGACAGCTTGCATTTAACAGGGGAATAAGAATATCAAAAATAGCTGGAACTGGGGCGCCTAAGTGGCTCAGTCATTAAGTGTCTGCCTTCAGCTCAGGTCATGATCCCAGGGTCCTGGGATCCAGCCCAGCATCAGGCTCCCTACTCTGCGGGAAGCCTGCTTCTCAGTCTTTCAGTCTTCCACTACCCCTGCTTGTGCTCCCTCTTTCGCTGTCTCTCTCTCTCTGTCAAATAAATAAATAAAATCTCTAAAAAAAAAAAAAAAAATAGTAGAAACTCCCCCAACATGGACATCGGCAGCCTGGCTTTCCGTCCTCCTCTGGCTCTGGGGTTGCTTGACTCTCTACAGTGATTTATAAATTGGTTTCACAACAGTGATTCCTACAGTTCCCCTGGTGAGACTTAGGCTGCTTCATCTTCATATCTTTTAAATTTGTTTATATATAAATAAAAGTTTTATATATGAAGTCTTCGATTTTGTAGGATGAGACCCACAGCATGATAATCAGAACACCATATGTTCTCAGACCTCGGTTTCTAACAGTAGACCAGAATATTTTTCTTTTCTTCCTGCTGGTTGCTCCTGTTTTTTACTGATACACAGTGAATCTGACCCAACTAGCTTTGTGGAGCACAAAGAAGAGCTGTAATGGTAGGAATTTTCGGTTCGATGAATACAGATGTTCGACTGATCTGTGAGCACGCTGAGTCTTCAGTGGGCCCACAAGACATGAGCCCGCCCCCACCAGGCCCCCCACCCCCCGACTCCAACATACTCACCGGTTTTCCTCCTCAGATGATCTCTTTTACCTCATCAAATATCCAACCTAGATTTCTGGCCACAACCGTAGGACTGAGTTGTAGGCAGTGAAGATGACCCTCAGAGCAACGGTGTAACATCTAAAGAGTTAAAAATGTTCTCATGTTTATTATTTGTCCATTGTGAAGGGAACATACGGCTCCTGCAATCTTAGTTTTGTGCTTCCTCATTTAGTATTTGGAAAAGCATTTATTTTTCGATCATAAGAAAGGTGATGATACTAATTTCTCCCCTAACCTAGGGAAACTCCTCCTGAAAGGTTAAGCTCCTTCTTCCTGTGTGTAAATTAATGATTTTTCCTGGACATATAGGAAATAAAGGGGTGTTTTAATAGATGTTTATTACCAGTGCATTTACTATGTTTTACCTCCGAGCCCTTGGTCATGGATGTTGACTGGAGCAAAGCCCCAAAGTGACTAGATATGGTTTACATGTGTTAGGTGGAAGGTGGTTGAAGGAATGAGCAAGCAGACCATGGCACACAGGTGACCGATTGTTTCCAAAGGGCAGCGTTTATCAGGCAACTGTCTATGGGCTGGCAAAGGGAGACACTTGTTCAGCGACAGAGCTTTATTCTAGCCAAGAGGAAAGGAAAGACTAAAAGATCAAGGATACAAATGAAAAACAAACACAGGGAGCTGCAAAGTTAAGAACACCGAGAGGAGGAAGCCACAAGGGAACCGGATTGTATTTCAGAGTTAAAAAAAAAAACCCAACACCAAAAACCTACAATATGTCTTGTAAATTAATTCCACACTTAATTTTTGAAATTCGTTCTTATTTTTCCAGACTTGAGCCAATAGGAGGGAGATGAAATGTTATAGGGAAGTGGCAACCAGGCATATAGTAGTAAACTAGTTCACTTTCCGAATTTCCTTTCATATGTAGATTCAGCCCCGCTTTTCCCTTTGTCATTGCTTACAGAGTTCTAAGCTTCCTTCCTAAGGCATCATCTTTTATTAATCGGCTTATCCACAACAGAGTCCAAGAGACTGGAACTGGGTTCAGACAGATGTTGATAAATGTCTTAAGTTTCTTATAAACTAAAGCAAGGCCAGCCATGTTTTATTAATCAGCTACCCTCCATACATACTTTGTCCTCTGTATATTGTATCACACTTTATATGCCATCCTGTTTCCACTGTGTGTCTTGATACACTGTGAGACTGTTAGCCTCTGCTTGGAAAGACAGGCGGTCCTGTAGAGGTAGAAGTACCTATACTTCATGGCTAAGGTAAACAATCATTTAGAGATGCGCGCTTGCAAAACATTAAGCGTTAGTGAGGAAAATGAGCGTTGCGAGTTTCTGAACTATGTTTACTTTATCTACCGACCAAGATAAGAATATAAAAGTGGTCAACAACCTGCTAGTGGAAATATTTATGAGCTTACCTTTGAGTATCCTCCTGCCTCCACTCAGAAAACCAAGAATATATGGTATAAACATATTGTTATTAACAGAGCCTCACAGGGTCTAGTTTTGTCCCATATTCTCTTTTAAGGGGTTCTTACTTAGGGCTCCAAAATAGTAAATGCAGATTGCTTTCGAAGGAGGTCATCTTTCTGACAGTAGTTATAGTGGTTTTATTAGTTCAAGGCATATTACAAGGATAAGAAAACAACTAAGAAAGAAGAAGGAAATTCCTGCTATGGAATAAATTATGTACAGTAAAAAATAAACTTCCAAGTGTAATCTGCAAGTGTTAGCCTGGTCTTAATGACCAATTTTTCTTAGCTAGAAGCTAATTTCCTGCCTGCCCCAACTGATATCTTTGCATTCTTGGACTGTCCCACCCCTGGGTCTTCTCTGTGTGTTATGTACGTGTGTGTCCCACTCTGGTCCATTCTGTGTTCCATCTGGCAACAGAATTGTTTCTGACTACAAGGGAAGTCTTGTGAGCCACCATCGCTGCACGTTCAGGGTTTAAAGAGTAGGGATCCTATCCGAAATACACAGGGCTCTGGTCTGCATTGTTCCATCATTTTTATTTTGGTGCCCAGTTCCTAGCTGCAAGAGTAAGCAAGGGAGGTAGGGCAGGCATCATGAGCCCCCCTACCCCCTTCACCCCCTCTGCTATGTTGTGTGAAAGGATCTTTCCTCTGCACTGTGCTGGGAGGAGTTGTCTATAGCTCTTTCTTTGATTTTTGGATGAAATTAGAACACATTGGATTGAAATTAGAACATAGGACAAAGAAGTGCCTGAGAGACTCTGTCCTGTTACTTCAATGTCGATCTCTTTGGCTGTTTCTCCTCTTTCCTTGCTATATAAATATACATTACAAAGAAACTCTCTGTTCCAGGTCAACACTGGGTATATCAGGGAAGGTAGATTAGTATTTTGCTTAAGCGCATGACCAGGGTTCACAAATTTATGAGAAAGATGGCTTCAAAGTAGAAATATTTGATTCTCATAGTATAAAAAAACCTCCTGAGTAAGGAAGCTGATATAAAGTATAAGGAAGCTGATATCAGACACTAAAGTCCTTCCTCATTTCATTGAAGGATAATATATCAATGGGTAGTGAGCATTTATAAAATGCTACAGGGAATGTATGGCATCATGCTTGCTACTCGATTTTGGATATAAGCGTGGAGGTAGGAAAAAATCATTTCATCAACGAATTTTCTAGAATTTTAAAAAAGAGGCGTTAAAATCTTAATCTGCTTTGTTATACTATTAGCCTGAGATAAAATATTTTCAGAATGCCTAAAGACTGATGACTTTTTTAGAAGCATGAATTTTTTAGAATTAGGCTTACTTTACACACAATAAAATGTATGGAATTTGTTTCCAGTTGGAAGACAATTGGAAATTATATCCATCTGTGTAAACCTCCACCAAAAACAAGTTATAGGGCATTCCTGATACCCTGTAAAATGTCCATGTGGCCTTCTACACTCAATTTCCACCTCGAGCAACTGCTTTCTGATGGCTATCACTTTGGATTCCTCTTGACGGGGTTAGACTCCCTAGAAATGAAGTTACGTGCCACGCTTTGTCTCTCGTCTGGCTACTTCTACTGAACAATGTGAAATTCATCCAGGTTATGGTTGGTAAGTCTGACTGCTTTTTGTTTTCAAAACTATTATGAGGATTGTGGCAGTCACATAATACTAAACAATTGGAAAGTATAAAATACCAAGTTTGTCAGAGATAAAAATTACCTTGAAGAGCCTCCTGACCTAACTTGCAGCCCAGCTTGTGAATGTCCTTCTTGATGCTACTGTTACCTTGAGCTCTGGAGTTTGTGGGAAGCTCTCTATTACAGGAACTCATCATATCATGAAGTAGTTGAAAGACCATGAGTTCATGCTTTAAGAAAGATGTAGGAACACAATTTAAGTTTCCCTGATAGGAGAAATGGTTCTTCATCATTTTAATGTGTGGAAAGGGCGAACACTAAGAAGGGAGAGAATTTTCTTGAACAAATAGTCTGTTCAAGTTTTTAATTTAGTTTCTGAGTTGGAACATCGTTGAGTCCTAAAAGAGGACTCCATTTCAAATTGTTTTCTTCCTCTACATGATTTGCAAGTCCCGATCATATTTCTTCAAGGAAAGATTTCTGTATGTATAAGGAAGTCTACCTAAAAATCCATCAACTTTACATGTTTTCTATCTCCTTTCTTATTTTACTAGACTGCAGAAATTCCTTTAAAGCCTGATCTATGTCTAAGCCAGCCCTCAGGTTGTGTTTAATCTTTCATGTCATCAAGGAGACACTTGATGTTTTATTTTCCCAAGTAAGGCCAAAATCAGGATTATTCATGGTACCAATAGATCACACTCAGCTTTTTGGTTTCTTCCCTCCATGATAAGCCCTTGAAGGAATCGCTATAAAACTTTTTATTCTGGACTTTGTATTGTTTCCATTTGACTAAATTTGTAGTAAACAACAGCAGCATGAGTGATCATGTCAGGGATCCATTACTCATTGAAACTTGTCAGCCAAACAAATGAACACAGGGGAAGGGAACGAAAAATAAAGTAAGATTAAAAACAGAGAAGGAGGGGCGCCTGGGTGGCTCAGTGGGTTAAGCCTCTGCCTTCAGCTCAGGTCATGATCTCGGGGTCTCTGGGATCGAGCCCCGTATCGGGCTCTCTGCTTGGCAGGGAGCCTGCTTCCTCCCCTCTCTGGCTGCTGCTCTGCCTACTTGTAATCTCTCTCTCTCTCTCTCCCTATCTGTAAAAAAGAAAAAAAAAATTAAAAAAAAAAAAAAAACAGAGAAGGAGGCAAACTGTAAGAGACTCTTAACTCTAGGAAATAAACAGGGTTGCTGGAGGGGAGGGGAGTGGGGGGATAGGGTAACTGGGTGATGGATATGAAGAAGGGCACATGATGTGACGAGCACTGGGTGTTACATACAATGATGCATCGCTAAATTCTACCCCTGAAACTAATAATTCACTATATGTTAACTAAATTGAATTTAAAAAAATTTTTTAAATCTCGTCAGCCGAAGATTACCTAAACACTTACTTATTTTCAATGGATTAAAGAAATTTGGAGACTATCCAAAAGACAGAATTTAAAAAAAAATAATGTTCATATTACTATCTATATTATATCAGGATGATTATATCATGTTTCCTGAGGAGAGGGGCTTCTTCTCCTTTCCCCCCTTCTCTCCCCTCCTTCTTCTGCTCTTTCTCCATATGCTTCTTGGTGAACCTGTCTGGCTCTAGTTTGGTGCTCAGAATGGAAGTTCCCTGTCTGTTCTCTGAATAGGATTTATAGCCGATGACTGGCAGACACAGGAGGAAGCTTGACTTCTGTCGAGATCTCTCTCCTCATAACCAAATCATTATAGTTTGTTGCCAAGGCTTTTGCCTCTTCCCCAGCAGCACCACTGTTTTATTCTAGACCTTACTGGGTTTGGGCAATTTCTCCATAACTCAGTCTCCATCACACCAGCCCTCAAAATACATCTTCAGCATAGTCCCCAGAAGAGCTTGCTGAAACTCAGGTCTTCCCATCTCTTCCTGCTTGGCCAAATGATGGTCCTCATGACCTAAGGTGAAAGGCTAAACTTGGCCTTGGCTTACAAAGCCCTGCAGCTTCCCACCATTTCCACCTCTCCACTCTCATTTTCCATCTTCCTCCCATTTACTGCAGCAACTCAGAACTGCTCACACATGCGAGCCAGGTCTCCTAATGGAACTTGGGACCTGCTTTGCTGTTGCTGTTAGTTGTTTCCACCCTGAAAGCCCATGATCCTGTCTCCGCCTAGCTGATCACTATTTCCTCATCCTGGACTTCCAGAACCTCCCCCTGTAGCCTTCCTCTTGAGCCAAGTTAGTCTCCCGCAGCAACCTGGGCCCTCCTCCATCTCCCCACTGATACCAGCTCAAGAGATGGCATTAGCTCCTGGCTCTGTCTTCTGCTTCCCTGTCTCTGATTTTCCTATGGTCACAGTGATCATTGTTGGTTGGTTGTATGTATTCAATATGGTTGTATGGTTGTTCTATTCAATAATTTTAGCTTCAGAATTCACTGACTGTTCCCATCCATTTCAGCAACACGTTACTAAGACGCTTCCTTGCCTCTAATCATTACTGGGACCTCACCCCACTCTAAAATCTTAAACTTTGTTGTATCAGTCTCCAAACAAAATCTTCAACTCCTTTGACCCATTCATTCCCTCACTCTCATTACTTCTACTCTCTTTTCTTAACACATCTACTTACTTTGGTGGCGATTT